>NC_090933.1:1389162174-1389787174 GCF_040938575.1 Ambystoma mexicanum | reverse complement strand
AGTGGCACATGCTATCATTCACATTTCCATCTAAGTGTGGTGCATGCTATCATTTACAATTCCAACAAGGAGAGGGATATGCTACCAATCATATGCAATCATTCAGAATTCTATCTAAGTGTGGCGCATGCTTTCATTTACAATTCCAACTAAGAGAGGGATATGCTACCAATCATATGCTCTCATTCACAATTCCATCTAAGTGTGGCACATGCAACCAATCGTATGCTATCATTCACAATTCCATCTAAGTGTGGCACATGCTATCATTCACAATTCTATCTAAGTGTGGCACATGGTATCATTTACAATTCCAACTAAGTGAGGGATATGCTACTAATTATATGCAATCATTCACAATTCCATCTAAGTGTGGCACATGCAACCGATCAAATGTTTTCATTCACAATTAAATCTAAGTTTGACGCATGCTATCATTCACAATTCCATCTAAGTGTGGCACATGTTATCATTCACAATTACAACTAGGTGAATGATATGCTACCAATCATATGCTATCATTTCCAATTCCAACTAAGTGTGGCACATGCAACCAATCGTATGCTATCATTCACAATTCCATGTAAGTGTGGCACATGCTTTCATTTACAATTCCAACTAGATGAGGGATAGGCTACCAATCGTATGCTATCATTCACAATTCCATCGAAGTGTGGCGCATGCTATCATTTACAATTCCATATAAGTGTGGCACATGCTATCATTCACAATTCCATCTAAGTGTGGCACATGCAACCAATCGTATGCTATCATTTACAATTCCATTTAAGTGTGGCACATGCTATCTTTTACAATTCCAACTAAGTGAGGGATATGGTACCAATCATATGCTATCATGCACAATTCTATCTTAGTGTGGCGCTGGCTTTCATTTACAATTCCAACTAAGATAGGGATATGCTACTGATCGTATGCTATCATTCACAATTCCATCTAAGTGTGTCACATGTTATCATTCACAACTCTATCGATGTGTGGCACATGCTATCATTTACAATTCCAACTAAGTGTGGCACATGCTATCATTCACAATTCCATCTAAGTGTGGCACATGCAACCAATCATATGCTATCATTCACAATTCCATCTATGTGTGGCACATTATATCATTCACAATTCTATCTATGTGTGGCACATGCTATCATTTACAATTCCATCTAAGTGTGGCACATGCTATCATTCACAATTCCATCTAAGTGTGGCACATGCTATCATTCACAATTCCATCTAAGCGTGGCACATGCAACCAATTGTATGCTATCATTCACAATTACATCTAAGTGTGGCACATGCTTTACTTTACAATTCCAAATAAGAGAGGCATATGCTACAATTCATATGCAATCATTCACAATTCTATCTAAGTGTGGCACATGCTATCGTTTACAATTCCAACTAGGTGAGGGATATGCTACCAATCATATGCTATCTTTCACAATTCCATCCAAGCGTGGCACATGCTATCATTCACAATTCCATCTAAGTGTGGCACATGCTATCATTCACAATACCATCTAAGTGTGGGACATGCTATCATTCACAATTCCATCTAAGTGTGGCACATGCTATCATTCACAATTCTATCTATGTGTGGCACATGCTATCATTCACAATTCCATCTAAGTGTGGCACATGCAACCAATTGTATGCTATCATTCACAATTCCATGTAAGTGTGGCACATGCTATCATTCACAATTCCATGTAAGTGTGGCACATGCTTTCATTTACAATTCCAACTAGATGAGGGATAGGCTACCAATCCTATGCTATCTTTCACAATTCCATCCAAGTGTGGCACTTGCGACCAATCGTATGCTATCATTCAAAATTCCATCTAAGTGTGGCGCATGCTATCATTTACAATTCCATCTAAGTGTGGGACATGCTATGATTTCAAATTCCATCTAAGTGTGGCACATGCTTTCATTTACAATTCCAACTAAGAGAGGGATATTCTACCAATTATATGCTATCATTCACAATTCTATCTAAGTGTGGTGCATGCTATCATTTAAAATTCCAACAAGGTGAGGGATATGCTACCAATCATATGCTATCATTCACAATTCCATTCAAGTGAGAGATATGCAACTAATCATATGATATCCTTCACAATTCCATCTAAGTGTGGCGCATGCTTTCATTTACAATTCCAACTAAGAGAGAGATATGCTACCAATCATATGCTCTCATTCACAATTCCATCCAAGTGTGGCACATGCAACCAATCGTATGCTATCATTCACAATTCCATATAAGTGTGGCACATGCTATCATTCACAATTCCATCTAAGTGTGGCACATGCTATCATTCACAATTCCATCTAAGTTTGGCACATGCAACCAATCGTATGCTATCATTCACAATTACATCTAAGTGTGGCACATGCTTTCATTTACAATTCCAACTAAGAGAGGCATATGCTACAATTCATATGCAATCATTCACAATTCTATCTAAGTGTGGCACATGCTATCATTTACAATTCTAACTAGGTGAGGGATATGCTGCCAATCATATGCTATCTTTCACAATTCCATCTAAGTGTGGCACATGCTATCATTCACAATTCCATCTAAGTGTGGCACATGCTATCATTCACAATTCCATCTAAGTGTGAGATATGCTTATCATTCACATTTCCATCTAAGTGTGGCACATGCAACCAATTGTATGCTATCATTCACATTTCCCTGTAAGTGTGGCATATGCTATCATTCACAATTCCATCTAAGTGTGGCACATGCTTTCATTTACAATTCCAACTAGATGAGGGATAGGCTACCAATCCTATGCTATCTTTCACAATTCCATCTAGGTGTGGCACATGCTATCATTTACAATTCCATCTAAGTGTGGGACATGCTATGATTTAAAATTCCATCTAAGAGTGGCACATGCTATCATTCACATTTCCATCTAAGTGTGGCACATGCTTTCATTTACAATTCCAACTAAGAGCGGGATATTCCACCAATTATATGCTATCATTCACAATTCTATCTAAGTGTGGTGCATGCTATCATTTACAATTCCAACAAGATGAGGGCTATGCTACCAATCATATGCTATCATTCACAATTCCATCCAAGTGAGAGATATGCAACTAATCATATGATATCCTTCACAATTCCATCTAAGTGTGGCGCATGCTTTCATTTACAATTCCAGCTAAGAGAGAGATATGCTACCAATCATATGCTCTCATTCACAATTCCATCCAAGTGTGGCACATGCAACCAATCATATGCTATCATTCGCAATTCCATCTAATTGTGGCACATGCTATCATTCACAATTCTACCTGTGTGTGGCACATGCTATCATTTACAATTCCAACTAAGTGAGGCACATACTATCATTTACAATTCCATCTAAGTGTGGCACATGCTATCATTCACAATTCCATCTAAGTGTGGGACATGCTATGATTTAAAATTCCATCTGAGAGTGGCACATGCTATCATTCACATTTCCATCTAAGTGTTGTGCATGCTATCATTTACAATTCCAACAAGGTGAGAGATATGCTACCAATCATATGCAATCATTCAGAATTCTATCTAAGTGTGGCACATGCTTTCATTTACAATACTAACTAAGAGAGGGATATGCTACCAATCATATCCTCTCATTCACAATTCCATCTAAGTGTGGCACATGCAACCAATCGTATGCTATCATTCACAATTCCATCTAAGTGTGGCACATGCTATCATTCACAATTCTATCTAAGTGTTGCACATGGTATCATTTACAATTCCAACTAAGTGAGGGATATGCTACTAATTATATGCAATCATTCACAATTCCATCTAAGTGTGGCACATGCAACCAATCGTATGTTATCATTCACAATTAAATCTAGGTTTTACACATGCTTTCATTCACAATTCCATCCAAGTATGGCACATGCTATCATTTACAATTCCATATAAGTGTGGCACATGCTATCATTCACAATTCCATCTAAGTGTGGCACATGCAACCAATCGTATGCTATCTTTCAGAATTCCATCTAAGTGTGGCACATGCTATCTTTTACAATTCCAACTAAGTGAGGGATATGCTACCAATCATATGCTATCATGCAAAATTCTATCTTAGTGCGCCGCTTGCTTTCATTTACAATTCCATCTAAGAGAGGGATATGCTACCGATCGTATGCTATCATTCACAATTCCATCTAAGTGTGTCACATGTTATCATTCACAATTCTATCTATGTGTGGCACATGCTTTCATTTACAATTCCATCTAAGAGAGGGATATGCTACGGACCGTATGCTATCATTCACAATTCCATCTAAGTGTGGCACATGTTATCATTCACAATTACAACTAGGTGAATGATATCCTACCAATCGTATGCTATCATTCACAATTCCATGTAAGTGTGGCACATGCTTTCATTTACAATTCCAACTAGATGAGGGATATGCTACCAATCATATGATATCATGCAAAATTCTATCTTAGTGCGCCGCTTGCTTTCATTTACAATTCCAACTAAGAGAGGGATATGCTACCAATCATATGCAATCATTCAGATTTATATCTAAGTGTGGCACATGCTTTCATTTACAATTCCATCTAAGAGAGGGATATGCTACCGATCGTATGCTATCATTCACAATTCCATCTAAGTGTGTCACATGTTATCATTCACAATTCTATCTATGTGTGGCACATGCTTTCATTTACAATTCCATCTAAGAGAGGGATATGCTACGGACCGTATGCTATCATTCACAATTCCATCTAAGTGTGGCACATGTTATCATTCACAATTACAACTAGGTGAATGATATCCTACCAATCGTATGCTATCATTCACAATTCCATGTAAGTGTGGCACATGCTTTCATTTACAATTCCAACTAGATGAGGGATAGGCTACCAATCGTATGCTATCATTCACAATTCCATCGAAGTGTGGCGCATGCTATCATTTACAATTCCATATACGTGTGGCACATGCTATCATTCACAATTCCATCTAAGTGTGGCACATGCAACCAATCGTATACTATCATTCACAAGTCCATCTAAGTGTGGCACATGCTATCTTTTACAATTCCAACTAAGTGAGGGATATGGTACCAATCATATGCTATCATGCACAATTCTATCTTAGTGTGGCACTTGCTTTCATTTACAATTCCAACTAAGAGAGGGATATGCTACCAATCATATGCTATCATTCACAATTCCATCTAAGTGTGTCACATGTTATCATTCACAATTCTATCTATGTGTGGCACATGCTATCATTTACAATTCCAACTAAGTGTGGCACATGCTATCATTCACAATTCCATCTAAGTGTGGCACATGCAACCAATCATATGCTATCATTCACAATTCCATCTAAGTGTGGCACATTATATCATTCACAATTCTATCTATGTGTGGCACATGCTATCATTTACAATTCCATCTAAGTGTGGCACATGCTATCATTCACAATTCTATCTAAGTGTGGCACATGCTATCATTTACAATTCCAACTAGGTGAGGGATATGCTACCAATCATATGCTATCTTTCACAATTCCATCCAAGTGTGGCAACACAACCAATCGTATGCTATCATTCACAATTCCATCAAAGTGTGGCGCATGCTATCATTTACAATTCCATCTAAGTGTGGGACATGCTATGATGTACAATTCCAATATGATATGCTACCAATCATATGCTATCATTCACAATTCTATCTAAGGGTGGTGCATGCTATCATTTACAATTACAACTAGGTGTGGCGCATGCAACCAATCGTATGCTATCATTCACAATTCCATGTAAGTGTGGCACATGCTTTCATTTACAATTTCAACTAGATGAGGGATAGGCTACCAATCGTATGCTATCTTTCACAATTCCATCGAAGTGTGGCGCATGCTATCATTTACAATTCCATCTAAGTGTGGGACATGCTATGATTTAAAATTCCATCTAAGAATGGCACATGCTATCATTCACATTTCCATCTAAGTGTGGCACATGCTTTCATTTACAATTTCAACTAAGAGAGGGATATTCTACCAATTAGATGCGATCATTCACAATTTTACCTGTGTGTGGCACATGCTATCATTTACAATTCCAACTAAGTGTGGCACATACTATCATTTACAATTCCATCTAAGTGTGGCACATGCTATCATTCACAATTCCATCTAAGTGTGGTACATGCTATGATTTAAAATTCCATCTAAGAGTGGCACATGCTATCATTCACACTTCCATCTAAGTGTGGCACATGCAACCAATCGTATGTTATCATTCACAATTAAATCTAAGTTTTACACATGCTTTCATTCACAATTCCATCCAAGTGTGGCACATGCTATCATTTACAATTCCATATAAGTGTGGCACATGCTATCATTCACAATTCCATCTAAGTGTGGCACATGCAACCAATCGTATGCTATCATTCACAATTCCATCTAAGTGTGGCACATGCTATCTTTTACAATTCCAACTAAGTGAGGGATGTGCTACCAATCATATGCTATCATGCAAAATTCTATCTTAGTACGCCGCTTGCTTTCATTTACAATTCCAACTAAGAGAGGGATATGCTACCAATCATATGCAATCATTCAGATTTATATCTAAGTGTGGCACATGCTTTCATTTACAATTCCATCTAAGAGAGGGATATGCTACCGACCGTATGCTATCATTCACAATTCCATCTAAGTGTGGCACATGTTATCATTCACAATTACAACTAGGTGAATGATATCCTACCAATCGTATGCTATCATTCACAATTCCATCTAAGTGTGTCACATGTTATCATTCACAATTCTATCTATGTGTGGCACATGCTTTCATTTACAATTCCATCTAAGAGAGGGATATGCTACCGACCGTATGCTATCATTCACAATTCCATCTAAGTGTGGCACATGTTATCATTCACAATTACAACTAGGTGAATGATATCCTACCAATCGTATGCTATCATTCACAATTCCATGTAAGTGTGGCACATGCTTTCATTTACAATTCCAACTAGATGAGGGATAGGCTACCAATCGTATGCTATCATTCACAATTCCATCGAAGTGTGGCGCATGCTATCACTTACAATTCTATATACGTGTGGCACATGCTATCATTCACAATTACATCTAAGTGTGGCACATGCAACCAATCGTATGCTATCATTCACAATTACATCTAAGTGTGGCACATGCTTTCATTTACAATTCCAACTAAGAGAGGCATATGCTACAATTCATATGCAATCATTCACAATTCTATCTAAGTGTGGCACATGCTATCATTTACAATTCCAACTAGGTGAGGGATATGCTACCAATCATATGCTATCTTTCACAATTCCATCCAAGTGTGGCAACACGACCAATCGTATGCTATCATTCACAATTCCATCAAAGTGTGGCGCATGCTATCATTTACAATTCCATCTAAGTGTGGGACATGCTATGATGTACAATTCCAATATGATATGCTACCAATCATATGCTTACATTCACAATTCTATCTAAGGGTGGTGCATGCTATCATTTACAATTACAACTAGGTGAATGATATGCTACCAATCATATGCTATCATTTACAATTCCAACTAAGTGTGGCACATGCAACCAATCGTATGCTATCATTCACAATTCCATGTAAGTGTGGCACATGCTTTCATTTACAATTTCAACTAGATGAGGGATAGGCTACCAATCGTATGCTATCTTTCACAATTCCATCGAAGTGTGGTGCATGCTAACATTTACAATTCCATCTAAGTGTGGGACATGCTATGATTTAAAATTCCATCTAAGAATGGCACATGCTATCATTTACAATTTCAACTAAGAGAGGGATATTCTACCAATTAGATGTTATCATTCACAATTCTACCTGTGTGTGGCACATGCTATCATTTACAATTCCAACTAAGTGTGGCACATACTATCATTTACAATTCCATCTAAGTGTGGCACATGCTATCATTCACAATTCCATCTACGTGTGGTACATGCTATGATTTAAAATTCCATCTAAGTGTGGTGCATGCTATCTTTTACAATTCCAACAAGGTGAGGGATATGCTACCAATCATATGCAATCATTCAGAATTCTAAGTGTGGCACATGCTTTCATTTACAATTTCAACTAAGAGAGGGATATTCTACCAATTAGATGCTATCATTCACAATTCTACCTGTGTGTGGCACATGCTATCATTTACAATTCCAACTAAGTGTGGCACATACTATCATTTACAATTCCATCTAAGTGTGGCACATGCTATCATTCACAATTCCATCTAAGTGTGGTACATGCTATGATTTAAAATTCCATCTAAGAATGGCACATGCTATCATTCACACTTCCATCTAAGTGTGGCACATGCAACCAATCGTATGTTATCATTCACAATTAAATCTAAGTTTTACACATGCTTTCATTCACAATTCCATCCAATTGTGGCACATGCTATCATTTACAATTCCATATAAGTGTGGCACATGCTATCATTCACAATTCCATCTAAGTGTGGCGCATGCAACCAATCGTATGCTATCATTCACAATTCCATCTAAGTGTGGCACATGCTATCTTTTACAATTCCAACTAAGTGAGGGATGTGCTACCAATCATATGCTATCATGCAAAATTCTATCTTAGTACGCCGCTTGCTTTCATTTACAATTCCAACTAAGAGAGGGATATGCTACCAATCATATGCAATCATTCAGATTTATATCTAAGTGTGGCACATGCTTTCATTTACAATTCCATCTAAGAGAGGGATATGCTACCGATCGTATGCTATCATTCACAATTCCATCTAAGTGTGTCACATGTTATCATTCACAATTACAACTAGGTGAATGATATCCTACCAATCGTATGCTATCATTCACAATTCCATGTAAGTGTGGCACATGCTTTCATTTACAATTCCAACTAGATGAGGGATAGGCTACCAATCGTATGCTATCATTCACAATTCCATCTAAGTGTGGCACATGCTATCTTTTACAATTCCAACTAAGTGAGGGATGTGCTACCAATCATATGCTATCATGCAAAATTCTATCTTAGTACGCCGCTTACTTTCATTTACAATTCCAACTAAGAGAGGGATATGCTACCAATCATATGCAATCATTCAGATTTATATCTATGTGTGGCACATGCTTTCATTTACAATTCCATCTAAGAGAGGGATATGCTACCGACCGTATGCTATCATTCACAATTCCATCTAAGTGTGGCACATGTTATCATTCACAATTACAACTAGGTGAATGATATCCTACCAATCGTATGCTATCATTCACAATTCCATGTAAGTGTGGCACATGCTTTCATTTACAATTCCAACTAGATGAGGGATAGGCTACCAATCGTATGCTATCATTCACAATTCCATCGAAGTGTGGCGCATGCTATCACTTACAATTCTATATACGTGTGGCACATGCTATCATTCACAATTCCATCTAAGTGTGGCACATGCAACCAATCGTATGCTATCATTCACAATTCCATCTAAGTGTGGCACATGCTATCTTTTACAATTCCAACTAAGTGAGGGATATGGTACCAATCATATGCTATCATGCACAATTCTATCTGAGTGTGGCACTTGCTTTCATTTACAATTCCAACTAAGAGAGGGATATGCTACCAATCATATGCAATCATTCAGATTGCTATCTAAGTGTGGCACATGCTTTCATTTACAATTCCATCTAAGAGAGGGATATGCTACAGATCGTATGCTATCATTCACAATTCCATCTAAGTGTGTCACATGTTATCATTCACAATTCTATCTATGTGTGGCACATGCTATCATTTACAATTCCAACTAAGTGTGGCACATGCTATCATTCACAATTCCATCTAAGCGTGGCACATGCAACCAATCATATGCTATCATTCACAATTCCATCTAAGTGTGGCACATATATCATTCACAATTCTATCTATGTGTGGCACATGCTATCATTTACAATTCCATCTAAGTGTGGCACATGCTATCATTCACAATTCCATCTAAATGTGGCACATGCTATCATTCACAATTCCATCTAAGTGTGGCACATGCAACCAATCGTATGCTATCATTCACAATTACATCTAAGTGTGGCACATGCTTTCATTTACAATTCCAACTAAGAGAGGCATATGCTACAATTCATATGCAATCATTCACAATTCCATCTAAGTGTGGCACATGCTATCATTTACAATTCCAACTAGGTGAGGGATATGCTACCAATCATATGCTATCTTTCACAATTCCATCCAAGTGTGGCAACACGACCAATCGTATGCTATCATTCACAATTCCATCAAAGTGTGGCGCATGCTATCATTTACAATTCCATCTAAGTGTGGGACATGCTATGATGTACAATTCCAATATGATATGCTACCAATCATATGCTATCATTCACAATTCTATCTAAGGGTGGTGCATGCTATCATTTACAATTACAACTAGGTGAATGATATGCTACCAATCATATGCTATCATTTACAATTCCAACTAAGTGTGGCACATGCAACCAATCGTATGCTATCATTCACAATTCCATGTAAGTGTGGCACATGCTTTCATTTACAATTTCAACTAGATGAGGGATAGGCTACCAATCGTATGCTATCTTTCACAATTCCATCGAAGTGTGGTGCATGCTATCATTTACAATTCCATCTAAGTGTGGGACATGCTATGATTTAAAATTCCATCTAAGAATGGCACATGCTATCATTTACAATTTCAACTAAGAGAGGGATATTCTACCAATTAGATGCTATCATTCACAATTCTACCTGTGTGTGGCACATCCTATCATTTACAATTCCAACTAAGTGTGGCACATACTATCATTTACAATTCCATCTAAGTGTGGCACATGCTATCATTCACAATTCCATCTAAGTGTGGTACATGCTATGATTTAAAATACCATCTAAGTGTGGTGCATGCTATCTTTTACAATTCCAACAAGGTGAGGGATATGCTACCAATCATATGCAATCATTCAGAATTCTATCTAAGTGTGGCACATGCTTTCATTTACAATTTCAACTAAGAGAGGGATATTCTACCAATTAGATGCTATCATTCACAATTCTACCTGTGTGTGGCACATGCTATTATTTACAATTCCAACTAAGTGTGGCACATACTATCATTTACAATTCCATCTAAGCGTGACACATGCTATCATTCACAATTCCATCTAAGTGTGGTACATGCTATGATTTAAAATTCCATCTAAGTGTGGTGCATGCTATCATTTACAATTCCAACAAGGTGAGGGATATGCTACCAATCATATGCAATCATTCAGAATTCTATCTAAGTGTGGCACATGCTTTCATTTACAATTCCAACTAAGAGAGGGATATGCAACCAATTGTATGCTATCATTCACAATTCCATCTAAGTGTGGCACATGCATTCATTCACAATTCTATCTAAGTGTGGCACATGGTATCATTTACAATTCCAACTAAGTGAGGGATATGCTACTAATTATATGCAATCATTCACAATTCCATCTAAGTGTGGCACATGCAACCGATCGTATGTTATCATTCACAATTAAATCTAAGTTTGACGCATGCTTTCATTTACAATTCCATCCAAGTGTGGCACATGCTATCATTTACTATTCCATATAAGTGTGGCACATGCTATCATTCACAATTCCATCTAAGTGTGGCACATGCAATCAATCGTATGCTATCATTCACAATTCCATCTAAGTGTGGCACATGCTATCTTTTACAATTCCAACTAAGTGAGGGATATGCTACCAATCATATGCTATCATGCACAATTCTATCTTAGTGTGACGCTTGCTTTCATTTACAATTCCAACTAAGAGAGGGATATGCTACCAATCATATGCAACAATTCCGATGTCTATCTAGGTGTGGCACATGCTTTCATTTACAATTCCATCTAAGAGAGGGATATGCTACCGATCGTATGCTATCATTCACAATTCCATCTAAGTGTGGCACATGTTATCATTCACAATTACAACTAGGTGAATGATATGCTACCAATCATATGCTATCATTCACAATTCCAACTAAGTGTGGCACATACAACCAATCGTATGCTATCATTCACAATTCCATGTAAGTGTGGCACATGCTTTCATTTACAATTCCAACTAGATGAGGGATAGGCTACCAATCGTATTCTATCATTCACAATTCCATCAAAGTGTGGCGCATGGTATCATTTACAATTACATATAAGTGTGGCACATGCTATCATTCACAATTCCATCTAAGTGTGGCACATGCAACCAATCGTATGCTATAATTCACAATTCCATTTAAGTGTGGCACATGCTATCTTTTACAATTCCAACTAAGTGAGGGATATGGTACCAATCATATGCTATCATGCACAATTCTATCTTAGTGTGGCGCTTGCTTTCATTTACAATTCCAACTAAGAGAGGGATATGCTACCAATCATATGCAATCATTCAGATTGCTATCTAAGTGTGGCACATGCTTTCATTTACAAGTCCATCTAAGAGAGGGATATGCTACCGATCGTATGCTATCATTCACAATTCCATCTAAGTGTGTCACATGTTATCATTCACAATTCTATCTATGTGTGGCACATGCTATCATTTACAATTCCAACTAAGTGTGGCGCATGCTATCATTCACAATTCCATCTAAGTGTGGCACATGCAACCAATCATATGCTATCATTCACAATTCCATCTAAGTGTGTCACATGTTATCATTCACAATTCTATCTATGTGTGGCACATGCTATCATTTACAATTCCAACTAAGTGTGGCACATGCTATCATTTACAATTCCATCTAAGTGTGGCACATGCTATCATTCACAATTCCATCTAAGTGTGGCACATGCTATCATTCACAATTCCATCTAAGTGTGGCACATGCAACCAATCGTATGCTATCATTCACAATTACATCTAAGTGTGGCACATGCTTTCATTTACAATTCCAACTAAGAGAGGCATATGCTACAATTCATATGCAATCATTCACAATTCTATCTAAGTGTGGCACATGCTATCATTTACAATTCCAACTAGGTGAGGGATATGCTACCAATCATATGCTATCTTTCACAATTCTATCCAAGTGTGGCACATGCGACCAATCGTATGCTATCATTCACAATTCCATCAAAGTGTGGCGCATGCTATCATTTACAATTCCATCTAAGTATGGGACATGCTATGATGTACAATTCCAACTAAGAGAGGGATATGCTACGAATCATATGCTATCATTCACAATTCTATCTAAGGGTGGTGCATGCTATCATTTACAATTACAACTTTGTGAATGATATGCTACCAATCATATGCTTTCATTTACAATTTCAACTAGATGAGGGACTAGGCTACCAATCGTATGCTATCTTTCACAATTCCATCGAAGTGTGGCACATGCTATCATTTACAATTCCATATAAGTGTGGGACATGCTATGATTTAAAATTCCATCTAAGAATGGCACATGCTATCATTCACATTTCCATCTAAGTGTGGCACATGCTTTCATTTACAATTCCAACTAAGAGAGGGATATTCTACCAATTAGATGCTATCATTCACAATTCTACCTGTGTGTGGCACATTCTATCATTTACAATTCCAACTAACACGGTAATTCATAGAATTTCGCAGAAAAGTGTAGCAAGCGGCTGGCGCAGAGTGTCCGCTTGCGATTGTCTGCGCCAGGCACGTGCGCTAAAACCGATTTCCGCGCACAGCGTATTCATGGATTTTAGGCTCCCAAACCAGCCGTGGCGCAGAGTATCGCAGCGACCCTGCAGCAGCGCCAGTAACGCCCCCAAGAACGCCCTCGCGCAAGGAAAAGCCATCAAAATCGCTAAATCATCGCAAAGGGCTGCGATAACCCTCGACCAGTTTACAGGGCTGGCAAACAAGGAACGCAAAGCGGGTAACGTGCATATCAGCGGTACGTGGGAAGTTATACACGCGATTAGCCAGGGTACGTGTATTACAGGGGTACGCGGGAAGTTTAACACGCGATTGCCCAGGGTACTTGTATTACAGGGGTACGCGTGAGGTTCTACACGCGATTAGCCAGGGTACGTGTATTACAGGGGTACGCGGGAAGTTTAACACGCGATTGGCCAGGGTACATGTATTACAGGGGTACGCGTGAGGTTCTACACGCAATTAGGCAGGGCACGTGTATCACAGGGGTACGCGGGAATTATCACACGCGATTTGGCTGGGTACGTGTATTACAGGGGTACACAGGAAGTTTTACACGGGGTGCGCGGGAATTCTCACATGAGATTTGGCTGGGTACGTGTATTACAGGGGTGTGTGCGAAGTCACACACGCGATTAGGCTGGGTGGGTCCTCACAGGTGTTCCCTGTACACCCTCCACGGCCCCTGCAGGCAGCCCACAAAACAGGGGACTACCCTGCACACCTGCTCATGTCCCCCTGCACCCCCACCCCCCAGCAGTGCAGGGGCAGCCTCCACCAGGCCCCCACTCATGTCGTCCCACCACCCCCACCCCCCAGCCACCAGGGGCAGCCTCCACCAGGCCCCCACTCATGTCCCCCACCACCCCCACCCCCCAGCAGTGCAGGGGCAGCCTCCACCAGGCCCCCACCCATGTCTCCCACCACCCCCACCCCCCGCCACCAGGGGCACCCTCCACCAGGCCCCCACTCATGTCCCCTATCACCCCCAACACCCAGCAGTGCAGGGGCACCCTCCACCAGGCCCCCACCCATGTCTCCCACCACCCCCACCCCCCCGCCACCAGGGGCACCCTCCACCAGGCCCCCACCCATGTCTCCCACCACCCCCAACACCCAGCAGTGCAGGGGCAGCCTCCACCAGGCCCCCACCCATGTCTCCCACCACCCCCACCCCCCCGCCACCAGGGGCACCCTCCACCAGGCCCCCACCCATGTCTCCCACCACCCCCACCCCCCCGCCACCAGGGGCAGCCTCCACCAGGCCCCCACTCATGTCTCCCACCACCCCCAACACCCAGCAGTGCAGGGGCACCCTCCACCAGGCCCCCACCCATGTCTCCCACCACCCCCACCCCCCAGCCACCAGGGGCAGCCTCCACCAGGCCCCCACCCATGTCTCCCACCACCCCGACCCCCCAGCCACCAGGGGCAGCCTCCACCAGGCCCCCACCCATGTCTCCCACCACCCCCACCCCCCAGCCACCAGGGGCAGCCTCCACCAGGCCCCCACCCATGCCTCCCACCACCCCCACCCCCCCGCCACCAGGGGCACCCTCCACCAGGCCCCCACCCATGTCTCCCACCACCCCCACCCCCCCGCCACCAGGGGCAGCCTCCACCAGGCCCCCACTCATGTCTCCCACCACCCCCAACACCCAGCAGTGCAGGGGTAGCCTCCACCAGGCCCCCACACATGTCTCCCACCACCCCCAACACCCAGCAGTGCAGGGGCAGCCTCCAGCAGGCCCCCACTCATGTCCCCCACCACCCCCACCCCCCAGCAGTGCAGGGGCAGCCTCCACCAGGCCCCCACCCATGTCTCCCACCACCCCCACCCCCCAGCCACCAGGGGCAGCCTCCACCAGGCCCCCACTCATGTCCCCTATCACCCCCAACACCCAGCAGTGCAGGGGCACCCTCCACCAGGCCCCCACCCATGTCTCCCACCACCCCCACCCCCCCCCACCAGGGGCAGCCTCCACCAGGCCCCCACTCATGTCTCCCACCACCCCCAACACCCAGCAGTGCAGGGGCACCCTCCACCAGGCCCCCACCCATGTCTCCCACCACCCCCACCCCCCAGCCACCAGGGGCAGCCTCCACCAGGCCCCCACCCATGTCTCCCACCACCCCCAACACCCAGCAGTGCAGGGGCACCCTCCACCAGGCCCCCACCCATGTCTCACACCACCCCCAACACCCAGCAGTGCAGGGGCAGCCTCCACCAGGCCCCCACCCATGTCTCCCACCACCCCCAACACCCAGCAGTGCAGGGGCAGCCTCCACCAGGCCCCCACCCATGTCTCCCACCACCCCCACCCCCCAGCAGTGCAGGGGCAGCCTCCACCAGGCCCCCACCCATGTCTCCCACCACCCCCACCCCCCAGCCACCAGGGGCAGCCTCCACCAGGCCCCCACTCGTCCCCTATCACCCCCAACACCCAGCAGTGCAGGGGCACCCTCCACCAGGCCCCCACCCATGTCTCCCACCACTCCCACCCCCCAGCCACCAGGGGCAGCCTCCACCAGGCCCACACCCATGTCTCCCACCACCCCCACCCCCCCGCCACCAGGCACACCCTCCACCAGGCCCCCACCCATGTCTCCCACCACCCCCACCCCCCAGCCACCAGGGGCAGCCTCCACCAGGCCCCCACCCATGTCTCCCACCACCCCCAACACCCAGCAGTGCAGGGGCAGCCTCCACCAGGCCCCCACCCATGTCTCCCACCACCCCCACCCCCCAGCAGTGCAGGGGCAGCCTCCACCAGGCCCCCACCCATGTCTCCCACCACCCCCACCCCCCAGCCACCAGGGGCAGCCTCCACCAGGCCCCCACTCATGTCCCCTATCACCCCCAACACCCAGCACTGCAGGGGCACCCTCCACCAGGCCCCCACCCATGTCTCCCACCACCCCCACCCCCCAGCCACCAGGGGCAGCCTCCACCAGGCCCCCACCCATTTCTCCCACCACCCCCACTCCCCCGCCACCAGGGGCACCCTCCACCAGGCCCCCACCCATGTCTCCCACCACCCCCACCCCCCCGCCACCAGGGGCAGCCTCCACCAGGACCCCACTCATGTCCCCCACCACCCCCACCCCCCAGCAGTGCAGGGGCAGCCTCCACCAGGCCCCCACCCATGTCTCCTACCACCCCCACCCCCCAGCCACCAGGGGCACCCTCCACCAGGCCCCCACCAACCTGGATGACTCCGTGCCATCTTCCCCCGTTGGGCCCTGTGGGGTCCCAGCTGCCCCTTCTGCTGCCGAGGAGTCCAACTCCGACCTCCGCCTCTTGGACCTCCCCTTGCAAGCTGCGGCCTGGGAGGTGGCACCAGACTCCTCACTCCCCGACGAGATCTCAACTTGGGAGGGGATCCGGGCCTTGCGTCTCCGGCTGGTGCTGCGACCCCTGCCGCTGTGCTCCACAGCACCTTCTCCGCCCTCCTCATCAGTTGACGCTGCAGACAGGGAGAAAGAAAACACAGGCATCAGGGCACTGTAAAATGGACTCATACACACATGACAGTTATACATGAGTGGCATTGGTAAACCTCACACATGGCATCACAATCCCCAACACACATGTCATTTCAACTTGCACACATGAGCCATACCACAGCCATAATGCAACAGCCAGCACCATCCATTCACATACAACAGCATGGGCAGCCAAAGGTCATCCACACATCACATGCAACATAGGGAGAACACGGAGTCGAGGCTGCAGAGTCTAGGCAGTCTGTGGCAGTCTTTTTACAGTTGCAGTCGCTGCAAGGAGTGTCTACAAAACCCTACCTTACCGCGGAGCGGGCCGCGGAGTCGAGGCTGCAGAGTCTAGGCAGTCTGTGGCAGTCTTTTTACAGTTGCAGTCGCTGCAAGGAGTGTCTACAAAACCCTACCTTACCGCGGAGCGGGCCGCGGAGTCGAGGCTGCAGAGTCTAGGCAGTCTGTGGCAGTCCGGGGCGGTCCTCACGTCCAGACAAGATGAATCATGCGATTCGTATACCAGAAGTAGAAGCACACTGGCTAAGAAGCCAGAGAACCCGCAGTGAAGATAGCGGGCTTGAACACCGCAGCCCTCACAAACATTTGCTAAGAAACAAGAAATTACAGGATGTGAGGCTGCCCCTTCCCGCTCAACAGACGAATAAACACTTGACAAACCCTCAAAGTCAAGGGGAAGGGGAGCAAACGGTGCGACCCAATGGAGAACCCAAGTCGGAGCCCTACGGCTTGCCTACTATCCCGCTAACGCACCCGCAAGCTACTCAGCCTCACCTGGAAGGGCGGGAAGGACGGGAAAAGTCCGACATCTACACAGTGCCGGCGATGAAGGGAGCTGCCTCGACGGAGAAATATAGGCAGATCGGGACCTCCCCTACACTCCTGGTTGGTCTGGGAGCGTCGGCTCGACCGTCAGGACCTGACGTTCAGGTGGGGTCTCAGGACGACGCCACCAACTCCCGCACGGTCCACCTACATGCCTCGATGGGACTGGGGGCGGTGGTTTGTGCGTTAAGGACGGAGGATCTAAATCAAGCCGGGGAGGGTACGAACTCCATAGCTCCAGCTCACAGCCTTCCCTTGACGGTCTGGCCGCCTCAGCTCAACTGCATGGAGATAACGAGCTGAACAAGGAGATCGCGGAGGCAACCCTGCCGCAGCCGGACGCCACAATCACTACAGATGGATTGTGGGCGCCGGTTCTACTGACAAACGCAGCGGCCGGCAAAAGGGAAGACAGAGAGGATCGCCCACCCCCAAAGCCCTACCCGCACCTACCTATCAGTCTGGAATCGCCGGCGCGACCTCCCCCGATCATCGCTGAGGCGGTCACGCTGGGCCCACCCGCGGGACGCGGGCAGAACCCTCCGCCTCTGGCAGGCCATGGGGGCGGGGTCCTCTTCAAGGAGGCAGTCGACGAGGAAAAAGCCTCTCCCGGTGTGGTGAGTCGCCCTACGAGCGGACCCTCTGACCAAGGAACATCCAGCGAGCGGACAGCGGGCGGGATCTCCCCGCTGTGGGCCGGCTCATCAGTGGCTAGCAAGGGACTTCAGAGCCCGGGATGGGAGGGAAGGGGTGCGGTGCCAGATCCAGCGGCGCCACAAGTCCCATCCAAAAACTTGGAGTGCACCACTACACCCGAGCTCAACAAGGGTTACGACTCTAAAAACGAGATTAACAAAGATGCCCCCAACTATGGGGACAACAAAATAAAAATTGAACTGGAGATTCATCCAATAGTAGCAAGAGAGGACTTAGCTACCCCTCCCTCCAGTTTGGGAAACTTGGAAACAGTCTGGTCGGACGATTGCTCGTGCTCATCAATAGAGGATCCAGAAAATTATCCCACGCTAAATCAAGACCCAGCACTCCGGATAATCAACTTACAGTCAGTTACAACGGAGCCCTTTGATAAGGACCCCTCATTCACTAGCGACAGAAGGTCGCAGAAAGTCTGAATCTCAAGAGAGCACAAACAAGTGCAGGAGAAGGAGGAAGAATCCACCTCAGGCAAAACGACCATAACAAACCCCCTCTCGCACAAGACAACAAAGAATTACCAGCTGCCAGCGCCTACAAAGCGGAGCAAAGAGGTCCTGAAGCCCCTAGTGGGCACTCTGGACAAATTCTTTAGCAAACAAGGAAAAAGAAACCAGAACGTGAAAGGCGAGATTTCAGACGCAGACCTTCTGGAGGGGTCCCAAGTAGAATTAGCTCAACTCACCTCTCCTGCTATCCCAAAGAAATCTACTTTTAACGTACACCCCCTAAACCCCAACACTTCGAGTCCCCAGTTTTACACCAACAAAAGATGGCATTTTGGGAAACCGCCGGTGAAGATCAAGGATCTCACAGCCTCAGACATTCCTGTGCTACCCTCAACTCCATCATACAACCTCAACAAGGAAAAGCAGCCTAAAGAAAATTTCTTACACGAGGGGATACCAGAATCAACACCCACAGTGACCAAATCAGACAGTCTCAGTATGCCAACAAGAAATCTGGATCTAACAAATTCCATCTCGATGGGTCCTACAACGCAACCCTCGCTTTGCAAGCAAATACAAGTCACCGCCCATTCGGAGCACTTGATAATGCTTAAAACGCCTACGACCAGTCGACAACCGGAAACCCAAACGCCTAACCCGCGCACGTCAACTCCTCCGCCAAGGAACAGGAAACAAAGCGAAACTGTGGGAAATTCAACAAAAGAAACACCAAATAAAAAGCCAGACTTAATGATGATAATGTCTGCTATCACCATAGCTCTAGCTCCATTCACAAAACTATACGAATCATTGAACGATTCTGTAAAGGACCAAGCATCATTGGCGGCACTGGCTCAAACAAAACTTACGTTTCTTGAAGGTTTCATCACTTCAAAACACGAAAACAGGAAGACTGCAAAACACATCAGCACTCAAACAATGGACCTACAACATCGAGAAGCGAAAGTAGTACAGTCCCAGACGGATTTCGCTTCGGAGGAAATATTCCACTTCAAAGCAGGCACTGAGGATAAGACCAGCAACCCGGGCCGGAAGGCTCACGCCAACACCCCAGCAGTACCCACGACCACGGGTAAATGGAGTTTAAAAACACCTCTCCTAAGTCTTAACCTGGAGCAAACAAAGAAAGCATATGGAACCCACATCAGTGGAAATCAAAGCACTCTTAAATTCGCAAAACCCTCATCGAGCAAGACAAAAAAGAAAAACAACGGTTGCATCATCAACGAGAAAGACCAAGATCTCGGAGTCTCTTTGGCTGACCCACCCACGCTTCGGGCCCCAACAAAGAAAATAAAAAGCGGATCACCGGCGCAATTCAAATCGGCCCTGGCCCAACCCCAGAGCTCGAAAAAATCTTTTTCGTCGCCGGATAGAAAATACATCAAAATTTGCCCCAAATTGACGACTCCAAAAGCCCCCCAGCAAACCAGTGCCAATCAAAACATCAACAGATCGCCCTCCTGCACCGAAAGCGACCTAATGGAAGACGCCCTGGAACTCGCGTCTCAATGGCGGGCCAAAGAACCAAAACCAGTTAATAACCGGGGAGCTAAAAGGAAAATAGTGTCTTTTGAGCGAAGCCATGACAACGACACACCTCCAAAGAAAATCAGACATTTGGAGCCTAAATCCCCGGCACCATACAGGGCGGAAGACGTGAAACTTACGTCCTCGGCCGGAACCAAACACAGACATTATTTGAGCCCCAAAAAAGGAGAGGAAGCCACTAACAGGAAAAACAAGCATTCTCCCAATAAGTGGAAAACGCGAGTGCACTCGAAACAAAAAAGAGACTCTACAGAGCGTAGACAAACAAGTGAAAGAGCCGGGCGGACCCCCCCGAAAATTCTTGAAAGAGAATGGAAACGCACCTGTTTAACGAGAAACAACAGAACAACTGACACGCGCTCTTTCTTCCTGCAGCCCAGCCATAAATCAAAGTATAATCAGGTTCTAAACAGAACCGTCATACTGGACTTATTCCATCAAATCCCTGCGCTCAGATCAGTAACATCTGACTGTCTAGATGTAATTGAATTCTCGGGTCCCCACAGCATAGACAGTGTCTACATCCACATATCTTCAGCAAGCACAAGACTTAAACTCAAGGCGGAGACCAAAGCCCTCAAAGAACTAGGCTACTACTTGGAAGAAGTACACGGAGACAGAGTGATTCCCAGCCACACCTCGATCGGAACAAAGGACAGAGATCACACATACATCAGAGGCCGTGTTCCCCCATACAAGACAGACACTTCCCCAAGAGACCGAGCTTCATATCACGCTTCGCCCAATTTTCATCGAGGCAATAAAGCTCAAGTCAGGAGCGAAAGGAAGACTTTTGAGGCCAACCATGACGATCATGTACGCCGCCGGGGCTCACACTACAGACCTTATAAAAACGTCGAGGAAAATAGAATCGGGAACCAAGAAGAGAAGAGCCCACTTGGAAAACAGTACGGAAGGGCCCCTAACTGGGAGACGAGAAAATCTGGCAACTACAGAGACAGACAGGAAATGCAGCTCACACCAATCAAAACCCATCAATGGCATAAAAGTACGCTGAATGGGTCCATGAGCGAACACATCGAAAAACAGAGTAACAGGGTTTCAGATCGTGACCGGAAGGGATCCCTGCAGAACTGGAAGTCACCAAGGGACCGAGCATACTCCAGAAACAGCACAAGTGAATTATTCAATCATTCACGCGCCCATCGGCAAGATCCGGAAAAAAAAAAGATGGTCCGGGATGCAGAAAAGTCTCTTACCAGAATTAAGAAGATAGCCACGATCGACCACGAAAGGAGTCAACGAAGTTACGGACAACCCTCATCAGACCGCAAGTAAATTAAAAATGGGGTCATGGAACACAAGAGGATTCTCTCACTTGACACTTAAATCAGACGTGCAATTGGGGTCATTCGACCTCCTTTGTCTACAGGAGACGTGGCTCCTAAAGATGCCAACATTAGACGGCTTCGAAATCGACTTCTCTCCAGCCACACAAGGAACATTGGGTAGGCCCACCTCAGGCCTCCTGACAGCAGTCAGAATCTGCAGTGGCCTACAACTTAAACAAACAATACTATCGAATGCGTCAATCCTAGCGTCCTTGATATCAGAACTGAAGTCTGGAGAGGGGGTGAACGAGAACAAACCAACATTGTACTTAATGATAAACACATACTGGAATCCAAAAGTCGTGAAGGAAGCAATACTCCTTGAAACCATCGGACAAATAATAGAGTCCGGCCTAAATATGATGGCACTAGACCACATCATAATATGCGGAGACTTAAATTTGACACTACCCAACATTGGCCAAACTACATCAAACTGGGACACATACTCCGCAGTGATACCCAAAGACTCTTCGACAACTCGAGACTCTGATCGGAGAGGTAAAGGATGGGAACTCCTTATGGACGCACTTGTCCTTCACAACCTTCATTACTGGACCTCTAACACAGCAAACTGTATTCCAACTTGGGAACAAGGTTCTTGTAAGGCCTTTCTGGATCACATATACGTATCCAGAAACCTGCTCGCAAAGACATCTGCATTCGAAGTCATAAGAACAAAGAACAGTGACCATAACCTCCTGATGGCCATATGGTCAGCCCCAGAACGGAAATCGGAGGCAAACAGACAGAAAATGACCTCGTCTATTCTTACTAACGGCGCAGGGACTAGATTAAGACTCACTGCTGAAGCAATAAGAAACATCACAAAGACCTACGAAAGAACTACTGTTGCTCCAGGGGAAGTAAATCCACCTGACTATTACCCCCTGTTGATCCCCTACCACCAACAAAGGAACGTTCAAGCCCTAGTCAAAAAGCCACACCACACGTATAACAAGCAATTGGTGGAGAAAAGAAGAGAATTGAGAAGAATCTTACGCAAAGCGAAATCTCGCCCCTCTAAATTAACAGAGGAGGCAGCAGTATCCGCGAAAAAATCTTACAAAAATTGGCTCAAATCACACCGTGCAATTCTGTACCAAGAAGATTCTGAGAACATGTTAAGGATCCTAAGTGGGAAACAATCTAAAAACTTCTGGGCACTGATTGACCCGAAAGGAGACAATTCAAATAACATTTTAGCAAATTCAATTGGAGAGACGCAGTGGAGATCCTTTTTCTCGGATATGTTTGCCTTACCATAGGGTAACATCCAAGAACCCATACAGTTTCAAAAAAATCAATGGAACATTGAAAAGGACGAAAAGGAAATCTGCGAAAAAATAAGGAAACTGAATAATTCCCGGGCACCTGGACCCGACGGAATCTCCAACGTGGACCTCAAAAATAACAGTGAAGCATGGGGAGCTCTAATATCGCGAATATTCCAACAATGCGCCGACTCCCAATCGATTCCGAAATCCTGGAAGCTATCAAATGTGGTCCCAATTTTCAAGAAAGGCGATAAAGCCAATCCAGCAAACTATCGGCCAATCGCCTTATTGGACACCATTGGAAAATTATTCGGAACTTTTCTTCTGGATAATTTCAAGACATGGGTCGTCTCCTTTGAATTACATGACGACTTTCAGACAGGATTTGTAAAAAATATCGGAACATTGGCAAACATAATGCTACTGAGTGTTCTGAAAGCCAAGGTGTTAGAGGGACGACCAAAGATATACCTGGCTTTTATAGACCTCTCTCATGCATTTGATACGGTCAATAGAGAGCTACTTTGGACAAAACTGAGGTCACGGAACTGTCCGCCTCCAATCCTGAATCCAATCATAGAGCTGTATTCCGGAACATCTATGAGGGTTAGACTCAATGGAAACGGCCAACTTTCAGAGGAGATCAGCACTTACAGAGGCGTTAAACAAAGGTGCCCACTTGCCCCCGCATTGTACAATGCGTTCATCGGCGACTATCAAAACTGGGACCTCACTGTTAGAACATTCCCCCCCCAAAATTGGAGATGAAAAAGTTGGAAGACTACTCTATGCGGACGACATTTTATTATTGGATCAAACCGCCATAGGACTACAACGTAAACTTACCTCGCTCTCAGAATATCTTGAGGTTAACGACCTGATTCTAAATTCAGCAAAAACAAAAATAATGTTTCTTGAAAAAACCACAACACAACAAGATAAATCAAAATGGTCTTTGGCGGGAGAGAGATTGGAGAAAGTAAAATCATTCCGTTATCTGGGAGTCACGATCAATACAGACCGCTTTGAAACTCCCATGCAGGAATCCTTGATCGCCAAGACCAAAATCATGATGACACAAGCTCGATTGATGGACAAAAAATATGGAAAATTCTCACTAAAACCAGTGCTGAACTTCTACACAGTGAAAGTAGTACCCGCCATCACTTATGGTGCAGAGGCGATGTTCATCATTCCGGAGCGAATATGGCTGAAACTGGAAGGCTTGTTTTGGAGGAAAATTCTATCACTCCCAAATTCTACCCCGATGGCATCTATCCGCAGAGAAATTAATGTCATCTCTTTAAAAGGAAGAGTTAAGCTAAACACTCTAATGCTGAGCAGGAAAATCAGGCTATCCTCTGAGAAGATCTTCAAGGTAATAAAGGAAGAACTCAACAAAGGAGAGAATAACATTCTAGCCTCTTGGGAGCAAAGAAACACGGAAACCCTCGATGAAATCGGAAGCTCATGGGAAGAATTGGAAAACAACCCCACCAGAACAATAAAAAAATTCAAACAAATGGATTGGATTAAAACGCTGGAAGAAGCGGCTAAATACAAACTGACTGCAGACCTTCCAGTGAACCAACAAAAACAGAACGAACCCATGAGCTATCTACTACAAGGGCCTAGTAAGCAAATTAGAAATACATTTCTAAGGGCTAGGCTGAATCTCTTACATACGAAAGAAATCTTATTCATCAGGGGTTCTGCCCCGAACAACCTCTGCAGATTCTGCAACAAACCAGAAACAGTGGAAACCCTGAGGCACCTCTTGCTGTCATGCCCGGAACTGGCCGCAAAAAGAGCGACACACATGGGTCATTTATCTAAAAACAGCAGGTGCGGAGAGGAAGAATACTGGTGGAACATCCTGATGTCAGGGGCAAACGTAAAATCAGTATCTGCAGTCGGTCAGTTCCTTCAGAATATAAACCTGAAGAAAGAAGAGGCAACCTGAGAGCAACCGGGAAAACCAAAATCCCTATCCGACCAGGCGATGAAGCGGAAGGAAAGAAAAGGAAAATAAAAAATAAATAAATTAAAAAAAAAGAAGCATTTTCATGTTCACTCCATTTGTAAAAACTGTGAAAACAGTTGAATCAAAAAAAAAAAAAATAGGGAGAACACTACACATGCACACACAACACCAAACCTGCATGCATGTGTACACCTCCGCCAACTGTCGCAGTGTCTCGATTGACATCCATGTCACACCTGACAATCATACCTCCACATCCTGTGCCATGCAAGACCACACACACAAGCACCATCCATGTGTCACACATGAGACCCCTCGCATGTGTCACCCTCACAGCCCTGTACACACCCCCTACTTGGCCACATAAAAATACATGTTCAACCTGCACACTCCTGGCACACCACCACACGCACAGCTTACAATCAGTATGCATGTACACTTACCGCTCGACTCTAGACGAGTCTGCTTCTCAAGGACCTGGATGTGGAGCGCTGGGGATATGCGTTCCAGGACACTCATCTGATCTTCCGACAAGTGGCCCCGCCCGCCCCTTAGCATCTGCTGCCATCATGAGGCGCCGGGCCTTGTTGAGGGTCCTGGACCTGAAGTCCTCCCAGCGCTTCCTGACACGTTCGTAGTCGCGGACTGCCACCTCCTCCGCGTTGATGGCAGTCACGATGTCCATCCAGATCCAAGTTCGTCCTTCCTTGTCGGCATGCAACCTTCCGAAGAGGGCATTATACTGCCCCAGGACATGCTCCACCAGGACACCAACTTCCCTGGCACTGAAGCTGGTGCCCCTCTGCCTCCTTGGCCGGTGTTGTAGTGCCCGACATGGCAACCCCAGAGGCAGGAGTGGGTGGGCAACTGGGTCCTGGGGCTGGGCTGTGGGGCGACGGAAAAGCAGTCGGGAGCCTTTGGTTCCAGCAGGGGTGGTCACAGCAACAGCACCCCTGGCTGATGTGCAGGCAGCAAATGGCAGGGCACGTGGGCATCAGGCAGTCAGGCAGCAGCAGATGGCAGGTGGGAGCGTGCTCAGGGCTCTGGGGGGCAGTAATTTGGCCTCCTGGGCAGGAGCGTGGTCTTTCGTGTGTGTACGCGTGGACAGCTTGATACGGAGTGATTTTGCACGTGAAAATCCCACACGTCTGCGTGTAAATCGATGAAAGTCCCTTAGCGCGTAAACTTCACCAGCGTATGCGCGTCTATGAAGTCACGTGCATGCGTAGGAATAAGTTGCGTGACACGTCCGAGTCTCAAAGCGTGTTATTGGTGGAAATAGCCCTACACGCCGAAGTTACAAAGCGTGTAATTGGTCAAAATGGACCTACACGCAGAAGTGTCAAAGCGTGTAATTGGTGAAAATGGACCTACACGCAGAAGTGTCAAAGCGTGTAATTGGTGAAAATGGACCTACACGCAGAAGTGTCAAAGCGTGTAATTGGTGGGAATGGGCCTAGCACGTACACGCCGCGTAAGTGACGCTGTACGTGTGGGCCTGCATATAAGGTAAGTGTAGAACACCAATTCCTTGTACGTGCTTTTCGTGGAGAGCGAGTGGGTGAATTCTGTACTTCTTGTCGTTTCACACGCGATTTACTTCACGGCGTTTCCAGTTCGTACTCCCTGTTACCTCTGACAGCTTTTTCTCTTTTTTCTCTTGTACTGGTTTACCTGGGCCTGTTCCCTCAAACAGTGTTCCCTTCTACTGTTGTCCTGTCTCCTCAGACAGCGTACATATCTTCTTTTGGCGGGGGTGTTGCCAACCAAACGCGCTCATTTTTCACGCTTTTTTACCTGGCAGACGGTGAGTCACGCACGTATCTAACATCTGTGCTTGCCCCGTGTGTAGCCAACCCCTTCAGAGGTCATTCTAGGCTGCGTGTGACACGCATACGTTCATTCTTGTGTTACTGGGTGCCACAGCGTAGTGCAGGGTTTTCTTTCTGCACACGTGGTCTAGGAGGGGTTGCGTGCACGTCATCTCCCTTTTTTGGGCCTCCTGTGCGTTGCGTGACCCGTCATCTTTCCCCAGGGGTTACATTCAGCCTTGCTCGAGCACTAGGGTACAATTACCATCTGGTACCCAACCCCTTTGACCCCCAATTGCCCAGGACAATAGTCTACAGCCTCTCCCATACGCACATTAATATCAGTGCCATGGCTGGGAGGCGAGGATTCCGTAAGGGTGGCAAAGGTGGAAGAGCCACAAGTGGTGGCCGTGGTGGATCCGGTAGGGGACGTGGTCGTAACTTGCAGGGTGAGCCTGTCCCCCCATGTGTGTAGGACCAGTCAAGGCCACCCATAATCTCCTCCCCCTCCCCCCTCCCGTTGAGGCTGATGTGGCTGACACCATCCATGCTCAGCCCTTGTTGGACCAGCCCATTGTGGCACCAGACCTGGCTGACTCCATGGCTGACTTCCAGGTCAGCAGGGCTACGACACGTGCGCTGGTGCACGTTGATGCCATAATGCCACGTGGATCTGGGGCAGCAAGGTCATCTGCTGCCCCAAGTAGGCAGGGCGGAGAGGCTGCAGGGGCAGCTGCAGCTCCATCCACCCCAGCTCTCACACACCCAGCCAGGACAGTGTCGGTCCTAGTCCATCCTGCTGACATTCCCCCTGACACCATTACACTTGAGCCAATGCCTGCACCAACTCCCATGCTGAGTGTGCAATCCCACACACCTGATACAGAGCCCACCAGGGCTCCTGCCCCTAGTGTCCAGAGCGGCGCAGGACACTCAGGATCACCACCACCTTCCAAGCGGAAGAGGAAGAGTGCTCGTCCGGCACAGGCTGATGCCCCAGACACGGCTACACAGTCCGGCCCGTCGAGGAAGCCCAGCTTCATGGATGACGAACCTAATGCACTTGTCGAGTATGTGTCCGGACATGATAACGAGATGGTCATTGTTGCAGGATCCAAGACCACACCTGCACAACGCCAGGCACACTGGCAGACCGTTGCGGACATCGTAAGTGCCCTTGGAATCGTGAGGCGCACAGCCAATGATTGCTATAAGCGCTGGAATGACCTAAAGCGCAGGGCAAAGAAGAAGCTGGCCTCAAGTCATGCCGCAACTCTAGTGACTGGAGGTGGGTCTCCAGTATTAGACATGGAACTCACTCCACATGAGTCAGTCGCTGGGACCTACGTCACGGAGGAACAGATCCAAGGCGTGGGAGATCTGCCTGATTACGAGGCATTGTCCGGTGAGTGCACATGCATGTGTGTGTCATCCATGTGCATGGTGTGTGTGTGAGGGCATCTGTTTGTGTGCCAGGTGAGAGTGTGTGCGCCTGAGTCGTATGGGTCAGCCATGTGCTTCATGCAATACATCCTGCGCAGCTGCATATGCCCATTGCAGTATCCCTTCTGCCAACAGTAGACATCTAGCCCAACAGCACCCCAGTTGCCCTTGAAGTGTCACCTTGCCACAAAATTGTTGCTTATTCATCTATGTTCATTCAGACAGATTGTTTGCATTCCACCACTTATACTAGGCATTCCTCAGTCCTCTAGTCACATGTCTGGCATGGCTATGGTAAAGTGGAGTGACTTTGTTACCTGGATATCATATGTTCACACATGTCCCTGTGCAATTGGACCATATTGGACTGGCAGCTCCAGGTGAAAAATCAGACCTGTTTGAATTAGAAAAGCTATTGCATGCGGGAACTGGACTGAATGAATACGTGCTGCCCTCCTCTCCATCTTCACTCAATAGCAATGGTACATGCCATCTGTGTGATGGCATGTGTGTGTCACCTGGCAATCACAGGCCAATGTGTGATGCCACTGCCAGGCAGCATGCAGAAAATGTGTTCTTCTTCCATCTTTGTGTCATCAGTGTGTGCCATTTGCCTGCCCTTCATACGCAGTGAGGGTGCATGCATGGGAGGGTCTTAGTCACGTGGGACATGTGTCAATCAAGTACTGGTTCTCTTGCTTCTCAGCCCTCATTGTGTGCCATGGTTCTAATGGCTGTTTCCATTTCTTTGTTATTATGTCTTTGCAGGGGAAGACGCACCTGATACTGCTGGGGTTGTGGAGATGGTGCAGAGCCAGAAGGGGTCCGAGGGCCGACCAACCACCAGTGAGGGACGTGGTGTGCTGGTGGGTGAGAACCCACAAGTGCTGCAGGTCGTGCTCTCAAGGGGTGTCTCTGGCTGCACCTCCCCCGAGCTGTACTCAGCTGTTGACTCAGATGATGAGACCTACGTGCCGTCGCAGGTGAGTGTTCCAGGGAGGGATTCTGTTCTGTCCCACCCACCTGCACCAGGGTCAGAACCCTCAATGGGGATGTCAGTGTTGGCAGCTAGGCCTTTGGTGGTTACGGATGCAGGGTCACACTCCGCGACATCTGATCCTGTTCCTGGGCCAGCAGATCAGAGGGGGAATGCAGTCCTGCAGCCTCAGGCAGTGCCGGCACAGCAAGGCGCAGTCCGCCTTGCCCCAGACAGGTGTGGTGCCCACCGACGTGGTGGCCGTACGCCACCTGGCAATACCGCATGGGAGCAATCCATTTACGGTATGGCTAACCAACAGGCAGCATCATCCGAGATGATGGCTCAGGCCATGGATAGGGTGGCCACTTCCATTGTCCCCCCTGAAAGGCTGATGGAGCGACTAGAGCAGGCAACCGACTCCATCTGCCAGTCACACAGGGAGGACATGTTGGCGTCCAACAGGGACAGGCGGGCGGCACTGGCGACTCTGCAGGAGGCCATCTCCATAGAGTCCCAGGGCCACAGGGAAGCCCTGAGGCAGGAGCTACATCAACTCAGGACGACTCTTGTTGAGCTTGAGGCTTCAACACACCAAAGGACAGAACAGCAGCTGGAGCGTCTCACCCGTACGCTCTCAGCTGAGATGCAAGCAACGAGGGCAGAGGTCGGGGCATCCCGTGAGTTGTTGCATGGGGACCTCCGCACCCTCATCCTCCAGAACGAGACCTACCACACCCGCATGCTTGCAGCCATGGAGGAACAGAGTAGGGCCTTGCGTGGGCTGCCTCCCATAGTGCAACCACCTCCGGATGCAGCTGCACAGGGTGATAATAGCGACAGCAGTGATACTCCCACAATAGGGTAGCTGTGTGGGCCATGAGCCCATGGAGGTGTTTTTTTTTTCCCAGGATCCACACAGGTGGGTTTTGGTGTGCACCCTGACCTCGGACCTCCTGGGTGGCCTCCCCAACCCCCCCGGGCCCTTTAATGCCCATTTTTGATTTTTTTTTATTTTTATTTTTATTTTTATTTTTATATTTTTCCCAATTTTTTTGGGACAATTTGTTGGCTTCCGTGGTTCCTGTGGGCATACGCTGCATTGTGGCTGGGCACATGCAGGCTTGTCATGTATTAGGTTCAGATGCCTGGGTTTGAGTCACACACACCCCTCCTGCTTCCCGTTTCCATGGGCTTGCAAAGGGTGTGCCCAAGTGACATTGAAGTACATGGTGACATTGGACTCCCACTACATGTGTGGGTAGTCTAGTCAATACTGTGTATACATTCCTAGTGCATATTGCTGTTGTGTTGTACACTGCATGTTGCATTGATGTGTAACTCATCATCTGTGTCTGCCTCCCAATTTGCAGGTCCCTTCCTCATGTCTACACAAGGCCCTCTAGTCTGGAGATGGGGTCCTTGTTGGCAGCAGTGCACCTACAACTCTACATGGCGCCAACACTGTACAGTTGGAAGTGGTGGGAGTGCAGGCATTTCCAGGTGGTGAGACTACTGATTTATTACATTAGTGAAGTCATGTCAATGGTAGTACCTGCTCAAGTTTGTTGTTGGTCCTGCATTACAGTGAGCATGTCAGGTGTAGCAAGTTTCAATTGGGGACACTGTACATTGCGACACTTGTCATGTTGTGGGGATTACTTTGTTTACCTGCACATAGCATGACATGGCACGGTGTGTTGTGTGGCGGTGCTGGGGATGGGTTGGGTGACATGGCACTGTCCTCTTGTTGCATTTAGCAAGTGGGTATTCATTTTAGCTGCTTGAATGTGTTTCTTCACAAAACTGCATTGGTGGTGTGTGTGGGTAGGGATGCACACATTGTAACACTTCCAGGTGAACAATCTCAGGCTGATATGCTTTTCACGGTTGAATCTCCAGACATTCAGGATCAGTGTCAGGTTGAGTCATCATTGACTGTCAGATGGAATGTGCCAGGCCAGTGTGCAGTCCACAGGGGTGTGATTACTATGTGAAGTAATTGGCCACTAGCTGTGTACGGGCTGCCTCCCCCGTGCCCTTTCCCCTCCCATGCGCAGCGGCTGTGCATGTGGTTGGGGATGTGGGGCCATGTCCACGGCCAGGCCCCGGCGTGTTGCAACGTTGTGCAGGACACATGCTGCCACTATGATCCTGCACACTACTGGGGGAGCGTATAACAGCTGCCCGCCAGAACGGTCAAGGGAGCGAAAGCGTGACTTTAGCACTCCGAATGTGCGCTCCACTATGCCCCGGGTTGTAATGTGGGCTGTGTTATATCTTACCTCGGGTGGCGTGGTGGGGTTCCGAATTAGCGTCATCATGTGGGGGCTGAGAGGGTAGGCACTGTCCCCTGTGGAGGTGGTGATTGGTATCATTGGTGGGGTTGTGACCTTGCTCAGTATCCAACATGCATGCATGTGCAGTGGCATGCATACTCACCAAGCAGCCATGTATCGCCATGCCGCCCAGCATCTAGGTCCCGGCATAGGGTGGACATTCGGTAAATGAAGCTGTCGTGGGTGGACCCGGGATAGTTGGCATATACTGAGGTGATGATTCCCTTGGCATTACATACTACCTGCACGTTGATGGAATGCCAGTGCTTGCGGTTCCTATAGATGTGCTCAGATGCCCTGGGGGGACGTAGAGCCACATGGGTGCAGTCGATGGCACCAAGCACTTTGGGGAATCGTGCCACACCGTAAAAATCCAGGGCGGCAGCATGTCTTTCTGCAGGTGTTCTGGGCAGGTATATGTGCCTGCGGACTGATGGGCGTGCAGTGATGATGTCCAAGACCTGGTGTAGGCAGCGTGACTGGGTGGCCTGTGACACCCCACCCACTATGGCACTTGTCCGCTGAAATGATCCAGTGGCTAAGAAGTGCAGTACATTGAGGACCTTCTCCAGGGGGCTGAGTGCTTGGGAGCACAGGGTGGGTGATGTGAGGTCATCCTCCCACTCACTCACCAGGTCCAGTATTATGTGTGGTGGAAACCTGTACCTTCCATACACCTGGTCATCAGGCATCCCGAAAAGGCTGGTTCTGGGTGTGAATATTCTGGCCCTGACTATCCTCCTCCTCCTCCTTTGGTAGCCCACTGCCACTGCTGCTAGGAACGGTATGTTCATCCTGGCGTCTGAGCTTGTTATTGTAGAAGTGCGCAAAATCATGCTTTGCGCGTGTTCTAGGCGAGCGTGTGACCCGCGCACCCCTGGAATCCAGTTCCCAGTCCAATAGCGTGTGGAAATTTCCACGCACCACGGGATACAGGTGCGCTGACGTACTTGCGTGTGTAAGTGCCCGCGCACCCCTGAAATACACGTACATAGGCAAATCGCGTGTACGCGCACTTTTGGCGAATTACACGCGATGACACCCTGACGTGCAGTATTTACACGTGTGCTCCGTCATCACGTGCTGGGTGGGGAACACCCGTGCGGGTCACGTCACATACGCGCTTACGCGCTGAGGGACTCTGGACCAATAGAATCGCGTATGCGTGCTGACGCGCTTACGCGCTAAGGGCCTTTCCTCGGATTTCACGCTGACGTGCCGAATTTTCACGTGCCAAATCACTCCGTATCAAGCTGGCCACGCGAAAACACACGGAAGACCACGCTCCTGCCCAGAAGGCCGAGTTACTGCCCCCCAGTGCCCCGAGCAGCCTCCCACGTGCCATCTGCTGCTGCCTGCCTGCCTGCCTGCCTGCTGCCACCGTGCCCTGCCATTTGGTGCCTGCACATCACCCATCTGCAGGGGTCCAGTTGCTGTGCCCACCCCTGCTGGAACTGAAGACTCCCGACTGGGATTACATCGCTCCACAGCCCAGCCCCAGGACCCAGTTGCCCACCCACACCTGCCTCTGGGGTTGCCATGTCGGGCACTTCCACATCTGGCACCAGTGGCAACCCCAGGCCAGAGGGGCAGAGGGGCACCAGCTTCACTGCCACCGAAGTTGGTGTCCTGGTGGAGCACGTCTTGGGGCAGTATGATGCCCTCTTTGGATCGTCCCGCGCCAGCAAGGAAGGACGGGAGAGGATCTGGGCCGACTGTGTGGTTGCCATCAACGTGGAGGGGGTGGCAACCCGCAACGTCCAGAAGATCAAGAAGCGCTGGGAGGACTTGAGGTCCAGGACCCTTGTGAAGGCCCGGCGCCTCGTGGAGGGGGGCCGGGGCCGCATGAGTTCCATCCAGATGAGGGTCCTGGAACGCGTACGCCCAGCGCTCCACGCCCAGATCCTTGAGAGGGAGGCCCGTCTGGAGTTGAGCGGTAAGTGTCCAAGCATTACTGTGTGAGACAGGGCATGTTGCTGTGTGCTGGGTCGATGATACTTGCCTGTATGTGTGCCATAGGCCATGTATGCATGTATGTGTGCAGGGACATCATGGTAATGCATGTGCAACCAGTGATGTGTGACCCACATGGTTGTTGCATGTGTTCAAAAGCAGCATGGGGAGCCCTATGCAGATTTTGAACATGAGAGCATGCCAGTCTCTGTACCGGGACATGGGTGGGGGTGAGGGATGGGTGCTGATGCCAGGTACATATGTGGTAGCCATGTCTGTGTGCCTGACCTGCGTGTCTGTGACTTGTGCATGCCATGGATGCAGGACACATGTGTGTGACAATGCACAGATTCAGTGAAGCAGCCAAATTACCCTTGTATCCGCTGTGTTTGGTGTGTTTGGGGCCACATGGATGTGACTGAGGTGAAGTGTGTGCATGTGATAGGCATGAGCCATGATGCATGTGAGTTACATATCATTGAATGTTTCAAGAGTCCATTGTACATGCATGGAAATGTCCATGGCATGCAGCATGCCTGTTACTGTGTGTGTTTTGCCTGGACTGACCCATGTGTTGTGGAGGGACATGATGGAAGTGTACTTTGACAGTGGTGCTCATCTGCTATTGCTTCCTGTCTAGGGGACCATTGTACAGTACCCTGATGCTTGTGTTCTTTGTCTCCCTCTACGCAGCGGCTAGTGAAGAAGAGGGCGGAGACGGCGCTGTGGAGCAAGGCGGCGGGGATGCCCCCACGGCTGCAGCGGAAGGGGTGGGTGAGCCCCCACAGGGGCCTGCTACGGTGGGAGACGGTGAGGAGCCATCCAGGTTGGTGGTTTGCACAGAGGAGGAGGAGGCCGCCACTGGGGCACACATGGGGCCTGGTGGGGGCATCCCTGCTGGTGCAAGTGGTGCAGTCCAGGGCCAGGAGCAGGAGGCAGCACAGGTCACCGTGGAGGGGCCTGTGCATGTCGCTGTCCCTGACCCTGTGAGTGCACCACCATGCACCAGCAGGGATGCCCCGTCCCAGGCCCGTCCGCAGGTAGAGGGGATGTCCATGTCACCTGACTCCCCTCCACCTGCGGACGTGGGAACACCTGGCCGTGTGGAGAAGGTCCTGATTGGGGTCGCGATGCGCACGCTGTGATTCGTGATGCCGTGCGTGCTTCCCGGGAGGTGCACGCACGTCATCACGAAGTGCACCGTGCCGACGTGGCCCAATTGGGATCGGCCATGTTCGGGGGTTTCCTGCATGTGTTGGCCAATGTGGCGGCCCTCTCCTCCTCTGTGCAGGCTATACACCAGTCGTTCTCATTGCCGTCTTCCAGCCCAGATGCCACCAGGGGCCCCTGTGGACCTGTCCCGACCAATGCAGCCAGCTCGGTGGGGATCCCATCCCTACCACAGTTGGGAGTCGGAGGTCCAGCAGGGGTGGACAACACAGCAACTGGACCCCAGCAGATGGAAGATGTGACAGCATCATCGGGCAGGGCACGTGCACGACGGCGTCGGTGGTTTCCATCAGCCTGGATGCCGTCGTGCTGGCAGAGGCAGTGGCGTCGGAGGCAGCAGCGGGCTCGACGTGGGAGGCATCATGGCTCGGGGCCATCAAGATCAGAGGGGCAGGCATCGGCCGGAGGGCAGGGCAACCCTGGGATGGTGGTGTCTTCCGTGTGGGAGCAGTTGGTCCAGCGGATAGGTGCGGAGCGGCAGCGGGCGGAAGAGGAGCGGCTCGCCATGGTCAGGGCGGAGTTCTCCATGCGTCGGGCATTGAGGCGGGCTGAGTGCCTCGAGGAAGCTCGCAGGGAGTTTGAGCTGAACATGGGGTTATCCCTGCGAGACCTCGGGGCCAGGACAGAGTCCCGCCTCCAGGACATCGACATGGAGTTCAATGATGCCCTGGCCAGCAACATCACCAAGTGAGCCGCAGGACTTGCCCGCTGCCTTTGTATATAGTTATTTAGTTAGTTAGTGTTAGGTTTCCTTTATTTATTTTTATTATTTTGGACCGCTCGGACAATGGCCACTTTTTTGTATATATTTTTTTCATTAGGTAGTAGTAGGTTTCATTTATGGTGTTGGGCTCATGGACCCTGGTACATTCCTGTATATAGTTTGCTTTTTGAAGAAACATTTTTTTTTATTTGTTATTGTGTTCACCATGAGGAAATGGTTTTTCATTCTTTTCCTTCTACATGATATTGCTTTGGACAACATTTGTTTTTGTATTCCTTTTTTTTTTTGATTTTTACTTTTGTTCTCGGACATGGACCATTTATTTTGTTATCCACATAGTTGTATGTTTGATTTGTTTACTTATTTTTCATCTTTAATACATTTTTTATTTTTACTTTCACTTGTGTTATTTTCTCATTGGTTTCATACATGTCATGATATGAGTTTTGACATTCACTTGCAGCCATTGTGTATGTGTGTGTGACGGACATGTGTTCATTTACATACTTGCCATTGGCGTTCTATCATGTAATTGCATTCACTATGTGGGTGGATGCAATCCTTGCCTGGGTGTTTGTGCTGGGTATGCTGCCCATTACTGCCATGATTGTGTATCGTCAGGACCTGGGAGCAGGTGGACATGGGTGGGGGCCTGGTGGAGGGTGCCCCTGGTGGCTGGGGGGTGGGGGTGGTGGGAGACATGGGTGGGGGCCTGGTGGAGGCTGCCCCTGCACTGCTGGGGGGTGGGGGTGATAGGGGACATGTGTGGGGGCCTGGTGGAGGCTGCCCCTGGTGGCTGGGGGGTGGGGGTGATAGGGGACATGAGTGGGGGCCTGGTGGTGGGTGCCCCTGCACTACTGGGGGGTGGGGGTGGTGGGAGACATGAGTGGGGGCCTGGTGGAGGGTGCCCCTGCACTGCTGGGTGTTGGGGGTGATAGGGGACATGAGTGGGGGCCTGGTGGAGGGTGCCCCTGGTGGCGGGGGGGTGGGGGTGGTGGGAGACATGGGTGGGGGCCTGGTGGAGGGTGCCCCTGGTGGCGGGGGGGTGGGGGTGGTGTTAGACATGGGTGGGGGCCTGGTGGAGGCTGCCCCTGCACTGCTGGGGGGTGGGGGTGGTGGGAGACATGGGCGGGGGCCTGGTCGAGGCTGCCCCTGCACTGCTGGGGGGTGGGGGTGGTGGGAGACATGAGTGGGGGCCTGGTGGAGGCTGCCCCTGCACTGCTGGGGGGTGGGGGTGATAGGGGACATGAGTGGGGGCCTGGTGGAGGCTGCCCCTGGTGGCAGGGGGTGGGGGTGATAGGGGACATGAGTGGGGGCCTGGTGGTGGGTGCCCCTGCACTGCTGGGGGGTGGGGGTGGTGGGAGACATGAGTGGGGGCCTGGTGGAGGCTGCCCCTGCACTGCTGGGGGGTGGGGGTGATAGGGGACATGAGTGGGGGCCTGGTGGAGGCTGCCCCTGGTGGCTGGGGGGTGGGGGTGATAGGGGACATGAGTGGGGGCCTGGTGGAGGCTGCCTGTGGTGGCTGGGGGGTGGGGGTGGTGGGAGACATGGGTGGGGGCCTGGTGGAGGGTGCCCCTGGTGGCTGGGGGTGGTGGGAGACATGGGTGGGGGCCTGGTGGAGGCTGCCCCTGCACTGCTGGGGGGTAGGGGGGGTGGGAGACATGGGTGGGGGCCTGGTGGAGGCTGCCCCTGCACTGCTGGGGGGTGGGGGTGGTGGGAGACATGAGTGGGGGCCTGGTGGAGGCTGCCCCTGCACTGCTGGGGGGTGGGGGTGATAGGGGACATGAGTGGGGGCCTGGTGGAGGCTGCCCCTGGTGGCTGGGGGGTGGGGGTGATAGGGGACATGAGTGGGGGCCTGGTGGTGGGTGCCCCGGCACTGCTGGGGGGTGGGGGTGGTGGGAGACATGAGTGGGGGCCTGGTGGAGGCTGCCCCTGCACTGCTGGGGGGTGGGGGTGATAGGGGCCATGAGTGGGGGCCTGGTGGAGGCTGCCCCTGGTGGCTGGGGGGTGGGGGTGATAGGGGACATGAGTGGGGGCCTGGTGGAGGCTGCCCCTGGTGGCTGGGGGGTGGGGGTGGTGGGAGACATGGGTGGGGGTCTGGTGGAGGGTGCCCCTGGTGGCTGGGGGGTGGGGGTGGTGGGAGACATGGGTGGGGGCCTGGTGGAGGATGCCCCTGCACTGCTGGGGGGTGGGGGTGATAGGGGACATGAGTGGGGGCCTGGTGGAGGCTGCCCCTGGTGGCTGGGGGGTGGGGGTGATAGGGGACATGAGTGGGGGCCTGGTGGAGGCTGCCCCTGCACTGCTGGGGGGTGGGGGTGATAGGGGACATGAGTGGGGGCCTGGTGGAGGGTGCCCCTGGTGGCTGGGGGGTGGGGGTGGTGGGAGACATGGGTGGGGGCCTGGTGGAGGATGCCCCTGCACTGCTGGGGGGTGGGGGTGATAGGGGACATGAGTGGGGGCCTGGTGGAGGGTGCCCCTGGTGGCGGGGGGGTGGGGGTGGTGGGAGACATGGGTGGGGGCCTGGTGGAGGGTGCCCCTGGTGGCGGGGGGGTGGGGGTGGTGGGAGACATGGGTGGGGGCCTGGTGGAGGCTGCCCCTGCACTGCTGGGGGGTGGGGGTGGTGGGAGACATGGGTGGGGGCCTGGTGGAGGCTGCCCCTGCACTGCTGGGGGGTGGGGGTGGTGGGAGACATGTGTGGGGGCCTGGTGGAGGCTGCCCCTGCACTGCTGGGGGGTGGGGGTGATAGGGGACATGAGTGGGGGCCTGGTGGAGGCTGCCCCTGGTGGCAGGGGGTGGGGGTGATAGGGGACATGAGTGGGGGCCTGGTGGTGGGTGCCCCTGCACTGCTGGGGGGTGGGGGTGGTGGGAGACATGAGTGGGGGCCTGGTGGAGGCTGCCCCTGCACTGCTGGGGGGTGGGGGTGATAGGGGACATGAGTGGGGGCCTGGTGGAGGCTGCCCCTGGTGGCTGGGGGCCGGGGGTGATAGGGGACATGAGTGGGGGCCTGGTGGAGGCTGCCTGTGGTGGCTGGGGGGTGGGGGTGGTGGGAGACATGGGTGGGGGCCTGGTGGAGGGTGCCCCTGGTGGCTGGGGGTGGTGGGAGACATGGGTGGGGGCCTGGTGGAGGCTGCCCCTGCACTGCTGGGGGGTAGGGGGGGTGGGAGACATGGGTGGGGGCCTGGTGGAGGCTGCCCCTGCACTGCTGGGGGGTGGGGGTGGTGGGAGACATGAGTGGGGGCCTGGTGGAGGCTGCCCCTGCACTGCTGGGGGGTGGGGGTGATAGGGGACATGAGTGGGGGCCTGGTGGAGGCTGCCCCTGGTGGCTGGGGGGTGGGGGTGATAGGGGACATGAGTGGGGGCCTGGTGGTGGGTGCCCCGGCACTTCTGGGGGGTGGGGGTGGTGGGAGACATGAGTGGGGGCCTGGTGGAGGCTGCCCCTGCACTGCTGGGGGGTGGGGGTGATAGGGGACATGAGTGGGGGCCTGGTGGAGGCTGCCCCTGGTGGCTGGGGGGTGGGGGTGATAGGGGACATGAGTGGGGGCCTGGTGGAGGCTGCCCCTGGTGGCTGGGGGGTGGGGGTGGTGGGAGACATGGGTGGGGGTCTGGTGGAGGGTGCCCCTGGTGGCTGGGGGGTGGGGGTGGTGGGAGACATGGGTGGGGGCCTGGTGGAGGATGCCCCTGCACTGCTGGGGGGTGGGGGTGATAGGGGACATGAGTGGGGGCCAGGTGGAGGCTGCCCCTGGTGGCTGGGGGGTGGGGGTGATAGGGGACATGAGTGGGGGCCTGGTGGAGGCTGCCCCTGCACTGCTGGGGGGTGGGGGTGATAGGGGACATGAGTGGGGGCCTGGTGGAGGGTGCCCCTGGTGGCTGGGGGTGGGGGTGGTGGGAGACATGGGTAGGGGCCTGGTGGAGGATGCCCCTGCACTGCTGGGGTGTGGGGGTGGTGGGAGACATGGGTGGGGGCCTGGTGGAGGGTGCCCCTGGTGGCTGGGGGGTGGGGGTGGTGGGAGACATGGGTGGGGGCCTGGTGGAGGCTGCCCCTGCACTGCTGGGGGATGGGGGTGGTGGGTGACATGGGTGGGGCCCTGGTGGAGGGTGCCCCTGGTGGCTGGGGGGTAGGGGTGGTGGGAGACATGGGTTGGACATGGGTGGGGGCCTGCTGGCAGGTGCCCCACAGTGCTGGGGGGTGGGGGTGGTGGGTGACATGGGTGGGGGCCTGGTGGAGGGTGCCCCTGGTGGCTGGGGGGTGGGGGTGGTGGGAGACATGGGTGGGGGCCTGGTGGTGGGTGCCCCTGCACTGCTGGGGGGTGGGGGTGGTGGGTGACATGGGTGGGGCCCTGGTGGAGGGTGCCCCTGGTGGCTGGGGGGTGGGGGTGGTGGGAGACATGAGCAGGTGTGCAGGGTAGTCCCCTGTGGTGTGTGCTGCCTGCAGGGGCCGTGGAGGGTGTACAGGTAATGCCTGGGAGCACACAGCCAAATCGCGTGTGGAAATTCCCGCGCACCCCTGCAATCCACGTACCCTGACTAATCGCGTGTGGAACTTCTTGCGCACCCCTGCAATCCACGTACACGGCCAAATCGCGTGTGGAACTTCCCGTGCACCCCTGAAATCCACATACCCTGCCTAATCGCGTGTGGAACTTCCCGCGCACCCCTGAAATCCACGTACCCGGCCATATCGTGTGTGGAACTTCCCGCGCACCCCTGAAATCCACGTACCCTGACTAATCGCGTGTGGAACTTCCCGCGGACCCCTGAAATCCACGTACCCTGCCTAATCGCGTGTGGAACTTCCCGCGCACCCCTGAAATCCACGTATCCGGCCATATCGCGTGTGGAACTTCCCGCGCACCCCTGAAATCCACGTACCCTGACAAATCACGTGTGGTACTTCCCGCACACCCCTGTTATCCACGTACCTGGCCAATTCGCGTGTGAGACTTCCCGCGCACCCCTGAAATCCACGTACCCGGCCATATCGCATGTGGAACTTCCCGCGCACCCCTGAAATCCACGTACCATGACTAATCGCGTGTGGAACTTCCCGCGCACCCCTGAAATCCACGTACCCTGACTAATCGCGTGTGGAACTTCCCGCGCACCCCTGAAATCCACGTACCCTGCCTAATCGCGTGTGGAACTTCCCGCGCACCCCTGAAATCCACGTATCCGGCCATATCGCGTGTGGAACTTCCCGCGCACCCCTGAAATCCACGTACCCTGACAAATCGCGTGTGGTACTTCCCGCGCACCCCTGTTATCCATGTACCTGGCCAATTCGCGTGTGAGACTTCCCGCGCACCCCGGTATACACGCACATGTTTTTTTTTCTGTCAGCGCGTGTCTGTGTTTGTGGGTACCCCTTTGCACGTTATTTGTCCTGGAGGGCCACAGTATTGGCCATTCATCATGGCTGTATATAGGTGCTATTTGTTGGCGCACCTTTTGGCGCACATTTCTTCCAGGCGCAGAGACGCTACCGCCTGCTTTCTTGTGGCGGTCGTGTTTGTGCCTGTGCGCTGGTTTGAGCGTGCGCTTTTTTGCCCTATTCTATTCCATGAATACGTGTTGTAGGCAAGCGTGTGGGCGTTCCGCGCACTTGTACCTGTGCTTCCCCCGTGACGCCCACATTTTGGCAAGTTGTTCCCCATTCCGAGTGTTACGCCCCGTGTTCCGCCTACTTTTGTTGCGTGCGCCGCGGTATGTGCGATTTTCGCTGTGGCCTGTGCGATTTTCGCTGTAACCTGGCGCACGCCGTTAGATGGCCTGTGCGCCAACGTGCGCCGCGCACTTTCTTATCGCACATCCGATGGTCTTCTCGCGCACGGCCTTCCATGAATCGATGTGCGCTGCGTTTCGTGCGATTTTCGCACTTGCACTACGATTTTCGCTATCCCACTGCGATTCGCACGTTTTAGGCCACTTGCGCAGCGCTAATTATTCCATGAATCGGCCTGATAGTGTGGCACATACTATCATTTACAATTCCATCTAAGTGTGGCACATGCTATCATTCACAATTCCATCTAAGTGTGGTACATGCTATGATTTAAAATTCCATCTAAGAGTGGCACATGCCATCATTCACATTTCCATCTAAGTGTTTTGCATGCTATCATTTACAATTGCAACAAGGTGAGGGGTATGCTACCAATCATATGCAATCATTCAGAATTCTATCTAAGTGTGGCGCATGCTTTCATTTACAATTCCAACTAAGAGAGGGATATGCTACCAATCATATGCTCTCATTCACAATCCCATCTAAGTGTGGCACATGCAACCAATCATATGCTATCATTCACAATTCCATCTAAGTGTGGCACATGCTAACATTCACAATTCTATCTAAGTGAGGCACATGCTTTCATTTACAATTTCAACTAGATGAGGGATAGGCTATCAATCGGATGCTATCTTTCACAATTCCATCGAAGTGTGGCGCATGCTATCATTTACAATTCCATCTAAGTGTGGGACATGCTATGATTTAAAATGCCATCGAAGAATGGCACATGCTATCATTCACATTTCCATCTAAGTGTGACACATGCTTTCATTTACAATTCCAACTAAGAGAGGGATATTCTACCAATTAGATGCTATCATTCACAATTCTACCTGTGTGTGGCACATGCTATCATTTACAATTCCAACTAAGTGTGGCACATACTATCATTTACAATTCCATCTAAGTGTGGCACATGCTATAATTCACAATTCTATCTAAGTGTGGTACATGCTATGATTTAAAATTCCATCTAAGAGTGGCACATGCTATCATTCACATTTCCATCTAAGTGTGGTGTGTGCTATCATTTACAATTCCAACAAGGTGAGGGATATGCTACCAATCATATGCAATCATTCAGAATTCTATCTAAGTGTGGCGCATGCTTTCATTTACAATTCCAACTAAGAGAGGGATATGCTACCAATCATATGCTCTCATTCACAATTCCATCTAAGTGTGGCACATGCAACCAATCGTATGCTATCATTCACAATTCCATCTAAGTGTGGCACATGCTATCATTCACAATTCTATCTAAGTGTGGCACATGCTATCATTCACAATTCTATCTAAGTGTGGCACATGGTATCATTTACAATTCCAACTAAGTGAGGGATATGCTACTAATTATATGCAATCATTCACAATTCAATCTAAGTGTGGCACATGCAACCGATCGTATGTTATCATTCACAATTAAATCTAAGTTTGACGCATGCTTTCATTTACAATTCCATCCAAGTGTGGCACATGCTATCATTTACAATTCCATATAAGTGTGGCACATGCTATCATTCACAATTCCAGCTAAGTGTGGCACATGCAACCAATCGTATGCTATCATTCACAATTCCATTTAAGTGTGGCACATGCTATCTTTTACAATTCCAACTAAGTGAGGGATATGGTACCAATCATATGCTATCATGCACAATTCTATCTTAGTGTGGCGCTTGCTTTCATTTACAATTCCAACTAAGAGAGGGATATGCTACCAATCATATGCAATCATTCATATTGCTATCTAAGTGTGGCACATGCTTTCATTTACAATTCCATCTAAGAGAGGGATATGCTACCGATCGTATGCTATCATTCACAATTCCATCTAAGTGTGTCACATGTTATCATTCACAATTCTATCTATGTGTGGCACATGCTATCATTTACAATTCCAACTAAGTGTGGCACATGCTATCATTCACAATTCCATCTAAGTGTGGCACATGCAACCAATCATATGCTATCATTCACAATTCCATCTAAGAGTGGCACATTATATCATTCACAATTCTATCTATGTGTGGCACATGCTATCATTTACAATTCCATCTAAGTGTGGCACATGCTATCATTCACAATTCCATCTAAGTGTGGCACATGCTATCATTCACAATTCCATCTAAGTCTGGCACATGCAACCAATCGTATGCTATCATTCACAATTACATCTAAGTGTGGCACATGCTTTCATTTACAATTACAACTAAGAGAGGCATATGCTACAATTCATATGCAATCATTCACAATTCTATCTAAGTGTGGCACATGCTATCATTTACAATTCCAACTAGGTGAGGGATATGCTACCAATCATATGCTATCTTTCACAATTCCATCCAAGTGTGGCACATGCGACCAATCGTATGCTATCATTCGCAATTCCATCAAAGTGTGGCACATGCTATCATTTACAATTCCATCTAAGTATGGGACATGCTATGATGTACAATTCCAACTAAGAGAGGGATATGCAACCAATCATATGCTATCATTCACAATTCTATCTAAGGGTGGTGCATACTATCATTTACAATTACAACTAGGTGAATGATATGCTACCAATCATATGCTTTCATTTACAATTTCAACTAGATGAGGGACTAGGCTACCAATCGTATGCTATCTTTCACAATTCCATCGAAGTGTGGCACATGCTATCATTTACAATTCCATATAAGTGTGGGACATGCTATGATTTAAAATTCCATCTAAGAATGGCACATGCTATCATTCACATTTCCATCTAAGTGTGGCACATGCTTTCATTTACAATTCCAACTAAGTGTGGCACATACTATCATTTACAATTCCATCTAAGTGTGGCACATGCTATCATTCACAATTCCATCTAAGTGTGGTACATGCTATGATTTAAAATTCTATCTAAGGGTGGCACATGCCATCATTCACATTTCCATCTAAGTGTTTTGCATGCTATCATTTACAATTCCAACAAGGTGAGGGATATGCTACCAATCATATGCAATCATTCAGAATTCTATCTAAGTGTGGCGCATGCTTTCATTTACAATTCCAACTAAGAGAGGGATATGCTACCAATCATATGCTCTCATTCACAATTCCATCTAAGTGTGGCACATGCAACCAATCGTATGCTATCATTCACAATTCCATCTAAGTGTGGCACATGCTATCATTCACAATTCTATCTAAGTGAGGCACATGCTTTCATTTACAATTTCAACTAGATGAGGGATAGGCTACCAATCGTATGCTATCTTTCACAATTCCATCGAAGTGTGGCGCATGCTATCATTTACAATTCCATCTAAGTGTGGGACATGCTATGATTTAAAATGCCATCTAAGAATGGCACATGCTATCATTCACATTTCCATCTAAGTGTGACACATGCTTTCATTTACAATTCCAACTAAGAGAGGGATATTCTACCAATTAGATGCTATCATTCACAATTCTACCTGTGTGTGGCACATGCTATCATTTACAATTCCATCTAAGTGTGGCACATGCTATAATTCACAATTCCATCTAAGTGTGGTACATGCTATGATTTAAAATTCCATCTAAGAGTGGCACATGCTATCATTCACATTTCCATCTAAGTGTGGTGCATGCTATCATTTACAATTCCAACAAGGAGAGGGATATGCTACCAATCATATGCAATCATTCAGAATTCTATCTAAGTGTGGCGCATGCTTTCATTTACAATTCCAACTAAGAGAGGGATATGCTACCAATAATATGCTCTCATTCACAATTCCATCTAAGTGTGGCACATGCAACCAATCGTATGCTATCATTCACAATTCCATCTAAGTGTGGCACATGCTATCATTCACAATTCTATCTAAGTGTGGCACATGCTATCTTTTACAATTCCAACTAAGTGAGGGATATGCTACCAATCATATGCTATCATGCACAATTCTATCTTAGTGCGCCGCTTGCTTTCATTTACAATTCCAACTAAGAGAGGGATATGCTACTAATTATATGCAATCATTCACAATTCCATCGAAGTGTGGCACATGCAACCGATCGTATGTTATCATTCACAATTAAATCTAAGTTTGACGCATGCTTTCATTTACAATTCCATCCAAGTGTGGCACATGCTCTCATTTACAATTCCATATAAGTGTGGCACATGCTATCATTCACAATTCCAGCTAAGTGTGGCACATGCAACCAATTGTATGCTATCATTCACAATTCCATCTAAGTGTGGCACATGCTATCTTTTACAATTCCAACTAAGTGAGGGATATGCTACCAATCATATGCTATCATGCACAATTCTATCTTAGTGCGCCGCTTGCTTTCATTTACAATTCCAACTAAGAGAGGGATATGCTACCAATCATATGCAATCATTCCGATTTCTATCTAAGTGTGGCACATGCTTTCATTTACAATTACAACCAGGTGAATGATATACTACCAATCATATGCTATCATTTACAATTCCAACTAAGTGTGGCACATGCAACCAATCGTATGCTATCATTCACAATTCCATGTAAGTGTGGCACATGCTTTCATTTACAATTCCAACTAGATGAGGGATAGGCTACCAATCGTATGCTATCATTCACAATTCCATCTAAGTGTGGCGCATGCTATCATTTACAATTCCATATAAGTGTGGCACATGCTATCATTCACAATTCCATCTAAGTGTGGCACATGCAACCAATCGTATGCTATCATTCACAATTCCATCTAAGTGTGGCACATGCTATCTTTTACAATTCCAACTAAGTGAGGGATATGGTACCAATCATATGCTATCATTCACAATTCCATCTAAGTGTGTCACATGTTATCATTCACAATTCTATCTATGTGTGGCACATGCTATCATTTACAATTCCAACTAAGTGTGGCACATGCTATCATTCACAATTCCATCTAAGTGTGGCACATGCAACCAATCATATGCTATCATTCACAATTCCATCTAAGTGTGGCACATTATATCATTCACAATTCTATCTATGTGTGGCACATGCTATCATTCACAATTCCATCTAAGTGTGGCACATGCTATCATTCACAATTCCATCTAAGTGTGGCACATGCAACCAATCGTATGCTATCATTCACAATTCCATCTAAGTGTGGCACATGCTATCATTTACAATTGCAACTAGGTGAGGGATATGCTACCAATCATATGCTATCTTTCACAATTCCATCCAAGTGTGGCACATGCGACCAATCATATGCTATCATTCACAATTCCATCAAAGTGTGGCGCATGCTATCATTTACAATTCCATCTAAGTGTGGGTCATGCTATGGTGTACAATTCCAACTAAGAGAGGAATATGCTACCAATCATATGCTATCATTCACAATTCTATCTAAGCGTGGTGCATGCTATCATTTACAATTACAACTAGGTGAATGATATGCTACCAATCATATGCTATCATTTACAATTCCAACTAAGTGTGGCACATGCAACCAATCGTATGCTATCATTCACAATTCCATCTAAGTGTGGCACATGCTTTCATTTACAATTTCAACTAGATGAGGGATAGGCTACCAATTGTATGCTATCTTTCACAATTCCATTGAAGTGTGGCGCATGCTATCAGTTACAATTCCATCTAAGTGTGGGACATGCTATGATTTAAAATTCCATCTAAGAATGGCACATGCTATCATTCACATTTCCATCTAAGTGTGGCACATGCTTTCATTTACAATTCCAACTAAGAGAGGGATATTCTACCAATTATATGCTATCATTCACAATTCTATCTAAGTGTGATGCATGCTATCATTTACTATTCCAACAAGATGAGGGATATGCTACCAATCAAATGCTATCATTCACAATTCCATCCAAGTGAGGGATATGCAACTAATCATATGATATCCTTCACAATTCCATCTAAGTGTGGCGCCTGCTTTCATTTACAATTGCAACTAAGAGAGGGATATGCTACCAATCATATGCAATCATTCACAATTCTATCTCAGTGTGGCGCATGCGTTCATTTACAGTTCCAACTAAGAGACGGATATGCTACCAATCGTATGCTATCATTCACAATTCCATCTAAGTGTGGCACATGCTATCATTCACAATTCTACTTGTGTGTGGCACATGCTATCATTTACAATTCCAACTAAGTGTGGCACATGCTATCATTCGCAAGTCCATCTAAGTGTGGTACATGCTATCATTCACAGTTCCATCTAAGTTTGGCACATGCTATCATTCACAATTCCATCTAAGTGTGGAACATGCTATGATTTACAATTCCATCTAAGAGTGGCACATGCTATAATTCACAATTCCAACTAAGAGTGGGATATGCTACCAATCATCTGCAATCATTGACAATTCCATCTAAGTGTGGCACATGCAACCAATCGTATGCTATCATTCACAATTCCATCTAAGTGTGGCACATGCTATCATTAACAATTCTACTTGTGTGTAGCACATGCTATCATTTACAATTCCAACTAAGTGTGGCACATGCTATCATTCGTAATTCCATCTAAGTGTGGTACATGCTATGATTTAAAATTCCATCTAAGAGTGGCACATGCTATCATTCACATTTCCATCTAATTGTGGTGTATGCTATCATTTACAATTCCAACAAGGTGAGGGATATGTTACCAATCATATGCAATCATTCAGAATTCTATCTAAGTGTGGCACATGCTTTCATTTACAATTCCAACTAAGAGAGGGATTTGCTACCAATCATATGCTCTCATTCACAATTCCATCTAAGTGTGGCACATGCTATCATTCACAATTCTATCTAAGTGTGGCACATGCTATCTTTTACAATTCCAACTAAGTGAGGGATATGCTACCAATCATATGCTATCATGCACAATTCTATCTTAGTGCGCCGCTTGCTTTCATTTACAATTCCAACTAAGAGAGGGATATGCTACTAATTATATGCAATCATTCACAATTCCATCGAAGTGTGGCACATGCAACCGATCGTATGTTATCATTCACAATTAAATCTAAGTTTGACGCATGCTTTCATTTACAATTCCATCCAAGTGTGGCACATGCTCTCATTTACAATTCCATATAAGTGTGGCACATGCTATCATTCACAATTCCAGCTAAGTGTGGCACATGCAACCAATTGTATGCTATCATTCACAATTCCATCTAAGTGTGGCACATGCTATCTTTTACAATTCCAACTAAGTGAGGGATATGCTACCAATCATATGCTATCATGCACAATTCTATCTTAGTGCGCCGCTTGCTTTCATTTACAATTCCAACTAAGAGAGGGATATGCTACCAATCATATGCAATCATTCCGATTTCTATCTAAGTGTGGCACATGCTTTCATTTACAATTACAACCAGGTGAATGATATACTACCAATCATATGCTATCATTTACAATTCCAACTAAGTGTGGCACATGCAACCAATCGTATGCTATCATTCACAATTCCATGTAAGTGTGGCACATGCTTTCATTTACAATTCCAACTAGATGAGGGATAGGCTACCAATCGTATGCTATCATTCACAATTCCATCTAAGTGTGGCGCATGCTATCATTTACAATTCCATATAAGTGTGGCACATGCTATCATTCACATTTCCATCTAAGTGTGGCACATGCTTTCATTTACAATTCCAACTAAGAGAGGGATATTCTACCAATTATATGCTATCATTCACAATTCTATCTAAGTGTGATGCATGCTATCATTTACTATTCCAACAAGATGAGGGATATGCTACCAATCAAATGCTATCATTCACAATTCCATCCAAGTGAGGGATATGCAACTAATCATATGATATCCTTCACAATTCCATCTAAGTGTGGCGCCTGCTTTCATTTACAATTGCAACTAAGAGAGGGATATGCTACCAATCATATGCAATCATTCACAATTCTATCTCAGTGTGGCGCATGCGTTCATTTACAGTTCCAACTAAGAGACGGATATGCTACCAATCGTATGCTATCATTCACAATTCCATCTAAGTGTGGCACATGCTATCATTCACAATTCTACTTGTGTGTGGCACATGCTATCATTTACAATTCCAACTAAGTGTGGCACATGCTATCATTCGCAAGTCCATCTAAGTGTGGTACATGCTATCATTCACAGTTCCATCTAAGTTTGGCACATGCTATCATTCACAATTCCATCTAAGTGTGGAACATGCTATGATTTACAATTCCATCTAAGAGTGGCACATGCTATAATTCACAATTCCAACTAAGAGTGGGATATGCTACCAATCATCTGCAATCATTGACAATTCCATCTAAGTGTGGCACATGCAACCAATCGTATGCTATCATTCACAATTCCATCTAAGTGTGGCACATGCTATCATTAACAATTCTACTTGTGTGTAGCACATGCTATCATTTACAATTCCAACTAAGTGTGGCACATGCTATCATTCGTAATTCCATCTAAGTGTGGTACATGCTATGATTTAAAATTCCATCTAAGAGTGGCACATGCTATCATTCACATTTCCATCTAATTGTGGTGTATGCTATCATTTACAATTCCAACAAGGTGAGGGATATGTTACCAATCATATGCAATCATTCAGAATTCTATCTAAGTGTGGCACATGCTTTCATTTACAATTCCAACTAAGAGAGGGATTTGCTACCAATCATATGCTCTCATTCACAATTCCATCTAAGTGTGGCACATGCTATCATTCACAATTCTATCTAAGTGTGGCACATGCTATCTTTTACAATTCCAACTAAGTGAGGGATATGCTACCAATCATATGCTATCATGCACAATTCTATCTTAGTGCGCCGCTTGCTTTCATTTACAATTCCAACTAAGAGAGGGATATGCTACTAATTATATGCAATCATTCACAATTCCATCGAAGTGTGGCACATGCAACCGATCGTATGTTATCATTCACAATTAAATCTAAGTTTGACGCATGCTTTCATTTACAATTCCATCCAAGTGTGGCACATGCTCTCATTTACAATTCCATATAAGTGTGGCACATGCTATCATTCACAATTCCAGCTAAGTGTGGCACATGCAACCAATTGTATGCTATCATTCACAATTCCATCTAAGTGTGGCACATGCTATCTTTTACAATTCCAACTAAGTGAGGGATATGCTACCAATCATATGCTATCATGCACAATTCTATCTTAGTGCGCCGCTTGCTTTCATTTACAATTCCAACTAAGAGAGGGATATGCTACCAATCATATGCAATCATTCCGATTTCTATCTAAGTGTGGCACATGCTTTCATTTACAATTACAACCAGGTGAATGATATACTACCAATCATATGCTATCATTTACAATTCCAACTAAGTGTGGCACATGCAACCAATCGTATGCTATCATTCACAATTCCATGTAAGTGTGGCACATGCTTTCATTTACAATTCCAACTAGATGAGGGATAGGCTACCAATCGTATGCTATCATTCACAATTCCATCTAAGTGTGGCGCATGCTATCATTTACAATTCCATATAAGTGTGGCACATGCTATCATTCACAATTCCATCTAAGTGTGGCACATGCAACCAATCGTATGCTATCATTCACAATTCCATCTAAGTGTGGCACATGCTATCTTTTACAATTCCAACTAAGTGAGGGATATGGTACCAATCATATGCTATCATTCACAATTCCATCTAAGTGTGTCACATGTTATCATTCACAATTCTATCTATGTGTGGCACATGCTATCATTTACAATTCCAACTAAGTGTGGCACATGCTATCATTCACAATTCCATCTAAGTGTGGCACATGCAACCAATCATATGCTATCATTCACAATTCCATCTAAGTGTGGCACATTATATCATTCACAATTCTATCTATGTGTGGCACATGCTATCATTCACAATTCCATCTAAGTGTGGCACATGCTATCATTCACAATTCCATCTAAGTGTGGCACATGCAACCAATCGTATGCTATCATTCACAATTCCATCTAAGTGTGGCACATGCTATCATTTACAATTGCAACTAGGTGAGGGATATGCTACCAATCATATGCTATCTTTCACAATTCCATCCAAGTGTGGCACATGCGACCAATCATATGCTATCATTCACAATTCCATCAAAGTGTGGCGCATGCTATCATTTACAATTCCATCTAAGTGTGGGTCATGCTATGGTGTACAATTCCAACTAAGAGAGGAATATGCTACCAATCATATGCTATCATTCACAATTCTATCTAAGCGTGGTGCATGCTATCATTTACAATTACAACTAGGTGAATGATATGCTACCAATCATATGCTATCATTTACAATTCCAACTAAGTGTGGCACATGCAACCAATCGTATGCTATCATTCACAATTCCATCTAAGTGTGGCACATGCTATCTTTCACAATTCCATTGAAGTGTGGCGCATGCTATCAGTTACAATTCCATCTAAGTGTGGGACATGCTATGATTTAAAATTCCATCTAAGAATGGCACATGCTATCATTCACATTTCCATCTAAGTGTGGCACATGCTTTCATTTACAATTCCAACTAAGAGAGGGATATTCTACCAATTATATGCTATCATTCACAATTCTATCTAAGTGTGATGCATGCTATCATTTACTATTCCAACAAGATGAGGGATATGCTACCAATCAAATGCTATCATTCACAATTCCATCCAAGTGAGGGATATGCAACTAATCATATGATATCCTTCACAATTCCATCTAAGTGTGGCGCCTGCTTTCATTTACAATTGCAACTAAGAGAGGGATATGCTACCAATCATATGCAATCATTCACAATTCTATCTCAGTGTGGCGCATGCGTTCATTTACAGTTCCAACTAAGAGACGGATATGCTACCAATCGTATGCTATCATTCACAATTCCATCTAAGTGTGGCACATGCTATCATTCACAATTCTACTTGTGTGTGGCACATGCTATCATTTACAATTCCAACTAAGTGTGGCACATGCTATCATTCGCAAGTCCATCTAAGTGTGGTACATGCTATCATTCACAGTTCCATCTAAGTTTGGCACATGCTATCATTCACAATTCCATCTAAGTGTGGAACATGCTATGATTTACAATTCCATCTAAGAGTGGCACATGCTATAATTCACAATTCCAACTAAGAGTGGGATATGCTACCAATCATCTGCAATCATTGACAATTCCATCTAAGTGTGGCACATGCAACCAATCGTATGCTATCATTCACAATTCCATCTAAGTGTGGCACATGCTATCATTAACAATTCTACTTGTGTGTAGCACATGCTATCATTTACAATTCCAACTAAGTGTGGCACATGCTATCATTCGTAATTCCATCTAAGTGTGGTACATGCTATGATTTAAAATTCCATCTAAGAGTGGCACATGCTATCATTCACATTTCCATCTAATTGTGGTGTATGCTATCATTTACAATTCCAACAAGGTGAGGGATATGTTACCAATCATATGCAATCATTCAGAATTCTATCTAAGTGTGGCACATGCTTTCATTTACAATTCCAACTAAGAGAGGGATTTGCTACCAATCATATGCTCTCATTCACAATTCCATCTAAGTGTGGCACATGCAACCGATCGTATGTTATCATTCAAAATGAAATCTAAGTTTGACGCATGCTTTCATTTACAATTCCATCCAAGTGTGGCACATGCTATCATTTACAATTCCATCTAAGAGAGGGATATGCTACCGATCGTATGCTATCATTCACAATTCCATCTAAGTGTGTCACATGTTATCATTCACAATTCTATCTATGTGTGGCACATGCTATCATTTACAATTCCAACTAAGTGTGGCACATGCTATCATTCACAATTCCATCTAAGTGTGGCACATGCAACCAATCATATGCTATCATTCACAATTCGATCTAAGAGTGGCACATGCTATCATTTACAATTCCATCTAAGAGAGGGATATGCTACCGATCGTATGCTATCATTCACAATTCCATCTAAGTGTGTCACATGTTATCATTCACAATTCTATCTATGTGTGGCACATGCTATCATTTACAATTCCAACTAAGTGTGGCACATGCTATCATTCACAATTCCATCTAAGTGTGGCACATGCTACCAATCATATGCTATCATTCACAATTCCATCTAAGAGTGGCACATTATATCATTCACAATTCTATCTATGTGTGGCACATGCTATCATTTACAATTCCATCTAAGTGTGGCACATGCTATCATTCACAATTCCATCTAAGTGTGGCACATGCTATCATTCACAATTCCATCTAAGTGTGGCACATGCAACCAATCGTATGCTATCATTCACAATTACATCTAAGTGTGGCACATGCTTTCATTTACAATTACAACTAAGAGAGGCATATGCTACAATTCACATGCAATCATTCACAATTCTATCTAAGTGTGGCACATGCTATCTTTCACAATTCCATCCAAGTGTGTCACATGCTATCATTCACAATTCCATCTAAGTGTGGCACATGCTATCATTCACAATTCCATCTAAGTGTGGGACATGCTATCATTCACAATTCCATCTAAGTGTGGGACATGGTATCATTCACAATTCCATCTAAGTGTGGCACATACTATCATTCACAATTCCATCTAAGTGTGGGACATGCTATCTTTTACAATTCCAACTAAGTGAGGGATATGGTACCAATCATATGCTATCATGCACAATTCTATCTTAGTGTGGCGCTTGCTTTCATTTACAATTCCAAGTAAGAGAGGGATATGCTACCAATCATATGCAATCATTCAGATTGCTATCTAAGTGTGGCACATGCTTTCATTTACAATTCCATCTAAGAGAGGGATATGCTACCGATCGTATGCTATCATTCACAATTCCATCTAAGTGTGTCACATGTTATCATTCACAATTCTATCTATGTGTGGCACATGCTATCATTTACAATTCCAACTAAGTGTGGCACATGCTATCATTCACAATTCCATCTAAGTGTGGCACATGCTATCATTCACAATTCCATCTAAGTGTGGCACATGCAACCAATCATATGCTATCATTCACAATTCCATCTAAGTGTGGCACATTATATCATTCACAATTCTATCTATGTGTGGCACATGCTATAATTTACAATTCCATCTAAGTGTGGCACATGCTATCATTCACAATTCCATCTAAGTGTGGCACATGCTATCATTCACAATTCCATCTAAGTGTGGCACATGCAACCAATCGTATGCTATCATTCACAATTACATCTAAGTGTGGCACATGCTTTCATTTACAATTCCAACTAAGAGAGGCATATGCTACAATTCATATGCAATCATTCACAATTCTATCTAAGTGTGGCACATGCTTTCATTTACAATTCCAACTAAGAGAGGGATATGCTACCAATCATATGCTATCATTCACAATTCTATCTAAGGGTGGTGCATGCTATCATTTACAATTACAACTAGGTGAATGATATGCTACCAATCATATGCTGTCATTTACAATTCCAACTAAGTGTGCCACATGCAACCAATCATATGCTATCATTCACAATTCCATGTAAGTGTGGCACATGCTTTCATTTACAATTTCAACTAGATGAGGGACTAGGCTACCAATCGAATGCTATCTTTCACAATTCCATCGAAGTGTGGCGCATGCTATCATTTACAATTCCATATAAGTGTGGGACATGCTATGATTTAAAATTCCATCTAAGAATGGCACATGCTATCATTCACATTTCCATCTAAGTGTGGCACATGCTTTCATTTACAATTCCAACTAAGAGAGGGATATTCTACCAATTAGATGCTATCATTCACAATTCTACCTGTGTGTGGCACATGCTATCATTTACAATTCCAACTAAGTGTGGCACATACTATCATTTACAATTCCATCTAAGTGTGGCACATGCTATAATTCACAATTCCATCTAAGTGTGGTACATGCTATGATTTAAAATTCCATCTAAGAGTGGCACATGCTATCATTCACATTTCCATCTAAGTGTGGTGCATGCTATCATTTACAACTCCAACAAGGTGAGGGATATGCTACCAATCATATGCAATCATTCAGAATTCTATCTAAGTGTGGCGCATGCTTTCATTTACAATTCCAACTAAGAGAGGGATATGCTACCAATCATATGCTCTCATTCACAATTCCATCTAAGTGTGGCACATGCAACCAATCGTATGCTATCATTCACAATTCCATCTAAGTGTGGCACATGCTATCATTCACAATTCTATCTAAGTGAGGCACATGCTTTCATTTACAATTTCAACTAGATGAGGGATAGGCTACCAATCGTATGCTATCTTTCACAATTCCATCGAAGTGTGGCGCATGCTATCAGTTACAATTCCATCTAAGTGTGGGACATGCTATGATTTAAAATTCCATCTAAGAATGGCACATGCTATCATTCACATTTCCATCTAAGTGTGGCACATGCTTTCATTTACAATTCCAACTAAGAGAGGGATATTCTACCAATTATATGCTATCATTCACAATTCTATCTAAGTGTAGTGCATGCTATCATTTACTATTCCAACAAGATGAGGGATATGCTACCAATCATATGCTATCATTCACAATTCCATCTAAGTGTGGCACATGCTATCATTCACAATTCTACCTGTGTGTGGCACATGCTATCATTTACAATTCCAACTAAGTGTGGCACATACTATCATTTACAATTCCATCTAAGTGTGGCACATGCTATCATTTACAATTCCAACAAATTGAGGGATATGCTACCAATCATATGCAATCATTCAGAATTCTATCTAAGTGTGGCACATGCTTTCATTTACAATTCCAACTAAGAGAGGGATATGCTACCAATCATATGCTCTCATTCACAATTCCATCTAAGTGTGGCACATGCAACCAATCGTATGCTATCATTCACAATTCCATCTAAGTGTGGCACATGCTATCATTCACAATTCTATCTAAGTGTTGCACATGGTATCATTTACAATTCCAACTAAGTGAGGGATATGCTACTAATTATATGCTATCATGCACAATTCCATCTAAGTGTGGCACATGCAACCAATCGTATGTTATCATTCACAATTAAATCTAAGTTTTACACATGCTTTCATTTACAATTCCATCCAAGTGTGGCATATGCTATCATTTACAATTCCATATAAGTGTGGCACATGTTATCATTCAATATTCCATCTAAGTGTGGCACATGCAACCAATCGTATGCTATCATTCACAATTCCATCTAAGTGTGGCACATGCTATCTTTTACAATTCCAACTAAGTGAGGGATATGCTACCAATCATATGCTATCATGCAAAATTCTATCTTAGTGCGCCGCTTGTTTTCATTTACAATTCCAACTAAGAGAGGGATATGCTACAATTCACATGCAATCATTCACAATTCTATCTAAGTGTTGCACATGCTATCATTTACAATTCCAACTAGGTGAGGAATATGCTACCAATCATATGCTATCTTTCACAATTCCATCCAAGTGTGGCACATGCTATCATTCACAATTCCATCTAAGTGTGGCACATGCTATCATTCACAATTCCATCTAAGTGTGGGACATGCTATCATTCACAATTCCATCTAAGTGTGGCACATGCTATCATTCACAATTCCATCTAAGTGTGGGACATGGTATCATTCACAATTCCATCTAAGTGTGACACATACTATCATTTACAATTCCATATAAGTGTGGCACATGCTATCATTCACAATTCCATGTAAGTGTGGGACATGCAACCAATCGTATGCTATCATTCACAATTCCATCTAGGTGTGGCACATGCTATTTTTTACAATTCCAACTAACTGAGGGATATGCTACCAATCATATGCTATCATGCAAAATTCTATCTTAGTGCGCCGCTTGTTTTCATTTACAATTCCAACTAAGAGAGGGATATTCTACAATTCACATGCAATCATTCACGATTCTATCTAAGTGTTGCACATGCTATCATTTACAATTCCAACTAGGTGAGGGATATGCTACCAATCATATGCTATCTTTCACAATTCCATCCAAGTGTGGCACATGCTATCATTCACAATTCCATCTAAGTGTGGCACATGCTATCATTCACAATTCCATCTAAGTGTGGGACATGCTATCATTCAAAATTCCATCTAAGTGTGGGACATGGTATCATTCACAATTCCATCTAAGTGTGGCACATACTATCATTCACAATTCCATCTAAGTGTGGGACATGCTATCTTTTACAATTCCAACTAAGTGAGGGATATGGTACCAATCATATGCTATCATGCACAATTCTATCTTAGTGTGGCACATGCTTTCATTTACAATTCCATCTAAGAGAGGGATATGCTACCGATCGTATGCTATCATTCACAATTCCATCTAAGTGTGTCACATGTTATCATTCACAATTCTATCTATGTGTGGCACATGCTATCATTTACAATTCCAACTAAGTGTGGCACATGCTATCATTCACAATTCCATCTAAGTGTGGCACATGCAACCAATCATATGCTATCATTCACAATTCCATCTAAGTGTGGCACATTATATCATTCACAATTCTATCTATGTGTGGCACATGCTATAATTTACAATTCCATCTAAGTGTGGCACATGCTATCATTCACAATTCCATCTAAGTGTGGCACATGCTATCATTCACAATTCCATCTAAGTGTGGCACATGCAACCAATCGTATGCTATCATTCACAATTACATCTAAGTGTGGCACATGCTTTCATTTACAATTCCAACTAAGAGAGGCATATGCTACAATTCATATGCAATCATTCACAATTCTATCTAAGTGTGGCACATGCTTTCATTTACAATTCCAACTAAGAGAGGGATATGCTACCAATCATATGCTATCATTCACAATTCTATCTAAGGGTGGTGCATGCTATCATTTACAATTACAACTAGGTGAATGATATGCTACCAATCATATGCTGTCATTTACAATTCCAACTAAGTGTGGCACATGCAACCAATCATATGCTATCATTCACAATTCCCTGTAAGTGTGGCACATGCTTTCATTTACAATTTCAGCTAGATGAGGGACTAGGCTACCAATCGAATGCTATCTTTCACAATTCCATCGAAGTGTGGCACATGCTATCATTTACAATTCCATATAAGTGTGGGACATGCTATGATTTAAAATTCCATCTAAGAATGGCACATGCTATCATTCACATTTCCATCTAAGTGTGGCACATGCTTTCATTTACAATTCCAACTAAGAGAGGGATATTCTACCAATTAGATGCTATCATTCACAATTCTACCTGTGTGTGGCACATGCTATCATTTACAATTCCAACTAAGTGTGGCACATACTATCATTTACAATTCCATCTAAGTGTGGCACATGCTATAATTCACAATTCCATCTAAGTGTGGTACATGCTATGATTTAAAATTCCATCTAAGAGTGGCACATGCTATCATTCACATTTCCATCTAAGTGTGGTGCTTGCTATCATTTACAACTCCGACAAGGTGAGGGATATGCTACCAATCATATGCAATCATTCAGAATTCTATCTAAGTGTGGCGCATGCTTTCATTTACAATTCCAACTAAGAGAGGGATATGCTACCAATCATATGCTCTCATTCACAATTCCATCTAAGTGTGGCACATGCAACCAATCGTATGCTATCATTCACAATTCCATCTAAGTGTGGCACATGCTATCATTCACAATTCTATCTAAGTGAGGCACATGCTTTCATTTACAATTTCAACTAGATGAGGGATAGGCTACCAATCGTATGCTATCTTTCACAATTCCATCGAAGTGTGGCGCATGCTATCAGTTACAATTCCATCTAAGTGTGGGACATGCTATAATTAAAAATTGCATCTAAGAATGGCACATGCTATCATTCACATTTCCATCTAAGTGTGGCCCATGCTTTCATTTACAATTCCAACTAAGAGAGGGATATTCTACCAATTATATGCTATCATTCACAATTCTATCTAAGTGTAGTGCATGCTATCATTTACTATTCCAACAAGATGAGGGATATGCTACCAATCATATGCTATCATTCACAATTCCATCTAAGTGTGGCACATGCTATCATTCACAATTCTACCTGTGTGTGGCACATGCTATCATTTACAATTCCAACTAAGTGTGGCACATACTATCATTTACAATTCCATCTAAGTGTGGCACATGCTATCATTCACAATTCCATCTAAGTGTGGTGCATGCTATCATTTACAATTCCAACAAATTGAGGGATATGCTACCAATCATATGCAATCATTCAGAATTCTATCTAAGTGTGGCACATGCTTTCATTTACAATTCCAACTAAGAGAGGGATATGCTACCAATCATATGCTCTCATTCACAATTCCATCTAAGTGTGGCACATGCAACCAATCGTATGCTATCATTCACAATTCCATCTAAGTGTGGCACATGCTATCATTCACAATTCTATCTAAGTGTTGCACATGGTATCATTTACAATTCCAACTAAGTGAGGGATATGCTACTAATTATATGCAATCATTCACAATTCCATCTAAGTGCGGCACATGTAACCAATCGTATGTTATCATTCACAATTAAATCTAAGTTTTACACATGCTTTCATTTACAATTCTATCCAAGTGTGGCATATGCTATCATTTACAATTCCATATAAGTGTGGCACATGCTATCATTCAATATTCCATCTAAGTGTGGCACATGCAACCAATCGTATGCTATCATTCACAATTCCATCTAAGTGTGGCACATGCTATCTTTTACAATTCCAACTAAGTGAGGGATATGCTACCAATCATATGCTATCATGCAAAATTCTATCTTAGTGCGCCGCTTGTTTTCATTTACAATTCCAACTAAGAGAGGGATATGCTACAATTCACATGCAATCATTCACAATTCTATCTAAGTGTTGCACATGCTATCATTTACAATTCCAACTAGGTGAGGGATATGCTACCAATCATATGCTATCTTTCACAATTCCATCCAAGTGTGGCACATGCTATCATTCACAATTCCATCTAAGTGTGGCACATGCTATCATTCACAATTCCATCTAAGTGTGGGACATGCTATCATTCACAATTCCATCTAAGTGTGGCACATGCTATCATTCACAATTCCATCTAAGTGTGGGACATGGTATCATTCACAATTCCATGTAAGTGTGGCACATACTATCATTCACAATTCCATCTAAGTGTGGGACATGCTATCTTTTACAATTCCAACTAAGTGAGGGATATGGTACCAATCATATGCTATCATGCACAATTCTATCTTAGTGTGGCGCTTGCTTTCATTTACAATTCCAACTAAGAGAGGGATATGCTACCAATCATATGCAATCATTCAGATTGCTATCTAAGTGTGGCACATGCTTTCATTTACAATTCCATCTAAGAGAGGGATATGCTACCGATCGTATGCTATCATTCACAATTCCATCTAAGTGTGTCACATGTTATCATTCACAATTCTATCTATGTGTGGCTCATGCTATCATTTACAATTCCAACTAAGTGTGGCACATGCTATCATTCACAATTCCATCTAAGTGTGGCACATGCAACCAATCATATGCTATCATTCACAATTCCATCTAAGTGTGGCACATTATATCATTCACAATTCTATCTATGTGTGGCACATGCTATAATTTACAATTCCATCTAAGTGTGGCACATGCTATCATTTACAATTCCATCTAAGTGTGGCACATGCTATCATTCACAATTCCATCTAAGTGTGGCACATGCAACCAATCGTATGCTATCATTCACAATTACATCTAAGTGTGGCACATGCTTTCATTTACAATTCCAACTAAGAGAGGCATATGCTACAATTCATATGCAATCATTCACAATTCTATCTAAGTGTGGCACATGCTTTCATTTACAATTCCAACTAAGAGAGGGATATGCTACCAATCATATGCTATCATTCACAATTCTATCTAAGGGTGGTACATGCTATCATTTACAATTACAACTAGGTGAATGATATGCTACCAATCATATGCTGTCATTTACAATTCCAACTAAGTGTGGCACATGCAACCAATCATATGCTATCATTCACAATTCCATGTAAGTGTGGCACATGCTTTCATTTACAATTTCAACTAGATGAGGGACTAGGCTACCAATCGAATGCTATCTTTCACAATTCCATCGAAGTGTGGCGCATGCTATCATTTACAATTCCATATAAGTGTGGGACATGCTATGATTTAAAATTCCATCTAAGAATGGCACATGCTATCATTCACATTTCCATCTAAGTGTGGCACATTCTTTCATTTACAATTCCAACTAAGAGAGGGATATTCTACCAATTAGATGCTATCATTCACAATTCTACCTGTGTGTGGCACATGCTATCATTTACAATTCCAACTAAGTGTGGCACATACTATCATTTACAATTCCATCTAAGTGTGGCACATGCTATAATTCACAATTCCATCTAAGTGTGGTACATGCTATGATTTAAAATTCCATCTAAGAGTGGCACATGCTATCATTCACATTTCCATCTAAGTGTGGTGCATGCTATCATTTACAATTCCAACAAGGTGAGGGATATGCTACCAATCATATGCAATCATTGAGAATTCTATCTAAGTGTGGCGCATGCTTTCATTTACAATTCCAACTAAGAGAGGGATATGCTACCAATCATATGCTCTCATTCACAATTCCATCTAAGTGTGGCACATGCAACCAATCGTATGCTATCATTCACAATTCCATCTAAGTGTGGCACATGCTATCATTCACAATTCTATCTAAGTGAGGCACATGCTTTCATTTACAATTTCAACTAGATGAGGGATAGGCTACCAATCGTATGCTATCTTTCACGATTCCATCGAAGTGTGGCGCATGCTATCAGTTACAATTCCATCTAAGTGTGGGACATGCTATGATTTAAAATTCCATCTAAGAATGGCACATGCTATCATTCACATTTCCATCTAAGTGTGGCACATGCTTTCATTTACAATTCCAACTAAGAGAGGGATATTCTACCAATTATATGCTATCATTCACAATTCTATCTAAGTGTAGTGCATGCTATCATTTACTATTCCAACAAAATGAGGGATATGCTACCAATCATATGCTATCATTCACAATTCCATCCAAGTGAGGGATATGCAACTAATCATATGATATCCTTCACAATTCCATCTAAGTGTGGCGCATGCTTTCATTTACAATTGCAACTAAGAGAGGGAAATGCTACCAATCATATGCAATCATTCACAATTCTATCTCAGTGTGGCGCATGCGTTCATTTACAGTTCCAACTAAGAGCGGGATATGCTACCAATCATATGCTATCATTCACAATTCCATCTAAGTGTGGCACATGCTATCATTTACAATTCCAACTAAGAGTGGCACATGCTATCATTCGCAAGTCCATCTAAGTGTGGCACATGCTATCATTCACAATTCCATCTAAGTTTGGCACATGCTATCATTCACAATTCCATCTAAGTGTGGGACATGCTATGATTTACAATTCCATCTAAGATTGGCACATGCTATAATTCACAATTCCAACTAAGAGTGCGATATGCTACCAATCATCTGCAATCATTGACAATTCCATCTAAGTGTGGCACATGCAACCGATCGTATGCTATCATTCACAATTCCATCTAAGTGTGGCACATGCTATCATGCACAATTCTACTTGTGTGTGGCACATGCTATCATTTACAATTCCAACTAAGTGTGGCACATGCTATCATTCGCAATTCCATATAAGTGTGGCACATGCTATCATTCACAATTCCATCTAAGTTTGGCACATGCTATCATTCACAATTCCATCTAAGTGTGGGACATGATATGATTTACAATTCCATCTAAGTTTGGCACATGCTATCATTCACAATTCCATCTAAGTGTGGGACATGATATGATTCACAATTCCATCTAAGTGTGGGACATGATATGATTTACAATTCCATCTAAGAGTGGCACATGCTATAATTCACAATTCCAACTAAGAGTGGGATATGCTACCAATCATCTGCAATCATTCACAATTCTATCTAAGTGTGGCAAATGCTATCATTTACAAATCCATCTAAGTGTGGGACATACTATGATTTACAATTCCATCTAAGAGTGGCACATGCTATAATTCACAATTCCAACTAAGTGTGGCACACACTATCATTTACAATCCCATCTAAGTGTGGCACATGCTATCATATACAATTCCAACTAAGAGAGGGATATTCTACCAATTATATGCTATCATTCACAATTCTATCTAAGTGTGGTGCATGCTATCATTTACAATTCCAACAAGGTGAGGAATATGCTACCAATCATATGCAATCATTGACAATTCCATCTAAGTGTGGCACATGCAACTGATCGTATGCTATCATTCACAATTCCATCTAAGTGTGGCACATGCTATCATTCACAAATCTACTTGTGTGTGGCACATGCTATCATTTACAATTCCAACTAAGTGTGGCACATGCTATCATTCGCAATTCCATATAAGTGTGGCACATGCTATCATTCACAATTCCATCTAAGTTTGGCACATGCTATCATTCACAATTCCATCTAAGTGTGGGACATGATATGATTTACAATTCCATCTAAGAGTGGCACATGCTATAATTCACAATTCTAACTAAGAGTGGGATATGCTACCAATCATCTGCAATCATTCACAATTCTATCTAAGTGTGGCAAATGCTATCATTTACAATTCCATCTAAGTGTGGGACATACTATGATTTACAATTCCATCTAAGAGTGGCACATGCTATCATTCACAATTCCATCTAAGTGTGGGACATGCTATGATTTAAAATTCCATCTAAGTGTGGCACATGCTTTCATTTACAATTCCAACTAAGAGAGGGATATTCTACCAATTATATGCTATCATTCACAATTCTATCTAAGTGTGGTGCATGCTATCATTTACAATTCCAACAAGGTGAGGAATATGCTACCAATCATATGCTATCATTCACAATTCCATCCAAGTGAGAGATATGCAACTAATCATATGATATCCTTCACAATTCCATCTAAGTGTGGCGCATGCTTTCATTTACAATTCCAACTAAGAGAGAGATATGCTACCAATCATATGCTCTCATTCACAATTCCATCCAAGTGTGGCACATGCAACCAATCGTATGCTATCATTCACAATTCCATCTAAGTGTGGCACATGCTATCATTCACAATTCCATCTAAGTGTGGCACATGCTATCATTCACAATTCCATCTAAGTGTGGCACATGCAACCAATCGTATGCTATCATTCACAATTACATCTAAGTGTGGCACATGGCTTCATTTACAATTCCATCTAAGAGAGGCATATGCTACAATTCACATGCAATCATTCACAATTCTATCTAAGTGTGGCACATGCTATCATTTACAATTCCAACTAGGTGAGGGATATGCTACCAATCATATGCTATCTTTCACAATTCCATCCAAGTGTGGCACATGCTATCATTCACAATTCCATCTAAGTGTGGCACATGCTATCATTCACAATTCCATCTAAGTGTGGGACATGCTATCATTCACAATTCCATCTAAGTGTGGCACATGCTATCATTCACAATTACATCTAAGTGTGGGACATGCTATCATTCACAATTCCATCTAAGTGTGGCACATGCTATCATTCACAATTCCATCTAAGCGTGGGACATGCTATCATTCACATTTCCATCTAAGTGTGGCACATGCTATCATTCACAATTCCATCTTAGTGTGGGACATGCTTATCATTCACATTTCCATCTAAGTGTGGCACATGCAACCAATTGTATGCTATCATTCACAATTCCATGTAAGTGTGGCACATGCTATCATTCACAATTCCATCTAAGTGTGGCACATGCTATTATTCACAATTCCATCTAAGTGTGGGACATGCTTATCATTCACATTTCCATCTAAGTGTGGCACATGCGACCAATCGTATGCTATCATTCACAATTCCATCTAAATGTGGCGCATGCTATCATTTACAATTCCATCTAAGTGTGGGACATGCTATGATTTAAAATTCCATCTAAGTGTGGCACATGCTTTCATTTACAATTCCAACTAAGAGAGGGATATTCTACCAATTATATGCTATCATTCACAACTCTATCTAAGTGTGGTGCATGCTATCATTTACAATTCCAACAAGGTGAGGAATATGCTACCAATCATATGCTCTCATTCACAATTCCATCCAAGTGAGAGATATGCAACTAATCATATGATATCCTTCACAATTCCATCTAAGTGTGGCGCATGCTTTCATTTACAATTCCAACTAAGAGAGAGATATGCTACCAATCATATGCTCTCATTCACAATTCCATCCAAGTGTGGCACATGCAACCAATCGTATGCTATCATTCACAATTCCATCTAAGTGTGGCACATGCTATCATTCACAATTCTATCTAAGTGTGGCACATGCTATCATTCACAATTCCATCTAAGTGTGGCACATGCAACCAATCGTATGCTATCATTCACAATTACATCTAAGTGTGGCACATGGCTTCATTTACAATTCCATCTAAGAGAGGCATATGCTACAATTCACATGCAATCATTCACAATTCTATCTAAGTGTGGCACATGCTATCATTTACAATTCCAACTAGGTGAGGGATATGCTACCAATCATATGCTATCTTTCACAATTCCATCCAATTGTGGCACATGCTATCATTCACAATTCCATCTAAGTGTGGCACATGCTATCATTCACAATTCCATCTAAGTGTGGGACATGCTATCATTCACAATTCCATCTAAGTGTGGCACATGCTATCATTCACAATTACATCTAAGTGTGGGACATGCTATCATTCACAATTCCATCTAAGTGTGGCACATGCTATCATTCACAATTCCATCTAAGCGTGGGACATGCTATCATTCACAATTCCATCTAAGTGTGGCACATGCTATCATTCACAATTCCATCTTAGTGTGGGACATGCTTATCATTTACATTTCCATCTAAGTGTGGCACATGTAACCAATTGTATGCTATCATTCACAATTCCATGTAAGTGTGGCACATGCTATCATTCACAATTCCATCTAAGTGTGGCACATGCTATCATTCACAATTCCATCTAAGTGTGGGACATGCTTATCATTCACATTTCCATCTAAGTGTGGCACATGCAACCAATCGTATAATATCATTCACAATTCCATGTAAGTGTGGCACATGCTTTCATTTACAATTCCAACTAGATGAGGGATAGGCTACCAATCCTATGCTATCTTTCACATTTCCATCTAGGTGTGGCACATGCTATCATTTACAATTCCATCTAAGTGTGGGACATGCTATGATTTAAAATTCCATCTAAGAGTGGCACATGCTATCATTCACATTTCCATCTAAGTGTGGCACATGCTTTCATTTACAATTCCAACTAAGAGCGGGATATTCTACCAATTATATGCTACCATTCACAATTCTATCTAAGTGTGGTGCATGCTATCATTTACAATTCCAACAAGATGAGGGATATGCTACCAATCATATGCTATCATTCACAATTCCATCCAAGTGAGAGATATGCAACTAATCATATGATATCCTTCACAATTCCATCTAAGTGTGGTGCATGCTTTCATTTACAATTCCAACTAAGAGAGAGATATGCTACCAATCATATGCTCTCATTCACAATTCCATCCAAGTGTGGCACATGCAACCAATCATATGCTATCATTCACAATTCCATCTAAGTGTGGCACATGCTATCATTCACAATTCTACCTGTGTGTGGCACATGCTATCATTTACAATTCCAACTAAGTGTGGCACATACTATCATTTACAATTCCATCTAAGTGTGGCACATGCTATCATTCACAATTCCATCTAAGTGTGGTGCATGCTATCATTTACAATTCCAACAAATTGAGGGATATGCTACCAATCATATGCAATCATTCAGAATTCTATCTAAGTGTGGCACATGCTTTCATTTACAATTCCAACTAAGAGAGGGATATGCTACCAATCATATGCTCTCATTCACAATTCCATCTAAGTGTGGCACATGCAACCAATCGTATGCTATCATTCACAATTCCATCTAAGTGTGGCACATGCTATCATTCACAATTCTATCTAAGTGTTGCACATGGTATCATTTACAATTCCAACTAAGTGAGGGATATGCTACTTATTATATGCAATCATTCACAATTCCATCTAAGTGCGGCACATACAACCAATCGTATGTTATCAGTCACAATTAAATCTAAGTTTTACACATGCTTTCATTTACAATTCCATCCAAGTGTCCCATATGCTATCATTTACAATTCCATATAAGTGTGGCACATGCTATCATTCACAATTCCATGTAAGTGTGGGACATGCTATCTTTTACAATTCCAACTAAGTGAGGGATATGGTACCAATCAAATGCTATCATGCACAATTCTATCTTAGTGTGGTGCTTGCTTTCATTTACAATTCCAACTAAGAGAGGGATATGCTACCAATCATATGCAATCATTCAGATTGCTATCTAAGTGTGGCACATGCTTTCATTTACAATTCCATCTAAGAGAGGGATATGCTACCGATCGTATGCTATCATTCACAATTCTATCTATGTGTGGCACATGCTATCATTTACATTTCCAACTAAGTGTGGCACATGCTATCATTCACAATTCCATCTAAGTGTGGTACATGCAACCAATCATATGCTATCATTCACAATTCCATCTAAGTGTGGTACATTATATCATTCACAATTCTATCTATGTGTGGCACATGCTATAATTTACAATTCCATCTAAGTGTGGCACATGCTATCATTCACAATTCCATCTAAGTGTGGCACATGCTATCATTCACAATTCCATCTAAGTGTGGCACATGCAACCAATCGTATGCTATCATTCACAATTACATCTAAGTGTGGCACATGCTTTCATTTACAATTCCAACTAAGAGAGGCATATGCTACAATTCATATGCAATCATTCACAATTCTATCTAAGTGTGGCACATGCTTTCATTTACAATTCCAACTAAGAGAGGGATATGCTACAAATCATATGCTATCATTCACAATTCTATCTAAGGGTGGTGCATGCTATCATTTACAATTACAACTAGGTGAATGATATGCTACTAATCATATGCTGTCATTTACAATTCCAACTAAGTGTGGCACATGCAACCAATCATATGCTATCATTCACAATTCCATGTAAGTGTGGCACATGCTTTCATTTACAATTTCAACTAGATGAGGGACTAGGCTACCAATCGAATGCTATCTTTCACAATTCCATCGAAGTGTGGCGCATGCTATCATTTACAATTCCATATAAGTGTGGGACATGCTATGATTTAAAATTCCATCTAAGAATGGCACATGCTATCATTCACATTTCCATCTAAGTGTGGCACATGCTTTCATTTACAATTCCAACTAAGAGAGGGATATTCTACCAATTAGATGCTATCATTCACAATTCTACCTGTGTGTGGCACATGCTATCATTTACAATTCCAACTAAGTGTGGCACATACTATCATTTACAATTCCATCTAAGTGTGGCACATGCTATAATTCACAATTCCATCTAAGTGTGGTACATGCTATGATTTAAAATTCCATCTAAGAGTGGCACATGCTATCATTCACATTTCCATCTAAGTGTGGTGCATGCTATCATTTACAATTCCAACAAGGTGAGGGATATGCTACCAATCATATGCAATCATTCAGAATTCTATCTAAGTGTGGCGCATGCTTTCATTTACAATTCCAACTAAGAGAGGGATATGCTACCAATCATATGCTCTCATTCACAATTCCATCTAAGTGTGGCACATGCAACCAATCGTATGCTATCATTCACAATTCCATCTAAGTGTGGCACATGCTATCATTCACAATTCTATCTAAGTGAGGCACATGCTTTCATTTACAATTTCAACTAGATGAGGGATAGGCTACCAATCATATGCTATCTTTCACAATTCCATCGAAGTGTGGCGCATGCTATCAGTTACAATTCCATCTAAGTGTGGGACATGCTATGATTTAAAATTCCATCTAAGAATGGCACATGCTATCATTCACATTTCCATCTAAGTGTGGCACATGCTTTCATTTACAATTCCAACTAAGAGAGGGATATTCTACCAATTATATGCTATCATTCACAATTCTATCTAAGTGTATTGCATGCTATCATTTACTATTCCAACAAGATGAGGGATATGCTACCAATCATATGCTATCATTCACAATTCCATCTAAGTGTGGCACATGCTATCATTCACAATTCTACCTGTGTGTGGCACATGCTATCATTTACAATTCCAACTAAGTGTGGCACATACTATCATTTACAATTCCATCTAAGTGTGGCACATGCTATCATTCACAATTCCATCTAAGTGTGGTGCATGCTATCATTTACAATTCCAACAAATTGAGGGATATGCTACCAATCATATGCAATCATTCAGAATTCTATCTAAGTGTGGCACATGCTTTCATTTACAATTCCAACTAAGAGAGGGATATGCTACCAATCATATGCTCTCATTCACAATTCCATCTAAGTGTGGCACATGCAACCAATCGTATGCTATCATTCACAATTCCATCTAAGTGTGGCACATGCTATCATTCACAATTCTATCTAAGTGTTGCACATGGTATCATTTACAATTCCAACTAAGTGAGGGATATGCTACTAAGTATATGTAATCATTCACAATTCCATCTAAGTGCGGCACATGCAACCAATCGTATGTTATCATTCACAATTAAATCTAAGTTTTACACATGCTTTCATTCACAATTCCATCCAAGTGTGGCACATGCTATCATTCACAATTCCATCTAAGTGTGGCACATGCTATCATTCACAATTCCATCTAAGTGTGGGACATGCTATCATTCACAATTCCATCTAAGTGTGGCACATGCTATCATTCACAATTACATCTAAGTGTGGGACATGCTATCATTCACAATTCCATCTAAGTGTGGCACATGCTATCATTCACAATTCCATCTAAGCGTGGGACATGCTATCATTCACATTTCCATCTAAGTGTGGCACATGCTATCATTCACAATTCCATCTTAGTGTGGGACATGCTTATCATTCACATTTCCATCTAAGTGTGGCACATGCAACCAATTGTATGCTATCATTCACAATTCCATGTAAGTGTGGCACATGCTATCATTCACAATTCCATCTAAGTGTGGCACATGCTATTATTCACAATTCCATCTAAGTGTGGGACATGCTTATCATTCACATTTCCATCTAAGTGTGGCACATGCGACCAATCGTATGCTATCATTCACAATTCCATCTAAATGTGGCGCATGCTATCATTTACAATTCCATCTAAGTGTGGGACATGCTATGATTTAAAATTCCATCTAAGTGTGGCACATGCTTTCATTTACAATTCCAACTAAGAGAGGGATATTCTACCAATTATATGCTATCATTCACAACTCTATCTAAGTGTGGTGCATGCTATCATTTACAATTCCAACAAGGTGAGGAATATGCTACCAATCATATGCTCTCATTCACAATTCCATCCAAGTGAGAGATATGCAACTAATCATATGATATCCTTCACAATTCCATCTAAGTGTGGCGCATGCTTTCATTTACAATTCCAACTAAGAGAGAGATATGCTACCAATCATATGCTCTCATTCACAATTCCATCCAAGTGTGGCACATGCAACCAATCGTATGCTATCATTCACAATTCCATCTAAGTGTGGCACATGCTATCATTCACAATTCTATCTAAGTGTGGCACATGCTATCATTCACAATTCCATCTAAGTGTGGCACATGCAACCAATCGTATGCTATCATTCACAATTACATCTAAGTGTGGCACATGGCTTCATTTACAATTCCATCTAAGAGAGGCATATGCTACAATTCACATGCAATCATTCACAATTCTATCTAAGTGTGGCACATGCTATCATTTACAATTCCAACTAGGTGAGGGATATGCTACCAATCATATGCTATCTTTCACAATTCCATCCAATTGTGGCACATGCTATCATTCACAATTCCATCTAAGTGTGGCACATGCTATCATTCACAATTCCATCTAAGTGTGGGACATGCTATCATTCACAATTCCATCTAAGTGTGGCACATGCTATCATTCACAATTACATCTAAGTGTGGGACATGCTATCATTCACAATTCCATCTAAGTGTGGCACATGCTATCATTCACAATTCCATCTAAGCGTGGGACATGCTATCATTCACAATTCCATCTAAGTGTGGCACATGCTATCATTCACAATTCCATCTTAGTGTGGGACATGCTTATCATTTACATTTCCATCTAAGTGTGGCACATGTAACCAATTGTATGCTATCATTCACAATTCCATGTAAGTGTGGCACATGCTATCATTCACAATTCCATCTAAGTGTGGCACATGCTATCATTCACAATTCCATCTAAGTGTGGGACATGCTTATCATTCACATTTCCATCTAAGTGTGGCACATGCAACCAATCGTATAATATCATTCACAATTCCATGTAAGTGTGGCACATGCTTTCATTTACAATTCCAACTAGATGAGGGATAGGCTACCAATCCTATGCTATCTTTCACAATTCCATCTAGGTGTGGCACATGCTATCATTTACAATTCCATCTAAGTGTGGGACATGCTATGATTTAAAATTCCATCTAAGAGTGGCACATGCTATCATTCACATTTCCATCTAAGTGTGGCACATGCTTTCATTTACAATTCCAACTAAGAGCGGGATATTCTACCAATTATATGCTACCATTCACAATTCTATCTAAGTGTGGTGCATGCTATCATTTACAATTCCAACAAGATGAGGGATATGCTACCAATCATATGCTATCATTCACAATTCCATCCAAGTGAGAGATATGCAACTAATCATATGATATCCTTCACAATTCCATCTAAGTGTGGTGCATGCTTTCATTTACAATTCCAACTAAGAGAGAGATATGCTACCAATCATATGCTCTCATTCACAATTCCATCCAAGTGTGGCACATGCAACCAATCATATGCTATCATTCACAATTCCATCTAAGTGTGGCACATGCTATCATTCACAATTCTACCTGTGTGTGGCACATGCTATCATTTACAATTCCAACTAAGTGTGGCACATACTATCATTTACAATTCCATCTAAGTGTGGCACATGCTATCATTCACAATTCCATCTAAGTGTGGTGCATGCTATCATTTACAATTCCAACAAATTGAGGGATATGCTACCAATCATATGCAATCATTCAGAATTCTATCTAAGTGTGGCACATGCTTTCATTTACAATTCCAACTAAGAGAGGGATATGCTACCAATCATATGCTCTCATTCACAATTCCATCTAAGTGTGGCACATGCAACCAATCGTATGCTATCATTCACAATTCCATCTAAGTGTGGCACATGCTATCATTCACAATTCTATCTAAGTGTTGCACATGGTATCATTTACAATTCCAACTAAGTGAGGGATATGCTACTTATTATATGCAATCATTCACAATTCCATCTAAGTGCGGCACATACAACCAATCGTATGTTATCAGTCACAATTAAATCTAAGTTTTACACATGCTTTCATTTACAATTCCATCCAAGTGTCCCATATGCTATCATTTACAATTCCATATAAGTGTGGCACATGCTATCATTCACAATTCCATGTAAGTGTGGGACATGCTATCTTTTACAATTCCAACTAAGTGAGGGATATGGTACCAATCAAATGCTATCATGCACAATTCTATCTTAGTGTGGCGCTTGCTTTCATTTACAATTCCAACTAAGAGAGGGATATGCTACCAATCATATGCAATCATTCAGATTGCTATCTAAGTGTGGCACATGCTTTCATTTACAATTCCATCTAAGAGAGGGATATGCTACCGATCGTATGCTATCATTCACAATTCTATCTATGTGTGGCACATGCTATCATTTACATTTCCAACTAAGTGTGGCACATGCTATCATTCACAATTCCATCTAAGTGTGGTACATGCAACCAATCATATGCTATCATTCACAATTCCATCTAAGTGTGGTACATTATATCATTCACAATTCTATCTATGTGTGGCACATGCTATAATTTACAATTCCATCTAAGTGTGGCACATGCTATCATTCACAATTCCATCTAAGTGTGGCACATGCTATCATTCACAATTCCATCTAAGTGTGGCACATGCAACCAATCGTATGCTATCATTCACAATTACATCTAAGTGTGGCACATGCTTTCATTTACAATTCCAACTAAGAGAGGCATATGCTACAATTCATATGCAATCATTCACAATTCTATCTAAGTGTGGCACATGCTTTCATTTACAATTCCAACTAAGAGAGGGATATGCTACAAATCATATGCTATCATTCACAATTCTATCTAAGGGTGGTGCATGCTATCATTTACAATTACAACTAGGTGAATGATATGCTACTAATCATATGCTGTCATTTACAATTCCAACTAAGTGTGGCACATGCAACCAATCATATGCTATCATTCACAATTCCATGTAAGTGTGGCACATGCTTTCATTTACAATTTCAACTAGATGAGGGACTAGGCTACCAATCGAATGCTATCTTTCACAATTCCATCGAAGTGTGGCGCATGCTATCATTTACAATTCCATATAAGTGTGGGACATGCTATGATTTAAAATTCCATCTAAGAATGGCACATGCTATCATTCACATTTCCATCTAAGTGTGGCACATGCTTTCATTTACAATTCCAACTAAGAGAGGGATATTCTACCAATTAGATGCTATCATTCACAATTCTACCTGTGTGTGGCACATGCTATCATTTACAATTCCAACTAAGTGTGGCACATACTATCATTTACAATTCCATCTAAGTGTGGCACATGCTATAATTCACAATTCCATCTAAGTGTGGTACATGCTATGATTTAAAATTCCATCTAAGATTGGCACATGCTATCATTCACATTTCCATCTAAGTGTGGTGCATGCTATCATTTACAATTCCAACAAGGTGAGGGATATGCTACCAATCATATGCAATCATTCAGAATTCTATCTAAGTGTGGCGCATGCTTTCATTTACAATTCCAACTAAGAGAGGGATATGCTACCAATCATATGCTCTCATTCACAATTCCATCTAAGTGTGGCACATGCAACCAATCGTATGCTATCATTCACAATTCCATCTAAGTGTGGCACATGCTATCATTCACAATTCTATCTAAGTGAGGCACATGCTTTCATTTACAATTTCAACTAGATGAGGGATAGGCTACCAATCATATGCTATCTTTCACAATTCCATCGAAGTGTGGCGCATGCTATCAGTTACAATTCCATCTAAGTGTGGGACATGCTATGATTTAAAATTCCATCTAAGAATGGCACATGCTATCATTCACATTTCCATCTAAGTGTGGCACATGCTTTCATTTACAATTCCAACTAAGAGAGGGATATTCTACCAATTATATGCTATCATTCACAATTCTATCTAAGTGTATTGCATGCTATCATTTACTATTCCAACAAGATGAGGGATATGCTACCAATCATATGCTATCATTCACAATTCCATCTAAGTGTGGCACATGCTATCATTCACAATTCTACCTGTGTGTGGCACATGCTATCATTTACAATTCCAACTAAGTGTGGCACATACTATCATTTACAATTCCATCTAAGTGTGGCACATGCTATCATTCACAATTCCATCTAAGTGTGGTGCATGCTATCATTTACAATTCCAACAAATTGAGGGATATGCTACCAATCATATGCAATCATTCAGAATTCTATCTAAGTGTGGCACATGCTTTCATTTACAATTCCAACTAAGAGAGGGATATGCTACCAATCATATGCTCTCATTCACAATTCCATCTAAGTGTGGCACATGCAACCAATCGTATGCTATCATTCACAATTCCATCTAAGTGTGGCACATGCTATCATTCACAATTCTATCTAAGTGTTGCACATGGTATCATTTACAATTCCAACTAAGTGAGGGATATGCTACTAAGTATATGTAATCATTCACAATTCCATCTAAGTGCGGCACATGCAACCAATCGTATGTTATCATTCACAATTAAATCTAAGTTTTACACATGCTTTCATTTACAATTCCATCCAAGTGTGGCATATGCTATCATTTACAATTCCATATAAGTGTGGCACATGCTATCTTTTACAATTCCAACTAAGTGAGGGATATGCTACCAATCATATGCTATCATGCAAAATTCTATCTTAGTGCGCCGCTTGTTTTCATTTACAATTCCAACTAAGAGAGGGATATGCTACAATTCACATGCAATCATTCACAATTCTATCTAAGTGTTGCACATGCTATCATTTACAATTCCAACTAGGTGAGGGATATGCTACCAATCATATGCTATCTTTCACAATTCCATCCAAGTGTGGCACATGCTATCATTCACAATTCCATCTAAGTGTGGCACATGCTATCATTCACAATTCCATCTAAGTGTGGGACATGCTATCATTCACAATTCCATCTAAGTGTGGCACATGCTATCATTCACAATTCCATCTAAGTGTGGGACATGGTATCATTCACAATTCCATCTAAGTGTGGCACATACTATCATTCACAATTCCATCTAAGTGTGGGACATGCTATCTTTTACAATTCCAACTAAGTGAGGGATATGGTACCAATCATATGCTATCATGCACAATTCTATCTTAGTGTGGCGCTTGCTTTCATTTACAATTCCAACTAAGAGAGGGATATGCTACCAATCATATGCAATCATTCAGATTGCTATCTAAGTGTGGCACATGCTTTCATTTACAATTCCATCTAAGAGAGGGATATGCTACCGATCGTATGCTATCATTCACAATTCCATCTAAGTGTGTCACATGTTATCATTCACAATTCTATCTATGTGTGGCACATGCTATCATTTACAATTCCAACTAAGTGTGGCACATGCTATCATTCACAATTCCATCTAAGTGTGGCACATGCAACCAATCATATGCTATCATTCACAATTCCATCTAAGTGTGGCACATTATATCATTCACAATTCTATCTATGTGTGGCACATGCTATAATTTACAATTCCATCTAAGTGTGGCACATGCTATCATTCACAATTCCATCTAAGTGTGGCACATGCTATCATTCACAATTCCATCTAAGTGTGGCACATGCAACCAATCGTATGCTATCATTCACAATTACATCTAAGTGTGGCACATGCTTTCATTTACAATTCCAACTAAGAGAGGCATATGCTACAATTCATATGCAATCATTCACAATTCTATCTAAGTGTGGCACATGCTTTCATTTACAATTCCAACTAAGAGAGGGATATGCTACCAATCATATGCTATCATTCACAATTCTATCTAAGGGTGGTGCATGCTATCATTTACAATTACAACTAGGTGAATGATATGCTACCAATCATATGCTGTCATTTACAATTCCAACTAAGTGTGGCACATGCAACCAATCATATGCTATCATTCACAATTCCATGTAAGTGTGGCACATGCTTTCATTTACAATTTCAACTAGATGAGGGACTAGGCTACCAATCGAATGCTATCTTTCACAATTCCATCGAAGTGTGGCGCATGCTATCATTTACAATTCCATATAAGTGTGGGACATGCTATGATTTAAAATTCCATCTAAGAATGGCACATGCTATCATTCACATTTCCATCTAAGTGTGGCACATGCTTTCATTTACAATTCCAACTAAGAGAGGGATATTCTACCAATTAGATGCTATCATTCACAATTCTACCTGTGTGTGGCACATGCTATCATTTACAATTCCAACTAAGTGTGGCACATACTATCATTTACAATTCCATCTAAGTGTGGCACATGCTATAATTCACAATTCCATCTAAGTGTGGTACATGCTATGATTTAAAATTCCATCTAAGAGTGGCACATGCTATCATTCACATTTCCATCTAAGTGTGGTGCATGCTATCATTTACAATTCCAACAAGGTGAGGGATATGCTACCAATCATATGCAATCATTGAGAATTCTATCTAAGTGTGGCGCATGCTTTCATTTACAATTCCAACTAAGAGAGGGATATGCTACCAATCATATGCTCTCATTCACAATTCCATCTAAGTGTGGCACATGCAACCAATCGTATGCTATCATTCACAATTCCATCTAAGTGTGGCACATGCTATCATTCACATTTCCATCTAAGTGTGGCACATGCTTTCATTTACAATTCAAACTAAGAGAGGGATATTCTACCAATTATATGCTATCATTCACAATTCTATCTAAGTGTAGTGCATGCTATCATTTACTATTCCAACAAGATGAGGGATATGCTACCAATCATATGCTATCATTCACAATTCCATCCAAGTGAGGGATATGCAACTAATCATATGATATCCTTCACAATTCCATCTAAGTGTGGCGCATGCTTTCATTTACAATTGCAACTAAGAGAGGGAAATGCTACCAATCATATGCAATCATTCACAATTCTATCTCAGTGTGGCGCATGCGTTCATTTACAGTTCCAACTAAGAGCGGGATATGCTACCAATCATATGCTATCATTCACAATTCCATCTAAGTGTGGCACATGCTATCATTCACAATTCTACTTGTGTGTGGCACATGCTATCATTTACAATTCCAACTAAGTGTGGCACATGCTATCATTCGCAGTTCCATATTAGTGTGGCACATGCTATCATTCACAATTCCATCTAAGTTTGGCACATGCTATCATTCACAATTCCATCTAAGTGTGGGACATGATATGATTTACAATTCCATCTAAGAGTGGCACATGCTATAATTCACAATTCCAACTAAGAGTGGGATATGCTACCAATCATCTGCAATCATTCACAATTCTATCTAAGTGTGGCAAATGCTATCATTTACAATTCCATCTAAGTGTGGGACATACTATGATTTACAATTCCATCTAAGAGTGGCACATGCTATCATTCACAATTCCAACTAAGTGTGGCACACACTATCATTTACAATCCCATCTAAGTGTGGCACATGCTATCATATACAATTCCATCTAAGTGTGGTGCATGCTATCATTCACAATTCCATCCAAGTGAGAGATATGCAACTAATCATATGATATCCTTCACAATTCCATCTAAGTGTGGCGCATGCTTTCATTTACAATTCCAACTAAGAGAGAGATATGCTACCAATCATATGCTCTCATTCACAATTCCATCCAAGTGTGGCACATGCAACCAATCGTATGCTATCATTCACAATTCCATCTAAGTGTGGCACATGCTATCATTCACAATTCCATCTAAGTGTGGCACATGCTATCATTCACAATTCCATCTAAGTGTGGCACATGCAACCAATCGTATGCTATCATTCACAATTACATCTAAGTGTGGCACATGGCTTCATTTACAATTCCATCTAAGAGAGGCATATGCTACAATTCACATGCAATCATTCACAATTCTATCTAAGTGTGGCACATGCTATCATTTACAATTCCAACTAGGTGAGGGATATGCTACCAATCATATGCTATCTTTCACAATTCCTTCCAAGTGTGGCACATGCTATCATTCACAATTCCATCTAAGTGTGGCACATGCTATCATTCACAATTCCATCTAAGTGTGGGACATGCTATCATTCACAATTCCATCTAAGTGTGGCACATGCTATCATTCACAATTACATCTCAGTGTGGGACATGCTATCATTCACAATTCCATCTAAGTGTGGCACATGCTATCATTCACAATTCCATCTAAGCGTGGGACATGCTATCATTCACAATTCCATCTAAGTGTGGCACATGCTATCATTCACAATTCCATCTTAGTGTGAGACATGCTTATCATTCACATTTCCATCTAAGTGTGGCACATGCAACCAATTGTATGCTATCATTCACAATTCCATGTAAGTGTGGCACATGCTATCATTCACAATTCCATCTAAGTGTGGCACATGCTATTATTCACAATTCCATCTAAGTGTGGGACATGCTTATCATTAACATTTCCATCTAAGTGTGGCACATGCAACCAATCGTATAATATCATTCACAATTCCATGTAAGTGTGGCACATGCTTTCATTTACAATTCCAACTAGATGAGGGATAGGCTACCAATCCTATGCTATCTTTCACAATTCCATCTAGGTGTGGCACATGCTATCATTTACAATTCCATCTAAGTGTGGGACATGCTATGATTTAAAATTCCATCTAAGAGTGGCACATGCTATCATTCACATTTCCATCTAAGTGTGGCACATGCTTTCATTTACAATTCCAACTAAGAGCGGGATATTCTACCAATTATATGCTACCATTCACAATTCTATCTAAGTGTGGTGCATGCTATCATTTACAATTCCAACAAGATGAGGGATATGCTACCAATCATATGCTATCATTCACAATTCCATCCAAGTGAGAGATATGCAACTAATCATATGATATCCTTCACAATTCCATCTAAGTGTGGTGCATGCTTTCATTTACAATTCCAACTAAGAGAGAGATATGCTACCAATCATATGCTCTCATTCACAATTCCATCCAAGTGTGGGACATGCTATCATTCACAATTCCATCTAAGTGTGGCACATGCTATCATTCACAATTACATCTAAGTGTGGGACATGCTATCATTCACAATTCCATCTAAGTGTGGCACATGCTATCATTCACAATTCCATCTAAGCGTGGGACATGCTATCATTCACAATTCCATCTAGGTGTGGCACATGCTATCATTCACAATTCCATCTTAGTGTGGGACATGCTTATCATTCACATTTCCATCTAAGTGTGGCACATGCAACCAATTGTATGCTATCATTCACAATTCCATGTAAGTGTGGCACATGCTATCATTCACAATTCCATCTAAGTGTGGGACATGCTATCATTCACAATTCCATCTAAGTGTGGGACATGCTTATCATTCACATTTCCATCTAAGTGTGGCACATGCAACCAATCGTATAATATCATTCACAATTCCATGTAAGTGTGGCACATGCTTTCATTTACAAATCCAACTAGATGAGGGATAGGCTACCAATCCTATTCTATCTTTCACAATTCCATCTAGGTGTGGCACATGCTATCATTTACAATTCCATCTAAGTGTGGGACATGCTATGATTTAAAATTCCATCTAAGAGTGGCACATGCTATCATTCACATTTCCATCTAAGTGTGGCACATGCTTTCATTTACAATTCCAACTAAGAGCGGGATATTCTACCAATTATATGCTACCATTCACAATTCTATCTAAGTGTGGTGCATGCTATCATTTACAATTCCAACAAGATGAGGGATATGCTACCAATCATATGCTATCATTCACAATTCCATCCAAGTGAGAGATATGCAACTAATCATATGATATCCTTCACAATTCCATCTAAGTGTGGTGCATGCTTTCATTTACAATTCCAACTAAGAGAGAGATATGCTACCAATCATATGCTCTCATTCACAATTCCATCCAAGTGTGGCACATGCAACCAATCATATGCTATCATTCACAATTCCATCTAAGTGTGGCACATGCTATCATTCACAATTCTACCTGTGTGTGGCACATGCTATCATTTACAATTCCAACTAAGTGTGGCACATACTATCATTTACAATTCCATCTAAGTGTGGCACATGCTATCATTCACAATTCCATCTAAGTGTGGTGCATGCTATCATTTACAATTCCAACAAATTGAGGGATATGCTACCAATCATATGTAATCATTCAGAATTCTATCTAAGTGTGGCACATGCTTTCATTTACAATTCCAACTAAGAGAGGGATATGCTACCAATCATATGCTCTCATTCACAATTCCATCTAAGTGTGGCACATGCAACCAATCGTATGCTATCATTCACAATTCCATCTAAGTGTGGCACATGCTATCATTCACAATTCTATCTAAGTGTTGCACATGGTATCATTTACAATTCCAACTAAGTGAGGGATATGCTACTAATTATATACAATCATTCACAATTCCATCTAAGTGCGGCACATGCAACCAATCGTATGTTATCATTCACAATTAAATCTAAGTTTTACACATGCTTTCATTTACAATTCCATCCAAGTGTGGCATATGCTATCATTTACAATTCCATATAAGTGTGGCACATGCTATCATTCACAATTCCATGTAAGTGTGGCACATGCAACCAATCGTATGCTATCATTCACAATTCCATCTAAGTGTGGCACATGCTATCTTTTACAATTCCAACTAAGTGAGGGATATGCTACCAATCATATGCTATCATGCAAAATTCTATCTTAGTGCGCCGCTTGTTTTCATTTACAATTCCAACTAAGAGAGGGATATGCTACAATTCACATGCAATCATTCACAATTCTATCTAAGTGTTGCACATGCTATCATTTACAATTCCAACTAGGTGAGGGATATGCTACCAATCATATGCTATCTTTCACAATTCCATCCAAGTGTGGCACATGCTATCATTCACAATTCCATCTAAGTGTGGTGCATGCTATCATTTACAATTCCAACAAGGTGAGGGATATGCTACCAATCATATGCAATCATTCAGAATTCTATCTAAGTGTGGCGCATGCTTTCATTTACAATTCCAACTAAGAGAGGGATATGCTACCAATCATATGCTCTCATTCACAATTCCATCTAAGTGTGGCACATGCAACCAATCGTATGCTATCTTTCACAATTCCATCGAAGTGTGGCGCATGCTATCAGTTACAATTCCATCTAAGTGTGGGACATGCTATGATTTAAAATTCCATCTAAGAATGGCACATGCTATCATTCACATTTCCGTCTAAGTGTGGCACATGCTTTCATTTACAATTCCAACTAAGAGAGGGATATTCTAATAATTATATGCTATCATTCACAATTCTATCTAAGTGTAGTGCATGCTATCATTTACTATTCCAACAAGATGAGGGATATGCTACCAATCATATGCTATCATTCACAATTCCATCCAAGTGAGGGATATGCAACTAATCATATGATATCCTTCACAATTCCATCTAAGTGTGGCGCATGCTTTCATTTACAATTGCAACTAAGAGAGGGAAATGCTACCAATCATATGCAATCATTCACAATTCTATCTCAGTGTGGCGCATGCGTTCATTTACAGTTCCAACTAAGAGAGGGATATGCTACCAATCATATGCTATCATTCACAATTCCATCTAAGTGTGGCACATGCTATCATTCACAATTCTACTTGTGTGTGGCACATGCTATCATTTACAATTCCAACTAAGTGTGGCACATGCTATCATTCGCAAGTCTATCTAAGTGTGGCACATGCTATCATTCACAATTCCATCTAAGTTTGGCACATGCTATCATTCACAATTCCATCTAAGTGTGGGACATGCTATGATTTACAATTCCATCTAAGATTGGCACATGCTATAATTCACAATTCCAACTAAGAGTGCGATATGCTACCAATCATCTGCAATCATTGACAATTCCATCTAAGTGTGGCACATGCAACCGATCGTATGCTATCATTCACATTTCCATCTAAGTGTGGCACATGCTATCATTCACAATTCTACTTGTGTGTGGCACATGCTATCATTTACAATTCCAACTAAGTGTGGCACATGCTATCATTCGCAATTCCATATAAGTGTGGCACATGCTATCATTCACAATTCCATCTAAGTTTGGCACATGCTATCATTCACAATTCCATCTAAGTGTGGGACATGATATGATTTACAATTCCATCTAAGAGTGGCACATGCTATAATTCACAATTCCAACTAAGAGTGGGATATGCTACCAATCATCTGCAATCATTCACAATTCTATCTAAGTGTGGCAAATGCTATCATTTACAATTCCATCTAAGTGTGGGACATACTATGATTTACAATTCCATCTAAGAGTGGCACATGCTATCATTCACAATTCCAACTAAGTGTGGCACACACTATCATTTACAATCCCATCTAAGTGTGGCACATGCTATCATATACAATTCCATCTAAGTGTGGCACATGCTATCATTCACAATTCCATCTAAGTGTGGGACATGCTATGATTTACAATTCCATCTAAGCGTGGCACATGCTACAATTCACAATTCCAACTAAGAGTGGCATATGCTACCAATCATCTGCAATCATTCACAATTCTATCTAAGTGTGGCACATGCTATCATTTACAATTCCAACTAGGCGAGGGATATGCTACCAATCATAAGCTATCTTTCACAATTCCATCCAAGTGTGGCACATGCTATCATTCACAATTCTATCTAAGTGTGGCACATGCTATCATTCACAATTCCATCTAAGTGTGGGACATGCTATCATTCACAATTCCATCTAAGTGTGGCACATGCTATCATTCACAATTCTTTCTATGTGTGGCACATGCTATCATTCACAATTCCATCTAAGTGTGGCACATGCAACCAATTGTATGCTATCATTCACAATTCCATGTAAGTGTGGCACATGCTATCATTCACAATTCCATGTAAGTGTTGCACATGCTTTCATTTACAATTCCAACTAGATGAGGGATAGGCTACCAATCCTATGCTATCTTTCACAATTCCATCCAAGTGTGGCACATGCGACCAATCGTATGCTATCATTCACAATTCCATCTAAGTGTGGCGCATGCTATCATTCACAATTCCATCTAAGTGTGGGACATGCTATGATTTAAAATTCCATCTAAGTGTGGCACATGCTTTCATTTACAATTCCAACTAAGAGAGGGATATTCTACCAATTATATGCTATCATTCACAATTCTATCTAAGTGTGGTGCATGCTATCATTTACAATTCCAACAAGGTGAGGAATATTCTACCAATCATATGCTATCATTCACAATTCCATCCAAGTGAGAGATATGCAACTAATCATATGATATCCTTCACAATTCCATCGAAGTGTGGCGCATGCTTTCATTCACAATTCCAACTAAGAGAGAGATATGCTACCAATCATATGCTCTCATTCACAATTCCATCCAAGTGTGGCACATGCAACCAATCGTATGCTATCATTCACAATTCCATCTAAGTGTGGCACATGCTATCATTGACAATTCCATCTAAGTGTGGCACATGCTATCATTCACAATTCCATCTAAGTGTGGCACATGCAACCAATCGTATGCTATCATTCACAATTACATCTAAGTGTGGCACATGGCTTCATTTACAATTCCATCTAAGAGAGGCATATGCTACAATTCACATGCAATCATTCACAATTCTATCTAAGTGTGGCACATGCTATCATTTACAATTCCAACTAGGTGAGGGATATGTAACCAATCATATGCTATCTTTCACAATTCCATCCAAGTGTGGCACATGCTATCATTCACAATTCCATCTAAGTGTGGCACATGCTATTATTCACAATTCCATCTAAGTGTGGGACATGCTATCATTCACAATTCCATCTAAGTGTGGCACATGCTATCATTCACAATTACATCTAAGTGTGGGACATGCTATCATTCACAATTCCATCTAAGTGTGGCACATGCTATCATTCACAATTCCATCTAAGCGTGGGACATGCTATCATTCACAATTCCATCTAAGTGTGGCACATGCTATCATTCACAATTCCATCTTAGTGTGGGACATGCTTATCATTCACATTTCCATCTAAGTGTGGCACATGCAACCAATTGTATGCTATCATTCACAATTCCATGTAAGTGTGGCACATGCTATCATTCACAATTCCATCTAAGTGTGGCACATGCTATTATTCACAATTCCATCTAAGTGTGGCACATGCTATCATTCACAATTCCATCTAAGCGTGGGACATGCTATCATTCACAATTCCATCTAAGTGTGGCACATGCTATCATTCACAATTCCATCTTAGTGTGGGACATGCTTATCATTCACATTTCCATCTAAGTGTGGAACATGCAACCAATTGTATGCTATCATTCACAATTCCATGTAAGTGTGGCACATGCTATCATTCACAATTCCATCTAAGTGTGGCACATGCTATTATTCACAATTCCATCTAAGTGTGGGACATGCTAATCATTCACATTTCCATCTAAGTGTGGCACATGCAACCAATCGTATAATATCATTCACAATTCCATGTAAGTGTGGCACATGCATTCATTTACAATTCCAACTAGATGAGGGATAGGCTACCAATCCTATGCTATCTTTCACAATTCCATCTAGGTGTGGCACATGCTATCATTTACAATTCCATCTAAGTGTGGGACATGCTATGATTTAAAATTCCATCTAAGAGTGGCACATGCTATCATTCACATTTCCATCTAAGTGTGGCACATGCTTTCATTTACAATTCCAACTAAGAGCGGGATATTCTACCAATTATATGCTACCATTCACAATTCTATCTAAGTGTGGTGCATGCTATCATTTAAAATTCCAACAAGATGAGGGATATGCTACCAATCATATGCTATCATTCACAATTCCATCCAAGTGAGAGATATGCAACTAATCATATGATATCCTTCACAATTCCATCTAAGTGTGGTGCATGCTTTCATTTACAATTCCAACTAAGAGAGAGATATGCTACCAATCATATGCTCTCATTCACAATTCCATCCAAGTGTGGGACATGCTATCATTCACAATTCCATCTAAGTGTGGCACATGCTATCATTCACAATTACATCTAAGTGTGGGACATGCTATCATTCACAATTCCATCTAAGTGTGGCACATGCTATCATTCACAATTCCATCTAAGCGTGGGACATGCTATCATTCACAATTCCATCTAAGTGTGGCACATGCTATCATTCACAATTCCATCTTAGTGTGGGACATGCTTATCATTCACATTTCCATCTAAGTGTGGCACATGCAACCAATTGTATGCTATCATTCACAATTCCATGTAAGTGTGGCACATGCTATCATTCACAATTCCATCTAAGTGTGGCACATGCTATCATTCACAATTCCATCTAAGTGTGGGACATGCTTATCATTCACATTTCCATCTAAGTGTGGCACATGCAACCAATCGTATAATATGATTCACAATTCCATGTAAGTGTGGCACATGCTTTCATTTACAAATCCAACTAGATGAGGGATAGGCTACCAATCCTATTCTATCTTTCACAATTCCATCTAGGTGTGGCACATGCTATCATTTACAATTCCATCTAAGTGTGGGACATGCTATGATTTAAAATTCCATCTAAGAGTGGCACATGCTATCATTCACATTTCCATCTAAGTGTGGCACATGCTTTCATTTACAATTCCAACTAAGAGCGGGATATTCTACCAATTATATGCTACCATTCACAATTCTATCTAAGTGTGGTGCATGCTAACATTTACAATTCCAACAAGATGAGGGATATGCTACCAATCATATGCTATCATTCACAATTCCATCCAAGTGAGAGATATGCAACTAATCATATGATATCCTTCACAATTCCATCTAAGTGTGGTGCATGCTTTCATTTACAATTCCAACTAAGAGAGAGATATGCTACCAATCATATGCTCTCATTCACAATTCCATCCAAGTGTGGCACATGCAACCAATCATATGCTATCATTCACAATTCCATCTAAGTGTGGCACATGCTATCATTCACAATTCTACCTGTGTGTGGCACATGCTATCATTTACAACTCCAACTAAGTGTGGCACATACTATCATTTACAATTCCATCTAAGTGTGGCACATGCTATCATTCACAATTCCATCTAAGTGTGGTGCATGCTATCATTTACAATTCCAACAAATTGAGGGATATGCTACCAATCATATGCAATCATTCAGAATTCTATCTAAGTGTGGCACATGCTTTCATTTACAATTCCAACTAAGAGAGGGATATGCTACCAATCATATGCTCTCATTCACAATTCCATCTAAGTGTGGCACATGCAACCAATCGTATGCTATCATTCACAATTCCATCTAAGTGTGGCACATGCTATCATTCACAATTCTATCTAAGTGTTGCACATGGTATCATTTACAATTCCAACTAAGTGAGGGATATGCTACTAATTATATGCAATCATTCACAATTCCATCTAAGTGCGGCACATGCAACCAATCGTATGTTATCATTCACAATTAAATCTAAGTTTTACACATGCTTTCATTTACAATTCCATCCAAGTGTGGCATATGCTATCATTTACAATTCCATATAAGTGTGGCACATGCTATCATTCACAATTCCATGTAAGTGTGGCACATGCAACCAATCGTATGCTATCATTCACAATTCCATCTAAGTGTGGCACATGCTATCTTTTACAATTCCAACTAAGTGAGGGATATGCTACCAATCATATGCTATCATGCAAAATTCTATCTTAGTGCGCCGCTTGTTTTCATTTACAATTCCAACTAAGAGAGGGATATGCTTCAATTCACATGCAATCATTCACAATTCTATCTAAGTGTTGCACATGCTATCATTTACAATTCCAACTAGGTGAGGGATATGCTACCAATCATATGCTATCTTTCACAATTCCATCCAAGTGTGGCACATGCTATCATTCACAATTCCATCTAAGTGTGGTGCATGCTATCATTTACAATTCCAACAAGGTGAGGGATATGCTACCAATCATATGCAATCATTCAGAATTCTATCTAAGTGTGGCGCATGCTTTCATTTACAATTCCAACTAAGAGAGGGATATGCTACCAATCATATGCTCTCATTCACAATTCCATCTAAGTGTGGCACATGCAACCAATCGTATGCTATCTTTCACAATTCCATCGAAGTGTGGCGCATGCTATCAGTTACAATTCCATCTAAGTGTGGGACATGCTATGATTTAAAATTCCATCTAAGAATGGCACATGCTATCATTCACATTTCCGTCTAAGTGTGGCACATGCTTTCATTTACAATTCCAACTAAGAGAGGGATATTCTACCAATTATATGCTATCATTCACAATTCTATCTAAGTGTAGTGCATGCTATCATTTACTATTCCAACAAGATGAGGGATATGCTACCAATCATATGCTATCATTCACAATTCCATCCAAGTGAGGGATATGCAACTAATCATATGATATCCTTCACAATTCCATCTAAGTGTGGCGCATGCTTTCATTTACAATTGCAACTAAGAGAGGGAAATGCTACCAATCATATGCAATCATTCACAATTCTATCTCAGTGTGGCGCATGCGTTCATTTACAGTTCCAACTAAGAGAGGGATATGCTACCAATCATATGCTATCATTCACAATTCCATCTAAGTGTGGCACATGCTATCATTTACAATTCCAACTAAGAGAGGCATATGCTACAATTCACATGCAATCATTCACAATTCTATCTAAGTGTGGCACATGCTATCATTTACAATTCCAACTAGGTGAGGGATATGCTACCAATCATATGCTATCTTTCACAATTCCATCCAAGTGTGGCACATGCGACCAATCGTATGCTATCATTCACAATTCCATTTAAGTGTGGCACATGCTATCTTTTACAATTCCAACTAAGTGAGGGATATGGTACCAATCATATGCTATCATGCACAATTCTATCTTAGTGTGGCGCTTGCTTTCATTTACAATTCCAACTAAGAGAGGGATATGCTACCAATCATATGCAATCATTCAGATTGCTATCTAAGTGTGGCACATGCTTTCATTTACAATTCCATCTAAGAGAGGGATATGCTACCGATCGTATGCTATCATTCACAATTCCATCTAAGTGTGTCACATGTTATCATTCACAATTCTATCTATGTGTGGCACATGCTATCATTTACAATTCCAACTAAGTGTGGCACATGCTATCATTCACAATTCCATCTAAGTGTGGCACATGCAACCAATCATATGCTATCATTCACAATTCAATCTAAGTGTGGCACATGCTATCATTCACAATTCTACTTGTGTGTGGCACATGCTATCATTTACAATTCCAACTAAGTGTGGCACATGCTATCATTCGCAATTCCATATAAGTGTGGCACATGCTATCATTCACAATTCCATCTAAGTTTGGCACATGCTATCATTCACAATTCCATCTAAGTGTGGGACATGATATGATTTACAATTCCATCTAAGAGTGGCACATGCTATAATTCACAATTCCAACTAAGAGTGGGATATGCTACCAATCATCTGCAATCATTCACAATTCTATCTAAGTGTGGCAAATGCTATCATTTACAATTCCATCTAAGTGTGGGACATACTATGATTTACAATTCCATCTAAGAGTGGCACATGCTATCATTCACAATCCCATCTAAGTGTGGCACATGCTATCATATACAATTCCATCTAAGTGTGGCACATGCTATCATTCACAATTCCATCTAAGTGTGGGACATGCTATGATTTACAATTCCATCTAAGCGTGGCACATGCTACAATTCACAATTCCAACTAAGAGTGGCATATGCTACCAATCATCTGCAATCATTCACAATTCTATCTAAGTGTGGCACATGCTATCATTTAGAATTCCAACTAGGCGAGGGATATGCTACCAATCATAAGCTATCTTTCACAATTCCATCCAAGTGTGGCACATGCTATCATTCACAATTCTATCTAAGTGTGGCACATGCTATCATTCACAATTCCATCTAAGTATGGGACATGCTATCATTCACAATTCCATCTAAGTGTGGCACATGCTATCATTCACAATTCTATCTATGTGTGTCACATGCTATCATTCACAATTCCATCTAAGTGTGGCACATGCAACCAATCGTATGCTATCATTCACAATTCCATCTAAGTGTGGCACATGCTATCATTCACAATTCTATCTAAGTGTTGCACATGCTATCATTTACAATTCCAACTAGGTGAGGGATATGCTACCAATCATATGCTATCTTTCACAATTCCATCCAAGTGTGGCACATGCTATCATTCACAATTCCATCTAAGTGTGGCACATGCTATCATTCACAATTCCATCTAAGTGTGGGACATGCTATCATTCACAATTCCATCTAAGTGTGGCACATGCTATCATTCACAATTCCATCTAAGTGTGGGACATGGTCTCATTCACAATTCCATCTAAGTGTGGCACATACTATCATTCACAATTCCATCTAAGTGTGGGACATGCTATCTTTTACAATTCCAACTAAGTGAGGGATATGGTACCAATCATATGCTATCATGCACAATTCTATCTTAGTGTGGCGCTTGCTTTCATTTACAATTCCAACTAAGAGAGGGATATGCTACCAATCATATGCAATCATTCAGATTGCTATCTAAGTGTGGCACATGCTTTCATTTACAATTCCATCTAAGAGAGGGATATGCTACCGATCGTATGCTATCATTCATAATTCCATCTAAGTGTGTCACATGTTGTCATTCACAATTCTATCTATGTGTGGCACATGCTATCATTTACAATTCCAACTAAGTGTGGCACATGCTATCATTCACAATTCCATCTAAGTGTGGCACATGCAACCAATCATATGTTATCATTCACAATTCCATCTAAGCGTGGCACATTATATCATTCACAATTCTATCTATGTGTGGCACATGCTATAATTTACAATTCCATCTAAGTGTGGCACATGCTATCATTCACAATTCCATCTAAGTGTGGCACATGCTATCATTCACAATTCCATCTAAGTGTGGCACATGCAACCAATCGTATGCTATCATTCACAATTCCATCGAAGTGTGGCACATGCTTTCATTTACAATTCCAACTAAGAGAGGCATATGCTACAATTCACATGCAATCATTCACAATTCTATCTAAGTGTGGCACATGCTATCATTTACAATTCCAACTAGGTGAGGGATATGCTACCAATCATATGCTATCTTTCACAATTCCATCCAAGTGTGGCACATGCGACCAATCGTATGCTATCATTCACAATTCCATTAAAGTGTGGCGCATGCTATCATTTACAATTTCAACTAGATGAGGGACTAGGCTACCAATCGTATGCTATCTTTCACAATTCCATCGAAGTGTGGCGCATGCTATCATTTACAATTCCATATAAGTGTGGGACATGCTATGATTTAAAATTCCATCTAAGAATGGCACATGCTATCATTCACATTTCCATCTAAGTGTGGCACATGCTTTCATTTACAATTCCAACTAAGAGAGGGATATTCTACCAATTAGATGCTATCATTCACAATTCTACCTGTGTGTGGCACATGCTATCATTTACAATTCCATCTAAGTGTGGCACATGCTATCATTCACAATTCCATCTAAGTGTGGCACATGCTATCATTCACAATTCCATCTAAGTGTGGCACATGCAACCAATTCATATGCAATCATTCACAATTCTATCTAAGTGTGGCACATGCTTTCATTTACAATTCCAACTAAGAGAGGGATATGCTACCAATCATATGCTATCATTCACAATTCTATCTAAGGGTGGTGCATGCTATCATTTACAATTACAACTAGGTGAATGATATGCTACCAATCATATGCTGTCATTTACAATTCCAACTAAGTGTGGCACATGCAACCAATCGTATGCTATCATTCACAATTCCATGTAAGTGTGGCACATGCTTTCATTTACAATTTCAACTAGATGAGGGACTAGGCTACCAATCGTATGCTATCTTTCACAATTCCATCGAAGTGTGGCGCATGCTATCATTTACAATTCCATATAAGTGTGGGACATGCTATGATTTAAAATTCCATCTAAGAATGGCACATGCTATCATTCACATTTACATCTAAGTGTGGCACATGCTTTCATTTACAATTCCAACTAAGAGAGGGATATTCTACCAATTAGATGCTATCATTCACAATTCTACCTGTGTGTGGCACATGCTATCATTTAAAATTCCAACTAAGTGTGGCACATACTATCATTTACAATTCCATCTAAGTGTGGCACATGCTATAATTCACAATTCCATCTAAGTGTGGTACATGCTATGATTTAAAATTCCATCTAAGAGTGGCACATGCTATCATTCACATTTCCATCTAAGTGTGGCACATGCTTTCATTTACAATTCCAACTAAGAGAGGGATATTCTACCAATTATATGCTATCATTCACAATTCTATCTAAGTGTAGTGCATGCTATCATTTACTATTCCAACAAGATGAGGGATATGCTACCAATCATATGCTATCATTCACAATTCCATCCAAGTGAGGGATATGCAACTAATCATATGATATCCTTCACAATTCCATCTAAGTGTGGCGCATGCTTTCATTTACAATTGCAACTAAGAGAGGGAAATGCTACCAATCATATGCAATCATTCACAATTCTATCTCAGTGTGGCGCATGCGTTCATTTACAGTTCCAACTAAGAGAGGGGTATGCTACCAATCATATGCTATAATTCACAATTCCATCTAAGTGTGGCACATGCTATCATTCACAATTCTACTTGTGTGTGGCACATGCTATCATTTACAATTCCAACTAAGTGTGGCACATGCTATCATTCGCAAGTCCATCTAAGTGTGGCACATGCTATCATTCACAATTCCATCTAAGTTTGGCACATGCTATCATTCACAATTCCATCTAAGTGTGGGACATGCTATGATTTACAATTCCATCTAAGATTGGCACATGCTATAATTCACAATTCCAACTAAGAGTGCGATATGCTACCAATCATCTGCAATCATTGACAATTCCATCTAAGTGTGGCACATGCAACCAATCGTATGCTATCATTCACAATTCCATCTAAGTGTGGCACATGCTATCATTCACAATTCTACTTGTGTGTGGCACATGCTATCATTTACAATTCCAACTAAGTGTGGCACATGCTATCATTCGCAATTCCATCTAAGTTTGGCACATGCTATCATTCACAATTCCATCTAAGTGTGGGACATGATATGATTTACAATTCCATCTAAGAGTGGCACATGCTATAATTCACAATTCCAACTAAGAGTGGGATATGCTACCAATCATCTGCAATCATTCACAATTTTATCTAAGTGTGGCACATGCTATCATTTACAATTCCATCTAAGTGTAGGACATACTATGATTTACAATTCCATCTAAGAGTGGCACATGCTATCATTCACAATTCCAACTAAGTGTGGCACACACTATCATTTACAATCCCATCTAAGTGTGGCACATGCTATCATATACAATTCCATCTAAGTGTAGCACATGCTATCATTCACAATTCCATCTAAGTGTGGCACATGCTATCATTCACAATTCCATCTAAGTGTGGGACATGCTATGATTTACAATTCCATCTAAGCGTGGCACATGCTATAATTCACAATTCCAACTAAGAGTGGCACATGCTATCATTCACAATTCCATCTAAGTGTGGCACATGCTATCATTCACAATTCTATCTATGTGTGGCACATGCTATCATTCACAATTCCATCTAAGTGTGGCACATGCGACCAATCGTATGCTATCATTCACAATTCCATCTAAGTGTGGCGCATGCTATCATTTACAATTCCATCTAAGTGTGGGACATGCTATGATTTAAAATTCCATCTAAGTGTGGCACATGCTTTCATTTACAATTCTACTTGTGTGTGGCACATGCTATCATTTACAATTCCAACTAAGTGTGGCACATGCTATCATTCGCAATTCCATCTAAGTTTGGCACATGCTATCATTCACAATTCCATCTAAGTGTGGGACATGATATGATTTACAATTCCATCTAAGAGTGGCACATGCTATAATTCACAATTCCAACTAAGAGTGGGATATGCTACCAATCATCTGCAATCATTCACAATTTTATCTAAGTGTGGCACATGCTATCATTTACAATTCCATCTAAGTGTAGGACATACTATGATTTACAATTCCATCTAAGAGTGGCACATGCTATCATTCACAATTCCAACTAAGTGTGGCACACACTATCATTTACAATCCCATCTAAGTGTGGCACATGCTATCATATACAATTCCATCTAAGTGTAGCACATGCTATCATTCACAATTCCATCTAAGTGTGGCACATGCTATCATTCACAATTCCATCTAAGTGTGGGACATGCTATGATTTACAATTCCATCTAAGCGTGGCACATGCTATAATTCACAATTCCAACTAAGAGTGGCACATGCTATCATTCACAATTCCATCTAAGTGTGGCACATGCTATCATTCACAATTCTATCTATGTGTGGCACATGCTATCATTCACAATTCCATCTAAGTGTGGCACATGCGACCAATCGTATGCTATCATTCACAATTCCATCTAAGTGTGGCGCATGCTATCATTTACAATTCCATCTAAGTGTGGGACATGCTATGATTTAAAATTCCATCTAAGTGTGGCACATGCTTTCATTTACAATTCCAACTAAGTGTGGCACATGCTATCATTCGCAATTCCATCTAAGTTTGGCACATGCTATCATTCACAATTCCATCTAAGTGTGGGACATGATATGATTTACAATTCCATCTAAGAGTGGCACATGCTATAATTCACAATTCCAACTAAGAGTGGGATATGCTACCAATCATCTGCAATCATTCACAATTTTATCTAAGTGTGGCACATGCTTTCATTTACAATTCCAACTTAGAGAGGGAAATTCTACCAATTATATGCTATTATTCACAATTCTATCTAAGTGTGGTGCATGCTATCATTTACAATTCCAACAAGGTGAGGAATATGCTACCAATCATATGCTATCATTCACAATTCCATCCAAGTGAGAGATATGCAACTAATCATATGATATCCTTCACAATTCCATCTAAGTGTGGCGCATGCTTTCATTTACAATTCCAACTAAGAGAGAGATATGCTACCAATCATATGCTCTCATTCACAATTCCATCCAAGTGTGGCACATGCAACCAATCGTATGCTATCATTCACAATTCCATCTAAGTGTGGCACATGCTATCATTCACAATTCCATCTAAGTGTGGCACATGCTATCATTCACAATTCCATCTAAGTGTGGCACATGCAACCAATCGTATGCTATCATTCACAATTACATCTAAGTGTGGCACATGGTTTCATTTACAATTCCATCTAAGAGAGTCATATGCTACAATTCACATGCAATCATTCACAATTCTATCTAAGTGTGGCACATGCTATCATTTACAATTCCAACTAGGTGAGGGATATGCTACCAATCATATGCTATCTTTCACAATTCCATCCAAGTGTGGCACATGCTATCATTCACAATTCCATCTAAGTGTGGGACATGCTATCATTCACAATTCCATCTAAGTGTGGCACATGCTATCATTCACAATTACATCTAAGTGTGGGACATGCTATCATTCACAATTCCATCTAAGTGTGGCACATGCTATCATTCACAATTCCATCTGAGTGTGGCACATGCTATCATTCACAATTCCATCTAAGTGTGGGACATGCTTATCATTCACATTTCCATCTAAGTGTGGCACATGCAACCAATTGTATGCTATCATTCACAATTCCATGTAAGTGTGGCACATGCTATCATTCACAATTCCATCTAAGTGTGGCACATGCTATCATTCACAATTCCATCTAAGTGTGGGACATGCTTATCATTCACATTTCCATCTAAGTGTGGCACATGCAACCAATCGTATGCTATCATTCACAATTCCATGTAAGTGTGGCACATGCTTTCATTTACAATTCCAACTAGATGAGGGATAGGCTACCAATCCTATGCTATCTTTCACAATTCCATCTAGGTGTGGCACATGCTATCATTTACAATTCCATCTAAGTGTGGGACATGCTATGATTTAAAATTCCATCTAAGAGTGGCACATGCTATCATTCACATTTCCATCTAAGTGTGGCACATGCTTTCATTTACAATTCCAACTAAGAGCGGGATATTCTACCAATTATATGCTACCATTCACAATTCTATCTAAGTGTGGTGCATGCTATTATTTACAATTCCAACAAGATGAGGAATATGCTACCAATCATATGCTATCATTCACAATTCCATCCAAGTGAGAGATATGCAACTAATCATATGATATCCTTCACAATTCCATCTAAGTGTGGTGCATGCTTTCATTTACAATTCCAACTAAGAGAGAGATATGCTACCAATCATATGCTCTCATTCACAATTCCATCCAAGTGTGGCACATGCAACCAATCATATGCTATCATTCACAATTCCATCTAAGTGTGGCACATGCTATCATTCACAATTCTACCTGTGTGTGGCACATGCTATCATTTACAATTCCAACTAAGTGTGGCACATACTATCATTTACAATTCCATCTATGTGTGGCACATGCTATCATTCACAATTCCATCTAAGTGTGGTGCATGCTATCATTTACAATTCCAACAAGGTGAGGGATATGCTACCAATCATGTGCAATCATTCAGAATTCTATCTAAGTGTGGCACATGCTTTCATTTACAATTCCAACTAAGAGAGGGATATGCTACCAATCATATGCTCTCATTCACAATTCCATCTAAGTGTGGCACATGCAACCAATCCTATGCTATCATTCACAATTCCATCTAAGTGTGGCACATGCTATCATTCATAATTCTATCTAAGTGTTGCACATGGTATCATTTACAATTCCAACTAAGTGAGGGATATGCTACTAATTATATGCAATCATTCACAATTCCATCTAAGTGTGGCACATGCAACCAATCGTATGTTATCATTCACAATTAAATCTAAGTTTTACACATGCTTTCATTTACAATTCCATCCAAGTGTGGCACATGCTATCATTTACAATTCATATAAGTGTGGCACATGCTATCATTCACAATTCCATCTAAGTGTGGCACATGCAACCAATCGTATGCTATCATTCACAATTCCATCTAAGTGTGGCACATGCTATCTTTTACAATTCCAACTAAGTGAGGGATATGCTACCAATCATATGCTATCATGCAAAATTCTATCTTAGTGCGCCGCTTGTTTTCATTTACAATTCCAACTAAGAGAGGGATATGCTACAATTCACATGCAATCATTCACAATTCTATCTAAGTGTGGCACATGCTATCATTTACAATTCCAACTAGGTGAGGGATATGCTACCAATCATATGCTATCTTTCACAATTCCATCCAAGTGTGGCACATGCTATCATTCACAATTCCATCTAAGTGTGGCACATGCTATCATTCACAATTCCATCTAAGTGTGGGACATTCTATCATTCACAATTCCATCTAAGTGTGGCACATGCTATCATTCACAATTCCATCTAAGTGTGGGACATGGTATCATTCACAATTCCATCTAAGTGTGGCACATACTATCATTCACAATTCCATCTAAGTGTGGGACATGCTATCATTCACAATTCCATCTAAGTGTGGCACATGCTATCATTCACAATTCCATCTAAGTGTGGGACATGCTTATCATTCACATTTCCATCTAAGTGTGGCACATGCAACCAATTGTATGCTATCATTCACAATTCCATGTAAGTGTGGCACATGCTATCATTCGCAATTCTATCTAAGTGTGGCACATGCTATCATTCACAATTCCATCTAAGTGTGGCACATGCTATCATTCACAATTCCATCTAAGTGTGGGACATGCTTATCATTCACATTTCCATCTAAGTGTGGCACATGCAACCAATCGTATGTTATCATTCACAATTCCATGTAAGTGTGGCACATGCTTTCATTTACAATTCCAACTAGATGAGGGATAGGCTACCAATCCTATGCTATCTTTCACAATTCCATCTAGGTGTGGCACATGCAATCATTTACAATTCCATCTAAGTGTGGGACATGCTATGATTTAAAATTCCATCTAAGAGTGGCACATGCTATCATTCACATTTCCATCTAAGTGTGGCACATGCTTTCATTTACAATTCCAACTAAGAGCGGGATATTCTACCAATTATATGCTACCATTCACAATTCTATCTAAGTGTGGTGCATGCTATCATTTACAATTCCAACAAGATGAGGGATATGCTACCAATCATATGCTATCATTCACAATTCCATCCAAGTGAGAGATATGCAACTAATCATATGATATCCTTCACAATTCCATCTAAGTGTGGCGCATGCTTTCATTTACAATTCCAACTAAGAGAGAGATATGCTACCAATCATATGCTCTCATTCACAATTCCATCCAAGTGTGGCACATGCAACCAATCATATGCTATCATTCACAATTCCATATAAGTGTGGCACATACTATCATTCACAATTCTACCTGTGTGTGGCACATGCTATCATTTACAATTCCAACTAAGTGTGGCACATACTATCATTTACAATTCCATCTAAGTGTGGCACATGCTATCATTCACAATTCCAACAAGGTGAGGGATATGCTACCAATCATATGCAATCATTCAGAATTCTATCTAAGTGTAGCACATGCTTTCATTTACAATTCCAACTAAGAGAGGGATATGCTACCAATCATATGCTCTCATTCACAATTCCATCTAAGTGTGGCACATGCAACCAATCGTATGCTATCATTCACAATTCCATCTAAGTGTGGCACATGCTATCATTCACAATTCTATCTAAGTGTTGCACATGGTATCATTTACAATTCCAACTAAGTGAGGGATATGCTACTAATTATATGCAATCATTCACAATTCCATCTAAGTGTGGCACATGCAACCAATCGTATGTTATCATTCACAATTAAATCTAAGTTTTACACATGCTTTCATTTACAATTCCATCCAAGTGTGGCACATGCTATCATTTACAATTCCATATAAGTGTGGCACATGCTATCATTCACAATTCCATCTAAGTGTGGCACATGCAACCAATCGTATGCTATCATTCACAATTCCATCTAAGTGTGGCACATGCTATCTTTTACAATTCCAACTAAGTGAGGGATATGCTACCAATCATATGCTATCATGCAAAATTCTATTTTAGTGCGCCGCTTGTTTTCATTCACAATTCCAACTAAGAGAGGGATATGCTACCAATCATATGCAATCATTCAGATTGCTATCTAAGTGTGGCACATGCTTTCATTTACAATTCCATCTAAGAGAGGGATATGCTACCAATCATATGCTATCTTTCACAATTCCATCCAAGTGTGGCACATGCTATCATTCACAATTCCATCTAAGTGTGGCACATGCTATCATTCACAATTCCATCTAAGTGTGGGACATGCTATCATTCACAATTCCATCTAAGTGTGGCACATGCTATCATTCACAATTCCATCTAAGTGTGGGACATGCTATCATTCACAATTCCATCTAAGTGTGGCACATGCTATAATTCACAATTCCATCTAAGTGTGGGACATGCTATCATTCACAATTACATCTAAGTGTGGCACATGATATCATTCACAATTCCATCTAAGTGTGGGACATGCTTATCATTCACATTTCCATCTAAGTGTGGCACATGCAACCAATTGTATGCTATCATTCACAATTCCATGTAAGTGTGGCACATGCTATCATTCACAATTCCATCTAAGTGTGGCACATGCTATCATTCACAATTCCATCTAAGTGTGGGACATGCTTATCATTCACATTTCCATCTAAGTGTGGCACATGCAACCAATCGTATGCTATCATTCACAATTCCATGTAAGTGTGGCACATGCTTTCATTTACAATTCCAACTAGATGAGGGATAGGCTACCAATCCTATGCTATCTTTCACAATTCCATCTAGGTGTGGCACATGCTATCATTTACAATTCCATCTAAGTGTGGGACATGCTATGATTTAAAATTCCATCTAAGAGTGGCACATGCTATCATTCACATTTCCATCTAAGTGTGGCACATGCTTTCATTCACAATTCCAACTAAGAGCGGGATATTCTACCAATTATATGCTACCATTCACAATTCTATCTAAGTGTGGTGCATGCTATCATTTACAATTCCAACAAGATGAGGGATATGCTACCAATCATATGCTATCATTCACAATTCCATCCAAGTGAGAGATATGCAACTAATCATATGATATCCTTCACAATTCCATCTAAGTGTGGCGCGGGCTTTCATTTACAATTCCAACTAAGAGAGAGATATGCTACCAATCATATGCTCTCATTCACAATTCCATCCAAGTGTGGCACATGCAACCAATCATATGCTATCATTCACAATTCCATCTAAGTGTGGCACATGCTATCATTCACAATTCTACCTGTGTGTGGCACATGCTATCATTTACAATTCCAACTAAGTGTGGCATATACTATCATTTACAATTCCATCTAAGAGAGGGATATGCTACCGATCGTATGCTATCATTCACAATTCCATCTAAGTGTGTCACATGTTATCATTCACAATTCTATCTATGTGTGGCACATGCTATCATTTACAATTCCAACTAAGTGTGGCACATGCTATCATTCACAATTCCATCTAAGTGTGGCACATGCAACCAATCATATGCTATCATTCACAATTCCATCTAAGTGTGGCACATTATATCATTCACAATTCTATCTATGTGTGGCACATGCTATCATTTAACAATTCCATCTAAGTGTGGCACATGCTATCATTCACAATTCCATCTAAGTGTGGCACATGCTATCATTCACAATTCCATCTAAGTGTGGCACATGCAACCAATCGTGTGTTATCATTCACATTTACATCTATGTGTGGCACATGCTTTCATTTACAATTCCAACTAAGAGAGGCATATGCTACAATTCATATGCAATCATTCACAATTCTATCTAAGTGTGGCACATGCTATCATTTACAATTCCAACTAGGTGAGGGATATGCTACCAATCATATGCTATCTTTCACAATTCCATCCAAGTGTGGCACAACAACCAATCGTATGCTATCATTCACAATTCCATCAAAGTGTGGCGCATGCTATCATTTACAATTCCATCTAAGTGTGGGACATGCTATGATGTACAATTCCAATATGATATGCTACCAATCATATGCTATCATTCACAATTCTATCTAAGGGTGGTGCATGCTATCATTTACAATTACAACTAGGTGAATGATATGCTACCAATCATATGCTCTCATTTACAATTCCAACTAAGTGTGGCACATGCAACCAATCATATGCTATCATTCACAATTCCATGTAAGTGTGGCACATGCTTTCATTTACAATTTCAACCAGATGAGGGATAGGCTACCAATCGTATGCTATCTTTCACAATTCCATCGAAGTGTGGCGCATGCTATCATTTACAATTCCATCTACGTGTGGGACATGCTATGAATTAAAATTCCATCTAAGAATGGCACATGCTATCATTCACATTTCCATCTAAGTGTGGCACATGCTTTCATTTACAATTCCAACTAAGAGAGGGATATTCTACTAATTACATGCTATCATTCACAATTCTACCTGTGTGTGGCACATGCTATCATTTACAATTCCAACTAAGTGTGGCACATACTATCATTTACAATTCCATCTAAGTGTGGCACATGCTATCATTCACAATTCCATCTAAGTGTGGTACATGCTATGATTTAAAATTCCATCTAAGAGTGGCACATGCTATCATTCACATTTCTATCTAAGTGTGGTGCATGCTATCATTTACAATTCCAACAAGGTGAGGGATATGCTACCAATCATATGCAATCATTCAGAATTCTATCTAAGTGTGGTGCATGCTTTATATACAATTCCAACTAAGAGAGGGATATGCTACCAATCATATGCTCTCATTCACAATTCCATCTAAGTGTGGCACATGCAACCAACTGTATGCTATCATTCACAATTCCATCTAAGTGTGGCACATGCTATCATTCACAATTCTATCTAAGTGTGGCACATGGTATCATTTACAATTCCAACTAAGTGAGGGATATGCTACTAATTATATGCAATCATTCACAATTCCATCTAAGTGTGGCACATGCAACCGATCGTATGTTATCATTCACAATTAAATCTAAGTTTGACGCATGCTTTCATTTACAATTCCATCCAAGTGTGGCACATGCTATCATTTACAATTCCATATAAGTGTGGCACATGCTATCATTCACAATTCCATCTAAGTGTGGCACATGCAACCAATTGTATGCTATCATTCACAATTCCATCTAAGTGTGGCACATGCTATCTTTTACAATTCCAACTAAGTGAGGGATATGCTACCAATCATATGCTATCATGCACAATTCTATCTTAGTGCGACGCTTGCTTTCATTTACAATTCCAACTAAGAGAGGGATATGCTACCAATCATATGCAACCATTCCGATTTCTATCTAGGTGTGGCACATGCTTTCATTTACAATTCCATCTAAGAGAGGGATATGCTACCGATTGTATGCTATCATTCACAATTCCATCTAAGTGTGGCACATGTTATCATTTACAATTCCAACTAAGTGTGGCACATACAACCAATCGTATGCTATCATTCACAATTCCATGTAAGTGTGGCACATGCTTTCATTTACAATTCCAACTAGATGAGGGATATTGTACCAATCATATGCTTTCATGCACAATTCTATCTTAGTGTGGCACTTGCTTTCATTTACAATTCCAACTAAGAGAGGGATATGCTACCAATCATATGCAATCATTCAGATTGCTATCTAAGTGTGGCACATGCTTTCATTTACAATTCCATCTAAGAGAGGGATATGCTACCGATCGTATGCTATTATTCACAATTCCATCTAAGTGTGTCACATGTTATCATTCACAATTCTATCTATGTGTGGCACATGCTATCATTTACAATTCCAACTAAGTGTGGCACATGCTATCATTCACAATTCCATCTAAGTGTGGCACATGCTATCTTTTACAATTCCAACTAAGTGAGGGATATTGTACCAATCATATGCTATCATGCACAATTCTATCTTAGTGTGGCACTTGCTTTCATTTACAATTCCAACTAAGAGAGGGATATGCTACCAATCATATGCAATCATTCAGATTGCTATCTTAGTGTGGCACATGCTTTCATTTACAAATCCATCTAAGAGAGGGATATGCTACCGATCGTATGCTATTATTCACAATTCCATCTAAGTGTGTCACATGTTATCATTCACAATTCTATCTATGTGTGGCACATGCTATCATTTACAATTCCAACTAAGTGTGGCACATGCTATCATTCACAATTCCATCTAAGTGTGGCACATTCAACCAATCATATGCTATCATTCACAATTCCATCTAAGTGTGGCACATTATATCATTCACAATTCTATCTATGTGTGGCACATGCTATCATTTACAATTCCATCTAAGTGTGGCACATTATATCATTCACAATTCTATCTATGTGTGGCACATACTATCATTCACAATTCCATCTAAGTGTGGCATATGCAACCAATCGTATGCTATCATTCACAATTACATCTAAGTGTGGCACATGCTTTCATTTACAATTCCAACTAAGAGAGGCATATGCTACAATTCATATGCAATCATTCACAATTCTATCTAAGTGTGGCACATGCTATCATTTACAATTCCAACTAGGTGAGGGATATGCTACCAATCATATGCTATCTTTCGCAATTCCATCCAAGTGTGGCACATGCGACCAATCGTATGCTGTCATTCACAATTCCATCAAAGTGTGGCGCATGCTATCATTTACAATTCCATCTAAGTGTGGGACATGCTATAATGTACAATTCCAATATGATATGCTACCAATCATATGCTATCATTCACAATTCCATGTAAGTGTGGCACATGCTTTCATTTACAATTTCAACTAGATGAGGGATAGGCTACCAATCGTATGCTATCTTTCACAATTCCATCTAAGTGTGGGACATGCTATGATTTAAAATTCCATCTAAGAATGGCACATGCTATCATTCACATTTCCATCTAAGTGTGGCACATGCTTTCATTTACAATTCCAACTAAGAGAGTGATATTCTACCAATTAGATGCTATCATTCACAATTCTACCTGTGTGTGGCACATGCTATCATTTACAATTCCAACTAAGTGTGGCACATACTATCATTTACAATTCCATCTAAGTGTGGCACATGCTATCATTCACAATTCCATCTAAGTGTGGTACATGCTATGATTTAAAATTCCATCTAAGAGTGGCACATGCTATCATTCACATTTCTATCTAAGTGTGGTGCATGCTATCATTTACAATTCCAACAAGGTGAGGGATATGCTACCAATCATATGCAATCATTCAGAATTCTATCTAAGTGTGGCGTATGCTTTCATTTACAATTCCAACTAAGAGAGGGATATGCTACCAATCATATGCTCTCATTCACAATTCCATCTAAGTGTGGCACATGCAACCAATTGTATGCTATCATTCACAATTCCATCTAAGTGTGGCACATGCTATCATTCACAATTCTATCTAAGTGTGGCACATGGTATCATTTACAATTCCAACTAAGTGAGGGATATGCTACTAATTATATGCAATCATTCACAATTCCATCTAAGTGTGGCACATGCAACCGATCGTATGTTATCATTCACAATTAAATCAAAGTTTGACGCATGCTTTCATTTACAATTCCATCCAAGTGTGGCACATGCTATCATTTACAATTCCATATAAGTGTGGCACATTGTTACGATCCGCGCAGCACCATCCACCTCCCAGCGCAGCGCAGCACCGTCCACCTCCCAGCGCAGCGCAACACCGCCCACCTCCCAGTGCAGCGCAACACCGCCCATCTCTCAGCGACATCTTACCTACGGCGGTGGCCTTGGCCGGGCGCCCCCCTTCAGAGGCCATGGTGCCGGGCTCCCCGGAAGAGGAAGGCGGCGCGTGACAGCTTGGAGACTGTGGCCGCGATGGCGCTGGGGTGGATTGAGCCTCACCACCCCGGCGTCCTGGTCACCTAGGCAACGCCCATGTTTTGCCGTAGGAGCGGCCCGCTCATCCAATCATGTTGCTGCTCCCCGGTTGCGAGGGTCACGTGATACGCTGCGTCGCTCACGTGACCCGAACACCGGTTTAAAAGAACGCGGAAGCTGAGTCTCCGCGCTTCTCAGCTGTTTCCGGCGATTCGAGTGGCGTTGTGTTGGATCTTGGAACTCTGGTTTTTTTAACTCTGGCTTCTGATTTTTCTGGACTGTCTTTGCCTGCTCCTTGGATTTGGTTGCTTGAACTATTGCTTACACGGATTTTGGAACTCTCTGGCGTGAATCATTGGACCTGCTTACGGATTTCGGACTTGGCTTTTGGAACTTTCAAGGATTGTATCTCTTGGATTTTGGACCCGGTTTTCTTGGGACACTTCTTGGAACTGCTTCGGAAACTCCCTGACTCAAGGGTGTCTGACTCAAGGGTGTTTTGGTTGGACTTCGGCTGTCAAAATCTCTGAACTTAAGGGAGAGTGGTTTTCAATCCTCTCTCCCGAACCACAGAAGTCAAATGGATCGACCCCTCCCACCGTGGTTGGCACGGGCGCCTGACTATAGAATACAGGTAGCCACGTGGCAGCCAATGGGGGGAAGATGGAGTTAGGGAAAGGGGATGGATAAATAAAGGAAAGGAAGGGAAAACAAAGACATATACAAGCAAAGAACACCTAATGAATTGAAGGAAATCTTGACTGTTAGGTATGAAATCACAAAAGCAGTTCTTGCTTGAGTAGTCTCAAAGGCCGATGGTTTACACAGAAAATGTAATCTACACTGGGTCAAAAACGTCATGTATTTCTTTGGGTCCCCAGAAAACCTTTCAGGTGATGCCAAAGGCACACTGCTGGGTGCCTGAACCACAACAGTGGGTGTTCTGGTTCCTGTTCTACCCGTAGACGACCCTGCTTCCTCCAGTGGGGTCCCTTGTGCTACTAATCCTTGCACTTGATTCTTCAAAGTGCTGGATTCCTGCCTTACATGTATCAATTCCACCTGAATATCTTGTAGTACCTTTAACACTTCTGCTAAAGAAGGAGGGTTATCCATTTGGCCTGGGTGGTTCAGTACTACCGAATTCGGGGGCTGTTGATTCTGTCAAAATCTCTGAACTTAAGGGAGAGTGGTTTTCAATCCTCTCTCCCGAACCACAGAAGTCAAATGGATCGACCCCTCCCACCGTGGTTGGCACGGGCGCCTGACTATAGAATACAGGTAGCCACATGGCAGCCAATGGGGGGAAGATGGAGTTAGGGAAAGGGGATGGATAAATAAAGGAAAGGAAGGGAAAACAAAGACATATACAAGCAAAGAACACCTAATGAATTGAAGGAAATCTTCAATAATGACTCCTACAACCTGACCTGACTCCTGTATTCACGTAACCGTACACTAACTTGTGCATATACAAAAAACCATCTGCATTAGAAATCATGACTTGTCAATATTGCGTGCATAATGAACTAGACAGCATTGACCCACTCAGATACTTCATAAATCATGAAACAATGGATTTGGAAGGCACCTAGTATCCATGTTAAAAGACTTTCTAGACACAATATCTCTCTTGTGTCCAGAACATAATATCTCTGGCAGAAACCTTCCGCACTAATTAGCTTCAAAAGATGGAAGCACCATTAGTGTGCACATAATTCCGGACTTTCTTCATTAAATCGCCTTGACTCAAATGAAAATTACATGGCATATCAAACAAACACCGTCACAGCCCAGCGAAAACATAAATGCATTGAAAGTCAGTGTTTTTTCCCCAAAATCACCGCCGCAGCCCGGCAAGTACATAAACATAGGCACCACTTAACTTTATGGCCCGGGGAGTCATCCGTGACAGACCCGGACCTGCAATAAATGAAGCAGTAAGAAAGTTTTCACCGCCGCAGCCCGGCAAGTACATAAACATAGGTACCACTTAACTTTATGGCCCGGGGAGTCATCCGTGACAGACCCGGACCTGCAATAAATGAAGCAGTAAGAAAGTTTTCACCGCCGCAGCCCAGGAATCAAGATTACACACGGCATGGCTAGCGTGACTCCTTCACGCCTCTTCGAAGTGGTCTGCTTTTGCTCCTGCCTGCTGCCGTCGCCGCCGCCGCCCGTGCTCTCCAAATCATTAATCAACAGCACTGAAGCATGGGCGAGCGGCTGTTATGAAGACCCGCACTAATTGCAGATCACTAGCAGCTGTGACCTAACGGCCCAGGAAACTACATTTTCCCCATGCCTACTGGGAAGTGTAGTTTATCTATGCCGTACCTGCTTTCTTTTACCCCACAATCCTTTATTCCTTACATTACCTCCCCTTCCAGGGCTCTTCCCAGGGCCTGCCTTCTCCGGATACTTTGCATGAAACAGTCTTACCAGACGAGGTGCATGTACTGCACTAGCAGGTTCCCAGGAACAGTCTTCCAATCCATATCCAGTCCACTGGATGAGGTACCACAACACTTGTCTCCTTCTTTTTGAATCCAAAATCTTCTTTACTTCATATTCAACATGATCCTCTTTGTGAATGGCAGGAGGTCTCTTCATGCGTGTTCCAGGTGCTGCGGGTTTAAGGAGACACACATGGAATACCGGGTGAATTTTCAGAGACTTAGGTAAATCTAATTTTACTGCAACCTCAGACACAATCTTTACTATTTCATAAGGTCCAATGTATTTAGGAGCAAATTTTCGAGATCCTACCAGAGACAAATTGCGTGTGGATAGCCAAACCTTATTTCCCACCTTGTACTGAGGAGCCTCCCTTCTCTTTTTATCTGCATACATTTTATATTGATGTTTTGCATATTCAAGATTATCCTGCGCCTTTTGTCTGATGTTTAGAAGTAATTGCCTTCTGTCCTGTAGTACTGGAAGGTTTTCAACCTCTGGTAACTGTTCTGGCAACATTTCCAGTACCTGTCCATACAAGCACTCATTGGGAGACATTCCCAAAGAGGCATGTTCAGCATTGTTATATGTGAATTCAGCCAACCATAATGCTCGAACCCACGACTCCATACCATCATGTAAATAACAGCGCAGGTATTGTTCAAGCGTCTGATTAACCCTTTCAGTTTGTCCATCCGTCTGAGGATGATAACTAGTGGACAAGGCACAATCAATTCCTAACATCTGACAGAAAGCGCGCCAAAACTTGGATGTGAATTGTGGTCCTCTATCAGAAACAATAGTACGTGGTAGCCCATGCAGGCGAACCACATGCTGCAAAAACAATTCCGCCAATTTCCCTGCTCCTGGAATTCCTTTACAGGGCACAAAGTGAGCTTGTTTAGACAAGTAATCCACTATCACCCATATTGTGTCGTACTGATCATCTGGTGGTAGGTCTGTAATAAAGTCCATTGATATGTGTGTCCAGATTTTAGTGGGCGTGGGCAATGGTTTAAGTAACCCTGACTTTTTAGTATGATCAGATTTACTTCGTACACATGTTTCACATTCTTGCACATACGTGATCACCTGTTGTCTCAAATTCGGCCACCAAAAGTATTTTTCCACTAGAGCCTGTGTCTTTTTACTCCCTGAATGACCAGCCAAAAGGGAATTATGGCACCAATGCAAAGCCTTCTTTTGGAGTTCCAAAGTGGGCAAATACAATCTTCCATCATAGTAAGGAAGATTCTCTTTAAATTTTTCCAAAGGGTTACTCATTCCCCAACTCAGATTCCTTTGATTCCTCATTGCCTTTTTCACTTGCGTCATCAATTTAGAAATTACTTCCCCCACCACTCTCTCTGCGGGGATTATGGACTTGGTTTCCGATACCAGGTTGTCCAGGTTTTGTTGACGTGATAAAGCATCTGCCTTACCATTTCTTTTTCCTGGCCGGAAGGTCACCACAAAATCAAACTCATTGAAAAATTGAGACCACCGTAATTGTCTTGGACTCAATGTGTGGGCAGTTTTGAAGTACTGTAGATTTTTATGATCTGTCACAACCAACACCTGATGTTTAGCTCCCAGTAAATAATGTCTCCATTCCAGGAAAGCAGCTCTGATAGCTAATAGTTCTTTATCTGTAATGGAATAATTTTGTTCACATAGAGTGAGTTTTCGTGAATAATACGCTACTGGGTGCCAACTTCCTTCTGAATCTTTCTGCGATAACACCGCCCCTATTGCCACATTGGACGCATCGGTTTCTACTTGAAACATCTTATCCGTGTCTGGGTGTCGCAACACTGGAGCTGATGTAAATGCCATCTTTAATTCCTGAAAAGCCTTTTCTGCATCCTCATTCCAACAAAAGCTGGTTGCCTTTCTTAGTAGTCGTGTTATAGGGGCTACAACCTGAGAAAAATTAGTAATGAATCGTCTGTAGAAATTGGCGAAACCCAAAAAAGACTGAATATCTTTAACACACTGGGGTTTGGGCCAATCCAAAACTGCCTGTACCTTGTTTTTGTCCATAATTATTCCCTCCGGGGTCAATATGAAGCCCAAAAACTCCACTCTTTTCACATGAAAGGCACATTTTTCCAATTTCACATATAACTGATGTTCTTGTAATTTCTTTAACACTGCCCTTACATGACTCACATGTTGTTCTTGTGAATTTGAGTAAATTAGAATGTCATCAATATATACAATAACAAAAATATCCAAAAACTCACTCAAAACTTCCTGCATAAAAAATTGAAATGCTGCAGGAGCATTACACAAACCAAAAGGCATAACCAAATATTCAAACAATCCAAACTTAGTTCGAAATGCAGTTTTCCACTCATCCCCTTCTTTGACCCGAATCAAATGATAAGCTCCACGTAAATCAAGCTTGGTGTAAACCACTGCTGTCTTTACTTGGTCCAACAGTCCAGTAATTAAAGGGAGTGGGTATCTGTTTTTAACTGTCACCTTATTCAATGCACGATAATCAATGCATGTTCTCAGCGTACCCTCTTTTTTAGGCACAAAAAACAATGGGGATGAGACTGGTGATGTGGAATGTCTAATAAATCCCTTCTTCAACATGTCATCCAAATACTCTCTCAAATGTTGATTCTCAGTTTCCGTTAATGCATATATTCTACTACATGGTAATTTAGCCCCAGGTTCCAACTCTATGACACAATCGTATGGTCTATGGGGGGTAGTTGTTCCGCTCCGCCTTTATCAAACACATTCACATACTCTTGATATTGCACCGGAACCTGTGCTCCCACCGCCCCCACTACTTGTACTGCTGGTGGTTGATCTGCCAAAAACAACGCAGGGCTCACTTCTTCTTCAATGTGACCCATACATTCCGTATTCTCAAAAAAGATCTCTCTAGCTACCCAATCAATTCTTGGATTATGCTGAGTCAACCAAGGAATTCCTAAAATAAGACCAAACTGGGGAGCTGCGATGAGATCTAGTACAATATCCTCCACATGACCAGACTGACACCGCATTTCTATGGGTTGAGTTTGCTGACAAATGGGTCCCGAAATTAAAGGTGACCCATCCACCGACTGTACCCCTTCCACTTGAGTCTTTTCTCTCAAAGGCAACCCTAGTCTTTTGGCCAAATCAATGTCAATAAAATTTCCAGTAGCCCCTGAATCTATCATGGCCGACACCATCTGTTTATTACAAGCAAAAATTAAAGTTACCAGTATATACAAATGAGAATTACCTTTTCGAGAAGTATTTGCTACCCACGTGGGGAACTTTTCTACCACTGAGCCCGACACCTTTGTTCCCCCTAAGGCCGGCCCAATCCTTTTCCCGACTCGCCCTTGCTCTTATCTCCACTCCCTACCTTCTTAGGAGTATTTGGACAAGTACGGATATAATGTCCTGGTTGACCACAATACAAACATAAATTATTAGCCTTTCTCTGTTCCTTTTCTGTGGCCGATAATGGTCCCCTAACCCCTCCAATCTGCATAGGTTCCCCTTCACTGTTTCTGTTGTTCACCCTACCTCTATCTAATCGTACAAAAGGTACCACCTCTGATTTTTTCCTATCTCCCTTTCGCTCATTCATTCTATGATCCAACCTTAATGCTAAATCAATCATAGCTGTACATGTGTTGGGTTGAGGTTATACCTGTGCCATGGCGTCTTTTAACTCTTCCTTCAATCCCTGATAGAATAGAACTGTTCGTTTATTCTCTGGCCAATCTGTTTCAATTACCAGTCTATTAAAGTGAGTCACATACGAAACTAGATCTCTGGTACCCTGTTTTAGCGCCAATAACTCCTTGTCTTGCGCCAATGATACTTCCCTCCGATCAAATAATCTACCGAATTCAGCCTGAAAATTATCCCAATTATACAATAATTGATCATCTTTTTGTACCAAAGGCATCGCCCAAGCAGCTGCATCTCCTGTTAGGTATGAAATCACAAAAGCAGTTCTTGCTTGAGTAGTCTCAAAGGCCGATGGTTTACACAGAAAATGTAATCTACACTGGGTCAAAAACGTCATGTATTTCTTTGGGTCCCCAGAAAACCTTTCAGGTGATGCCAAAGGCACACTGCTGGGTGCCTGAACCACAACAGTGGGTGTTCTGGTTCCTGTTCTACCCGTAGACGACCCTGCTTCCTCCAGTGGGGTCCCTTGTGCTACTAATCCTTGCACTTGATTCTTCAAAGTGCTGGATTCCTGCCTTACATGTATCAATTCCACCTGAATATCTTGTAGTACCTTTAACACTTCTGCTAAAGAAGGAGGGTTATCCATTTGGCCTGGGTGGTTCAGTACTCCCGAATTCGGGGGCTGTTGATTCTGTCAAAATCTCTGAACTTAAGGGAGAGTGGTTTTCAATCCTCTCTCCCGAACCACAGAAGTCAAATGGATCGACCCCTCCCACCGTGGTTGGCACGGGCGCCTGACTATAGAATACAGGTAGCCACGTGGCAGCCAATGGGGGGAAGATGGAGTTAGGGAAAGGGGATGGATAAATAAAGGAAAGGAAGGGAAAACAAAGACATATACAAGCAAAGAACACCTAATGAATTGAAGGAAATCTTCAATAATGACTCCTACAACCTGACCTGACTCCTGTATTCACGTAACCGTACACTAACTTGTGCATATACAAAAAACCATCTGCATTAGAAATCATGACTTGTCAATATTGCGTGCATAATGAACTAGACAGCATTGACCCACTCAGATACTTCATAAATCATGAAACAATGGACTTGGAAGGCACCTAGTATCCATGTTAAAAGACTTTCTAGACACAATATCTCTCTTGTGTCCAGAACATAATATCTCTGGCAGAAACCTTCCGCACTAATTAGCTTCAAAAGATGGAAGCACCATTAGTGTGCACATAATTCCGGACTTTCTTCATTAAATCGCCTGGACTCAAATGAAAATTACATGGCATATCAAACAAACACCGTCACAGCCCAGTGAAAACATAAATGCATTCAAAGTCGGTGTTTTTTCCCCAAAATCACCGCCGCAGCCCGGCAAGTACATAAACATAAGCACCACTTAACTTTATGGCCCGGGGAGTCATCCGTGACAGACCCGGACCTGCAATAAATGAAGCAGTAAGAAAGTTTTCACCGCCGCAGCCCGGCAAGTACATAAACATAGGCACCACTTAACTTTATGGCCCGGGGAGTCATCCGTGACAGACCCGGACCTGCAATAAATGAAGCAGTAAGAAAGTTTTCACCGCCGCAGCCCAGGAATCAAGATTACACACGGCATGGCTAGCGTGACTCCTTCACGCCTCTTCGAAGTGGTCTGCTTTTGCTCCTGCCTGCTGCCGTCGCCGCCGCCGCCCGTGCTCTCCAAATCATTAATCAACAGCACTGAAGCATGGGCGAGCGGCCGTTATGAAGACCCGCACTAATTGCAGATCACTAGCAGCTGTGACCTAACGGCCCAGGAAACTACATTTTCCCCATGCCTACTGGGAAGTGTAGTTTATCTATGCCGTACCTGCTTTCTTTTACCCCACAATCCTTTATTCCTTACATTGGCTCAGCACCAAGTACAGCCCCTAAGTGTGGGGGTCCTGAACACCTACTTTCCCTGCTGTCTTCCCGTCCTGGTTACCCTTCCTGATTGGTAGGTCCCACTGCATTATCTTGATTATTGATTATTCCCATATTCTTTGCCTTGTACTTACACTCACCTGCTTTTTCCTTTGCAGCACCTGGTGCCCGTGTTCACGACCCTTTTCTCCACCTGTGGCCTCAATAACTGGCGAGGGAGTATCTTATTCTCTCCTTCGCTGGTGCTTGGGGACGGAGGTACCCATAGACATCGCAGAGGTTCGTTGTGACACACATGCAACCAATCGTATGCTATCATTCACAATTCCATCTAAGTGTGGCACATGCTATCTTTTACAATTCCAACTAAGTGAGGGATATGCTACCAATCATATGCTATCATGCACAATTCTATCTTAGTGCGATGCTTGCTTTCATTTACAATTCCAACTAAGAGAGGGATATGCTACCAATCATATGCAACCATTCCGATTTCTATCTAGGTGTGGCACATGCTTTCATTTACAATTCCATCTAAGAGAGGGATATGCTACCGATCGTATGCTATCATTCACAATTCCATCTAAGTGTGGCACATGTTATCATTCACAATTACAACTAGGTGAATGATATGCTACCAATCATATGCTATCATTTACAATTCCAACTAAGTGTGGCACATACAACCAATCGTATGCTATCATTCACAATTCCATGTAAGTGTGGCACATGCTTTCATTTACAATTCCAACTAGATGAGGGATAGGCTACCAATCGTATGCTATCATTCACAATTCCATCGAAGTGTGGCGCATGCTATCATTTACAATTCCATATAAGTGTGGCACATGCTATCATTCACAATTCCATCTAAGTGTGGCACATGCAACCAATCTCATGCTATCATTCACAATTCCATTTAAGTGTGGCACATTCAACCAATCATATGCTATCATGCACAATTCTATCTTAGTGTGGCGCTTGCTTTCATTTACAATTCCAACTAAGAGAGGGATATGCTACCAATCATATGCAATCATTCAGATTGCTATCTAAGTGTGGCACATGCTTTCATTTACAATTCCATCTAAGAGAGGGATATGCTACCGATCGTATGCTATCATTCACAATTCCATCTAAGTGTGGCACATGCAACCAATCATATGCTATCATTCACAATTCCATCTAAGTGTGGCACATGCTATCATTCACAATTCTACCTGTGTGTGGCACATGCTATCATTTACAATTCCAACTAAGTGTGGCACATACTATCATTTACAATTCCATCTAAGTGTGGCACATGCTATCATTCACAATTCCATCTACGTGTGGTGCATGCTATCATTTACAATTCCAACAAGGTGAGGGATATGCTACCAATCATATGCAATCATTCAGAATTCTATCTAAGTGTGGCACATGCTTTCATTTACAATTCCATCTAAGAGAGGGATATGCTACCAATCATATGCTCTCATTCACAATTCCATCTAAGTGTGGCACATGCAACCAATCGTATGCTATCATTCACAATTCCATCTAAGTGTGGCACATGCTATCATTCACAATTCTATCTAAGTGTTGCACATGGTATCATTTACAATTCCAACTAAGTGAGGGATATGCTACTAATTATATGCAATCATTCACAATTCCATCTAAGTGTGGCACATGCAACCAATCGTATGCTATCATTCACAATTCCATCTAAGTGTGGCACATGCTATCTTTTACAATTCCAACTAAGTGAGGGATATGCTACCAATCATATGCTATCATGCAAAATTCTATCTTAGTGCGCCGCTTGTTTTCATTTACAATTCCAACTAAGAGAGGGATATGCTACCAATCATATGCAATCATTCAGATTGCTATCTAAGTGTGGCACATGCTTTCATTTACAATTCCATCTAAGAGAGGGATATGCTACCGATCGTATGCTATCATTCACAATTCCATCTAAGTGTGTCACATGTTATCATTCACAATTCTATCTATGTGTGGCACATGCTATCATTTACAATTCCAACTAAGTGTGGCACATGCTATCATTCACAATTCCATCTAAGTGTGGCACATGCAACCAATCATATGCTATCATTCACAATTCCATCTAAGTGTGGCACATTATATCATTCACAATTCTATCTATGTGTGGCACATGCTATCATTTAACAATTCCATCTAAGTGTGGCACATGCTATCATTCACAATTCCATCTAAGTGTGGCACATGCTATCATTCACAATTCCATCTAAGTGTGGCACATGCAACCAATCATATGCTATCATGCACAATTCTATCTTAGTGTGGCACTTGCTTTCATTTACAATTCCAACTAAGAGAGGGATATGCTACCAATCCTATGCAATCAATCAGATTGCTATCTAAGTGTGGCACATGCTTTCATTTACAATTCCATCTAAGAGAGGGATATGCTACCGATCGTATGCTATTATTCACAATTCCATCTAAGTGTGTCACATGTTATCATTCACAATTCTATCTATGTGTGGCACATGCTATCATTTACAATTCCAACTAAGTGTGGCACATGCTATCATTCACAATTCCATCTAAGTGTGGCACATTCAACCAATCATATGCTATCATTCACAATTCCATCTAAGTGTGGCACATTATATCATTCACAATTCTATCTATGTGTGGCACATGCTATCATTTACAATTCCATCTAAGTGTGGCACATTATATCATTCACAATTCTATCTATGTGTGGCACATACTATCATTCACAATTCCATCTAAGTGTGGCACATGCAACCAATCGTATGCTATCATTCACAATTACATCTAAGTGTGGCACATGCTTTCATTTACAATTCCAACTAAGAGAGGCATATGCTACAATTCATATGCAATCATTCACAATTCTATCTAAGTGTGGCACATGCTATCATTTACAATTCCAACTAGGTGAGGGATATGCTACCAATCATATGCTATCTTTCACAATTCCATCCAAGTGTGGCACATGCGACCAATCGTATGCTGTCATTCACAATTCCATCGAAGTGTGGCGCATGCTATCATTTACAATTCCATCTAAGTGTGGGACATGCTATGATTTAAAATTCCATCTAAGAATGGCACATGCTATCATTCACATTTCCATCTAAGTGTGGCACATGCTTTCATTTACAATTCCAACTAAGAGAGGGATATTCTACCAATTAGATGCTATCATTCACAATTCTACCTGTGTGTGGCGCATGCTATCATTTACAATTCCATCTAAGTGTGGGACATGCTATGATGTACAATTCCAATATGATATGCTACCAATCATATGCTATCATTCACAATTCCATGTAAGTGTGGCACATGCTTTCATTTACAATTTCAACTAGATGAGGGATAGGCTACCAATCGTATGCTATCTTTCACAATTCCATCGAAGTGTGGCGCATGCTATCATTTACAATTCCATCTAAGTGTGGGACATGCTATGATTTAAAATTCCATCTAAGAATGGCACATGCTATCATTCACATTTCCATCTAAGTGTGGCACATGCTTTCATTTACAATTCCAACTAAGAGAGGGATATTCTACCAATTAGATGCTATCATTCACAATTCTACCTGTGTGTGGCACATGCTATCATTTACAATTCCAACTAAGTGTGGCACATACTATCATTTACAATTCCATCTAAGTGTGGCACATGCTATCATTCACAATTCCATCTAAGTGTGGTACATGCTATGATTTAAAATTCCATATAAGAGTGGCACATGCTATCATTCACATTTCTATCTAAGTGTGGTGCATGCTATCATTTACAATTCCAACAAGGTGAGGGATATGCTACCAATCATATGCAATCATTCAGAATTCTATCTAAGTGTGGCGCATGCTTTCATTTACAATTCCAACTAAGAGAGGGATATGCTACCAATCATATGCTCTCATTCACAATTCCATCTAAGTGTGGCACATGCAACCAATTGTATGCTATCATTCACAATTCCATCTAAGTGTTGCACATGCTATCATTCACAATTCTATCTAAGTGTGGCACATGGTATCATTTACAATTCCAACTAAGTGAGGGATATGCTACTAATTATATGCAATCATTCACAATTCCATCTAAGTGTGGCACATGCAACCGATCGTATGTTATCATTCACAATTAAATCTAAGTTTGACGCATGCTTTCATTTACAATTCCATCCAAGTGTGGCACATGCTATCATTTACAATTCCATATAAGTGTGGCACATGCTATCATTCACAATTCCATCTAAGTGTGGCACATTGTTACGATCCGCGCAGCACCATCCACCTCCCAGCGCAGCGCAGCACCGCCCACCTCCCAGCGCAGCGCAACACCGCCCACCTCCCAGCGCAGCGCAACACCGCCCATCTCTCAGCGACATCTTACCTACGGCGGTGGCCTTGACCGGGCGCCCCCCTTCAGAGGCCATGGTGCCGGGCTCCCCGGAAGAGGAAGGCGGCGCGTGACAGCTTGGAGACTGTGGCCGCGATGGCGCTGGGGTGGATTGAGCCTCACCACCCCGGCGTCCTGGTCACCTAGGCAACGGCCATGTGTTGCCGTAGGAGCGGCCCGCTCATCCAATCATGTTGCTGCTCCCCGGTTTCGAGGGTCACGTGATACGCTGCGTCGCTCACGTGACCCGAACACCGGTTTAAAAGAACGCGGAAGCTGAGTCTCCGCGCTTCTCAGCTGTTTCCGGCGATTCGAGTGGCGTTGTGTTGGATCTTGGAACTCTGGTTTTTTTAACTCTGGCTTCTGATTTTTCTGGACTGTCTTTGCCTGCTCCTTGGATTTGGTTGCTTGAACTATTGCTTACACGGATTTTGGAACTCTCTGGCGTGAATCATTGGACCTGCTTACGGATTTCGGACTTGGCTTTTGGAACTTTCAAGGATTGTATCTCTTGGATTTTGGACCCGGTTTTCTTGGGACACTTCTTGGAACTGCTTCGGAAACTCCCTGACTCAAGGGTGTCTGACTCAAGGGTGTTTTGGTTGGACTTCGGCTGTCAAAATCTCTGAACTTAAGGGAGAGTGGTTTTCAATCCTCTCTCCCGAACCACAGAAGTCAAATGGATCGACCCCTCCCACCGTGGTTGGCATGGGCGCCTGACTATAGAATACAGGTAGCCACGTGGCAGCCAATGGGGGGAAGATGGAGTTAGGGAAAGGGGATGGATAAATAAAGGAAAGGAAGGGAAAACAAAGACATATACAAGCAAAGAACACCTAATGAATTGAAGGAAATCTTCAATAATGACTCCTACAACCTGACCTGACTCCTGTATTCACGTAACCGTACACTAACTTGTGCATATACAAAAAACCATCAGCATTAGAAATCATGACTTGTCAATATTGCGTGCATAATGAACTAGACAGCATTGACCCACTCAGATACTTCATAAATCATGAAACAATGGACTTGGAAGGCACCTAGTATCCATGTTAAAAGACTTTCTAGACACAATTTCTCTCTTGTGTCCAGAACATAATATCTCTGGCAGAAACCTTCCGCACTAATTAGCTTCAAAAGATGGAAGCACCATTAGTGTGCACATAATTCCGGACTTTCTTCATTAAATCGCCTGGACTCAAATGAAAATTACATGGCATATCAAACAAACACCGTCACAGCCCAGCGAAAACATAAATGCATTGAAAGTCAGTGTTTTTTCCCCAAAATCACCGCCGCAGCCCGGCAAGTACATAAACATAGGCACCACTTAACTTTATGGCCCGGGGAGTCATCCGTGACAGACCCGGACCTGCAATAAATGAAGCAGTAAGAAAGTTTTCACCGCCGCAGCCCGGCAAGTACATAAACATAGGCACCACTTAACTTTATGGCCCGGGGAGTCATCCGTGACAGACCCGGACCTGCAATAAATGAAGCAGTAAGAAAGTTTTCACCGCCGCAGCCCAGGAATCAAGATTACACACGGCATGGCTAGCGTGACTCCTTCACGCCTCTTCGAAGTGGTCTGCTTTTGCTCCTGCCTGCTGCCGTCGCCGCCGCCGCCCGTGCTCTCCAAATCATTAATCAACAGCACTGAAGCATGGGCGAGCGGCCGTTATGAAGACCCGCACTAATTGCAGATCACTAGCAGCTGTGACCTAACGGCCCAGGAAACTCCATTTTTTCCCCATGCCTACTGGGAAGTGTAGTTTATCTATGCCGTACCTGCTTTCTTTTACCCCACAATCCTTTATTCCTTACATTACCTCCCCTTCCAGGGCTCTTCCCAGGGCCTGCCTTCTCCGGATACTTTGCATGAAACAGTCTTACCAGACGAGGTGCATGTACTGCACTAGCAGGTTCCCAGGAACAGTCTTCCAATCCATATCCAGTCCACTGGATGAGGTACCACAACACTTGTCTCCTTCTTTTTGAATCCAAAATCTTCTTTACTTCATATTCAACATGATCCTCTTTGTGGATGGCAGGAGGTCTCTTCATGCGTGTTCCAGGTGCTGCGGGTTTAAGGAGACACACATGGAATACCGGGTGAATTTTCAGAGACTTAGGTAAATCTAATTTTACTGCAACCTCAGACACAATCTTTACTATTTCATAAGGTCCAATGTATTTAGGAGCAAATTTTCGAGATCCTACCAGAGACAAATTGCGTGTGGATAGCCACACCTTATTTCCCACCTTGTACTGAGGAGCCTCCCTTCTCTTTTTATCTGCATACATTTTATATTGATGTTTTGCATATTCAAGATTATCCTGCGCCTTTTGTCTGATGTTTAGAAGTAATTGCCTTCTGTCCTGTAGTACTGGAAGGTTTTCAACCTCTGGTAACTGTTCTGGCAACATTTCCAGTACCTGTCCATACAAGCACTCATTGGGAGACATTCCCAAAGAGGCATGTTCAGCATTGTTATATGTGAATTCAGCCAACCATAATGCTCGAACCCACGACTCCATACCATCATGTAAATAACAGCGCAGGTATTGTTCAAGCGTCTGATTAACCCTTTCAGTTTGTCCATCCGTCTGAGGATGATAACTAGTGGACAAGGCACAATCAATTCCTAACATCTGACAGAAAGCGCGCCAAAACTTGGATGTGAATTGTGGTCCTCTATCAGAAACAATAGTACGTGGTAGCCCATGCAGGCGAACCACATGCTGCAAAAACAATTCCGCCAATTTCCCTGCTCCTGGAATTCCTTTACAGGGCACAAAGTGAGCTTGTTTAGACAAGTAATCCACTATCACCCATATTGTGTCGTACTGATCATCTGGTGGTAGGTCTGTAATAAAGTCCATTGATATGTGTGTCCAGATTTTAGTGGGCGTGGGCAATGGTTTAAGTAACCCTGACTTTTTAGTATGATCAGATTTACTTCGTACACATGTTTCACATTCTTGCACATACGTGATCACCTGTTGTCTCAAATTCGGCCACCAAAAGCATTTTTCCACTAGAGCCTGTGTCTTTTTACTCCCTGAATGACCAGCCAAAAGGGAATTATGGCACCAATGCAAAGCCTTCTTTTGGAGTTCCAAAGTGGGCAAATACAATCTTCCATCATAGTAAGGAAGATTCTCTTTAAATGTTTCCAAAGGGTTACTCATTCCCCAACTCAGATTCCTTTGATTCCTCATTGCCTTTTTCACTTGCGTCATCAATTTAGAAATTACTGCCCCCACCACTCTCTCTGCGGGGATTATGGACTTGGTTTCCGATACCAGGTTGTCCAGGTTTTGTTGACGTGATAAAGCATCTGCCTTACCATTTCTTTTTCCTGGCCGGAAGGTCACCACAAAATCAAACTCATTGAAAAATTGAGACCACCGTAATTGTCTTGGACTCAATGTGTGGGCAGTTTTGAAGTACTGTAGATTTTTATGATCTGTCACAACCAACACCTGATGTTTAGCTCCCAGTAAATAATGTCTCCATTCCAGGAAAGCAGCTCTGATAGCTAATAGTTCTTTATCTGTAATGGAATAATTTTGTTCACATAGAGTGAGTTTTCGTGAATAATACGCTACTGGGTGCCAACTTCCTTCTGAATCTTTCTGCGATAACACCGCCCCTATTACCACATTGGACGCATCGGTTTCTACTTGAAACATCTTATCCGTGTCTGGGTGTCGCAACACTGGAGCTGATGTAAATGCCATCTTTAATTCCTGAAAAGCCTTTTCTGCATCCTCATTCCAACAAAAGCTGGTTGCCTTTCTTAGTAGTCGTGTTATAGGGGCTACAACCTGAGAAAAATTAGTAATGAATCGTCTGTAGAAATTGGCGAAACCCAAAAAAGACTGAATATCTTTAACACACTGGGGTTTGGGCCAATCCAAAACTGCCTGTACCTTGTTTTTGTCCATAATTATTCCCTCCGGGGTCAATATGAAGCCCAAAAACTCCACTCTTTTCACATGAAAGGCACATTTTTCCAATTTCACATATAACTGATGTTCTTGTAATTTCTTTAACACTGCCCTTACATGACTCACATGTTGTTCTTGTGAATTTGAGTAAATTAGAATGTCATCAATATATACAATAACAAAAATATCCAAAAACTCACTCAAAACTTCCTGCATAAAAAATTGAAATGCTGCAGGAGCATTACACAAACCAAAAGGCATAACCAAATATTCAAACAATCCAAACTTAGTTCGAAATGCAGTTTTCCACTCATCCCCTTCTTTGACCCGAATCAAATGATAAGCTCCACGTAAATCAAGCTTGGTGTAAACCACTGCTGTCTTTACTTGGTCCAACAGTCCAGTAATTAAAGGGAGTGGGTATCTGTTTTTAACTGTCACCTTATTCAATGCACGATAATCAATGCATGTTCTCAGCGTACCCTCTTTTTTAGGCACAAAAAACAATGGGGATGAGACTGGTGATGTGGAATGTCTAATAAATCCCTTCTTCAACATGTCATCCAAATACTCTCTCAAATGTTGATTCTCAGTTTCCGTTAATGCATATATTCTACTACATGGTAATTTAGCCCCAGGTTCCAACTCTATGACACAATCGTATGGTCTATGGGGGGTAGTTGTTCCGCTCCGCCTTTATCGAACACATTCACATACTCTTGATATTGCACCGGAACCTGTGCTCCCACCGCCCCCACTACTTGTACTGCTGGTGGTTGATCTGCCAAAAACAACGCAGGGCTCACTTCTTCTTCAATGTGACCCATACATTCCGTATTCTCAAAAAAGATCTCTCTAGCTACCCAATCAATTCTTGGATTATGCTGAGTCAACCAAGGAATTCCTAAAATAAGACCAAACTGGGGAGCTGCGATGAGATCTAGTACAATATCCTCCACATGACCAGACTGACACCGCATTTCTATGGGTTGAGTTTGCTGACAAATGGGTCCCGAAATTAAAGGTGACCCATCCACCGACTGTACCCCTTCCACTTGAGTCTTTTCTCTCAAAGGCAACCCTAGTCTTTTGGCCAAATCAATGTCAATAAAATTTCCAGTAGCCCCTGAATCTATCATGGCCGACACCATCTGTTTATTACAAGCAAAAATTAAAGTTACCAGTATATACAAATGAGAATTACCTTTTCGAGAAGTATTTGCTACCCACGTGGGGAACTTTTCTACCACTGAGCCCGACACCTTTGTTCCCCCTAAGGCCGGCCCAATCCTTTTCCCGACTCGCCCTTGCTCTTATCTCCACTCCCTACCTTCTTAGGAGTATTTGGACAAGTACGGATATAATGTCCTGGTTGACCACAATACAAACATAAATTATTAGCCTTTCTCTGTTCCTTTTCTGTGGCCGATAATGGTCCCCTAACCCCTCCAATCTGCATAGGTTCCCCTTCACTGTTTCTGTTGTTCACCCTATCTCTATCTAATCGTACAAAAGGTACCACCTCTGATTTTTTCCTATCTCCCTTTCGCTCATTCATTCTATGATCCAACCTTAATGCTAAATCAATCATAGCTGTACATGTGTTGGGTTGAGGTTCTACCTGTGCCATGGCGTCTTTTAACTCTTCCTTCAATCCCTGATAGAATAGAACTGTTCGTTTATTCTCTGGCCAATCTGTTTCAATTACCAGTCTATTAAAGTGAGTCACATACGAAACTAGATCTCTGGTACCCTGTTTTAGCGCCAATAACTCCTTGTCTTGCGCCAATGATACTTCCCTCCGATCAAATAATCTACCGAATTCAGCCTGAAAATTATCCCAATTATACAATAATTGATCATCTTTTTGTACCAAAGGCATCGCCCAAGCAGCTGCATCTCCTGTTAGGTATGAAATCACAAAAGCAGTTCTTGCTTGAGTAGTCTCAAAGGCCGATGGTTTACACAGAAAATGTAATCTACACTGGGTCAAAAACGTCATGTATTTCTTTGGGTCCCCAGAAAACCTTTCAGGTGATGCCAAAGGCACACTGCTGGGTGCCTGAACCACAACAGTGGGTGTTCTGGTTCCTGTTCTACCCGTAGACGACCCTGCTTCCTCCAGTGGGGTCCCTTGTGCTACTAATCCTTGCACTTGATTCTTCAAAGTGCTAGATTCCTGCCTTACATGTATCAATTCCACCTGAATATCTTGTAGTACCTTTAACACTTCTGCTAAAGAAGGAGGGTTATCCATTTGGCCTGGGTGGTTCAGTACTCCCGAATTCGGGGGCTGTTGATTCTGTCAAAATCTCTGAACTTAAGGGAGAGTGGTTTTCAATCCTCTCTCCCGAACCACAGAAGTCAAATGGATCGACCCCTCCCACCGTGGTTGGCACGGGCGCCTGACTATAGAATACAGGTAGCCATGTGGCAGCCAATGGGGGGAAGATGGAGTTAGGGAAAGGGGATGGATAAATAAAGGAAAGGAAGGGAAAACAAAGACATATACAAGCAAAGAACACCTAATGAATTGAAGGAAATCTTCAATAATGACTCCTACAACCTGACCTGACTCCTGTATTCACGTAACCGTACACTAACTTGTGCATATACAAAAAACCATCTGCATTAGAAATCATGACTTGTCAATATTGCGTGCATAATGAACTAGACAGCATTGACCCACTCAGATACTTCATAAATCATGAAACAATGGACTTGGAAGGCACCTAGTATCCATGTTAAAAGACTTTCTAGACACAATATCTCTCTTGTGTCCAGAACATAATATCTCTGGCAGAAACCTTCCGCACTAATTAGCTTCAAAAGATGGAAGCACCATTAGTGTGCACATAATTCCGGACTTTCTTCATTAAATCGCCTGGACTCAAATGAAAATTACATGGCATATCAAACAAACACCGTCACAGCCCAGCGAAAACATAAATGCATTGAAAGTCAGTGTTTTTTCCCCAAAATCACCGCCGCAGCCCGGCAAGTACATAAACATAGGCACCACTTAACTTTATGGCCCGGGGAGTCATCCGTGACAGACCCGGACCTGCAATAAATGAAGCAGTAAGAAAGTTTTCACCGCCGCAGCCCGGCAAGTACATAAACATAGGCAACACTTAACTTTATGGCCCGGGGAGTCATCCGTGACAGACCCGGACCTGCAATAAATGAAGCAGTAAGAAAGTTTTCACCGCCGCAGCCCAGGAATCAAGATTACACACGGCATGGCTAGCGTGACTCCTTCACGCCTCTTCGAAGTGGTCTGCTTTTGCTCCTGCCTGCTGCCGTCGCCGCCGCCGCCCGTGCTCTCCAAATCATTAATCAACAGCACTGAAGCATGGGCGAGCGGCCGTTATGAAGACCTGCACTAATTGCAGATCACTAGCAGCTGTGACCTAACGGCCCAGGAAACTACATTTTCCCCATGCCTACTGGGAAGTGTAGTTTATCTATGCCATACCTGCTTTCTTTTACCCCACAATCCTTTATTCCTTACATTGGCTCAGCACCACGTACAGCCCCTACGAGTGGGGGTCCTGAACACCTACTTTCCCTGCTGTCTTCCCGTCCTGGTTACCCTTCCTGATTGGTAGGTCCCACTGCATTATCTTGATTATTGATTATTCCCATATTCTTTGCCTTGTACTTACACTCACCTGCTTTTTCCTTTGCAGCACCTGGTGCCCGTGTTCACGACCCTTTTCTCCACCTGTGGCCTCAATAACTGGCGAGGGAGTATCTTATTCTCTCCTTCGCTGGTGCTTGGGGACGGAGGTACCCATAGACATCGCAGAGGTTCGTTGTGACACACATGCAACCAATCGTATGCTATCATTCACAATTCCATCTAAGTGTGGCACATGCTATCTTTTACAATTCCAACTAAGTGAGGGATATGCTACCAATCATATGCTATCATGCACAATTCTATCTTAGTGCGATGCTTGCTTTCATTTACAATTCCAATTAAGAGAGGGATATGCTACCAATCATATGCAATCATTCCGATTTCTATCTAGGTGTGGCACATGCTTTCATTTACAATTCCATCTAAGAGAGGGATATGCTACCGATCGTATGCTATCATTCACAATTCCATCTAAGTGTGTCACATGTTATCATTCACAATTCTATCTATGTGTGGCACATGCTATCATTTACAATTCCAACTAAGTGTGGCACATGCTATCATTCACAATTCCATCTAAGTGTGGCAGATGCAACCAATCATATGCTATCATTCACAATTCCATCTAAGTGTGGCACATTATATCATTCACAATTCTATCTATGTGTGGCACATGCTATCATTTACAATTCCATCTAAGTGTGGCACATGCTATCATTCACAATTCCATCTAAGTGTGGCACATGCTATCATTCACAATTCCATCTAAGTGTGGCACATGCAACCAATCATATGCTATCATTCACAATTACATATAAGTGTGGCACATGCTTTCATTTACAATTCCAACTAAGAGGGGCATATGCTACAATTCATATGCAATCATTCACAATTCTATCTAAGTGTGGCAAATGCTATCATTTACAATTCCAACTAGGTGAGGGATATGCTACCAATCATATGCTATCTTTCACAAGTCCATCCAAGTGTGGCACATGCGACCAATCGTATGCTATCATTCACAATTCCATCAAAGTGTGGCGCATGCTATCATTTACAATTCCATCTAAGTATGGGACATGCTATGATGTACAATTCCAACTAAGAGAGGGATATGCTACCAATCATATGCTATCATTCACAATTCTATCTAAGGGTGGTGCATGCTATCATTTACAATTACAACTAGGTGAATGATATGCTACCAATCATATGCTGTCATTTACAATTCCAACTAAGTGTGCACATGCAACCAATCGTATGCTATCATTCACAATTCCATGTAAGTGTGGCACATGCTTTCATTTACAATTTCAACTAGATGAGGGATAGGCTACCAATCGTATGCTATCATTCAGAATTCTATCTAAGTGTGGCGCATGCTATCATTTACAATTCCATCTAAGTGTGGGACATGCTATGATTTAAAATGCCATCTAAGAATGGCACATGCTATCATTCACATTTCCATCTAAGTGTGACACGTGCTTTCATATACAATTCCAACTAAGAGAGGGATATTCTACCAATTAAATGCTATCATTCACAATTCTACCTGTGTGTGGCACATGCTATCATTTACAATTCCAACTAAGTGTGGCACATACTATCATTTACAATTCCATCTAAGTGTGGCACATGCTATCATTCACAATTCCATCTAAGTGTGGTACATGCTATGATTTAAAATTCCATCTAAGAGTGGCACATGCTATCATTCACATTTCCATCTAAGTGTGGTGCATGCTATCATTTACATTTCTATCTAAGTGTGGTGCATGCTATCATTTACAATTCCAACAAGGTGAGGGATATGCTACCAATCATATGCAATCATTCAGAATTCTATCTAAGTGTGGCGCATGCTTTCATTTTCAATTCCAACTAAGAGAGGGATATGCTACAAATCATATGCTCTCATTCACAATTCCATCTAAGTGTGGCACATGCTATCATTCACAATTCTATCTAAGTGTGGCACATGGTATCATTTACAATTCCAACTAAGTGAGGGATATGCTACTAATTATATGCAATCATTCACAATTCCATCTAAGTGTGGCACATGCAACCGATCGTATGTTATCATTCACAATTAAATCTAAGATTGACGCATGCTTTCATTTACAATTCCATCCAAGTGTGGCACATGCTATTATTTACAATTCCATATAAGTGTGGCACATGCTATCATTCACAATTCCAGCTAAGTGTGGCACATGCAACCAATCGTATGCTATCATTCACAATTCCATCTAAGTGTGGCACATGCTATCTTTTACAATTCCAACTAAGTGAGGGATATGCTACCAATCATATGCTATCATTCACAATTCTATCTTAGTGCGCTGCTTCTTTCATTTACAATTCCAACTAAGAGAGGGATATGCTACCAATCATATGCAATCATTCCGATTTCTATCTAAGTGTGGCACATGCTTTCATTTACAATTCCATCTAAGAGAGGGATATGCTACCGATCGTATGCTATCATTCACAATTCCATCTAAGTGTGGCACATGTTATCATTCACATTTACAACTAGGTGAATGATATACTACCAATCATATGCTATCATTTACAATTCCAACTAAGTGTGGCACATGCAACCAATCGTATGCTATCATTCACAATTCCATGTAAGTGTGGCACATGCTTTCATTTACAATTGCAACTAGATGAGGGATAGGCAACCAATCGTATGCTATCATTCACAATTCCATCTAAGTGTGGCGCATGCTATCATTTACAATTCCATATAAGTGTGGCACATGCTATCATTCACAATTCCATCTAAGTGTGGCACATGCAACCAATCATATGCTATCATTCACAATTCCATCTAAGTGTGGCACATGCTTTCATTTACAATTTCAACTAGATGAGGGATAGGCTACCAATCGTATGCTATCATTCACAATTCCATCCAAGTGTGTCACATGTTATCATTCACAATTCTATCTATGTGTGGCACATGCTATCATTTACAATTTTAACTAAGTGTGGCACATGCTATCATTCACAATTCCATCTAAGTGTGGCACATGCAACCAATCATATGCTATCATTCACAATTCCATCTAAGTGTGGCACATTATATCATTCACAATTCTATCTATGTGTGGCACATGCTATCATTTACAATTCCATCTAAGTGTGGCACATGCTATCATTCACAATTCCATCTAAGTGTGGCACATGCTATCATTCACAATTCCAACTAGGTGAGGGATATGCTACCAATCATATGCTATCTTTCACAATTCCATCCAAGTGTGGCACATGCGACCAATCATATGCTATCATTCACAATTCCATCAAAGTGTGGCGCATGCTATCATTTACAATTCCATCTAAGTGTGGGACATGCTATGATTTACAATTCCAACTAAGATCGGAATATGCTACCAATCATAAGCTATCATTCACAATTCTATCTAAGGGTTGTGCATGCTATCATTTACAATTACAACTAGGTGAATGATATGCTACCAATCATATGCTATCATTTACAATTCCAACTAAGTGTGGCACATGCAATCAATCGTATGCTATCATTCACAATTCCATCTAAGTGTGGCACATGCTTTCATTTACAAATTCAACTAGATGAGGGATAGGCTACCAATTGTATGCTATCTTTCACAATTCCATTGAAGTGTGGCGCATGCTATCAGTTACAATTCCATCTAAGTGTGGGACATGCTTTGATTTAAAATTCCATCTAAGAATGGCACATGCTATCATTCACATTTCCATCTAAGTGTGGCACTTGCTTTCATTTACAATTCCAACTAAGAGAGGGATATTCTACCAATTATATGCTATCATTCACATTTCCATCTAAGTGTGGCGCATGCGTTCATTTACAGTTCCAACTAAGAGAGGGATATGCTACCAATCATATGCTATCATTCACAATTCCATCTAAGTGTGGCACATGCTATCATTCACAATTCTACTTGTGTGTGGCACATGCTATCATTTACAATTCCAACTAAGTGTGGCACATGCTATCATTCGTAATTCCATCTAAGTGTGGCACATGCTATCATTCACAATTCCATCTAAGTTTGGCACATGCTATCATTCACAATTCCATCTAAGTGTGGGACATGCTATGATTTACAATTCCATCTAAGAGTGGCACATGCTATAATTCACAATTCCAACTAAGAGTGGGATATGCTACCAATCATCTGCAATCATTGACAACTCCATCTAGGTGTGGCACATGCAACCAATCGTATGCTATCATTCACAATTCCATCTAAGTGTGGCACATGCTATCATTCACAATTCTACTTGTGTGTGGCACATGCTATCATTTACAATTCCAACTAAGTGTGGCACATGCTATCATTCACAATTCCATCTAAGTGTGGCACATGCTATCATTCACAATTCCATCTAAGTTTGGCACATGCTATCATTCACAATTCCATCTAAGTGTGGGACATGCTATGATTTACAATTCCATCTAAGAGTGGCACATGCTATAATTCACAATTCCAACTAAGAGTGGGATATGCTACCAATCATCTGCAATCATTCACAATTCTATCTAAGTGTGGCACATGCTTTCATTTACAATTCCAACTAAGAGAGGGATATTCTACCAATTATATGCTATCATTCACATTTCCATCTAAGTGTGGCGCATGCGTTCATTTACAGTTCCAACTAAGAGAGGGATATGCTACCAATCATATGCTATCATTCACAATTCCATCTAAGTGTGGCACATGGAACCAATTGTATGCTATCATTCACAATTCCATCTAAGTGTGGCACATGCTATCATTCACAATTCTACCTGTGTGTGGCACATGCTATCATTTACAATTCCAACTAAGTGTGGCACATGCTCTAATTCACAATTCCATCTAAGTTTGGCACATGCTATCATTCACAATTCCATCTAAGTGTGGGACATGCTATGATTTACAATTCCATCTAAGAGTGGCACATGCTATAATTCACAATTCCAACTAAGAGAGGGATATGCTACCAATCATATGCATTCATTCACAATTCTATCTAAGTGTGGCACATGCTATCATTTACAATTCCAACTAGGTTAGGGATTTGCTACCAATCATATGCTATCTTTCACAATTCCATCCAAGTGTGGCACATACTATCATTTACAATTCCATCTAAGTGTGGGACATACTATGATTTACAATTCCATCTAAGAGTGGCACATACTATCATTCACCAGTCCATATAAGTAGGATGACGTCAATATACTGTCGCCATAGGAGTATTTGTGATTTGAAAGGATTGTGATCATTGTGTATGTGGTCTGTTTCAAACTGAGCCATATACAAATTAGCCACGTCAGGGGCAAAAGTAGCCCCCATGCTGACACCTTTGATTTGTTGGTATAGTATATCTTTGAAAAGAAAGAAATTCTCCGACATGGCAAGTCTGACGCATTCTAGGATGAAATCTGTGGGTGTAGTGGTCACATCACCCCCTTTTCTTAGGACAAATTTGGAGAGCTTCTAGGCCTTCTCTTTGTGGTATCGAAGTGTATAGAGCTTCAACGTCCATAGTGGCAAAAATGCAATGTTGTGGTGATTTCAGGTCTTGTAGCATTAATATGACGTTGGTGGAGTCTTTAATGTAGGAGGGCATCTTACTCACAAATGGTTTCAGAAAAAAATCGGTGTACAAGGATAAAGGTTCTAGTAAGGAGTCACATGCAGAAACTATAGGTCTTGCTGGTGGTTGTCTTGGGTTCTTGGGAATTTTGGGTAAAATATAGAATGCAGGGATTCTTGGATGTGTTTTGTTTAGGAATTGACGTTCTCCCTCGCAAATCCACCCTTCTTGTTCCGCATGTTTGGTTAAGCTGGTGATCTCTTCCTGGAATCTGGTAGTGGGATCTTTTGCCAGGATCTTATAAGATTTTTCGTCAGCCAGGGGGTGCAAGCATTCTTTGTTGTAGTCAGCTGTCTCCATAATGATGATCCCGCCTCCCTTATCAGCCGGTTTCAAAGTAATGTGGGGATCTTGTTTAAGGTCTGATAGGGATTGTCTTTCTTCTCGGGTAAGATTGTCCTGATAGTAATTTCTTCGTGTCAAACCATCCTTTAAACTTTTAGTCACTAAATACTCAAAGGTTTCAAACTTGACCGGTATAGTATGTGGTGGTGGCATAAAAACTGATTTGGGCTTGAAGCCAGTGATATTCTCGGTTGTTTCATTGCTATCAGATGTGGAGTCTTGATGATCTGGTAAGTATCCTTCAAAAAAGTACTTAAGTCTGATGTTTCGGAAGAATCTCTTCATCTCAATTTCTGCTTGGAAAGGATTTGCTCGAGCTGAGGGTATGAAAGACAAACCTTTCCCCAACAGGGTTTCTTCTGATGGGGTCAGTGTTCTGGATGATAGATTAAAAATGGGAATCTGGTGTCTCATGGTTGGTTCGAGTACCACTGTCGAGTCCTCATGTATTGTCCTTGTTGTTGAGGCCGTTCTTTGGGTCTCCCTCGTTGTTCCCCCCAGGGAAAAAATGTAGGGGGATGTTGTGATGGTGGGCCCGACGTGTTTCCTCCTGAGAGACCAGGATCACTGCCGCTGGACGAGGCTGAGCTTCCAGAGAAATTTACCACTTTGTTGCGTCTATAGAAGTTGTTTTGTTGCCTCTGTTGTAGATCAGTGTAATATGTTTCTCGTAAGTAGGGGTAGGTCTTTACCTCTATGTAGCTACTTAGATATTTTCTGAACTTCAGAATTTTTCTGTCGATGGTGATCTGTTTGAATTTTGCGACTTCTTCTAATTTTTCTAGTTTCTGCTTGGCGTCTTGAATGGTTGCGTTTTCTGTGAATTTTTTCTCTAATTCTAGTAGCTCCTCTCCTTGTTTCTTACATTCTTCTTGGGCAGTATCTATGATTAGAATAATCCAGTCCCTGCTGCATTTATTCCCAATGCCACTAAAGTTCTTCTTGAATTTCGGATTGTCAATGAATACTCGTGGTATATTTTTGACCTGTAATCCGTCTGGAATAATTCCCGCTCTCAGGTACTCTAGCATGAAAGTCCCATGCATCTCTGTTCGTATTAGTTTCTTTTTGCGTTGATTGATGCAGTCATATTCATCTTTATTAGATCCTTGGGCTAGGACACCTTCCTGTGGTCTGAGGGCTGTCGAAATACCCAGTAATTTTTGGAAATATTCATCGGTGTATGAAACAACATTGACTCCATCCATTGTTTACTTGATTCGAGGATATTTGTTCCTTTTGCAGTCTATACTATGTACTAGAAAGCCCTACAGCCATGGGCTGTGCTATACTAGATTGAAGATAAGGGCACCAGGCAGAGCCCTGAAAAACCCAGGTGGGTATGCTTAAATTAACAGAAACTTCAGGGTGAGAGGTCACATAGTTCCAACATTATAGCAAATATAACAGTCATTTCTTACTGCATTATTTTTCACAAAATGACATCTGGATAAGGTTGGTGGGGATAGAGCACCCAGAGATGTTTAGAAAAAACAATACATATAGGTATGATCCTCCGTGCTGGGGTCCAGCTTAATTTTCAATTTTGCCTGGTCATCCCACCCTAATACAGCTGGGCCCTCTTGACTAAAATAAACTCTTGTGGTGGTCTCTCTTCCTTTGAACTCTACTTTCCCTTTGATGTAGCCCAGTAGGTCTACTGACGCACCGCCAAAAACTGTAGGTTTGTGCTTTGTGCTGAGCACTTGGACCGTCTCTGTACCCATCATCTCTTTGTACGTGCGCAGGGGTATTATGGTGAGATCAGAACCTGAATCGGCCATGATTCTTATTCCAAACCATTGATTTTGATTGCACAATGGGGCTTCTTTCTTCTGGCCGGTGGGCTGTTCACCATTATGACTGTAGGTCTTCCTTCATTTTCCGAGGATGATTCCTTCTCCGTGTTGTGTTCGGCGTTTACGCTTGTGATTTTCTTGTTGCGCCAACGACACACGATAGAGAAGTGTCCAATCTTTTTGCATACCGTGCACTCCTTGTCTCTTGCTGGGCACTCTCTATTGAAAGCTAGGTGTTTCGTTTCGTGCTGGTGCACCTGTGGCATTTTAACGGTTCTTTCCTCCCCCATTTCCCTTCTCTTGCATCGAGGACCGGCCTCTCCTTCTTTGGGCGGAATGCCACTGCTTGTACCTCGGCAGGACAGTGGCCGCTTGCAAATTCTTTCCCTGCCGTTTCCTCTACTGCTCTCGCTATTTCAATAGCTTTTTCCAGCTGTAGTTCCTTCTCTAAAATGAATTTGTCTTGCACTTTTCTGCTGTTGGTGTGGACTACACCCAGGGCACATAATCTGGTGCAGACTGCACAACTGTGTGACTTAACAAACTCTTCTTATTACTATTCCATATCATAATTTCTTTCGTTAAGGCGTGAGAGCCTTTTCGACCCCGGCTCTTGCCATTTGAAATAAACTTACTTTTTATATTGGATGCATTGATACCTTCCTAGATGCCTTTTTAGCAAATCTCTTTGACCCTGTTACTCTGTGTTAGTGTGCACTGTAAAAGCCATACCTCATAATTACAAAGTTCCTCTGGTTGTCTGTATTTCACTGTAGATCACAAGGCAGGAAATCTTATTGGACTGAAGATGAGTTTTCTGGGAAATGTCATACTCTACATAACTGCTGCCCGTCAATCCCAAATCTGGGATGTGCGCGGTATGAAAGTTGGGTCCTCATTTCGAGTCATGATATGATATGATATGATATGGCATGTATAACATGCCTATACACAAGTGTTTCAAGTATTTGGTGTTTGGTGTTATTATGTCCAAAATCATTTATTGTTATCCCATGCAGAGATGATGTGGTTATGCATACTCAATTGGGGCCATGTGGTAACATTGCATAGCTAATACTGCATGTGGTAATTATATTGACTCAAAAGCAGGTGCATTTTAACAGTTTCACTTTTATCATTCTGGCACTTATCTCAGAACAGCTCTACCGGGAATTGAGTAGACAACAATTCCCTCCTATCAGGGAGATTCACCTCCAAAACGTCCATACCATGAACCCTGTACTACATCTTCCGCTGTACTTTCTCCACCTCACCTTATCGGTCCCACTGCCAACCAGAAAGCCTCTTCCTTTCTATACCCAACTCCCAGTGACCTTCCCTCTTGAGCTCTGTTTTTTTCCCCTTCTTCGCGCTGCAGTCACCTGTTCCTCTTACCTGCTCTCTCTTCATGTTCTGTGTCACTACACACTGGACCCTCTTCATCCATGTATGATCTTCTGTCGGCACAATTTCCTGTGCATTCTACAGACACCACATGGTTCAATAGGCGTTATTTCTTGGTATAGCCTGTTTACCACTACAGCTAAACTGGCAATGAAGCTTTACAAGTCTTAAACATTACTTGATACTGTCTCTCATTCAGAGGCCAGGCAGGGTGTAAGTGATGACTTGAGGCCAAGCAGGGTGTAAGTGATGACCTGAGGCCAAGCAGGGTGTAAGTGATGACCTGAGGCCAAACAGGGTGTATGTGATGACCTGAGGCCAAGCAGGGTGTAAGTGATGACCTGAGGCCAAACAGGGTGTAAGTGAGGACCCAGAGGCCAAGCAGGGTGTAAGTGATGACTTGAGGCTAAGCAGGGTGTAAGTGATGACTTCAGGCCAAGCAGGGTGTAAGTGATCACCTGAGGCCAAGCAGGATGTAGGTGATGACCTGAGGCAAAGCAGGGTGTAAGTGATGACTTGAGGCCAAGCAGGGTGTAATTGATGACATGAGGCCAAGCAGGGTGTAAGTGATGACTTGAGGCCAAGCAAGGAGTAAGTGATGACTTGAGGCCAAGCAGCGTATAAGTGATTACTTGAGGCCATTCAGGGTGTAAGTGATGACGTGAGGTCAAGCAGGTTGTAAGTGATGACCTGAGGCCAAGCAGGGTGTAAGTGATGGCCTGAGGCCAAGCAGGGTGTAAGTGATGGCCTGAGGCCAAGCAGGGTGTAAGTGATGACCTGAGGCCAAGCAGGGTGTAAGTGATGACCCGAGGTAAGCAGGGTATAAGTGATGACTTGAGGCCAAGCAGGGTGTAAGTGAGGACTTGAGGCCAAGCAGGGTGTAAGTGATGACCTGAGGTCAAGCAGGGTGTAAGTGATGACCTGAGGCCAAGCAGGGTGTAAGTGATGACCTGAGGCCAAGCAGTGTGTAAGTGATGGCCTGAGGCCAAGCAGAGTGTAAGTGATGACCTGAGGCCAAGCAGGGTGTAAGTGATGACCTGAGGCCAAGCAAGGTGTAAGTGATGACCTGAGGCCAAGCAGGGTGTAAGTGATGACCTTAAAACCAAGCAGGGTGTAAGTGATGACTTGAGGTCAAGCAAGGTGTAAGTGATGACCTGAGGCCAAGCAGGGTGTAAGTGATGACCTGAGGCCAAGCAGGGTGTAAGTGATGACCTTAAAACCAAGCAGGGTGTAAGTGATGACTTGAGGTCAAGCAAGGTGTAAGTGATGACTTGAGGCCAAGCAGGGTGTAAGTGATGACTTGAGGTCAAGCAAGGTGTAAGTGATGACTTGAGGCCAAGCAGGGTGTAAGTGATGACCTGAGGCCAAGCAGGATGTAAGTGTTGACTTGAAGCCAAGCAGGGGGTAAGTGATGACTTAAGGCCAAGCAGGGTGTAAGTGATGACCTGAGGCCAAGCAGGGTGTAAGTGATGACCTGAGGCCAAGCAGGGTGTAAGTAATGGCTTGAGGCCAAGCAGGGTGTAAGTGATGACCTGACGCCAAGCAGGGTGTAAGTGATGACCTGAGGCCAAGCAGGGTGTAAGTGATGACCCGAGGCCAAGCAGGTGTAAGTGATGACTTGAGGCTGAGCAGGTTGTAAGTGATGACCTGAGGCCAAGCAGGGTGTAAGTGATGACCTGAGGCCAAGCAGGATGTAAGTGTTGACTTGAAGCCAAGCAGGGGGTAAGTGATGACTTAAGGCCAAGCAGGGTGTAAGTGATGACCTGAGGCCAAGCAGGGTGTAAGTGATGACCTGAGGCCAAGCAGGGTGTAGGTGATGACCTGAGGCCAAGCAGAGTGTAAGTGATGGCTTGAGGCCAAGCAGGGTGTAAGTGATGACTTGAGGCCAAGCAGGGTGTAAGTGATGACTTGAGGCCAAGCAGGGTGTAAGTGATGACTTGAGGCCAAGCAGGGTGTAAGTGATGGCCTGAGGCCAAGCAGGATGTAAGTGATGACCTGAGGCCAAGCAGGGTGTAAGTGATGACCTGAGGCCAAGCAGGGTGTAAGTGATGACCTGAGGCCAAGCAGGGTGTACGTGATGACTTGAGGGCAAGCAGGGTGTAAGTGATGACCTGAGGCCAAGCAGGGTGTAAGTGATGACGTGAGGCCAAGCAGGGTGTAAGTGATGACCCGAGGCCAAGCAGGTGTAAGTGATGACTTGAGGCTGAGCAGGTTGTAAGTGATGACCTGAGGCCAAGCAGGGTGTAAGTGATGACCTGAGGCCAAGCAGGATGTAAGTGTTGACTTGAAGCCAAGCAGGGGGTAAGTGATGACTTAAGGCCAAGCAGGGTGTAAGTGATGACTTGAGGCCAAGCAGGGTGTAAGTGATGACTTGAGGCCAAGCAGGGTGTAAGTGATGGCCTGAGGCCAAGCAGGATGTAAGTGATGACCTGAGGCCAAGCAGGGTGTAAGTGATGACCTGAGGCCAAACAGGGTGTAAGTGATGACCTGAGGCCAAGCAGGGTGTACGTGATGACTTGAGGGCAAGCAGGGTGTAAGTGATGACCTGAGGCCAAGCAGGGTGTAAGTGATGACGTGAGGCCAAGCAGGGTGTAAGTGATGACCTGAGGCAAAGCAGGGTGTAAGTGATGACTTGAGGGCAAGCAGTGTGTAAGTGATGACCTGAGGCCAAGCAGGGTGTAAGTGATAACTTGCACACTAGAATCCCTAGGCTTTGGTGGGACTTGGATATGTAAGTGACTTGGCAAGAACACTTTGTTTGATCTATAAATGTATTCAGGAACTGCACCTAAATACTGTATATCCAAGATTCAGCTCTATCGTTTACATTTACATGTATTTATTTATATTGTGCACAATGGCGCATACAGACAAACAGTAAGAAAGACAACAAATACCATGAAACATAAAGCAAAGTAAAAATACATCCTAAAAACCAAGATGGGTCCAATAGATGAACTGAATCGACCCTGTATTATAACCCTACTCATAATTGAGCTGAGGTATGACTTATTGTTTTCCACTAACAGTGCCCTTAAAGAATTAGTTTACATTTAGTACCACCTCTCGGGAAATAATTGCACATGCCAGGAAAATGTGGAAGCATGCTAGATCCGCAGCCCACAATGACACAGTCACTATTGGGTGAGGAACACCACTCGCTCAAGTCAATTCGGCGTATGACCTTACGATCAGAAAGTCTAACAACACCAGATCCTGTACGTTGACACAACCATGCTAGAACATTATTGCGTGAGGCTTCTCTAGTCTCGCTTCCAGCTGCTTTTCCAATGTTAGAGATGACAAAGTTACGTTGGTCCATAATGAATGCATGGGTGCTGGTATCCCTGATACTTGGCATTTGGAGTTTTTTTAATCGTACATTCTGCATGGATGCTTGCTTAGGAGCAACATTAACTTCTGTAGCTTGAGTGTTAAGATTTTTCTCATGAATGTCATCTGGTGTTAAGGTTATCGAGGGTGTTACCGCAGATGTTACCATGACTTGACCCTTAAAGTCAGTGCTGGAATGATTGGCCTGTTCATTAAAGGCTGGTAATATCCTGGAGGAAACCAGAGGAGAACCTCTGATGAGTTTATTTTGCGAGGCTGGGTCCAAACTCTCCACTAATAGATTGGCTTGGCAGCCATTATCCGTTTTTTTAGGCTGATTCAACACACCTGTAGAGGGTTGTACAACAGTCTGTATTTCAGTGCTATCTCTATGCGAACATATGGCCAAAACAAACTCGATAAGAGTGTCCATAAGAGAACAGAGGTCCTGTAGATTGTGACCCTGATAAAGCTCTTTCAAGATGCTCTCTTTAAGATGCAGAAACTGAGTAGGAGTAATGTTGTCAAATTGAGAGACAATTCTCATGAGGCCCTTTGCTAGAGTTACTGGTGATCATGTCTTATAGTCAAGATCCCTCATGGCGTATTTCTTTATCCCTCCCAATACGGTGGTCACTGCTGGTGAAAGGGCTGACAGGACGGGGTCAATAGTGCCCCTTCCCAATGAGCGTTCTGGGGTGGTAGACTGACCAAATTCCTGTTAAGATTCTTGCAGATGAAGTTTTGTGCTTTGAGATCTATGTCCGTAATGGGAACATCCGTGCACCCTCTGTCTCATGCGAGAGTTTAGGGCAAGGACCTCTGACATGCGTTCACCACAAGAGAGCCTCGTTTGGCTCAGATGTTGAGTTATTTACAGCCCGGCTGCCAGGCAGTGGGCTTAGAAAGCCACGCTTGTTAGTTCCTTCCATGTGGATGTTCAGGGGATGTCTAGGAGCGGGCAGCGGAGTGGCCACGCCTTGCGTTCCCGATTCACTCACTGTTTGCACTGGCTTACACACAAATTTAGGAGTGGTTGGATACACAAACTCCTCCAGTATGTGTGCACGAATCAAGATTTAGGTGAAAAGTGTGACAAAGCGGATCGAAATTTAGGTGCAAAGCGTGAATGGGGGCTAGTACAACAGAAACATGGAATGGAGTAAGCACTTACTCCCTAGGTAATTAGTACCGTGCCGTGCCGTGACACCAGCTGCACAATCCACAGGAAGAGAAAGATTCGAGTATAGGACCCACTAGGGTCCTGGGAACTTCAAGCCACTCCACAACAGAGGGTTGCAGCAGCCTCCGACATTTCAGTCTGCTTACATCTGCAATCAGCTCCCTCGAGCATTGCGTTCATCCAGCCAAAACTGTTAGCTCTCCCCCTTTCTCATTGTGCCATCCGGGGGGATCGTTGTTTTTCCATCATAGGTCCCCTGGAACTCACTCCCTGCGGAGTTACAGAACATTCCATCCCTTCCGGTCTTCCATCCTAAGCTGAAAGCTTTCCTGTTCAAATGAATTGGGATCCAGTGACTAAGTGAGCAAGCATAATAACATCTGCGCCCAGATGCGGGATCACTGCTTGGTTCTGGAAGGATTTGCGCGTTATAAATGTTAAATCAATCAATCAATCAAGTACCATTGCCTTTATAGTTATAGGATTGTTGACAGATTCTTGTGGTTGAGAGCAACACATATGAGCTACTAGACCAGGCATCTTGATAACCCCAACATCAAGGTCCAGTTCTCCAGAGCGGAACATGAATGGTGGTGGCAGGCCAGCCCTCACCATGCAAGGTTCTTTCTTTCTGAATTCATGAAGCTGTCCATGCCAAGAAGCCTATGCGTGTTTGCTCACAAAGATTGAATCAAATGCACTCAGCACATAGTTGCCAGGACCTCAAGTACAAATCACTGAACGGTTGTGATTGAGGTTGTAGCCATCTTCTCCAGCTCAATACATGCTCTAGATCAGTCATTTGCAGTTCCCTGGGGATGCAACAGGTGGTTGGCAGAGTGATCTTCCAAAGAGAACCAGAATAGATGTCAGGTGGTATCAGTTACCAGTCTGCAATTCATGATTTACGATGGAGTGATTCACTGCAGGTGGAGACAGTGCCACATGCCTAAGGAGAATTGATTTGTACATTGTGCAGCTATGCACCCTAAGCTCAGACCATGTTCTAGTAGTTAGTATATTGTTTACATTGTGTAAATGACTACATATATTGTTCTTTCTGATCTCTGTCTCTCATTATGTTTAACCCTTTTGCAACTCAGAGGAATCAGCATTTTTGGGTCCATTTCTATGGGTCAGGATACTCTGCTGGTTTCCCTGTCTGTTTCCTTACAGTTGTACAGACTCTGTCAATGCTGCCATGGTTATCGTGTATACTTTTTAGTGGTTGTGTTCACAATTCCCTGTGGATGAGGTAGCCTCACCTTTGTTGTAGTCCCTGTTTGGAGTCAAAACTCTGCAACAGTTATGGCGAGGGACTTCTAATTTTATGGACATTTACTTGCCTGTGAAAAGGTCCTGATGTGCCATTCAAAGAGCGTTAACTTTGAAAACATGGTTTTTCATGTAATTTACCTGACAGTGTGTGTTATATGGTATCTACTGCCACCCCACACTGCCCTCCCAAAGAGCCTAGACTTTAATTGCTTGATCACATGCAGTTAAAAGTGAGCCAAAAGGCTACTGTCTAAACATCTGTCGATATGGTATCCAGCATCGGAATTCAAAAGAAGTCTGGAGTTATGGTTTTAAGCCCCCCCTAAGCAAAATGTGGGCAGGCAGGGCCCCCTCCAAAAATTCCAAATGGACAGTAAGTCTAAATGGCTATAAACTATCACACGCCATCACCATATCCTACTCCCTGTATAGTGCCTGGACTCCCCCACCTGCTCCCATCGCAGTCTCTGGGCCCCTCATCCTACTCCTAACCCAGTCCCTGGGCTGTCCCCACCCCACCAGAGACACTGGGCTCTCCCCACCCTGCTCCCACCACAATCCTATGGCTCCCGCCCATCCTGGGGTGGGAGAAGATCCTTGTATCAATCACCCACCATCTACTCCTGTGCACTCACCCCCCTTGAGAACATGCTGACAGCCCTACATTTCCTGGCCACAGGCTCTTTCCAGCACACCACTGCCATTGCTGGGGGAATCTTGCAGCCCACAAAATCCCAGTGCCTACATCAGGTATTGCGCTGCATAACCTCACTTGTGCATAGGCACATATACATACCAAGCACACTGCAGGTAAAGCAGAGAGCGTGCCAGGACTTCTATGCTACAGCACAATTTCTCTGTGTGCTGGGAGCAATTGACTGTACTCATGTTGCACTACAGCCCCCTGAGCCACCAAGCACATGTTCAGCAACCGGAAATATTGGCCTTTGCTATCCAGATCATCTGTGACGCAAAAGGCCTCATCGTGCATGTGAATGCACATTTCCCCGGGAGCACACATGACAGCTTCATCTACCGCCAGTCACCACTCTAGCAGGCCCTGGCATCGGGAACCTTTGGTAACACCTGGCTCATTGGTGAGTATCAACAATCACGCTTATGCAAGAATTCACATGACACACAGAAGAGCCCACCATGACAAGCAATGCTAACAACAACCATTTACACACTTGCAAGGGACAGTGCCTACCCCCTCTCCCCGTTCCTCCTCACTCGATTCTGGAATCCTACCACCCCAGCTGAGGTAAGGTACAATGAGGCACACATAGCCACTACTGGCATAGTGGAGCGCATGTTTGGAGTGCTGAAGTCACGCTTTTGATCCCTTGACGACTCTGCTGGAGTCTTGCTATATGCACCATCACTAATATGCAGGGGCGACATCTAGCTTGTCGGGTGGCACGGAGGCGGCGTGATGGCCTAGGTGCTGAGGGGAAGAGACTCCTTGAAGAGCGAGTTCTTTTCTTAATTGTAGGAGTGTGGGATGCCTGCTTCTCGGCCTCAGCAACTTTCTCTTCAACCACAGCACCGTCTTCCAAAGACTGTAATCGCCAGATTCAAGATATCAATTTTGACACTGTTTCAAGCGTAACATAGTGCCCACTAGTTTTAAAGGTTTTGGAGGCGCTATGTTGCAGACCCTGAAGACTCTTTGCGCATTCTCGTTGAAACTGGTCTTTGCCACACCGCTTCTAGTTACGATTAGGTTGACATGGATTAGAGGCACATGAAAAACTCTTAATTACCCAAGGAAAGTAGCAAGTGTATAAAATATGAATGTGCAATGCACCTGTGCAATTATATCCTCTCGAAGCGTCAACACATGTGAAGCTGGAGACACAGCGCCTTCATATGAAGAGAGCCTTTTAATAGCGTCTTTTGTGTATTGCTGTAAAGTTTATGGTGTTAGCAAAACAAAAAGGGGAAGAGGGTGAGTGGCAAGAAATCCAATTTCATGAAAAAAAATCATCTGAGACTGAAGTGGGAAAAAAACAACCGTCCAAACACATTGCAGGTTCCGGCAGCTTGATTTCATGAGACGTTTCACATGGAACCGAAACTGCATCTTTCCGAGAATCAGGATTTTGATTCTAAACAATATGGCTGCCTTATTCATACCAAGCCCCTTGGCAAAATAAGAGGTCCTGTGTGCACACTGCCTTGTGTGTAGTTGATTGGATTAATAACACACTCTGCAAAATGTATTGTCGCTGGGGGCATCTCCAACGTGCACATGTCTCTCTATCCGTCCGTCCATCTGTCTGAGGATTGTAGGAGGCGTGGGCTTACAAGGTCAGACTTTCCGTCTGTCTGAGCCCGAGGCTACGTGACCTTGTGTGAGCCCTCGAGCAGGAAGCATCAGGCTGCACACTGTGGTCAGGCCCTGGTTCTCACCTCCCAGCCTCTGAGCCCGAGGCTACGTGACCTTGTGTGAGTTCTCAGGCAGGAAGCATCAGGCTGCACACTGTGGTCAGGCCCTGGTTCTCTCCTACCAGCCTCTGAGCCCGAGGCTACGTGACCTTGTGTGACTCCTCGAGCAGGACTCATCAGGCTGCACACTGTGGTCAGGCCCTGGTTCCGCATGAGATGGAGAGCCTGCTGCCCTGGCCTCGGTTCCCACCCCCCTCACCTCCCAGCCTCTGAGCCCGAGGCTACGTGACCTTGTGTGAGCCCTCGAGCAGGAAGCATCAGGCTGCACACTGTGGTCAGGCCCTGGTTCTCACCTCCCAGCCTCTGAGCCCGAGGCTACGTGACCTTGTGTGAGTTCTCAGGCAGGAAGCATCAGGCTGCACACTGTGGTCAGGCCCTGGTTCCGCATGAGATGGAGACCCTGCTGCCCTGGCCTCGGTTCCCACCCCCCTCACCTCCCAGGCTCTGAGCACGAGGCTACGTGACCTTGTGTGAGCCCTCGAGCAGGAAGCATCAGGCTGCACACTTTGGTCAGGCCCTGGTTCCACATGTGGCCGCCCTCTGGGTGCTGAAGATGGAGACCCTGCTGCCCTGGCCTCGGTTCCCACCCGCCTCACCTCCCAGGCTCTGAGCCCGAGGCTACGTGACCTTGTGTGAGTCCTCAGGCAGGAAGCATCTGGCTGCACACCGTGGTCAGGCCCTGGTTCTCACCTCCCAGCCTCTGAGCCCGAGGCTACGTGACCTTGTGTGAGTCCTCGAGCAGGAAGCATCGGGCTGCACACTGTGGTCAGGCCCTGGTTCTCACCTCCCAGCCTCTGAGCCCGAGGCTACAGGCTGCACACTGTGGTCAGGCCCTGGTTCTCACCTCCCAGCCTCTGAGCCCGAGGCTACGTGACCTTGTGTGAGTCCTCGAGCAGGAAGCATCAGGCTGCACACTGTGGTCAGGCCCTGGTTCCGCATGAGATGGAGAGCCTGCTGCCCTGGCCTCGGTTCCCACCCCCCTCACCTCCCAGGCTCTGAGCCCGAGGCTACGTGATCATGTGTGAGTTCTCAGGCAGGAAGCATCAGGCTGCACACCGTGGTCAGGCCCTGGTTCCGCATGAGATGGAGAACCTGCTGCCCTGGCCTCGGTTCCCACGGCCTAATCTCCCTGGCTCTGAGCCCGAGGCCACGTGACATTGTGTGAGTCCTCGAGCAGGAAGCATCGGGCTGCACACTGTGGTCAGGCCCTGGTTCTCATCTCCCAGGCTCTGAGCCCGAGGCTACGTGACCTTGTGTGAGTCCTCGAGGAGGAAGCCTCAGGCTGCACACTGTGGTCAGGCCCTGGTTCTCACCTCCCAGCCTCTGAGCCCGAGGCTACGTGACCTTGTGTGAGTCCTAGAGCAGGAAGCATCAGGCTGCACACTTTGGTCAGGCCCTGGTTCCACATGTGGCCGCCCTCTGGGTGCTGAAGATGGAGACCCTGCTGCCCTGGCCTCGGTTCCCACCCCCCTCACCTCCCAGCCTCTGAGCCCGAGGCTACGTGACCTTGTGTGAGTTCTCAGGCAGGAAGCATCAGGCTGCACACTTTGGTCAGGCCCTGGTTCCACATGTGGCCGCCCTCTGGGTGCTGAAGATGGAGACCCTGCTGCCCTGGCCTCGGTTCCCACCCGCCTCACCTCCCAGGCTCTGAGCCCGAGGCTACGTGACCTTGTGTGAGTCCTCAGGCAGGAAGCATCCGGCTGCACACCGTGGTCAGGCCCTGGTTCTCACCTCCCAGGCTCTGAGCCCGAGGCTACGTGACCTTGTGTGAGTCCTCAGGAAGGAAGCATCCGGCTGCACACCGTGGTCAGGCCCTGGTTCTCACCTCCCAGGCTCTGAGCCCGAGGCTACGTGACCTTGTGTGAGTTCTCAGACAGGAAGCATTAGGCTGCACACTGTGGTCAGGCCCTGGTTCTCACCTCCCAGCCTCTGAGCCCGAGGCTACGTGACCTTGTGTGAGTCCTCGAGCAGGAAGCATCGGGCTGCACACTGTGGTCAGGCCCTGGTTCTCACCTCCCAGGCTCTGAGCCCGAGGCTACGTGACCTTGTGTGAGTCCTCGAGCAGGAAGCCTCAGGCTGCACGCTGTGGTCAGGCCCTGGTTCTCACCTCCCAGCCTCTGAGCCGGAGGCTACGTGACCTTGTGTGAGTCCTCGAGCAGGAAGCCTCAGGCTGCACGCTGTGGTCAGGCCCTGGTTCCGCATGAGATGGAGAGCCTGCTGCCCTGGCCTCGGTTCCCACCCGCCTCACCTCCCAGGCTCTGAGCCCGAGGCTACGTGACCTTGTGTGAGTCCTCAGGCAGGAAGCATCTGGCTGCACACCGTGGTCAGGCCCTGGTTCTCACCTCCCAGGCTCTGAGCCCGAGGCTACGTGACCTTGTGTGAGTCCTCGAGCAGGAAGCATCAGGCTGCACACCGTGGTCAGGCCCTGGTTCTCACCTCCCAGCCTCTGAGCCCGAGGCTACGTGACCTTATGTGAGTCCTCGAGCAGGAAGCATCGGGCTGCACACTGTGGTCAGGCCCTGGTTCTCATCTCCCAGGCTCTGAGCCCGAGGCTACGTGACCTTGTGTGAGTCCTCGAGCAGGAAGCATCGGGCTGCACACTGTGGTCAGGCCCTGGTTCCACATGCGGCCGCCCTCTGGGTGCTGAAGATGGAGACCCTGCTGCCCTGGCCTCGGTTCCCACCCGCCTCACCTCCCAGGCTCTGAGCCCGAGGCTACGTGACCTTGTGTGAGTCCTCAGGCAGGAAGCATCTGGCTGCACACTGTGGTCAGGCCCTGGTTCCGCATGCGGCCGCCCTCTGGGTGCTGAAGATGGAGACCCTGCTGCCCTGGCCTCGGTTCCCACCCGCCTCACCTCCCAGGCTCTGAGCCCGAGGCTACGTGACCTTGTGTGAGTTCTCGGGCAGGAAGCATCGGGCTGCACACTGTGGTCAGGCCCTGGTTCTCACCTCCCAGGCTCTGAGCCCGAGGCTACGTGACCTTGTGTGAGTTCTCAGGCAGGAAGCATCAGGCTGCACACTGTGGTCAGGCCCTGGTTCTCTCCTACCAGCCTCTGAGCCCGAGGCTACGTGACCTTGTGTGACTCCTCGAGCAGGACTCATCAGGCTGCACACTGTGGTCAGGCCCTGGTTCCGCATGAGATGGAGAGCCTGCTGCCCTGGCCTCGGTTCCCACCCCCCTCACCTCCCAGCCTCTGAGCCCGAGGCTACGTGACCTTGTGTGAGCCCTCGAGCAGGAAGCATCAGGCTGCACACTGTGGTCAGGCCCTGGTTCCGCATGCGGCCGCCCTCTGGGTGCTGAAGATGGAGACCCTGCTGCCCTGGCCTCGGTTCCCACCCCCATCACCTCCCAGCCTCTGAGCCCGAGGCTACGTGACCTTGTGTGACTCCTCGAGCAGGAAGCATCGGGCTGCACACTGTGGTCAGGCCCTGGTTCCGCATGAGATGGAGACCCTGCTTCCCTGGCCTCGGTTCCCACAGGGTCTGAGCCCGAGGCTACGTGACCTTGTGTGAGTCCTCGAGCAGGACTCATCAGGCTGCACACTGTGGTCAGGCCCTGGTTCCGCATGAGATGGAGAGCCTGCTGCCCTGGCCTCGGTTCCCACCCCCCTCACCTCCCAGCCTCTGAGCCCGAGGCTACGTGACCTTGTGTGAGCCCTCGAGCAGGAAGCATCAGGCTGCACACTGTGGTCAGGCCCTGGTTCCGCATGCGGCCGCCCTCTGGGTGCTGAAGATGGAGACCCTGCTGCCCTGGCCTCGGTTCCCACCCCCATCACCTCCCAGCCTCTGAGCCCGAGGCTACGTGACCTTGTGTGACTCCTCGAGCAGGAAGCATCGGGCTGCACACTGTGGTCAGGCCCTGGTTCCGCATGAGATGGAGACCCTGCTTCCCTGGCCTCGGTTCCCACAGGGTCTGAGCACGAGGCTACGTGACCTTGTGTGAGCCCTCGAGCAGGAAGCATCAGGCTGCACACTGTGGTCAGGCCCTGGTTCTCACCTCCCAGGCTCTGAGCCCGAGGCTACGTGACCTTGTGTGAGTTCTCAGGCAGGAAGCATCAGGCTGCACACCGTGGTCAGGCCCTGGTTCTCACCTCCCAGGCTCTGAGCCCGAGGCTCCGTGACCTTGTGTGAGTCCTCAGGCAGGAAGCATCGGGCTGCACACTGTGGTCAGGCCCTGGTTCCACATGTGGCCGCCCTCTGGGTGCTGAAGATGGAGACCCTGCTGCCCTGGCCTCGGTTCCCACCCGCCTCACCTCCCAGGCTCTGAGCCCGAGGCTACGTGACCTTGTGTGAGTCCTCAGGCAGGAAGCATCTGGCTGCACACCGTGGTCAGGCCCTGGTTCTCACCTCCCAGGCTCTGAGCCCGAGGCTACGTGACCTTGTGTGAGTCCTCAGGAAGGAAGCATCCGGCTGCACACCGTGGTCAGGCCCTGGTTCTCACCTCCCAGGCTCTGAGCCCGAGGCTCCGTGACCTTGTGTGAGTCCTCAGGCAGGAAGCATCGGGCTGCACACTGTGGTCAGGCCCTGGTTCCACATGTGGCCGCCCTCTGGGTGCTGAAGATGGAGACCCTGCTGCCCTGGCCTCGGTTCCCACCCGCCTCACCTCCCAGGCTCTGAGCCCGAGGCTACGTGACCTTGTGTGAGTCCTCAGGCAGGAAGCATCTGGCTGCACACCGTGGTCAGGCCCTGGTTCTCACCTCCCAGGCTCTGAGCCCGAGGCTACGTGACCTTGTGTGAGTCCTCAGGAAGGAAGCATCCGGCTGCACACCGTGGTCAGGCCCTGGTTCTCACTTCCCAGGCTCTGAGCCCGAGGCTACGTGACATTGTGTGAGTCCTCGAGCAGGAAGCATCAGGTTGCACACCGTGGTCAGGCCCTGGTTCTCACCTCCCAGCCTCTGAGCCCGAGGCTACGTGACCTTATGTGAGTCCTCAAGCAGGAAGCATCGGGCTGCACACTGTGGTCAGGCCCTGGTTCTCATCTCCCAGGCTCTGAGCCCGAGGCTACGTGACCTTGTGTGAGTCCTCGAGGAGGAAGCCTCAGGCTGCACACTGTGGTCAGGCCCTGGTTCTCACCTCCCAGCCTCTGAGCCCGAGGCTACGTGACATTGTGTGAGTTCTCAGGCAGGAAGCATCGGGCTGCACACTGTGGTCAGGCCCTGGTTCCACATGCGGCCGCCCTCTGGGTGCTGAAGATGGAGACCCTGCTGCCCTGGCCTCGGTTCCCACCTGCCTCACCTCCCAGGCTCTGAGCCCGAGGCTACGTGACCTTGTGTGAGTCCTCAGGCAGGAAGCATCGGGCTGCACACTGTGGTCAGGCCCTGGTTCTCACCTCCCAGCCTCTGAGCCCGAGGCCACGTGACCTTGTGTGAGTACTCGAGCAGGAAGCATCAGGCTGCACACTGTGGTCAGGCCCTGGTTCTCACCTCCCAGCCTCTGAGCCCGAGGCTACAGGCTGCACACTGTGGTCAGGCCCTGGTTCCGCATGAGATGGAGTCCCTGCTGCCCTGGCCTGGGTTCCCACCCCCCTCACCTCCCAGGCTCTGAGCCCGAGGCTACGTGACCTTGTGTGAGCCCTCGAGCAGGAAGCATCAGGCTGCACACTGTGGTCAGGCCCTGGTTCTCACCTCCCAGGCTCTGAGCCCGAGGCTACGTGACCTTGTGTGAGTCCTCGAGCAGGAAGCCTCAGGCTGCACACTGTGGTCAGGCCCTGGTTCTCACCTCCCAGCCTCTGAGCCCGAGGCTCCGTGACCTTGTGTGAGTTCTCGAGCAGGAAGCATGAGGCTGCACACTGTGGTCAGGCCCTGGTTCTCACCTCCCAGCCTCTGAGCCCGAGGCTACGTGACCTTGTGTGAGTTCTCAGGCAGGAAGCATCAGGCTGCACACTGTGGTCAGGCCCTGGTTCCGCATGAGATGGAGAGCCTGCTGCCCTGGCCTCGGTTCCCACCCCCCTCACCTCCCAGGCTCTGAGCCCGAGGCTACGTGACCTTGTGTGAGTTCTCAGGCAGGAAGCATCGGGCTGCACACTGTGGTCAGGCCCTGGTTCTCACCTCCCAGCCTCTGAGCCCGAGGCTCCGTGACCTTGTGTGAGTCCTCGAGCAGGAAGCATCAGGCTGCACACTGTGGTCAGGCCCTGGTTCTCACCTCCCAGGCTCTGAGCCCGAGGCTCCGTGACCTTGTGTGAGTCCTCGAGCAGGAAGCATCAGGCTGCACACTGTGGTCAGGCCCTGGTTCCGCATGCAGCCGCCCTCTGGGTGCTGAAGATGGAGACCCTGCTGCCCTGGCCTCGGTTCCCACCCCCATCACCTCCCAGGCTCTGAGTCTGTGGTTAGTCCACGGCCTTCCCCACGCGTGGGAGGAGGGGGCTGAGGTGCACCGAGCGGTTAAGGCTGGGAAGTTTCGCACGGGAACCAAGGTTCTGTGTGTTCCTAAGAATACATGAATAGCGTGACCTCGTCTTATGTTAAAAGGATTGGAGGTGGTTTCCCGCTTTCCTCACGCGCCCGAGCATGTGCTAAGTGTAGCAGCAACGCATCAAAAGGAACATGCACTTTAAAAAATGAATGCACACGATAGCATTTGCAGAGTTGAGTGAGCAACGCCAATGTGCTGGAGCTGGTGCCAGCTCAAGCTGTGCCAGTCTGTAGGAGTTCTACTGCTGGTCACCACCTCTTAAATCCACATCCCTTGGGCAATGGCCTTTCCCGCCAACCTGCCTGATTGACTACAGAAACCTCAGCCATGTGAACCATTGCTGTATGTAGGGTGAGCAGATCTAGAATATAAACCGGCAAAGTCAACGGTTCCGCAGGGTCTCCGGGCGTGTCAACGTCCTCCGGTGGTGCATCTGCTGCTTGCCTCCGACCAGGGTCCGGTTCCTCTCTAGAGGTTGCTGGTCCTATGCGTTTGAAGAAGGACGCGTTTCTGGTCACTGTCCCACGCGCGTTCGCCGCTGTGACCATGGATCCCTTGACGTGGGTGACACCCATCGGGTGTGTCTCATATGTCATTGAGAGTTTCCCTTCTGGCTTCCGGTTTCGGACCAGGACAGTATCTCCTACCGCTATCTCTTTTTCCGGCAGCCTCCGCCTCGTTGTTTCCTTCTCGTTCCTCGCTGCCCTGTCCGCTGCCACTTGTGTATCATCAATCACCCCCGGACGTCGCTCTCCTGCTTCCGGTATCAGCCCTCTTGGTATGCGCTTGAATAGGGCTTCGGCGGGCGCGATTCCGGTGGACTGATGTGGGGTGGACCTGTACTCACGGAGGAATTCGATCAGATTATGGCGCAGGTCTTCCCCTCCATTGACGGAGATGCGAAAAATTTTGTTGAGAGTCCGCATGAACCGTTCAACCTCTCCATTGGCTCTTGGCCACAGTGGGGTCACTTTGCGGTGTTTGATGCCTCGTTCAGCGCAGTATCTGGCGAAACGCTGTCCTTGGAAAGGAGCGCCGTTGTCGGAGCAGATCTCGAGCGGGAAGCCGTGGGTGGCGAAAATTTTGTCCATGGCCAGGATGGTGTGATCGCTGGCGGTGGATTCTACGAGCTCCACCTCGGGGTACCTTGACCACTGGTCGGTCACCACTACGAAGTGTAGGCCTCTGCCGGTCGAACCGAAGTCTGCGTGGACGGTACCCCACGGCACGTCGCTCCGTGGCATGGCTTGGATGGGCGGGCTCTTTTCTGCCGGACTCGCAGCTTGGCAAGGTATGCATGCCTTCACGAACTCGGTCACTCGGTGTTCTAGGTCGGGGAACCAGACTTTCAGCCTCAGGCGCGCCTTCATCTTGGCCATGCCTTGATGGCCTGTGTGGGCTAGCTGGAGAACTCTTGTGACCAGGGATCTGGGGATCACGATCTGGTCTCCCCGCAGTAGTAGGCCGTCCGTGGACACTGAGAGTTCGTGTCGAGCCTTCCACAGCAGTTGCAGGTCTCTCTGCGTTTCTGGGTGTCTTCTGGCGTTGTTCAGGAGGACTTCTCGCCATTCCCCTGTCGCAACCGCCCTTTTCACTCGCAGGAACGCCTCGTCCGAATTTGAGTCTTCCGCAATGTTCTCCCTCGACAGGGCCACAGGCAGGGCTGATTCAACGACGAGATGCACAGCGTCCCCTGCATCAGACACCTCGACTGGATTCTGGGCGTCCCTCGTGCCGGGGTGGCGGGACAGGTAGTCTGCGGGGTTGTGGGTGCCTGGGCGGTACACCAGCTTGACGCTGTATTCGATGAGCGATAGCATCCACCTTTCGATCCGGGGAGGCGGCTTTGAAGAGGTGCCTGACAGAATTGGAATCAGGGGCTTATGGTCGGTGACCACAACGACGGGTTTGCCGAGGATGTATATCCTGAAGTGTTTGCATCCCCACAGGATGGCAAGGGCTTCTCTCTCGATTTGCGAGTAGCGCCTTTCCGTGTCAGTGAGGGCCTTGCTAGCGTAGGCAATGGGTCTCATTGCCCCCAGTTCGTCGGCCTGCATGAGGACTGCCCCTAGACCAACTGGGCTGGCGTCAACGACGATCTCTGATTCTCGGCTGGGGTGGAAGTAGGCCATCGTCTCCTGCTCTGACAGGGCCTCTTTGATGGCGTTGAATGATCTTTGTTCTGCCGCTGTCCATTGCCACGGTACGTCATTCCTGGTGAGTGCCCTCAATGGTTCTGACAGGGAGGCCAAGTCTTTGATGAATCTGCCGCAGTAGTTGACCATCCCCAGGAAGCTCCGAATTTCCGCAGGGGAAGTGGGAGGAGGCGCATCTCTAATGTCTTTTACTTTGCCGGGATCAGGTGAAATGCCGTTCGCATGGAAGGTGAAACCGAAGAATTCCAGCCGATCTTTCAGGAATTCGCACTTTTCTTGGTGAAGTGTAAGACCCACTGCCTGGAGTCTCTCAAACGTGCGTTCTAGTCTTTTAAGGTGTTCGCTCTCAGATCTGGCGAAGACCAGAATGTCGTCGGACATGTTAATGACACCCCTCAAGCCAGACAACGCTCCTCTTATTGCGTTCTGGAAGACCTCAGCTGCGGATGAGATCCCGAAGTTGAGTCTCTTGTATTGGTACAGCCCTTCGTGCGTCGTGAACGTGGTGATGTACCTCGACTCGGGGTGCAGTTCCAGTTGATGGTAGCCTGATCTGAGGTCTAGTTTGGAGAAGACTTTGGCGCCTTGGAGTTCGCCGACGATGTCGTCCAGGGTGGGCGTGAGGTGGCGTTCTCTTTTGATGGCCGCATTAGGTAGCCTCATGTCCACGCAGATGCGCACAGCCCCTGGTTGTTTCGGCTTCGGGGCCACTACGATGGGTGAAACCCACGGGGTGGGCCCTTCTACCCGTTCGATGATGTCTCGGTCCATTAGCTGCTGCAATTCCGCCTCTACTTGTGCTCTCAGGTGAAATGGAATTCGGCGGTGTTTGAGGGCTGTCGGCCTTACGGATTTGTCGATGTGCAAACGAATGGGGTCAGCGTTCAGTTTGCCAATGCCCTTGAAGAGGCTCGCGAACTTGTGTAACATGCCTTTTAGATCTGCATGGTATACCCCGAAAGTGAAATGCACGATGTCAAGCGCTTCTGACGCAGCGCAACTCAGTAGTGAGTGGGGGCTGACGTCGGTGACGAAGAATCTTGCCTTGATGGAGTTTTGTCCGTGCGATACTGGGGCGATGAATGCACCTTGGATGGGTAAGGGGGTGTCACCACCGAATGCATATATCCTCGCTGTTGACGTCGCCAGTTCTGGTGGGCCTGGCAGGGCTACGTAGTGCTTGGTGGCTAGCACGCAGACTGAGGCCCCGGTGTCAATGAGGATGGGGGTGGGAATGCCCTTGATGTCGACGGTGCACTTGGGCTGGCGTTTCGTGCTGGGACATCTCGCGATGCTGGAGATGAAGAAGACTTCTTCCTCTTCCTCCTCTTCTTCTTCTGCGAGATCCAGGTCTTGCAGGCCTTGATCAATGGAGGAGATGCCTCTCACTCTGCGGGAACTGCTTCGCCCCGCTCTCTCTGGTCCTCTCGTTGTTGTGACAGGGGCAGCTGCACGGCACGTCCTGGCAAAGTGGCCTGGTACGCCGCATCGGGCGCATGTTCTTGACCTGGCCGGGCAGTCACCGCTGTGGGGGAGGTCATACCCACAGTTCGAGCACGATGGTGCGGTGCTTGGGGTGGACGCGGTGTCAGACTTTCTCGGCGTCCATCTTGGCCTGTTCGCAGACGACCGCCCTACTGCAAATGCATCTTCATTGTGTCCTGGTCGCGAGGCAGCGTCCATTTTCGCGCCTCTGGCCTCTGCTAGTTCGTGTGCTCTGCCCAGGTCTAGAATTTGCTGGAGGGTTAGGCCAGGCTCCCTCAACACCTGCCTCCGAAGTTTACCGGAGCTGCACCCTTGTAGCAGTTGGTTGCGGACCATCTCCTCTTCGTCGGCCCATCTGCAAGAGGACGCCAGGTGTCTCAGGCGGGCGCAGAATTTGTCTAGGGGTTCATCGTCTAACTGCTTCTCAGCGCCCATGACGAACCTATCAAAGTCCACATTGGCCATGGGTAAGAAGTGGTCTTTGAGTGCCTGCTTGACGGCGTCGTAATTGACCACGGGGATGGTCAGGGAGTCATAGATCTTGTGGACTTCTGCGCCTGCTGAATAGATCATGGTCGCAATCTTTTCATCATCGTCGTCAACCCCTGCTGCCCTGAAGAACATGTCCAGTCTTTTGACCCACAGCAGCCACTTCGGTCCTAGCTTGGAAGGGGGCCCAGTGGCATCGAACTCCGGCATGGGGGCTAGGGAGCTGCGGGCTCTGCGGGGAACTGGGGCTGCGGCGCCCTCATCGTCTGCGCCGTCACCCATTTCTTCCTGCTAGGTACTCACAGGTGGTAGATGTGGCCTTGTGGTAGTGGTGGGAGCGAAATCCCCTTCTTTCTTCTTGCTTGCCACAGCCTGGCACCAGCAAGGCTGTGGGGGTTCCAAATCCCTTTCTTTCTACTTGACTGCTACAGCTTGGCACCAGCAGGACTGTGGGGGTTCCAAATCTTCTTCTTTCTTCTTGATTGCCACAGCCTTGCACCAGCAAGACTGTGGGGGTTCCAAAAATTGTTCGTGTTTGTTTTTTTTTTTTTTCCTGGCGCCGTCGGCGAGTGGCGCACGAGCACCCTGTTGGGCCGCAACCACGGTCGCCGCGCGTGACGGCGAGCGGATCAAAGGAAAAAACAAAATGGCCGCCGGTGCGTCGTCAGTATAAGACGCGGCGGACTTAACTGACGTTTCGTGGCCGGGCACGGGAGTGGGCCGTGGCTCGTCCTCGTCGCCAGTGTGATGGTCGGAGGGCCCGTGGTGTCGGGAGGGCCCCTCCGGGGTATGCGGCTGCCGCGCAGAGACGCCGCGCAAGAACAGACACGGAGGCGTCTGCTCGTTCCGGCGCTCCGGCTCCAACTGCCGGGCGCCGCCTTTATTATTAACTGCGCATGCGCCGGCTCGCAAGCCGCGCATGCGCCTTTTGTGTAATACGTACACAACACCCCCCACTGCCCCAGTCGTTCCCACCCCCCAACCATTGCTCCCCACTATGCCCCCACCCACTGGGTTGCATCGCACATTAACATACATGCAGTTTCCAGCACTTCTGTACTGCAGATTCGGCTGTGCCTCTAGGCGTGTTAAGAACACAAGAGCTTGTGCTTTGCTTGTGATCACAGGCTGTGCCATGAGTGTTTCTTAGCCACTCCTGTGGAGCAGTGCATAGAAGGGTTGGGGGTTCGAGCCTACCCTGGGGTGCACGTGACACATGTTATAACTGAAAGCAAGACAGCTTAAATGGCCCCTTGATTTATTGCATCTCTGCAGTGGTCACCACCCCTTTTCTAAAACCGGCACAGGGTTTTTAGGGGACAGGAGACCTAATTCGGAGCGGCCCCAGCAAGTCCGGGACATCTGGTCATCTACTCATGGGCACAGACGATACGCGTGCCCATAGATATCTGGAGGAAAGCGGGGGCGGCCATTTTGAAACTGCTCAATGGAGGGGGTGAGTTTCAGGTATGTCGAGAGCATTGCTTTGGCACAGCCGATACGCATGCCCATAGATATCTGATGGAAAGCGGGGGCGGCCATTTTGAAACTGCTCAATGGAGGGGCTGAGTTTCAGGTATGTCGAGAGCATTGCTTTGGCACAGCCGATACGCATGCCCATAGATATCTGAAGGAAAGCGGGGGCGGCCATTTTGAAACTGCTCAATGGAGGGGGTGAGTTTCAGGTATGTCCAGAGCATTGCTTTGGCACAGACGATACGCATGCCCATAGATATCTGAAGGAAAGCGGGGGCGGCCATTTTGAAACTGCTCAATGGAGGGGGTGAGTTTCAGGTATGTCGAGAGCATTGCTTTGGCACAGACGATACGCATGCCCATAGATATCTGAAGGAAAGCGGGGGCAGCCATTTTGAAACTGCTCAATGGAGGGGGTGAGTTTCAGGTATGTCGAGAGCATTGCTTTGGCACAGACGATACGCATGCCCATAGATGTCTGGAGGAAAGCGGGGGCCGCCATTTTGAAACTGCTCAATGGAGGGGGTGAGTTTCAGGTATGTCGAGAGCATTGCTTTGGCACAGCCGATATGCATGCCCATAGATATCTGAAGGAAAGCGGGGGCGGCCATTTTGAAACTGCTCAATGGAGGGGGTGAGTTTCAGGTATGTCGAGAGCATTGCTTTGGCACAGCCGATACGCATCCCCATAGATATCTGAAGGAAAGCGGGGCGGCCATTTTGAAACTGCTCAATGGAGGGGGTGAGTTTCAGGTATGTCGAGAGCATTGCTTTGGCACAGACGATACGCATGTCCACCGCAGTGAAAGTTTTTTGCCATTGACTTTATTAGTCTTTTTAAATTCACAGACCCAGTACAAACTATCTTACATAGAGTACTGGAAAGGGTTAATAGTTATCCCTTTTTGTCTGTCTCTCATGGAAAATTATTTCGTTCCCCTTTAAGATTTGGCTGGTGGCAGTGGTATTTACCATATTTTTTCTACCACGGTCTATGAAAATAGCCTTGATACTGTTTTAGGTTATGTTAGTAGCCTCGAACTTAAATCCACTGGACCCCATTTACTTTTATTTAGTTCCGGCTGGGTTTATTCGCCATTTCTTTTTGTAAAGGTCTTTCTCGTGTTTTACTCTGCGCGCCAAACCAGGTTTGGTTCCTTTGTTCGCTGTCCTTGCCGGAATTCTGCACAGAAGCCCTCCTTAGGTGCCTGAGAGTCTAGGTAGACAGGATGTGAGGGAGGGGTTTTAGGCCCCTTGCACAGGGTCTCCTTGGAGACCCAAGTTGCACTCTTGTTTGATTGGCTAGGTGACTGTCCTGCCCGGACAGCCACCCTGCTGTGTGATTGACAGGCAGGTTGTGTAAATGGGGGAAAACTGCATAAAAAGCAGGTTTCTGGGACTTGGAAGGCAGAGTTGCCACTGGATCGAGAGAACCGAAGAGAAGCTGAAGGAAGAGGACTGCTGCAACTACGGAACCCCCCGGTGAAACCCTGCTGCGGGTCCAAATCTCCAAACTTCGACGACAGAGAAGATCTGCAAGGAATCTTCTTCCCTTGAGCTGGTGGGACTTACCAGTTCGCCAAACACCAAGCAAGGCCTCCCTCCCCTGGTCGAATTTGCTGTGCACAGCTGCAGTGATCCGGATAGCCAGGAGGACTGGACTCTGTTTGGGTTTTAAGGTGCTCACCCTTTATTCGTTGCTTTGCTCTGCTGCTGTTTTCTTCCCTGAGCAGTGCAGGACCCTCCAGTCTTCCTTCTTCATGTCAGTCTGACAGTCGCTTCAGGAATCGTGAGCCTGCAGGACCTGCCAGGAAACTTCTGCCTCAGCTACAGCATTGTTCTGCTCTAAAGGTACTGTGCTAACTCGGTTGTTCGTTCCGTCCGACCGCGGTGAAAGTGTTTTAAATCTTTCGCCAATCCGAGGGCTTGTCCTTCTCAACTCTTTTAAGTAACTTTTCCTCAGACCAACTTCGTTTCGAACTCTTGGCAAAGACTTAACCACGAACTACTCTGAATTGATCCTCTGCAAAGACTCTGAACCATTAACATTGGCTCAGGCCTATTGATTTGAATCCTAGTTGTAGTAAGCCTTTTCTAGATTGCCCTGCCTATCACTTGTTGGTGCTGCTTGATTTTGAATAACCTTTTCTTTCCTTCTCTTTTTAAATTGCTGGAGGGCCATTTTGTTCTCACTTCATTTTGATCTTAACTAGTCCAGAATTGATTGGGTGTGGTGTATTATTATATTAAGATTGTGGTTTCTGCTGCTTTATAATAGTGAACTGTTTTATAACTGATGTGTAAATAAATGTATATTCTTTTACTCAGAAACCTTGAGTCAGTGTTTGTTTGAACCATAGTAATTGCTGTCCTTTGTGTAACTTCTGGTACTGCTCACTTTACTCTTGAGATAAGTCTGGCTGCTCAGCCATCGCTACCACTTTACTGTGCCAAAGGTGAAATTGTACTGTCACTTGAAGTCTTAATTGTGTGTGGTGTTCCCAAAGGGTACTGCATATGATTCTGCCTAACAGTCCGCACCTAGTTTGTGTCAACTTCTGCCAATAAGCTAGTGTATAAAATATGAATGCCTAATGCACCTGCACACCTTCTGCGCAATTGTATTTTCTCAAAGCATCAACACTGTAACCATATTCTTAAGACTTGGTGCCTAGATGCCTCTGGGCTGTGCGCTCTACAAATGTACAAATAAATAAATAATTACATAAATAAAACCAGAAGAACGTCCTTCTCTGTCTGCACTCCAAGACTCTGGCCCACCCCATCACTTCTAGAGTATCTCAAGACTTTCCCTTCATGGAATGGCTCCTCTTAAGACCTATGTCCACACATGTCCTGTACTCCCCACCCTACCTGAGACTCAGTGATCTGCTCCCCCGTTGCTTGATCCCTGTCGCCCTTCCCTGTTAGTTCCCTGCTTCCCTCACTGTGTTCTTCACCTCTGATTGTAAAGCGCTCCATTGCCTCTCAGAGCTATGTCTGCTCTCAATAAATTCCCTAAGAAAGTAAAAGCCATAAAATACCCTCACGATAATAATAAGGTCGAAGCCATGACTCTAAACATGTGAAGCTGGAGACACTGCTGCTCCATATGACAAGAGCCTTTTAATAGAGTCTTTTGCGTATTGCTGTAGTTTATGGGGTTACAAAACAAAAAGCGGAAAAAGGTGAGTCTCAAGAAATCCAGGAACAAAAATCCACAGAGATGGAAACTAGAAACAAACAACCGCCCAAAAACATTGCAGGTTCCGGCAGCTTGATTTCATGAGACGTTTCACATGGAACCGAAACTACTTCTTTCCGAGAATCAGGATTTTGATTCTAAACAATATGGCTGCCTTCCTACCAAGACCCTTGCAAAATAAGAGGCTCTGGGTGGAAACTGACTAGTGTGTAGTTGATTGGATTAATAACACACTCTGCAAAATGTATTGTCGCATTGGGGCATCTCCACAGTGCACATGTCTCTCTATCCGTCCATCCGTCTGTCTGAGGATTGTAGGAGGCTTGGGGTTACAAGTTCAGACTTTCCTCTGTCTGAGCCCGAGGCTACGTGACAGTGTGTGAGTCCTCGAGCAGGAAGCATCAGGCTGCACACTGTGGTCAGCCCCTAGTTCCGCATGCGGCCGCCCTCTGGGTGCTGAAGATGGAGAGCCTGCTTCCCTGGCCTTGGTTCCCACCGGTCCTGGCTCAGTTCCCACTGGCCTCACCTCCCAGGCTCTGAGCCTGAGGCTACGTGACATCGTGTGAGTTCTCGAGCAGGAAGCATCAGGCTGCACACTGTGGTCAGGCCCTAGTTCCGCATGTGGTCGCCCTCTGGTTCCTGAAAGTTGAGACCCTGCTGCCCTGGCCTCGGTTCCCACCGGCCTCATCTCACAGGCTCTGAGCCTGTGGTTAGTCCAGGGCCTTCCCCGAGCGTGGGAAGAGGGGGCTGAGATGCACCGAGCACCAAGAATCTTTGTGTTCCTAAGAATACATGAATAGCGGAAGAGCTCAAACCGCGTGATCATTTCTCATCTTAAAAGGATGGAGGTGGTTTCACGCTTTCCATACAAGCGCCGGAGCATTTGCTAAGTGTAGCAGCAACACATTCAAAGAAAAAAGGACTTAAAAAAAGAATGCACATGATAACACTTGCAGAGATTAGTGAGCAACGCCAATGTGCTGGAGCTGGTCCCAGCTCAAGCTTTGCCGGTCTGTAGGAGTTCTTCTAAGGAAGAGCTTCCACTGGTGACCACCTCTTAAATGGCCTTTCCCACCAATCTGCTGTATTGACTACAGAAACCTAAACCATGTTGTTAGGCAGAATCCTATGCAGTTCCCTTAGGGAGCACTACAACAGATTAAGACTACAGGTATATGCAACAAATCCCCTTTGGTATCAGTCTGTACCACAATGATTTAGTTGGTAGCTGTGGCTGAGCAGCCAGAATTATCTAAAGAGGGAGATGAGCAGTATTCAGGGTTTACCCAATAGGACTACAGTACTATGGAACAAGGAAACACTGACCAAAGCTTTGTATCAAAAAGAATACACGCACCCGTGTAAAGCCCCGTTAAGTCCCGCTTTGCCGTGGACGCTTCTCCAGTGCTCCTACGATCAACAAGGATTGCTGTTGTACTCACTACAAGATCCAGCAGGCTTTGCTGCATCAAGGGCTGGGTGGAGCTATATAAGCTCAGGATCGCGCGCACCGCGCGCGCGCACCCGTGTAAAGCCCCGTTAAGTCCCGCTTTGCCGTGGACGCTTCTCCAGTGCTCCTACGATCAACAAGGATTTGCTGTTGTACTCACTACAAGATCCAGCAGGTGAAAGGAAGAGTGAACTGTGCACTATATGGAGAAATTATAGCTATAAAACAGTCTATATAACATACTTTTCTCTTATTTAGGCTTTGCTGCATCAAGGGCTGGGTGGAGCTATATAAGCTCAGGATCGCACGCACCGCGCGCGCGCACCCGTGTAAAGCCCCGTTAAGTCCCGCTTTGCCGCTTCGCCGCGGCAACGCGGCTAATGCGGGTTAGTTAAGCTGGTGTGCTGTTTTATAGTTAGATTCTAGGGAAGCACATTGCACTTAGGTGCCATTCAAACTTTGCTTAAACTTTGTGGTGTCCGGAAAGAGGCTCCCCAGTGCTAAGATGTTCACACTTCGTACTGGCATGCCTTGCACCGAACGAGTTCATGCCTTAATGGAGTCCACTTCAAGAGACAGTCCAGCGTCGTTTACAAAAACGGTACGACCCTCTGCCAAAAGTGCACCGTGGGACAAGCGAATAAAGAAGAGAAGCTCACGACTGGATTTCGTCATGGGCGACTTAAGGAACTTTGGGTTCAACAGTTATCGGACATTACGCTCTGCAGCTAGAATGCCTGAACTGAACAATCTAAGTGTATCGAATATAGAAGCACAGCCCCTTTATAATGATGTAGGGGCGTGCTCTGCTCAGAAATCTGTGGTGAATGCACAAGTGACACAGGTCCCAGATGGTGATAAGGAAGTGGAAGAACAGCCATGCAACATTTCACTGTCTGATTCAATGATACTCCAAAATGCCCGTTCAGGGGTTGTTAGCTCAGTTCCCCTTCCGCTAGAAAGCCAGGATGTTGGTGTTGCTAAAGATGTTGTAATTATTGAGCTGGAGTCATCGGACTCTTGCTTCGTGGCCAAGGACGACACTTTTGATCTTTCCAAATCGCCAGCATTGTTTAATACTGGAGACATTTCAGAATCTGAAAGTTCGATCTCATTTATTCCGCCGACTCCCAGGAGACCTAATGGTAATAGCTTGATTATAAATCCGGATCTCGTGTTAAAAAAAGATGATCCTATAACACTGGAAAAAATGAACATGGCTTTGATGTCTCTAGCCAGATTGTTTGAAACTATAGACTCCAAAATCAATGCAATACAAGATAATGTTGATAACTTCCAGAGATCTCAGAAGGCATTTAGTTTGTCCTTGGCCCGAAAGCAAGAGGCTGATGTAAATCAGGCAGCCCATTTTTCTAAACAACTGGGTATGTTGTTATCAACCTGCCAAAACATTGATGACCAGCTAAATGGCAACCTGAACCCAGTTACAGTTGGGGGAAATATACAAAGTGTTAACACTGTTGTGCCCTTTGTTGAGGGCATTATAAGAGAAGTGACAGCTAGGGAGACAACGAATGTACCAATGGGGCTACAATCTGACCCAAAAATTGAACTAATCAAATCTGTTCACGGTGGGAAGGGAGGAAAGTCTGTGAAGTCTGTGGAGATGACACTGGTAACTCCCTTACCCGATCAGTTGATTCGGAGGGAAGAGGTGGCAAGGGTTCCTATGGTTGATGATTCAAAAATCAAAGAATCACAGCAGTTAAAAGGGGCATATACGATATTTGCAAAAAAACCTAAGGGCCCCTCTAATCAATCAATGTCAAATTCAAAGAAGTCAAAAAATCAGAAGTCCAAAACAACGGCTGTGAATGGGTCTACGAAACAATTCTTTAAATCCCTGTCTAAACCAAATAGATGCTCAATGTTAGCTTCTAGTGCTATCACAAAAAAATATCAAAATCTATCTCAGGAAAGACAAAGAATGTTGAACAAGGGTAAAGATCCCAACCTTAGGACTCTCCCTTATGCTCCCTTAGATGAGTTGGTGCATGTTGCGCAGGAGCTGGGGAGCGGATCTACTAATGTAACGGCCCCAACCCAAGTGCCACCTGTACCGAAGAACAAGCGAGTGAAAGCTAACCCAATGCCCAATGTCCCAGTCAATACGCAGGACCTTAGGAAAGCTGTGGATGAGTATATGAGTCAATACCATCCTAAGCCACATGTGACTCACCCTCTGTCTCAGACTCTTAATCCATCATTGGAGGAACCTGAATTAGGGGATGATGAAAATACTAACGGCGAAAGGACCCTCCCTATTCAGGAAGTAAAGTCCTCTAAGAATGCCCTACTAACAAATAAAACAAGTGTGGATGCACAAGACAACCTACAAAATAATATTCTATGCACAATTAAAGACTGTCTAGTTGCTCTGACCACGGAACAAAATAGTCTTAAATCTTCCTTGAAGGCAATGAGGAGTGGCCACTCTGGTGTGGGAAACCCATCTCATGTAGAATGCATCTCTAAGAATGTAACGTTTAAATCCCCATTGGAAGAGATCCAATCTTACAAGCATAGAGATTCACTCAGTAAACGGAATCATTCTGATGTTAAGGTACCACACGAGAGCAAAAAGCCTACCCAATTGTTCTCCTTGTTCCTCAGTTGTCGGGGGGGTTCCTTTCCAACATACATAATGAACAGAGGAAGCATCATGCAAATATTTGCAGACATCCCAAATTTGGAGGATATCTCCTCAGGTGATGTAGTACAAGTGGAGTTCCCCGATGATAATGATCTAACAGTGTCCTGCTTGTGGTTAAGTTCTCGCATTATTTACAATATTATTTGGTCCGCTAGATCTGAATTCTTTGATTTGGGCTTTGACTTAATTCCAACTACTAAGGAATCCCAGCCGGTGGAAGCTATCACTGATCCAGCTAGTCAGGTAATCAGTGATGAGCATACCTCAGGTAGGGGATGCAGCTGTGGGAAAGCATAACTAGGAACTAATGACCCTAATGTTCGAGGTCAGAAATTGGTAGTCATGAGCTGGAACACGAGGGGATATAAACATTTGCTAAATAATGCTAAGTGTGATCTCAAAGATTGTGATCTAGCCCTTTTGCAAGAAACCTGGTTGACTATCCCCCTATCGTGGAACAATCATTATGTCCAGTTAGTTCCAGCAATTAAGGGACAGAAAGGTAGACCAATGTCTGGGTTGATGACTATCTCCAATATGTCCACGATAGCTATTATCTCTGACGGGCCCAACCCAAACTCCTATTTGCAATGTTCAGTAATTATGTTCCAAAAGCTGAAATTTTTAGTCATAAATATATATTGGAACCCAATTGCAATTTCAACCTCTACTCTCCTAAATGATTTGAATACATTAATGGAAGACAATATAACTATCCCGGACATTGCGCATGTAATATTAGCCGGGGATTTGAATATGCATTTGTTGGCATCATCTAAGAAAAGGAGTTTGGATCGGGTTTCACCGTGGAGAACTTTTATTACTACGTGGGACCTAATTATGTTAAATGGGGCAGTGGAAACTGATAACCCTCCATCATACACGTGGTCTTGTGGTGCTCAAAATGCCATAATTGACTATATGTATGTTGATAGAAGGCTGTTTGAGAAAATCTCTGAGTTTAGGGTAGTTCCCACCATAGCGAGTGATCATTGGATTTTGAGAGCTGAGTTTGTGATCCAAACCAAGGAAGAACTTCGCTCCAGTCCAAATCAATTGAGTGGTCTAACTATAAACGCCCAACGTAACAGACTTCATTGGTCAAGCGATACACTGCAAACATTTGCACGCAGTGTAACGAATGACCAACAGCGATTGATAAGAGGTATGGATGTTGCTGATTATCATGATAAAATGCATCTTTTTGCCCCTGCTTCAACCACCGAAACTAACAAGAGCAGGCAGCAGCATATCCATATGTTTGATTTGGCCATTAGAGATCGAAAGAGGCAATATCGAAAACAGAAAAGACAGATTTCTAACTTACCGGTTCAGTACCGTGACTCGGCCCTACGCAAATTGAAGACCAAATATAGAAATTGGATTTGAGGTCATAAAGCTAATATGTTCCAACATGATGGGGAAAAATGGTTACAGATGGTCCAAACTAAAAATACATCACAAATCTGGAAAATGATAAATAATGGGGCAGGCGCTCCGCAGTTAACGGCACAACTTAATGGCGTGTCGGAAAAAAGTTGGGTCGCCTATTTCACTAGTATCTACGCCCTTCCGGCGAATAGCACCTCAAAGCTGAATCTAGAAATATTGAATTCAGCCTTTCAGATTAGTTTTGACCGTGAAGATGTTTTGTTTTATATCAATAAAGCTAGCTCTTCAAGAGCCCCTGGTCCTGACGGTTTATCAAATGATGTCCTAAAACAGAATCCGGAGTTATGGGCATCTATTCTCTATGCTATCTTCCAGGTCCTGCTAACAAAACAAGCAGTTCCTTTGTCGTGGTGCAAGGCCATCACAGTGCCAATTTATAAGAAAGGCGACCGAACAAACCCGGCCAGTTACCGTCCGATTTCTCTTCTTGACGCCCCTGGCAAGATTTTCAGCAGAATTGTTTTAAGAGACCTTGACAATTGGGCTTCAGAAGAGAATCGGCGAGATCCTTTTCAAACTGGTTTTGTGCGAGGTCTTGGCACAAGCATCAATATAACGACCCTCAATGCAATCAAAGAGTTATACGCCACAAGAAATCAACCAATATATCTGGCGTATGTTGACTTTCGAGTGGCCTTTGACTCGGTGGATCGGTACCTATTGTTGGAGAAGTTGTTGAAACTTGGCTGCCCACCCTCACTTGTGCATTTGATACACTTACTTCATTCGAACACTTCAATGAAAGTTAAATTGAATCTAGAAGGGCTGCTATCAGATGAAATACCAACTAAACGCGGCCTAAAACAAGGCTGCATCTTAGCCTCCACATTGTTCAATCTGTTTATATTTGATCTTGGCAATGAATTCAACAATGTTGTGAATGATGCTCCAAAACTTGGCAACCAGATCATTGCATGGCTCCTGTATGCAGATGATTTGGTTCTTATCTCGCAAACACCGAGAGGCCTGCAAAATATGCTTGATAAACTTGATCAGTACGTTGCCAAAAACAACCTGACCTTAAATTTGGAGAAAACACAGGTGATGGAATTGGGGAGACTTGGACTTAAATCAAAGAAACAGTATTGTTGGCTTTTGAACAAACAGAGGTTGAAAATAGTCAATGAATACAAATACTTAGGAGTCATATTTAGCAACTCCTCCACTAATACACCCCAAAGAGATGGTATAGAGAGTAAATTGTCCACTCTAATCTCGCAAGCGAGAATCTTGCAATATAAGTATGGTAAGTTCTCGTGCAAACACATTCTCACCTTCTATCAACAAAAAGTAATCCCCATTGTCACCTATGGTTCAGAAGCCTGGTCACCTCCACAGGCTGGTTATTGGAACAAAATTGAGGCTAGGTTCTGGAAGAAAGTTCTGAATCTACCAAGCTCTTGCCCAAATGCACTGCTTCGTTTTGAGTTGGGAATTCTCTCAGTGAACATACAAGTGTCCTGGAAGAGATGCTGCCTTTTTTTTCGGAAATGTGTGATGGGCTTATCCAGCAATAGTGTGCTAAGAATTTTGGCAGACTACTTATTGCGGTCTGAACATTTATTCCCATTAAATTGGAGAGCGGCTGTTCTGTCGGATCTAACAGAAGCTAATATCACATTAGATCTATTACTATCCAATCCAACCAAAGCTAAAACCAAATTGTATCATTTAGATTGGCACATAACGCAACAGGACTGTATGAAGCTAAAAGATTTTGATAGAGCTATGTTTGGGCATAAAAAATTCCAAGGAACTGCTGATTATCTATTAAAATGTCCTTCCCACAAATTGAGAAATCAAATATTGCGATTTCGTTTGAATCTATGGCCAACGAAACAAGTTCTGCTAAGGAGGGGTATTATTAAGAGAGACTGTATTTTTTGTCGATTCTGCAATGATGCAAAAGTCGAAGAAACATTAAAACATCTATTGATAGAATGTACTGCATTACAATCACAGAGAAAGGACTTAATTGACAAACTAACAAGGCATCATTTCATAAGACGCTCTAATGATGAGCTATGGTGTGAGCTGTTCGCAACTCCAAAGATAACAATAAAAATTGCCACTATCCATTTCCTAAACAACATATTATGTCCCATACTCAAGTGAGTAACCAATCTGCCCATTGGAAGAAATGGAAGAAATGGGTTGGTACCTGACTCGCTATATATGTCTTGATTGTGGTATGGTTGTATCTGACTTTAACATGTGATTGCAGGCTAATTCACAGAACTGGATTCGCTAACTGCAAGTAGCTGTGCAGAGGGCTCCACTTATTTATTTTAATCATTAGTTAAGCAAATGCTATGCAATCCCTTCTTCTTATCTCACACAATTTCTTTTTCTTTGTATTTTAATGATGTATGTATTTTGTTTTAAACTTCGTTTTGAAAGGTTGATTTAATCAGCCATCCAAAATAAAAAAAAATAAAAAAAAAAAGAATATATATATTTATTTTACACACTCTAAGTCCAACACACAAATCACTATAATTAAAGCAAGTTAAAACAGTCAAGAAAAGTATACACAACTCCCTATTTAACTTGTAGACAAGTTTGAGCAAGAGTGAAAACTGAGCAAAACGGCACAGTGTAAACCAAGCAGAAATGGTACTCTAACAATTTCTTCAGAGGGAGGGAAAGGACACGTTATACAGGGGTAGACTACTAAACACACCAGCAACACTTCCCAATTGGATTGTGAACAAGTTAGGCAAGGTAGTACTTTAGTATAAGCAATACTTAGGTGAAAACCGAGCAAAGGGGCAGTTCAACAATATTAAAAGGGGAAGGAAAGGTGGTTATAAGAGTTTTAGGTGCACCAACACATTTCTTGATGAGAAACAATCTAGAGAAGGCAGTTGTAACAGCTTTAGTCAAAGTCAATAACCCTGTGCCAGAGTAAGTGGTACAAGGCAAGGTACCCAGGATCAAACCGTTCTAGTAGCTGCAGTCAAGTCTTTGTTTAACGATTGAAAAGGAGGGTGCAGAAGGCAAAAAAAGACAATGTTAGACGATAGGGGCGACCAACCCAGAAAGTAAGTAAAGGATTTCAAACACCTTTAGCAGTACCCAACGAAACGGGAGGCCTGGCGGAACAATGTACCTTAAAAGTGGAAGCGGCTCCTGTGGTGGCTGTAGTTCCTGGCAGTTCCTGCAGTTCGGTAGATCCAGCAGAGGAAGAGAGGCGCTCGTCGTGGAGGACAGTTCGAGTCACTGCACTGCCCAGGGAAGAAGCCAGCGGCAGTGATGCCGAAATGGAATAAAAGGTACGCTCCTTTAAATCGCGGTCATGGTGGACGGGTGCCTGGCTATCTGGTCTCAGAGTGCAGGGCACTGGCAATTCGACCAAGGCAGGTCCTTGAAGGCGATTGGCAAACTGGTTGGCCCCACAAGCTCAAGGGAAGAAGGCTCTTGCAGATGAAGATCTTCTCTTGTTGTTGGAGAAAAGTGGTGAGGATCTGCAGCAGGACTTCACCGGTGGTTCAGTCGTTGCAGATGTCTTCAGTTTCTCTCCTCTTCGGGTTTCTTAGTTCCAGTGGTGACGTCTTGTCCTCCAGTCCTCAGGACCCTGCTTTTTTGCAGAAAGACCCCCATTCATACAGCCTAGCTGTCACTCACACAGTGGGGTGGCTATCCTGGCGGGATAACCCCCACCCTATCTAGGCAGAGTGTGACTTGGGTTGCCTAGGTAACCCTGTACAGGGTGCCTATTCCACCTCCCACACATCCTGTCTAACCCAGACTCAGTGGCGCCTAGAGGAGGGCTTCTGTGCAGAAGTCCACCAAAAGGACGAACAAAGGATCCCCGACCTGGGTTAGGATTACAGAGGAAGACACGAGAAAGATGTTTTAACAGAGATATGGCAAAAATACCCAACCGGAGAATAAATAATAATTAAATAAACCGGGGGTATGTTCGAGGCTACTATTTAAAAAAATAGCCTCGAACAATGGGAAAATCCCATAGAAAACTATTTGCGGTTAAACGAAATGTGGTAGAACCACTGCCACTGGCCATACTCTGATAAAAGGGGGACGAGTCATCGTCCCCTATAAAACAGAAACAGGGGAAACATTATTAACCCCTCCAGTACTTCCATATAAGATGGTTTGTACTTGTTCTGTTCAATGGATTTGACTAGTAAAGTCAATGGTAACTTTACATGCCCTGGGAGACAGTAGTCAGTCCCAGGGTATGGAGTCTATGGGCCTCATTACGAGGTAGGAGCTAAGGGAAAAACGATGCCGGTAAAGGATTACCGGCATCGCTTACCGCTCCGGTCTATTACGACCCGCCTATTCACTATTAGCGGCACCGCAAAGAATGGTGCCTCTTATAGCGGCATGGGGGGCACACGACCCCCCATGCCAGCAATAGCAGCATGGCGGAAATATGAGTACATCACAAGTCAGGCGGACATGCAAATAGCGGCATGAATCAGGTCCAAAAAGTGGATACCGGCATGGCAGAAATACCACCATCGCGAACCACCCATAAATGGCCATGTGCAGTGTTATCAACTGCCACAGGTGCACAGAATCAGCACAGGTGGAGGCAACGTAGACTGGGCCAGCACAAAAGGAGCACACCACAACCCTTCCCACACCCATTCACACAAAAATGATTCCAATACTAGTAGCAATCCTGGGGCTGGAGGACATGCTTGCATTGCAACAGCAACAACAACAACAACAGGCAGCACAGAGGAGACGCAGGAGGAGAAGGAGGGTGAGACAGGCACAGCATGCCCCAACAGTGCAGGCAGTTGTACCACACAGGCAGTCCCCAATCCCTCAAATCAGAGCCAGTCCATTCAACCTAACCCCTGAGCAGATCCACACCCTGTACCGTCTGGACCGGGACATCATCACCACCATTTTGGACATGATACACATCGACATCACCAGCCTCATAGACATCCGTACTGCCGTCCCCCCTCTACTTAAGGTGGTGTCTGTGCTCCACTTCCTGGCCCAAGGCACCTACCAGCACACTGTAGGGCAGATGCATGGCATATCACACCCATTATTCTCACGCACGCTGAACCAAGTGCTCGATGCCCTCCTGAAGCACACAGACGACCACATATTCCTACCACGGACTGCCAGGAGATCTCCAACACCGAAGTAGGCTTCCATTCACTGGCAGGCATCCCAAGTTGCATCGGGGCCCTCGACTGCACCCATGTGGAATTGGTGGTCCCACATGCCATGTAGGTAGTGTACAGAAACCGAGAGCAATACCACTCCATCAACGTGCAAATGGTATGTGACTCTAACAAGATCATCACACATTGTTGTGCCCAATATCCCGTATCAACCCATGATTCAATGGTCCTGCGGAACTCAACGATACCACGCTACATGGAGCGACATGCCAGACAACGTTCCTGGCTACTGAGTGAGTTGCATGGCAAGCACATGGCAGTGTGATGTGGGGAGTACATTTGGGGGGGAGAGACGCATACTCCAACTGGGTGAGATGGGGGGGGGATGCATACTCCAACTGGGTGAGATGGGGGGAGAGATGCATACTCCAACTGGGTGAGATGGGGGGGAGAGATGCATACTCCAACTGGGTGAGATCAGTTGACTGACTGAACAATGCCCATACTGAAATACACCACTGTCCCCCAAAGCAGGCCAGACTGAACCTGAGACATGAAAACAATATGCAAGACGTAAGCTGCACAACAATGACAATAAGCCATTACTGCAACCATGCCATATCCATCCACATGTACACTGCACATCATGAGACCGTACCCTCTACAACACAATGCAGCGACATGCTGCCAATATGGCCAATGCAAATGTCCTCTGAACAGCATCACAACGGAAATGTGTCCATGAGTGCCTACAAAGTGATCACATTAAGCTAATGTACGGAATCTCACTCGTACACCATGACAGAAGTGCAGCATGCCACCATGGGGACAACAAGTGTGGAATGGCAGATCACTAGGAGTCTGGTTCCAACGGTGACAGGACCAAAGGATACGAATGACTACAGTCATGAACACTTGCAAGGAATATGTCACCTTCACACATTGCAGTAACTATGATTACCTCCATGCATGCAGGGATATGTGGATGTCATCAAGGAAACAATCCTGGCTTGTGTGTGATAGGTACAGGTTCCATTTGATGAAATAATGTACACATAACCATTGTTTCACCCATGCAGGTGATGCTGGCTATCCCTTGAAGAGGTGGCTCCTTACCCCTGTCCGGAACCCACAGAACAGTCACAAAGAGGACTACAGTCGTGCACATACCCGTACCCGTGTGGTGATCGAGCAGACATTTGGCTTTTTGAAGACACGGTTCCGGTGCCTCAGCAGGTCGGGTGGAGCTCTCCTGTACAGCCATGAGAAGGTGGCCAAGATCACCATGGCATGTGTCATGCTGCACAATATGAGCATCAGACGGAACGTGCCTCTGCCCCCTGACATTGAACTGCAACCACCTGGTGAGGAGGAGGAGGAGGGAGAAGATGGGGCTGCACGTCAAACAGGTCGCGATGCACAGGAGGGACGTGCTGTGCGCCAGCATCTGATAGACCAATATTTCTAATACACAGGGATGAAGAGGGTGCAATGGATTTAGGACTCAGGGCACTGGGCGTGGTGGGGAAATGAACACTGTGCACTGTCCACCAATAAAGCACACATACACAATGAAGAATGTCCACTCATGTGATTGTTCATGACACAACAGGTGTATTAAGTATTATGATATTATGAAGTGCATGGACCCTCCACCACAAACACACTTTCCCCCTCCCCCCGCAACTCCCCCAAACACCCTACCACCCTCCCCCCACAACTCCCCCAAACACCCTATCCCACCTCCCCCCGCAACTCCCCCAAACACCCTATCCCCCCTCCCCCACAACTCCCCCAAACACCCTATCCCCCATCCCCCCACAACTCCCCCAAACATGGCATGCACTTCAGTGCAGCATTAGTGTTCAGGAGTCACCGACATCAGGCTGCCCCTACTTCCCACCTCCTCTACCAGAATTGGGTGGTTGCAAGTCTGGGTGCGGCATGGACCGCGCGGATGTGTGCAGGGGGCTGGTCTGCCTGGAGCTGGCAGAGGAGGAGGTGCTTGGTCCAGTCCCTGTGCGGGACGCTGGCTCTCCATTGCATCCGCGATGCGGGTGAGGACCTGCCTCACAGCTGACAATTCGTCACTGGCTTCTATAGCTTGTTGTATGCCCTTGGCATATTACCGGCACTCCTCCCTCGCAAGGGCACTCTCGCTCACGTGCTTGCCAACCAGCACAGTCACCCCTTGTCTCTGGGTCTGCGTTTGGTGGTTCTTGGCACGGCTTGCGGCATGTGTCCGCCATCAGGTGAGTACTCCATGGGACTCCATCTCCCTGCCACTGTCTCACCACCAGACAGCTCATGGCTGCTGGCATTTGATGTGGGGCGTGGGCTGTGGTGTGCTGCCAGCTGCGGGCTGAATGTGCGTTGTCCTACGGGTGTTATGCATGGTTCATCGACATCTGACAGGGGTGCCGTGGCAGCTGCTTCGCCAATCGAGCTGTTTGCAGAGGACAGTGAGCCTTCTACCACTGGCTCCTGCGTGGTGGGAGTGGCTGGTGTGGGTGCTACCGCATTGTCGGGCACCCTTTCACGGCTTGGTGACATGGCTACTTGTGTGATTTTGGCCCTCTGTGGCAGTGCAGGTTTCCCAGTGCCCCTCGATGTCCTAGACCTGGTGCCTACTTCCATGCCCTTGGCCTTCTTCTTCAGTGTTGGGGCCTGCGCCGCAGAGTCCTGCTCCTCACTGTCAGATTGTGAGCCTGTGGGGGACCAAGAGAGGGATAGCATCGGTGATGGGTCAACGTGCATCATGCATACGTTTTCATTGCTGCAGTTCTGTGCATTTGGACTTCGAGTTTGGACATACAGGTTGTTCGCCATATTGGTGGGTCATACAGGCATGAGTCTGGGTGACACGTGTCTGAGGTGCTGCATGCATGGGGTTGTGTGAGGATGTGCGCAGCTTATGGGCGGGGTTGTGTACATGTGTGTGTGATGCCCCATACATTAGCTAATTTCAAGGTCACATTTGGGGGAGAACTTCATGCTTTGCATTGCAGTGTTTTGTGTGGACACTCACCTCCATCTGACGATAACGGCACACCGCGCTCCATTTCACAAACTCCCTCGATTGATTCTATGCCAATGGTGCTGGCACATGTCTCCTCCCAGTCTTGCATCTTAATTGGGGATCCTCCTCTACCTACTGTACCCATGGCCTGGCTCCTGTTGGCTGCTAGTATGCTCCGGACACAGAGGAGCAGGTCGTCCTAGCACTTGCGGATGTCCTTTACAGTGCAGGGGGTGGAGCCCACCATACTGACTTTCCGTGCCACCTCTGCCCAGATCTCCTTTTTTTTAATCTGGGCGGGACGATGCATGTCGTGCGCAAACACAACCTCTGCATTTGCAGCTGGTGTGTCTGCTAGCATGGTTAGTTCTTCATTGGAGAAACGTTCCTTGCGCTGGCGCGCTGCACCTTGCTTTAGGGCCTTGGGCATTCTCAGATGTAGTTGGATGAAGTTTGGCCAGCTGTAGTGTTGCTGCAGGTCCTGGGTGCTCAGGATGGCAACAGATTGTGTTTTTAATGATGGCTATCGTGCTCTTTCCCGTTCCTGTGCGATGATGCTACTTCCGGTTCCGCTTATTTACAGTCACCAATAGCGGTGACCGCTAATGCCGGAATCATGGATGGCGCAAGTGGTATCATCGCTTTACTTGATGCCGCTAAGGGACATTTTGGGGTCTTTAACAGCATGGCGGTAGTGTCCTTAACGGCATGGTGCAAAGCTCGTGCCTGCATACTCGTAATGGCACGCAATTAGCGAGCTGGTTACTACACGGACACGTTATTTGCTCCATACCGGTAAGGACCGTTACTTACCTCCTACCTTGTAATGAGGCCCTATGTTAGGGGGTCACTATGACACCCCTGCGTTACTGCACTGAGGGTGCTGTGTAACACACAGAAATAAGATGACACCTATGAGGGTGAGAAAAACCCCATAGACCATAAGCACAAAAAAAAGCCTAAAACACACATCAGCAATATGCCTAAGAGTGGGAAAAAGAGTCTCACTCTTAGCAGGAGAAAAAAAAAACTTCAAATCCAGCAAAGCTGCTGGGGGACTCTATATGGAAGGGAAATTAGCCTTGAAAGATAATTCTCCCTAACACTGCCCCCCCCCCCAGACTAAGGGACAGGAGGATCTAATCCACTCCTGGATGAGTCTCTTAGCTCTAGTCGGTTAAAAACATCCTAGAGAGACCATCAGCATTTTGGTGGTGACATCCTGACCTGTGCTCAATGGAAAAATCAATCCCTTGGAGGCAGATCGACCATCTCAGTAGTTTTGGGTTTTCCCCTTTCATTTACATCAACCATCTCAAGTGTTGGTGGTCAGTCTGAATGGTGAAAGTAGAACCATACAAGTATGGCCTAAACTTCTTCAGAGCTCACACAATAGCAAAACATTCTCTCTCAATAGTTGCCCACCTTGTCTCAGGTTCCTTCAGTTTCCTACTGATGAAGCAAATGGGGTGCTCCCTACCTTTCTCATCCAGATGACTAAGGACTGCACCTATGCCTGTATTGGAAGCATCTCTTTGCACAATGAAGGGTGGGTGGTAGTCAGGAGCTCTTAGAACTGGAGCTTGACAAAGGGCTCTTTTCAGGCTTTCAAAGGCCTGATTTCACTCCTCATTCCATTTGACCTTTTTATGGAATTTTGGAGAGGAGATTACATTCAGAGGAGAAGCTATGGTCCCATAGTTCTCAATGAAATTACTGTAATACCCAGTGAGGCCTAAAAAGGCTCACACCTGGGTTTGAGTAGAAGGCGTTGTCCAATTTTGCACAGCTTCTATCTTGCTGAGCAATGGCCTTATTTCACCACCTCCTACCTCATGACCAAGGTAGACCACTTTACTCTGACCAATTTGACATTTGCTTGCCTTTATGGTCAGCTGGGCCTGCTCAAGAGCCTGCAAAACATATCCTAGGTGGTCAACATGTTCTTTCCAAGTAGGGCTGAACACTGCAATGTCATCCAAGTATGCAATGCAGAAGTCCTCCATCCCATTCAGAACCTGAGTAAACATCTTTTGGAATGTAGCAGATGCATTCTTTAATTCAAATGGCATAACCTTGAATTGGTATAAGCCAACTGGGGTGGAGAATGCAGTGTTCTCCTTGGCATGGTCTGTCAGTGCTATTTGCCAATAGCCTGACGTGAGATCAAATGTGCTGAGGAACTTGTCTAAACCAAGTCTATCCACCAGCTCATCTGTCCTAGGCAAAGGATGGGCATCAGTCTTAGTGACTGCATTTAGAGCTCTATAGTCCACACATAATCTCAACTCCTTGGATCCTGCCTTTGGTACTAACACAACTGGGCTAGACCATGGACTAGTAGAGTGCTCTATTACCCCGAGATCAAGCATCTTGTTGACCCCTCCTTTGATGTGGGTTCTTACATTCTCTGACATTCTATAACCCCTGCTTTTGACAGGTTAACAGTCATCAGTGTGGATATCATGCAGGCCCCAAGGGGTTAAGCCTTGTTAAAGTGAAAACAGGGGGGCACATTGATTCAACAAAACTTTGCACCTCCTCTTGAGCTGAAGCTAGAAGCAAAGCTCCCAGTTCTGGTCTCGAGACATAAGCTTTTAGACGGTTGATGTGAAAGACTCTGGGAGCCTCCTTAGGATTGCCTAAGTCCACCAGATAGTTCACCTCTCCAAGTTTTCCCACAATCTTTAAGGGTCCTATCCACTTGTCCTGCAAGGCCCTCTGCCTTGTTGGCACCATAACTAGAACTAGCTGGTCTTGAGCAAACTCATCCATGTTGGCCTTCTGGTCATGCCAATGCTTAACCAGAGCCTGACCTGCTTTCAAGTTGTCACTTGCTTCAGCCATTGTGTGTGACATTCTCCTCCGGATTCCTATCACATAGTCAGTCACTCTGACTAGCTTGGGGGAAGGAGCACTCTCCAACCCCTCCTTAATCAGGGCCAATGGACCTCTGACTGGATGGCCATAGAGAAGTTCAAATGGACTGTAACCCACTCCCTCCTGAGGGACTTCTCTGTATGCAAAGATAAGGCATGGCAGTAGAAGATCCCGCTTTCTTTTAATGGGGTCTTCTAAAGCTCCTATAATGCTCTTCATGGTTCTGTTAAACCTTTCTACCAATCCATTTGTTTGAGGTTGGTATGCGGTCGAGAACTTGTAGGTAACTCCACAGTTTTTCCACATGGCCTTCATGTAGTGGGACATAAAATCTGACCCCCTGTCGGATATTACCTCCTTAGGAAACCCAACCCTGGTAAAAATACCAAGGAGGGCCTTGGCCACAGCCTGAGCTGTAACAGTCCTCATAGGAATTGCTTCAGGGTACCTAGTAGCATGGTCTACTACACCAAGTATAAACCTGTTGCCTGAAGAGGTTGGAGGGTCAAGAGGACCGATAATGTCGATTCCCACCATCTCAAATGGCACTCCCACCATAGGGAGAGGCACTAAAGGTGCCACGTTCTTGGAGCCACTCTTACCAGAAGTTTGGCAGGTGTGGCAACTCTTGCAATACTTATCTACCTCAGCCCCCATTTTAGGCCAATAAAAGTAGAGAGAGAGCCTTTCCTTGGTCTTCTTGAAACTCAAGTGACCAGCCAAAGGTATCTCATGGGCTAGTTGCAAGAATTTGAGTCTGTTCTCTTGGGGCACTACAAGTCTTTTTTAGTCTCCAGGGGTTGACTCAGTCGGTTCACTGTAGAAGAGGCAATCTTCCCAATGCAACCTATACTTCCCAGGCTCTTGCCCTTCAAGCTGAGAAGCTGCCTGGTGGCGAAGACCTTCCAGAGTTGGACATTCTCTTTGCCCCTTACTGAAGTCTGCCCTGTTGTGACCACCTTCTGCCAGTAAAGACTGCAGCTCAAGATGGTCCAAAGGCTCCCGATCTCCAAGAAGATCCTGGCCTTCTACTAGATCTGAATCCTCAGTCTCTAGTTCAACCACGCATGGTTGTACCTCACTCTCAGCCTCAGCTGGAGGAGGAGTCACAGGTGTGACTTTGGACAACCTAGGGCATTGTAAAGACTGGTAGGGAGTGTCTGTACTTCCGCTCTCTATATGGTAGAGGAGAGGCCCAGCGGACCCCAGCCAAGATTCTCTATTTGGTAGCAATGGACGAGCAATCAAGGCCTAGCTTCTCAGGAGGTGATGCGGGCTGGTTCTTAAGTACAGTGTAGTCCCCGAACCCCCACAAAGGAATGTCCACACACTGTATTACTGAAAACACAGTCTTTATATAATTAATATTCAAAGGTATGTACACGATCACAATAACGCACTTTGTACTTGGAAGTCAATAATGATAAATATATACACGTCTAGAGTGGTACCACTAATGTTATCAAATTTCATTAAAGTGCATCAACTGTACGGTTAAAATGTCACACAGATCAATAACGAGTAAACCAGCAATAGAGATAGGGAGGAACGTAAGATGGTTGAAACAATAGGCAGAACACTGGCCCCTACCTCTAGGCACAGTTCTGTGTGGAGATCCCCCCACCTGGGCAACCTGTAAATAACGATATATAGCACAGGCCCAGTCCATATATTGTCCGATGGTCTTACTTCTTCCTATTAAGGTTTTACCCCCTGTAAACTTGTGTTCTCTGACTATTGAAAAGACTGCTCGGAGACTGTAAGTAGGGTATTCTGTTTCAAGTAAAACCAGTGTCTTTTATTAACTTTAAACGTTAACTTTTCTTTTTTTATAGGAAAAGGATATGCCTTGAATTTTTACTCGGCTGCCTTGACAAGAAGTAACTTCAGGTAAGTCTCTCAGTTATTACTCTCTTTAATACTAAAGTTATTTTCTCATAGTCCAAACTATCTCAAGACTTCTTATGCTTGGACTCCTCAGGACTGCCCCTCTTCTAACTTCTTCTCTTTACTGTCTTTGGGTTCTCAGCTGGTTTCCCTCAGCATTTTCTATATCTTTGTCTCTGTTGTTCTTTTTGCAGTGTATACGACTTCCCAATCAATATCAGTACTTTCTTATTTCTATCTTGAATCACTTCTCCTCTTTGTGATGCCTAATTTGACTTCTCCTTCACCTTCTCAGGCTTTTATTCACTTGGCTCACCTCTTTAATGTATATCCTTTCACTTTCTTAGGCGTTTCATACGCCCCTTATGCAAATGTCAATGTTCTGGGGAAAATAAACAAGTCCCTTGCTAGTATTACTCTGCTCCGCCGGTTAGATTACAGCACATTCAGTGCCTCTTGTCAACATACAGTTCTTTCCCCCTTTTCCCCCTTTCGTATGAAAGTCTTTTCATACCTTTACACAGCTGCTCCCTGTGATTTGCTTCCGTCGTCGAAATCCTTCTGCCTCCGTCGCTTTTTGGATGACCGTTGAGTCTCTCCGCCCCCTCTCCTCAGCTGACTTCTTCACCCAGCGATACCGAGACAGGTTCGCGTCGAGTCTCTCCGCCCCCTCTTCTCAGCTGATTTCTTCACCTGACGACGCCGGGACTGGTTCGCGTTGAGGCTTCCTCGCCGGCCGATCCCCGGGACTTGGGAATTTACATAGGCATTTCAGCTGCCTCCGTACCTTCGTCGTACGTTGTTGTCCTCTTCTCGGTTCGGTTTCTCCTGTCCTCGCTCTCACAGGGAGGACAATCTCACAATGCTTCGCCACCAATAACGATAATAAAGCGCAACGGCGCTTCGCCTTCTTCAATACTTAAATCTAATAAAAATAACCTTGTTTTCGTTATGTCACAGACGGGCTTCTTAATACGCCCATTCATAACCATCACCTTCCAGTTCCCCTTGCCCCGTCTCCTAGCAACCAGAAAAAAAGGAAGAGAAAAACACAACACTTGAGCTTTGTCTGTGATTGGTCACAAAGCTGTCACTCCACCCACCCGGGTGGACTGTTTAGCCTACTCCAGCTAGTTTCACCAGAGCCGGTGCCTGATAGGTGATTTGTGCCGTTCCGAATGGATTCCTCACACCCCCCCAATGTACCTGGTGGAGTAGAGTTCTCCGACGATGCGTCAACCGATCCTTCTTGAGTGCCTCCCTTTCAGGCGGGAGCCACGGATCGTCGAGAGGTGTCGGGGAACTTGGCGTTCGGTGTCGGGGAATCGACGGCCCTTCTTGAGTGCCCTCCCTTTAAGGCAGGAGTCACAGGTCGTCGAACGTCCGACGGGGAACAGGGTAAACTATGGCAGGGAAGTGGCCGCTTCGTTCCTAGCGGTGCTCGTCGCGGGGCACCTCGGTGACAATAGTTCTGGACAGCAAAGAGCTGATGAACTGTGGCCCAGCAAGGGCGTCGAGTCGTCGGCGTCTCTGCGGTCTTTAGGTGGCGGGAAACCCACCGGTGGATGCTCCTCGGCGCGTCGACGGTCGGGCCTTCTCCAGCGGGAGACAAGCGGATGACGATGCAGACGAGAGTGTCCGATGATCAATGGAAGTTCTTAGGCAAACGGGAACACGGAGGCTCCGGTCGGCGACGGCGGTTGTCGACAGTGGCGGACAACAGTCCGAGTGCTTCTCCTTGGAGTTCCACAGCAGTCCCCGTATCGGGTCGGCAGCCTGTCGTAGGTCTGTCGACCAGGGAGCGTTGGCAAAGATCAGCTGTACACGATGGTCCCTCGTAGCTCGGGAAGAGGGCGCCTTGCCAGGTCCTCTCTGGGTCAGTCCTTGGAAGCACAGCAGCTTTCAGATTGTGAAGGAGAGCAACAGCAATTCTTCTCGTCCAGCAGGGCTTCAAGGTTAAGGGTCAGTTAATCGACTTACTCGTCGTAGTGGACTTCAGCTTCTGAACACGATTCCTAGAAGGGAGAGGTCCCCAGATATACTGTTGATCTCCCATTCATTCCGCTGGGTCATACTCAAGCATCCAATCACGACTACGGCCATTCATGCAGGCAGGCAGCCAATCAGGCACACGAGGTATTCAGGCCATTCACTCCTCTCCAGTCACTCACAACAAGTTATGTGTATTGGGACAAGAACCGAGGCATTCAACACTCCAAGCTGCATTCATACCGGTTTCGGGCAGGGTTGTCTCAGTCATTGTGTCAACCACCAGATACTAGACACCCACAACACAGAATGCATATTCGTCACACACTCTATTCACCCAGGTCCCACCCACAGGAGGTACCCACAACATACATCACCGGGAAGGCTCCAGCTAGTCTGGCCGGGCCTTCACAACAACACCATATATGGCATTTCCACCCAACAGCCAGTCAGGGGGAAGGGACAGAGTCAGGGCTTCCCAGGACTTTGGGAAAACAAGTTAATGGGTAATAGAAAGATAGAGGCCACCGGGGCCATCTTGTTTTCCATCAGGAATCAACTGATCCCAATGGCAGGGCTTGGGTATCCCAAAATGGAGGATACTCCGTGCACCTGTCAATTCAGCATGGAGCTGTCACCAGCCCATACCCTGCTCTGTGGGCCACCCACAGGTGCCCACAAACATACACTAGGGTCACAGGGTTGTACCCCCACCCATGGGTGCCATAAGGGTATACCACAGGTCCGTTCACCAAACCAAAAGAAAGAGAGCTGCACCGCCAGGAGTCCCACATGAACTCCTGCGCGGAAAACACGACAGAACACACAATAAAGGACAAGGATACGGAGGCCCTGTCCCTCCGATGCATTTCCAGCATCACAGTCGCCCCCACCAGACTGAGGTGGAGGGTGCCTAATCTCCCACGGGATAGACACCCTCATCCAGAGGGTCAACATACCTTCTGGAAAGGCCATCTGCATTATCGTGACTCTTCTCTGGTCTGTGCTCTATGGTGAAGTCTAGCCCTTGCAGGCTAATGGACCACCTGAGCAATTTCGATTCTCACCCTTCATCTGCATAAGCCACTTAAGGGGCTTATGATCTGTTTGGACCTTGACGGTAGACCCCGTAAGGTAGGGCCTAAAACGCCTAAGGCTCCAAACTATACTAAAACATTCCTTTTCAACAGTAGCCCACCTAAGTTCTCTCCCTTGAGTTGTCTACTGATGAATATGATAGGATGTTCCCTCCCTTTGTCATCTAACTGGGACAAGACAGCTCCAATTCCGGTGTCGCAGGCATCCATCTGGACGATAATGGGTCGGCTGTAATCAGGCGCACACAACATGGGTGCCCGACACAGACTTTCTTTCAAGCCATCAAAGGCCCTCTGACAGTCTTCAGTCCAATTGACCTTCCTAGGCTGCTTGGGTGAAGTCAGAGCTGTCAGTGGTGCAGCTATGATTCCATAGTCCGCCATGAAATTGCGTTAGTACCCGGTGAGGCCCAAAAAGGCTCTCACCTGGGTTTGAGTAGTGGGAGTCTCCCAGTCCTGTACATCCTGTACCTTACTGGGGAGAGGTTGGATTTGACCCCCTCCTACCTCATGACCAAGATGCATGACTTTCCCCTGAGCTATCTGGCACTTGGTGGCCTTGAAAGTGAGGTTAGCCTTTTTTAAGGCCTGCAACACTCTACCCAGATGTGTCAAGTGCTCTTCCCAAGTGGCACTGTAGATGGCAATGTCGTCTAAATAAGCCACACAAAAGGCTTCCAGCCCACTGAGAGCATGATTGACCAATCTCTGGAAGGTGGCAGGGGCATTCTTTAACCCAAAAGGCATGACCCTAAACTGGTAGAGTCCCTCTGGTGTTGAGAACGCCGTCTTTTCCTTGGCATGGTCCGTCAGAGCTATTTGCCAATAGCCTGAGGTGAGGTCAAAGGTGCTCACAAATTTGGCAGCACCTATGGTGTCCACGAGCTCATCAGCCCTGGGCAATGGGTGCGCGTCAGTTTTGGTGACGGCATTGACTCCTCGGTAGTCCACACAGAACCTCCAATCCTTGGTACCGGCCTGGGAACTTGCCTTGGGGACAAGGACCACGGGACTGGACCAGGGACTGGTTGAGGGTTCAATAACACCCAGATCCAACATCTTGGCAACCTCAGCCTGGATGTGGTTCTTAACCGTATCTGACATTCGGTAGCTCCTGCTCTTGACAGGCACACTGTCACCAGTGTCAATCTCGTGCTTACACCACGGTGTAAGGCCTGGAGTCAGTGAAAACAGAGAGGCAAACTGCTGGAGCAAAGTCCGGCAGGCCTTCTGCTGCTCGGTTGTCAAATCTGGAGGGAGCTGCACTCCCTCCACTGAGCCATCCTGAGGGTTGCTATGCAGCAAATCAGGAAGGGGCTCACTCTCATCCTCTTCTTGCTCTGAAGCCAGCAAGAGACATGAGACTTCTGCTCGCCTGTGGAACTGCTTGAGCCTATTAACACGGCATACCTGAGGGGCGACCCCGGGGATTCCCATGTCAACCAGATAATTGACCTCGCCCATCTTGGAGACTACCCGGAAGGGTCCAGTCCATTTATCTGCCAATGCCCGAGGCTTGGTAGGCTCCATCACGAGCACCTCCTGTCCCGGAGTCCACTCCACTTGCGATGCTTTAAGGTCATGCCAGTATTTGTTCAATTCCTGGCTGGCCTTGAGATTCGCCGTTGCTTGACCCATCATCTGTGTCATCCTCCATCTGAGGCCTAACACATAGTCCCCCACTTGCTTGGTGGGCCTGGAGGGGTGGCTTCCCAGCCTTCTCTGATCAAGGCGAGGGGCCCCCTCACAGGATGTCCAAAGAGTAACTCAAAGGGGCTGAAACCAACACCCTCTTGAGGTACCTCTCGGGAAGCAAACAGCAGGCATGGAGGGAGGAGATCCCATTTCCTCCTTAGGGGCTCTTCCAAAGCACCTAGCATGCCCATTGGTCTGGGGTGGTAAGAAGTGGAGAACTTGTAGGTTACCCTGCATTCTTTCCACATGGTTTTCATGTAACTAGACATGAAGTTGGATCCTCGGTCAGAGAAAACCTCCTTGGGGAATCCAACGTGGGTGAAAATGCCCAGGAGGGCCCGGGCAACCACCTTGACAGTAACAGTCTGCAGGGGTGTAGCCTCAGGGTACCTGGTGGCATGATCTACCAAAACCAGGATGAACCGATGTCCACCTGACGTGGGAGGGTCAAGGGGACCGACAATGTCGATGCCCACCCTCTCAAACGGTGTGCCAACCACTGGCAATGGCTGCAGTGGGGCAATGACACTGCCTCCAGTCTTGCCAGACAACTGACAAGTTGGGCAGGTCCTGCAGTGGGACTCCACTTCTACTCCCATCCGAGGCCAGTAGAAATGTACAGAGAGCCTCTGTTTAGTCTTCTTGGTACCAAGATGACCAGCCAAGGGCACCTCATGCGCCAACTGCAGTAGGAAGGGACTGTAAACCTGGGGTACCACCAACCTCTTGAGGGCACCAGGTTCAGGCTTAGTGGGCTCACTAACAAGGAGCTCACCCTCCCAATAAATCCGGAAAGTCCTAGGCACTTCGCCTTGTGCCTGGGACAGGGCCTGTTTCCTCAGACCCTCGAGAGAGGTACACTCTCTCTGTCCTTTACAGAAGTCTGCCCGGGAGGGTCCCCCTTCAGCCAACAAGCATTGAAGATCGGGATGATCCTCCGGGTTGAGAACCTCTCCCACAGGAGAGTCTTCTGGCTCTTCTCCCACAGGAGTTGAGACGGGGCTTACCACTGAACCCAGCCCGTCCGGAGCATGGATCCCAATGGGTGCTGTAGGAACAGCAGGAAGAGAAGGGGCTCCCTCCACAGAGGTGGCCTTCTTGCTCTTCCTTCGTCGTGCCTTAGGCCGCGCCTTCGGCTCGGGTACCTGACTCACAGCCAGACCCGGTGTCACCTGTGACCTAGTGACCGCAGCAGCAGTCATGGGAAGACCATCCGTGATCAATCCCAACTCGACTAGATCGTTACCTAACAGAATGTTAGCAGGGACGTTGTCCTGAACCAGGACAGGAAGCTTTGCTGTCGTGTGTCCAATTACGAGTGTGACTCGGGCTACAGGTGATAATTTGGGAGGCCCACCAGCTAACCTGGGGGTTCTCAGAGGAGCATCTACATAGTCTTCTTGCTTGAGCAGGGTCCTGTCCACCCCTGTCATGCTTGCCCCAGTGTCTCTCAAAGCAGTAGAAGGCTGGTCATTCAGGAGGACACTTCTCAAAAATCTACGGGTGTTCTGTGGGATAGTCGCCACTACTTCCGCATACTGCTCCCAGGCCCCAAGGGACACTAAGGAAATCTCCATGGGAGCACTAAAAGTGATTCCGGTAGAGGAGGGGAGGACAGTGGCCTCCACCTCAGACATGGGGTAAGGGTAGGTCAGGCTGACAGCCTGTACTCCGAGTGCCTTACCTTTACACTTGGAGTCACCCCTTTTGTGATCCAGAGCCCCACAGTCCCAACAAGTTCCGGGAGTGCGGGGTACGGTACTGGAACCACCGGGAGCCTGCTTTGCAGCAGGTGGACCACTACTCTTATTCCCACCCACAGATGACTTATCCCCACTAGATTTTTGGGTCTTAGGAGAGGATGGTTTAGGTTTATTCGACTGTGACTGCTTTTGGGACTCCTCAGCTCTCTGAGAGGCCCCCTTTTCTTTGTCCTTATCCTTCCCACTGGAGTCTTTAGGGGACACCCGGTGGGAGACCCACTTGTCAGCCAACCTAGCCAGCTTAAAGGGATCCAAAATGTTCTGGTCAGCAACATACTGACGCAGCTCCGGTGAACAGGCTTCAGAAAAATGCTCAAAAAACAAGTGGGACAATTCAACAAAAGTTTTCACCTTGTAACCACCCCATCATATTCATGTGCGCAGCACTCACCCAGTCGACCCAAAACACATTCTCTCTTTTCTTAAAATCCCTGAACCTTTTAAGGTATTGGGTAGGTGTCTTGCCAAACTTGGCAATCAAAGCAGATTTCATACACTCATACTGACCCCTTTCTTCCACACTCAGCTTCAGAATACAGTCATATCCAGCTTGAGGCACTCTGCTTAGCAAACACTTAGCCCAATCTCTTTTGTCAACATCATGAATTGCACAAGCCATTTCAAACGCTTCAATCCATTGGAGGATATCAGAACCCTCCGAAAACACACCAACCAAATCCTTCATAAATTTAGTTGCTGGGGACCTGACACTCTCACTGGGTTTCGCTGAAGTCTCCACTCGAGCTTTCTCTAGCTGGATTCTCTGACATTCAGTGTCCTTGTCTTTGAGTTCAAGATCCCTATTCTTGAGTTCTACTTGTTGTGCCAGCTCCTCTTTCTTAAGCTCAGCATCTATTGCCAACTTGTGATGTTCAAAGGCCAATTTCATCCTTAATAACTCCAAGGTATTGCTGGGGTTCGGAACAGAGGCAGCAGGAATGGCGGGCATTCCCAGAAACAGATTCAGTAGAAACCCCAGGGGTAGAGTCCTCATTGGTTGCATTCCCCCCCTCATCAAGAGTTTCACCATCGGTCTGGTAGTCCACCAGGGCAGCTATCAGCTCAGCCCTAGATAAGACTGGTAGGGGGTGTCTGTACTTCCGCTCTCTATATGGTAGAGGAGAGGCACAGCGGACCCCAACCAAGATTCTCTATTTGGTAGCAATGGACGAGCAATCAATGCCTAGCTTCTCAGGAGGTGATGCGGTCTGGTTCGAACCCCCACAAAGGAATGTCCACACACTGTATTACTGAAAACACAGTCTTTATATAATTAATATTTAAAGGTATGTACACGATCACAATAACGCACTTTGTACTTGGAAGTCAATAATGATAAATATATACACGTCTAGAGTGGTACCACTAATGTTATCAAATCTCATTAAAGTGCATCAACTGTACGGTTAAAATGTCACACAGATCAATAACGAGTAAACCAGCAATAGAGATAGACAGGAACGTAAAATGGTTGAAACAATAGGCAGAACACTGGCCCCTACCTCTAGGCACAGTTCTGTGTGGAGATCCCCCCACCTGGGCAACCTGTAAATAACAATATATAGCACAAGCCCAGTCCATATATTGTCCGATAGTCTTACTTCTCCCTATTAAGGTTTTACCCCCCCGATGTACCTGGTGGAGTAGAGTTCTCTGACGATGCGTCGAACTGATCCTTCTTGAGTGCCTCCCTTTCAGGCGGGAGCCACGGATCGTCGAGAGGTGTCGGGGAACTTGGCGTTCGGTGTCGGGGAATCGACGGCCCTTCTTGAGTGCCCTCCCTTTAAGGCAGGAGTCACGGGTCGTTGAACGTCCGACAGGGAACAGGGTGAACTATGGCAGTGAAGTGGCCGCTTCGTTCCTAGTGGTGCTCGTCGACGACAGAGCGTTGGGGTCCTGCAAGGAAGAGGCGTGCGGGGCACCTTGGTGACAATAGTTCTGGACTGCAAAGAGATGATGAAGAACTGTGGCCCAGCAAGGGTGTCGAGTCGTCGGCGTCTCTGTGGTCTTGAGGTGGCGGGAAACCCACCGGTGGATGCTCCTCGGCGCGTCGACGGTCGGGCCTTCTCCAGCGGGAGACAAGCGGATGACGATGCAGACGAGAGCGTCCGATGATCAATGGAAGTTCTTAGGCAAACGGGAGCACGGCGGCTCCGGTCGGCGATGGCGGTCGTCGACAGTGGCGGACAACAGTCCGAGTGCTTCTCCTTGGAGTTCCGCAGCAGTCCCTGTATCGGATCGGCAGCCTGTCGTAGGTCTGTCTACCAGGGAGCGTTGGCAAAATCAGCTGTGCACGATGGTCCCTCGTAGCTCGGGAAGAGGGCGCCTTACCAGGTCCTCTCTGGGTCAGTCCTTGGAAGCACAGCAGCTTTCAGATTGTGAAGGAGAGCAACAGCAATTCTTCTCGTCCAGCAGGGCTTCAAGGTTAAGCGTCAGGTAATCCATTTACTCGTCATAGTGGACTTCAGCTTCTGAACACGATTCCTAGCAGTGAGAGGTCCCCAGATATACTGTTGATCTCCCATTCATTCTGTTGGGTCATACTGAAGCATTCATTCACGACCACGGGCATTCATGCAGGCAGGCAGCTAATCAGGCACACGAGGTATTCAGGCCATTCACTCCTCTTCAGACACTCACAATAAGTTATGTGTATTGGGACAAGTACCGAGCCATTCAACACTCCAAGCTGCATTCATACCGGTTTCGGGCAGGGTTGTCTCAGTCATTGTGTCAACCACCAGATACTAGACACCCACAACACAGAATGCATATTCGTCACACACTCTATTCACCCAGGTCCCACCCACAGGAGGTACCCACAACATACATCACCGGGAAGGGTCCGCTAGTCTGGCTGGGCCTTCACAACAACACCATATATGGCATTTCCACCCAACAGCCAGTCAGGGGGAAGGGACAGAGTCAGGTCTTCCCAGGACTTTGGGAAAACAAGGTAATGGGTAATAGAAAGCAAGAGGCCACCGGGGCCATCTTGTTTTCCATCAGGAATCAATTGATCCCAATGGCAGGGCCGGGGTATCCAAAAATGGAGGATACTCCGTGCACCTGTCAATTCAGCATGGAGCTGCCACCAGCCCATACCCTGCTCTGTGGGCCACCCACAGATGCCCAAAAACATACACTAGGGGCACAGGGTTGTACCCCCACCCATGGGTGCCATAAGGGTATCCCACAGGTCCGTTCACCATACCAAAAGAAAGAGAGCTGCACCGCCAGGAGTCCCACATGAACTCCTGCGCGGAAAACACGACAGAACACGCGATAAAAAGCAATAAAGGACAAGGATACGGAGGCCCTGTCCCTCCGATGCATTTCCAGCATCACAGGCATGTCCTTGTTGGAAGCACAGGAGTGCTTTCTGCTGGTTTCTTCTTAGAAGTCTTGGGTTTCCCCTTTGCTTCTGGTTGCTTAGAAATTGCAGTTAGTATTTAGATTTAGGTGCACCAAACCATTTCTTGATGAGAAGCAATCTAGAGAAGGCAGTTGTAACAGCTTTAGCCAAAGTCAATAGGCCTGTGCCAGAGTCAGTGGTACAAGGCAAGGTGCCCAGGATCAAACTGTTCTAGTAGCTGCAGTCTTTGTTTAACGACTGAAAAAGAGGGTGCAGAAGGTAAAAAAAGACAATGTTAGACATTAGGGGCAGCCAACCCAGAAGGTAAGTAAAGGATTTCAAACACCTTTAGCAGTACCCAACGAAACGGAAAGCCTGGCGGAACAATGTACCTTAAAAGTGGAAGCGGCTCCTGCGGTGGCGGTAGTTCCTGGCAGTTCCTGCAGTTCGGGAGATCCAGCAGAGGAAGAGAGGCTCTCATCGCGGAGGAAGGTTCGAGTCACTGCACTGCCCAGGGAAGAAGCCAGCCGCGGTGATGCCGAAACTGAATAAAAGGTACACTCCTTTAAATCGCGATTGTGGTGGACGGGTGCCTGGCTATCCGGTCTCCAAGTGCATGACACTGGCGATTCGACCAAGGCAGGTCCTGGAAGGCGATTGGCGAACTGGTTGACCCCACCAGCTCAAGGGAAGAAGGCTCTTTCAGATGAAGATCTTCTCTTGTCATTGGAGAAAAGTGGTGTGGATCTGCAGCAGGGCTTCACCGGCGGTTCAGTCGTTGCAGATGTCTTCGGCTTCTCTCCTCTTCTGGTTTCTTAGTTCCAGTGGCGACGTCTTACTCTTCCAGTCCTCAGGACCCCCCTTTTATGCAGCAAGCCTAGCTGTCACTCACACAGTGGGGTGGTTATCCAGGCGGGATAACCCCCCAGCCTATCAGGGCAGAGTGCGACTTGGGTTGCTTAGGCAACCCTGTCCAGGGTGCCTATTCCCCATCCCACACAACCAGTCTACTCCAGACTCGCTGGCGCTGAAAGGAAGGCTTCTGTGCAGAAGCCCGCCAAAAGGACGAACAAAGGATCCCCGACCTGGGTTAGGATTACAGAGGAAGACGCGAGAAATAAGTTTTAACAGAGATATGGAAAAAATACCCAACCGGAGAATAAATAATAATTAAATAAACTGGGGATATGTTCGAGGCTACTATTTAAAAAAGTAGCCTCGAAAAATGGGAAAATCCCATAGAAAACTATTCACGGTTAAACGAAAAGTGGTAGAACTGTGGAATCAGAAAATACAATATTAAGGCTTTTACACCATGCAAAGAGAAATACACTAACATGGGCTTTATTGCAATCCTGTACAGTTTACAAAACAAAGTATACAAATAGCTATTTGGCCGTCAGTACATCACAGAGACCACCAGCAGGTTCAATGTGAGCAGTGAACAGGAATTGCTAGCTGGACATCAGCGTATTTATACAATTTCTTCATAACAATGTCCAGCCTCCTACAAGTTAATCATGTACTGGGATAGGGACGCGCCAGGTTCATTCCTAATTTACATATCTCGTGCATGCGGTTCATTTCTTAATACATTTACTAACAAACACTATTATTCTCTGGGTTTAACTTTACACTCTTTACACATTTGCTTTAATGCACTTCAAACAGATGTTTCGTATGACATGTTTAAACAGCGTCATTGTTCTTGTATACTTGTAGGTTAACATCATCGATTCAAGTAATCCCCTGATCCGAGGTCAACAAAGGACAAGGTCTACATAACCCTAACATGTAGCCTGCAGGCAGGTTGGACATTAACTCGCCTACAGAGGTTGGAGAGGTTAAGTAAGAACAAGAGAACGCAGGTCGGCCATTTTAGGCCACAGGGTGACTTTGCACGATAGACCAAAATGGCGGCTTTAACTTAAAATGGAGGCTCGATCGATAGGTTACGACCTTGCGATGCGGATTTCCTCACCGACTGACTGGGCATAGGCCAACATATACAATGAGGACGAAACAATATTATATCAGTTTTAACAGAACCACTGCCACCAGACATACTCTAATAAAAGGGGGATGAGTCATCGTCCCCTATAAAACAGACACAGGGAAAACATTATTAACCTCTCCAGTACTTCCATATAAGATGGTTTGTACTGGTTCTGTTCAATGGATTTGACTAGTAAAGTCAATGTTAACTTTACATGCCCTGGGAGACAGTAGTCTGTCCCAGGGTATGGAGTCTATGTTTGGGGGTACTCTTAGCAGGAGAAAAAAACAAACCCTCAAATCCAGCAAAGCTGCTGGGGGACTCTATAGGTAAGGGAAATTAGCCTTGAAAGAGAATTCTCCCTAACACATGTGAACCGTTGCTGTATGCAGGGTGACCAGATCTGGAAAATAAACCGGGAAAGCCAACCCCCCACTGCCCCAGCCGTTCCCATCTCCAAACCATTGCTCCCCACTATCCCCCATCCTGACCTAAACTCCCTATCAGGAGTAATTTAGGGTCAGAAAAAAGCCACGAGGAGCATTGGTAGAGATAGATGTGGGCCTGTCAATTTATCATTATGTTTTGTATTTTATATATGTTTATGTATTAAGAAAAAGTGAAGTGTGAAAGAGCGACAAAATAGTAGAACCGTGTTTAAAAGACGAGATACGTCTTTATTTAGTCATTGAGAGTATTGACTGAGTAGGTAGATTGAAGTATCACATCGGGGATAAAGTATGGTTGGCATCCAAAAACATTCCATTAATGGGACCTCGGGCCTTCGGGCCAAGATACCTCGGACCATATCCCATTAAAGCCATTGTGAACCCTGCAGCCATGAAATTGGATTTACCAGCCAACATGCAAATCCATCCAGTTTTTCATGTCTCTCTTCTAAAGCCAGTGAAACCGGACACTCGGATTTCATCACCACCAGAACCAGAGATCATCCCAGGTGAACTTGAGTATGAGATTAAATGTATCCTGGACTCCAAGAAAGTGCACTCAAAACTATACTATTTGATCAATTGGGTGGGCTACGGGCCCCAGGATCGCACTTGGGAACCAGCTGAATTCGTCCATGCTCCGCAACTCAGCAAACAATTTCACTATGACAATCCGACCAAACCGGGACCAGGGGAAAGGACAACCATGAGAGGGGCCTTGACGGGGAGTGCTGTCATGGCCCCTGGTCAAGGGCCATTAACTTTATGCCCTGCAGGGTCTCAATGGACCCAGTCCAGGTGCTTCTGGCACCAAGCTCATTTAAAAGTGTGCTCTGCACACAGTATGCTTAAAGCTCGTGCACCCAGGCCGGGCGTGGCCATACAGAAGCATTGGAAGCACATGCAGAAGACAGGGGGCGTGGCAAGGTGGGGCCACAAGGCAGAGTCTAAAGGGAGTGGCTGGGGCCAGGCTATATAAGCCAGCCCCACACGCATGCTGGCGCTTCGCATTAGTCTGCTGGAGCAGCGTAGCGCTTACCGCCACCCACAGATCCTTGCCTGTTTCCAGTTCAGCACGAGCATCTTTAGTCTCCGGAACCCATCCTGCATCTTACCTGAGACCGCCACACCATCGCTCGAAGCTCTGCTACCCGACTCCAACTCTGCAGCTACCGCACGCATCTTACCTGAGACCAGCCACGCCATTGCTGGAAGCTCTGCTACCTGACACTAACTCTGCAGCTACCACGCGCATCTTACCTGAGACCAGCCACGCCATCGCTAGGAGCACTACTACCCGCTTCCAACTCTGCAGCTTCCGCGCGCATCTTACCTGTCTCAGCGAATCCAACTCTTGCAGCGCTTTGTATCCTTACCTGTCCCGAGCGCCCAACAACACAGGGTCATCTTCCGGCTCAGCATCCTCGCGGATCCTTCCATCTGGCAACCTACAGGAGTTTAGAGCACCGCTCGCCATCAAGCACCGACTAGCTGAACCTGCAAAGGAGACAGAAAGCACAAGGTTAGCTATTGCGTAAACTTTTAACGCTTGGCCGCGCAACTCGCAAACTTAGCGCATCATCCGGAAACCCAACTTACCTCTTGTAGGTTCGCCGAAATTGGCCGCGTTTTGGACTCGCTTCCATCACTGCATACTCGCGGGCCTTCTTCATACCTAAGGGGGAAGGAAAGGACATTATAAAATTACAGACAATAATCATTGGGGAAAATCACCACAAAGGATAAAGACATTAATCATTGTTATAAAACACATACCTTCAAGGCGGGATTGGTCGCAGCCGGTCTGGGCCACCACACCTAAGGACCAGAGACGCAACTTGGTCTATCAACGGAGCCCCTGCTGAGAGAAAGCAGGACGGAGAGCTCATCCGTACAATACAACAGGTGAGGTTGTATGGGAAAATGCTTGCTCATCCCATTTTGGCACGAAGGGTTTGAGGGGGATCGCTATTCCACCGCAGCATTCTCATTGCCTCTTACCATCTCCCAGGGGTATAACCAGCAACCCGAGCAGTCTTCACTACCGCAGTCGAGGAAAGAGCCCGAACCAGGGGAGTCCAGTCCGGGGACAGATCCAACCGTGCCCAACGCCCCCGCAGAGACCAGGTGAGCGTGACAATGGTTTGGATTTAGGTAAAGTCAAGAAGGTTTTGAGGTCAGTACTAGGGTTGCTGGTACTTTATTTAGGATGAGTGTTTTTAGCATAATGGCTACTCTGGAGTCTAGCGGGTGGGTTGTATATTTTAAGTAGTCTTGAGCGTAACTTGGAGTTTCTCAGCAGGATGTTGCATGGAGCATTTGTTCTAGTCTCGGTAAGTGGGGCGCTGGACATGCAAGATTTTGTCATTTTGTCTAAGTTGCTAGCCGTAGTAGTCAGCGAGGGGCTTTGTACAGTCCAGAACCCAGTAGGGGGTGGTATAGTCATGATTGCTAGTAGGTAGTAGATTTTGGTAAGCATCATGTAATTTAGTGAGTTATAGCTGTGGTGCCTACGGTATTGGATTAGGTGCTGGCATAGAGGTTTGATTTCGGTGCAGGGAGTTTGCAATAGGCTGAATCGACTTTGCAAGGGGAACAACTAAACAAGAAGTTCACAGTAGGCTGATTCTACTTTGCATAGGGAACAACTAAACAAGAAGTTCACAGTAGGTTAAGCAATGTAAGCTCCAGGATTGCTAGAGGATGACTAATCGGAGGTGAGTCATTATGACGAATGCATAATCAGATTAGTGGGTTTGCCAGAGGGTGTTTGGCCTCGCATTGTTTAATAGCACATCAGCGCAATCAATAATGGCAATAATGGCTATATATGGGTAGTGGTTTTGCATGGGGGAGTGTGGCCGGGTGAAGTGCGGGTAGGAGAACCGGCTGAGCGTTCAGCGTTAGTCAGTGTTAATTGCCGGAGCGTAGACTTCCACCAACAGTTTGACAAAGGATTAAGGATGTCATTGTTGGTGCGGGCAGTTTATAGGGCGTAGCGTGGCCTAGCAACCAGTTTAGGCCATTCGAGTAGACGTTATGACAGCTGATAATTATGGTTACTCACACGTTTTCGGCAGCGTATCTGGTGAGCGGCATGCTGGCCATGCAAGGACAGGCACTGACAGGGGTATACCTGTGTCTTGTAGTGTGTGCCTTAGGGTAGGTGCAGGCTAACGCCTTCCGGAGTGATGATGCAGATAATAATTGGCTCCGAGGCCAATGAAACACTTGCTGGTGCGGCGTCAAGGGTTGCTAGGCAACCATATCAACAGAGGGCCCGGCGGCCATTTTAAGTGTCTCCTTGTAGAGACAGATCTTTTTGCGGTGCAGGATTCGGCATTGGGGGTCACATGAGCGGCTGAAATCAGGTAGGGTTGCTCTAGAAGAGGGGTCTGCTTACTGATGGTGTGGATCAGGGCCCCACATGCACTGAAGTGTAAGTGGGGACCTCTTGGTTGCAGCAGAAGACGGATGCTGCATCAAGCGTGGTGGATGATCAGGGGTTGGGCTCCTGCCCACCCAGCTGGCCTGCTTCTGCGGATTGGTACTGGCATTTGGTTTACCAGGCTGGTACTTGCCCCTTTGGGTCACTCAGGATCACTCCTGAAGCATGGTATCGAGGTAGCAGACCATTTATTGGAGAGAAAGCCTGATGTATTAGCCCTCACCGAAACATGGCTTGCCTCCTCCATTCCCAACAATGCCACTCTATGCTCTCCCCCTCGACTACGCTATTTTTTGTGCTGATTGGCAGAGGAGCAAAGGGGGAGGGGTGGCACTTATGTGCAAAAAACATCTTGACTGCCATGTTATTCCGCACAACAGTCCTGAAGATTGCCAATCCCTCTGGGTAAAAATCGAAACTTCAGAGAACTCCCCCTTAAATGTGCTTGTCATCTACAGACCCCCTAGAAGTATGCCACGTGTTGAGGAAACATTTATGGAGCTGCTTTCTCATAACACTAAGTCAAGGAACCCCTTAATCATTCTTGGGAACTTTAATTATTGGGCCAACGATATTGGGGACAAGCAGGGCCAGGCCCTCTCTGACTCTCTATCCGGCTTGAGACTTAAACAGTGGGTTGATACTGCTACCCATCTAGGAGCGCACATCCTGGATTGGTTGGTCCCTCAAAACCTCCTAATTTCGCAACTCCAGGTGCTACCCTGTGCATGGTCTGACCATTCACTGTTTCAAGCATCACTTACACTTCCTAAACCTCTAGCTAAGAAGGAAGCCTTACCCCGGATTACCAAGCATATCTGTTACTTTAAAAACGTTACACCTGAAAGGTTCTCGTCCTACCTGGTCTTGAACCTTAAACCAATGTACAGTTTTTCTCAATCTTCCCTCGTTGGTGGACCATCGTGTTACTACTCTAAAACAAGCTACCATTGACCTGGCCCCTTTGAAACAAAAAACCATTAAGTCCGAGGAGCACCATAATACTTGGTTTTCTGACAAGATCATCTCCGCTAGGCAGGAGAAAAGGGCCTCTGAAAGAGCCTGGAGAAAAAATCCAAACCCAGATTCATTACAGCAGTCAGGAAATATATGACGGAAATTACTTCCTCTAAATCTTCTTACTACAACAACCAGATCAATAATGCTCGATCCAATGTTAGTGAGCTCTTTAAATTCTAAAGTACTTCCAGGACCCACCTACTCCTAGCATTATTACTAAGGACAGCGCTTGGTGTCAGTCTATTCATGACGGCTTCTTGGCTAAAATTGTGACCCACAGAGAGACCATCTACAATCTTGTTATCAAACAGGATGATACCTGTCTACGTTTACCCACCGCCCCGGATATTAGCAATGTACCTTCCTTTAACTTTTCTCATTTCACTGTCGAGCAAGTCACTAAATCCACCTCCTATCCAGCTGATACATGCCCCGTGAATGTGTTTAAGGACTCCATTGAAGTATTGGCACCCTGAATGACCAGGCTTAATAACCTCTCCTTCGACGAAGGTACAATCCCCTCCTCCCTCAAGGAGGTGTGGATCGCGTCATTACTGAAGAAACCTGGTCTTGAATCCCTGGTCCCAGATAATTATCGTCCCATCACGAATGTGACTTTTATCCTTGAAATCATGGATAAAATAGCATATCGCCAGCTACAAAACACATGGAAGATCATGGGATTCTAGGTACACGACAGGGCTCAGCATAGGACGGAAACCACCATGCTGGACCTTAAATCCACCTTGGCCGGATTGGTGGATAAGGGTCATCCATCCCTGCTGATGCTTCTAGACCTCTTGGTGGCCTTTGATTTGGTTGATCATTCGCTTCTGGTGACACGCTTGAGGGAGGTCGCCAACGGTTCTTCTTTGGCCTCCCAGTGGATTTCATCCTTCCTCAGGCCCCGCTCTGTCGGTGTGACTCTTGGGTTAATGAGCGCAGACCCCATATCTCAAACTTGTGGAGTTCCACAGGGGTCATGCCTCTTCCAAACATTGTTTAACATCTACATTTGCCCACTACTTAATATGCAGGATGCACTGGGGGCTCGGTTTACTAACTATATGGATGATACCCAGGTCGTTCTCCAGCTGAGCTGGGATTATGTTCAGGATTCTGGGGCTTTTAATGTCATATATAAAGCCATCCAGGACTGGATGGCTACCGACTCACTCACCCTCAATTGTATAAAGAGAGAGTTTTTAATCGTGGCCTCTAAAGCTCGCCTGTCCAGACTGGGTCCCGCCTTTGCCAACTTTACAATTGCCTCGAACATCATCCCCGTTCTGAAGAAGGTGAAGATACTGGGAGTCGTCGGGATGAGGAACTCTCTATGCACCCCCATGTGGTCTTCATACGTTCCTCCTTTAGTCTGATCACCAAACAAATTAATTATATTCATCCCTTTCTCTCATTTAACAAGTGTGCCCTGCTCGCCACTGCTTTAGTCAATTCTAGGTAGACTATTTTAATAGTCTCCTGGGTGGCACGCTGCAAGCTAATATTCTTTCCCTGCAGGGCGCACAAAACAACGCAGTCCATGCTATACAGGGTCTTCCAAAATGTGCTCACATTTCTTAGGCCAGAAGTTCCCTTCACTGGTTTCCTGTGAGGCAGAGGATCTCCCACAAGCCACTGACCTTATCTTTTAAATGTCAAAACAATCTATATCCTAGTTATCTTGCTGGCAGAATAAAATCTCCTCCGCCTACCCTTCACTTATCCAACCTAGGCCCTATTTAGTGCACTTTGGGGGGACCACCTTTGATATCCAAGCCCTCTTGCTGTGGAATTCTCTTCCTGGTCATATTCATGTGATCAAAAGCCTAGTCCATTTTAAAAAGAAAATAAAGACCTTCCTCTTCAACCAGAACCCTGTACGAGACTTGCCTGCTTTCTCTTAATTCTAGCTTTTGATCAACTGGTCTGTTTTGTTTCGTCCTTGTTGCACTCTGAGGCCTACGGGTGTGCGGCACTCTATACACATTTAAATAAATAAAATAAATAAATGTATCCGGAAGAACAGTTAAGAAAGGAAGAAAGGGCAAAAGAGCAAAGAAAATGTGATAATAGGCAGAGAGCGATCGAAGAACGGGATAGAATAGAACAAAAGAGAGAAGAAAAAGAAGAACAAAAATTAAGAGACTTTATTCTTGCCCCTAATAATGACTCTGATCGGAGTATGAACTGTCCTCTTTAATGATCTTTGATCATTCGTAGACAAGGTACATCCACTTGGACTCTAGGACAAGTTCCTTCTAAACATCCTTGATGTAGGATTCCGGGATTATAACATAGATCGCTCCTCGTCTATAGCCCTTAAACCATGACGCTCTTTGTCTTAAACCATGACACACTTCGTCTTAAACCAAAAATAAAATACCCCAACCAACCCTCCTTTACTCTTACCACCGTTGTCACTCGTCCACACTCAGGGCTCATTCAATTTGCCACCTCACTCACCATTATTTTTTTAGAATTCCGACCCTCGGGATCGCCTTGTCCTCAACCAGCTTCTTCAGCCTTTGGTCCGCTCAGCTTCCTGTAGAAGTTATGAGGGGATTCCGCTTGACCCATCCCACCTATATTTTTAACTAATGGCCGCTATCCACATAGCAGCCATGAGTTGCTTCACGTTCCTCCAGCCAAATGGCGATATTTCCGGGGCCCCATAGCTTGCTACATCGATGCATTTTTAACCATCATCTCTGTTAGGGAGAATTCTCCAGAATGGCTAATTTTTCTCTTACCTACTGAGTCCCTCAGCAGCTTTGCTGGATTTCTAGGATTTATTTTTTCACCTGGTAAGAGTGTGAGCCTTTTTTTCCCACTCTTACATGTGTTTTTGGCAATGCAGTTTTCCCCCATTCACACAGCCTGGCTGTCAATCACACAGCAATGTGGCTGTCCCGCCGGGACAGTCACGACAGCCAATCATACCAGAGTGCGACATGGGTCTGCAAGGAGACCCTGTGCAGGGAGTCTTAAACCCCTCCCTCAAATCTTGTCCCCCTCAGACATTCAGGCACCTAAGGAGGGCTTCTGTGCAGAAGCCCGCCAAAGGACGGCGAACAAAGGAACCAAACCTGGTTTGGCGCGCAGAGAAAAACACGAGAATTACTTTTACAAAAAGAAATGACGACTAAACCCAGCCGGAACCGTATAAAAGTACATATGGTCCAGCGGGTTTAAGTTTGAGGCTACTAGGATAGCCTAAAACAATACCAAGGCTATTAAAAATAACTAAATAGGGTAGCTACCACTGCCACCAGCCAAATCTTAATGAAAAGGGAACAAAACAATGTTCGATGAGAAACAGACAAAAAGGGATAACTATTAACCCTTTCCAGAAATCTATGTAAGATAGTTTGTACCGGGTGTGCGATTTTAAAAAGACTAATAAAGTCAATGGCAACTTTACATGTTCTGGGAGACAGTAGTCAGTCCAGGAAAAATGGAGTTTACAGTGGGAAGTCGGAAAAAGACAACCCTGTGTCACTGCACTAAGGTGCTGTGTGACACACAGTAAAAAGATGATGCCTGTGGAGTAGGTGAGGCTCCACAGTCTATGAACACATAAAATGTTAAACACATACAGGAAAACACATGTAAGAGTGGGAAAAAAGGCTCACACTCTTACCAGGTGAGAAAAAGAAACCCCAGAAATCCAGCAAAGCTGCTGAGGGACTCAGTAGGTAAGGGAAATTAGCCATTCTGGAGAATTCTCCCTAACAGTTGTCTATTGAAAATGCTTCTCTCCCAGAGTCTTCTAGGTCTTCCAGTCCTAAGATACCCTGTATGCCTAAAGAAATTTTGGGTATGCATGAGGCTAAGCTTGATATTTTGGATTGGTTGGCAATGTTTGAATATAACAATGGGATTCAAGACATTACAGGGAATCAGTTGCTTCCTTGGCTCTTCTCTAGGCTACCCACTGTTGCATCTGGTGTTGTGATGGAGTTGGGGAGGTGGATAGGATGGATTATGAGTGTGTGAAGCTAGCTTTAATTGCTAGATTTGGGAAGACCCCTTCCCAGTACCTTAAGAGGTTTCGGACCCTCAAACAGCATGATGGTACCCCTTGGGCTACCTGCGTATTTGAATGTTTGAAGAACGTAGATGGTTGGGTTAAGTGTTACAGAGTAAACACTTATGAAGGTATTAGAAATCTTGTTATGTTGGAGTCAATTTATGATGCCTGCTCTCCTGAGCTCAGACAGCACTTGGTTGATTCTAAAGAAATAGATCCAAAGAAGTTAGCTAAGACTGCTGACTTGTGGGTTGCCAGCAGGGCTACTCACAAGGACTCGGGGGCAACTCAGAAGAAGGATGAGGGAAAGCAGCCAATGGAAGATAACAAGGAGAATTCTAATACCTCCCATCCAGAAGAGGGCCCCCAAACATAACCAGGGTAAGCCACATGGGAAACCAAATAGGGCTAGGCGCAATCTGGACCCAAACCAGATGGAGGTCAGAACAAGCCCTATTCATCAAAACATTTGGGAAATGTTATGTTTGTGGGTCAACTGATCATGTGAAAGGGGATCCCAGATGTAAGGGTAAACCTTCAGGGGTCCACACTGTCTCTTTAGCCTTCTCCCCAGAGGAAGAAGTACCTATGGCAAGTGGAAACTTTCACCTAATGGGTGATGAGCCCATGAGCGTCTCGGCTAGTGTTTCTTTAGTGACCCTGGGTTTGTGGGAACAATAGAATTTAGATGTCTATAACTCAATCCCAGATAATACTAAAGAGTATTATAAAGATAGTGTTCCTGTGAATGGTCAGGAGACCCCTGCCATCAGAGACACTGGAGCCAGCATAACTGTGGTTGATGAATAATCTTTCAAGGTAGAGGATGTTGCTAAAGCACCCAAACACCTAACCAAGTTAGCTGGAGGCCCTGTGCAAATGCTTCCCTAGTTACCAGCTCTCATCCAGTGCAATGACATGACTGTTAATAAACCTGTTAGTGTGCAGAGTGAAGTGCCTGGGAGAGTCCTGATGGGTAATGACCTGTAAACTCTTGGAGTTGTGTCCAGTACCCCCAAACCTCCCAGTAGAAGGAGACAGGAGCTCACTAGGCCTGAAAGGGAAAGGACCTTGAGAGGCTCTCCAGGGAAATTGATAGAGGAAACTATCACCCCCAGTCCACAGGAATGGCTCACTGCTATTTCAGGAAAGAAAGAGGCATAGGGGAAGCCCACGACCTCCAAGAAGAAAGCAGATAGCACCCCTGTGCTACCAACAAGCACATCCCCAAGATTGTCCAAAGTCACACCTGTGACTCCTACACCTGCTGAGGCTGAGTGTGAGGTACAATCCTGTGTGGTTGAACCAGCTTCTGAAGAGTCAGATCTGGAAGAAGACATTGGCCTCATTATGAGTTTGGAGATAGCCATGGTGCTATTAGCACCATGGCTGCCTCCAAACCGGGCTCCAATACCGGGTTCCTTCAATGAGGAATAACCGGGTCATTCCAACATTGGAGATCCCTTTAATTCCTCCTTGAATGAACCATTCTCCATTCCCATTTGCACATTACGAATGACCCGTTATTAGCTCCCTCTTCCCCTTGCTGGACCCGGAATGGACATCTGGTTTTACCAGACGTCTGGTCCGGGTCCCGCAAAGGGAACCTCGTAATCAGCACTCACGTAATGAAGGGTGCCGGTCCCGTAACGGCACCCTTCATTACGTGAGCGCCAGGGTCGTAATGAGGCCCATTGTCTTAGTTGGGGATCTGGACCCTGTTGACCACCCTGAGCTGCAGTCTTTACTGGCAGACGGTGGACCCAACAGGGCAGACTTCAGCAGAGGACAAAGAGAGTGTCCTGCTCTTGAAGGTCTTCGCCTACAGGCAGATTCTCAGCTTGATGGGCAAGAGCATGGGAAGCATTGGTTGCACTGGGAAGATGGCCTCTTCTACAGTGAACCGACTGAGTCTATCCCTGGGGACTTCAAAAGACTTGTACTGCCCCTAGAAAACAGACTCCATTTCCTACAGTTGGCCCACGACATACCTTTGGCTGGTCCATTGTGTTTCAAAAAGACCAAGGAAAGGCTCTCCTTATACGTCTACTGGCCTAAGATGGGTGCAGAAGTTGACAGGTTCTGTAGGAGCCGTCATACTTGTCAAACCTCTGGAAAGAGTGGAGCCAAGAATGTGGCTCCCTTGGTGCCTCTCCCAATGGTGGGAGTTCCTTTTGAGAGGGTGGGCATCAACAGTGTTGTTCCCCTTGACCCTCCCACATCTATCAGGAAACATATTTATCCTGGTTGTAGTAGACCATGCTACTAGATATCTTGAAGCGATACCTATGAGAACTTTTACAGCTCAGGATGTGGCTAAGGCTCTATTTGGTATTTTTACCAGAGTAGGGTTTGCTAAGGAAGTGATATCCGACAGGGGATCCAATTTTTTGTCCCACTACATGCAAGCCATGTGGAAAAACTGTGGTGTCACTTACAAGTTCTCTACAACCTACCATCCACAGATAAATGGACTGGTAGAGAGTTTTATTAATACTATGAAGAGCATGATAGGAGTTTTAGAGGAACCCCTTAGAAGAAAGTGGGACCTTCTACTGCCATGTCTTCTCTTTGCTTATAGAGAAGTCCCTCAGGAGGGAGTAGGATTTAGTCCCTTCGAACTTCTCTATGGCCATCCAGTCAGAGGTCCATTGGCCCTGATTAAGGAGGGCTGGAGAGTGCTCCTTTCCCCAAGCCAGTCAGAGTTACTGACTATGTGATAGGTCTCCGGAGGAGAATGTCAAACATGATGGCAGAAGCTAGTGATAACTTGAAAGCAGGTCAGGCTCTGGTCAAACATTGACATGACCAGAAGGCCAACATGGTTGAGTTCTCTCAAACCAGCTTGTTTTAGTTATGGTGCCAACAAGTTAGAGGGCCTAGCAGGACAAATGGATAGGACCCTTCAATGTTGTGGGCAAACTTCGAGAGGTGAACTTTCTGGTGGACTAAGGATGCTCCCAGAGTCTTTCACACCAACCGTTTGAAGGCATATGTCTCGAAACGCAAAGTAGGAGCTTTGCTTCTAGCTTCAGCATAAGAAGAGGAGGAGAGTGAACCTCTGCCTGACCTACTCAGAGGCCAACCTTTGGATGAGAAAATAGAAGCAGTTAATCTCTCTTCTAATCTGACATCTGAACAACAGGAAGAGTGCAAGTTTCTGTTAAATCAGTTTGCCTCCCTGTTTTCACTCTCACCAGGCTTGATCCTTTGGGGACAGCATGAAATTCTCATTCGTGACTGTTTACCTGTGAAAAGCAGAGGTAACAGAATGTCAGAACATGTAAGAACCCACATAAAGGAAGAGGTCAACAAGATGCTTGACCTCGGAGTCATAGAGCCATCTACAAGTCCATGGTCTAGTCCAGTTGTTCTAGTACGAAAGGCAGGATCCAAGGAGTTGAGATTCTGTGTGGACTATAGAGCTCTAAACGCAGTCACTAAGGCTGATGCCCATCCTTTACCAAGTACAGATGACCTGGTGGATAGACTTGGTTCAGCCAAGTACCTCAGTACATTTGATCTGACGTCAGGCTATTGGCAAATAGCCCTGACAGACCATGCCAAGGAGGAAACTGGATTTTCAACCCAAGCAGGCCTCTACCAGTTTAAGGTTTTGCCTTTTGGATTAAAGAATGCACCTGCTACATTCCAAAGGATGGTCAATCAAGTTCTGAAAGGGAAGGAGGACTTCTGCATGGCATACTTCGATGACATTGCAGTGTTCAGCCCTACTTGGAAGGAACATGTTGATCACTTAGGATATGTTTTGTAGGCTCTTGAGCAGGCCCATCTGACCATAAAGACAAGCAAATATCAAATTGGTCAGAGCAAAGTGGTCTACCTTGGTCATGAGGTAGGAGGAGGTGAAATAAGGCCATTGCCTAGCAAAGTACAAGCTGTACAAAACTGGGCCACCCCCACTACTCAAACCCAAGTGAGAGCCTTCCTAGGTCTCACTGGGTACTACAGGAATTTCATCGAGAACTATGATACCATAGCTTCTCCTTTGAATGTAGTCTCCTCTCCAAAATTCCCTTAAAAGGTTTGATGGAATGAGGAGTGCATTCAAGCCTTTGACAACCTGAAGAAAGCCCTTTGTCAAGCTCCAGTCCTAAGAGCTCCTGATTATCACCAACCCTTCATTGTGCAGACAGATGCACCCAATACAGGTATAGGTGCAGTCCTTAGTGAACTGGATGAGAAAGGTAGGGAGCACCACATTTGCTTCATCAGTAGGAAGCTGAAGGAACCAGAAAGAAGGTGGGCAACCATAGAGAGGGAATATTTCGCCATTGTGTGGTCTCTGAAGAAGTTTAGACCATACTTGTATGGATCTACTTTTGTGATTCAGACAGACCACCAACCCTAGATATGGTTACTGCAAATGAAAGTGGAAAACCCAAAACTACTTAGATGGTCAATCTGCCTGCAAGGGTTTGATTTCACTATTAAGCACAGGTCAGGATGTCACCACCAAAATGCTGATGGTCTCTCTAGGATGTTTATAACCGAGTAGAGTGAAGTGATTCATCCAGGAGTGGATTAAATCCTCCTGTCCCTTAGTCTGAGAGGGGGCAGGGGTAGTGTTAGGGTGAATTCTCCAGAATGGCTAATTTCCCTCACCTACTGAGTCCCTCAGCAGCTTTGCTGGATTTCTAGGATTTATTTTTTCACCTGGTAAGAGTGTGAGCCTTTTTTTCTCACTCTTACATGTATTTTTGGCTATGTGTTGTACATGTTTGTTTTCATAGACTGTGGAGCCTCACATACTCCATAGGCATCATCTTTTTACTGTGTGTCACACAGCACCTTTAGTGCAGTGACACAGGGTTGTCTTTTTCAGACTTCCTACTTTAAACTCCATTTTATGAGGCTGACTACTGTCTCCCAGAACATGTAAAGTTGCTATTGACTTTATTAGGCTTTTAAATTCACAGACAAAGTGCAAACTATCTTCCATAGAGTGCTGGAAAGGGTTAATAGTTAACCCTTTTTGTCTGTTTCTCATGGAACATTATTTTGTTCCCTTTTTTTTTTAAGATGTGGTTGGTGGCAGTGGTATCCACCATTTGTTCCCTACCGCGGACTATGAAACTTTAACCCGCTGGACCATTTTTATTTTATTGCAGTTCTGGCTGGGTTTATTCACCATTTCTTTTTGTAAAGGTCTTTCTCATGTTTTACTCCGCGTGCCAAACCAGGCTTGGTTCCTTTGCTCACCGTCCTTTGGCAGGCTTCTGCACAGAAGCCCTCCTTAGGCGCCTGAGTGTCTGGGTGGGCTGAATGTGAGGGAGGGGTTTTAGGCCCCCTGCATACGGTCTCCTTGGAGACCCATGTTGCACTATGATCTGAATGGCTAGGTGACTGTCCGGCCAGGACAGCCACCCTGCTGTGTGATTGACAGCCAGGTTGTGTGAATGGGGGAAAACTGCATAAAAAGCAGGTCTCTGGGGCTTGGAAGGCAGAGTCTCCACAAGATCGAGAGAACTGAAGAGAAGCTGAAGGAAGAGGACTACTGCAACTACTGAACCTACCGGCGAAGCCCTGCTGCGAGTCCGAATCTCCTACACTTCAACGACATGGAAGATCTGCAAACCTTGTCCGGTTAAAGGTGCGAATACAAAAGGTTCGAATTTTTTTTTAATTATATGGGGTTTTTTTGGGTTTCCGTTTAGATTAAAAAAAGTGGTTTTTACCACAAAAACAGGATTTTTTTTTTTGAACCTTTTTGTTTTCTGTCCTTTTGATTCGACCCTATTGTATTTCGAACCTTTTGATTCAAACCTTTAACCTATAACCTCTGCAAACAGCCTTCTCCCCTTGAGTCTGGTGGGACTAACCAGCTCGCAAAGACCCTGGACTTCCCTCGCCAGTCTGGTCGAATTCGCTGTGCCACAGTTAACCGGATACCCAGCTTGAGAGAGACCCTTCGTGCTTTTAAAGAGCGCACCTTTTATTTGTCACTTTGCTCCATTGCTGGCTTCTACCCTGGGCAGCGCAGGACCCTACAGTCTTCCTCCTTCTTGTCACTAAGACAGTCGCTTCGGGAACCATGAGCCTGCAGGAACTGCCAGGAACTACCACTGCAGCTACAGCATTATTATTTTTAATAACAAATTTTATTGGGTTTTCGCTTCACAAACACAACATACAAAACACAACCATAAATCCTTGTACACAATTAGCATTACTAGAGCAGTGCGACCGGGTACTACATTTATATTAGCATATTTAGAGACACAAATGGTATAAGATATAAATGAAGCTGAAACCGTGAACATCAGCAGTTGACAATGGTGTACTCCGAGGCCATGGAAGACATGCGCTCCCGAGTTCGGTGGTACGGCTGTGCGTGTCTTACAATGTCTGTTCCCATTTCTCCCAGATTTTGTCAGCTTTGCCCAGACAGCCCCTTGCTTGATGCACTCGGCGCTCCATTGGAATGATGGCATCTACATCTGAAGTTCATTGTTCATAACTTGGCGTGATATCTGAGCCCCACAGCTGTGCTATGTTTCTTTTTGCGATTCCTGTGGATGTTGAAAGAAGTAGCCATTCGAAGCGGGACATGTGTCCTTCTTCCTCGATTCCCAGGAGAAGGAGTTTGGTGTCAGTCAAGATCAGACGGCCCATGACCCTCGAGAGTCGTTCAGTGCATTTATTTCAAAAGTGTTGTATTCGCATACATTGCCATAAGATATGGTAAAAGGTTCCTTCTTCTCGTCCGCACCTTAGGCACTTGGGGTCACTTGTTTTACCCCATTTGTACAAAGCTACTCGGGGGTAGTATATTCTATGAAGTATTTTCACCTGAATCAGTCTAATTCTCTCTGAGATTGCAATTTCTCTTGGATACATCAGGGCCGAGATCCAATCTTCAGGTAGTATCGGTCCCACGTCACCTTCCCATTTCGCTTTGAGGTGTGCCAGTTCCATCGTGGTAAAGGAGGATATGGCTTTATACATTGTGGATGTGACCTTGTTGCTGACACTGTCTATGACTATGTTTCTCTCAATTGGCGTACATTCTGGCATGTCTGCTAGCTGATCCCTGTGTACGCTGAGTGCATGCTGTAGCTGCCCATAGTGGTAGCTTTCGGTGGCAGGAAGTTCATATGTAGTCAGAATCTCAGCAAACAATTTTATCTGATTGTTTGCATAAATTTGCTGGACTGTTTGTATACCGGTTGCTACCCACTTCGGCCACCTCGGGAGATTACGGAGACCTGCAAGGTGGGCATTGTTCCAGATGGGTTGGACTGGGGTGAGTTTGTTGCCCCATCCTATGTGTTTGTGTGATTCCTTCCATACTAGGGCCGTATATGCCACTATCGTGTTTTTGGGAGGGCGAGTCTGTCTAATGTAGAGACTTTCAATCGGGGACATATTGTGTCTTGCCGCTAGTTCGGCCTTTATGTGTGGGGTGGTCGGGTCACCATGTAGCATATCATTTACTGTTGCCATTTGAGACGCCCAATAATATACTCAGATATTCGAAAGACCTATTCCCCCTTCCCAGACTGAACGTTGAAGGGTTTTTTAGAGCTATTCTTGGGTGTTTCCCCCCCAGAGGAGTTTATGAGTTGTATCGTCTATTTTGCAGAACTCTACGGCGGGGATATGGAGTGGGGCGTTTTGGAGGATGTATAAGAACCTACGTAGGGCTAACATCTTGAAAAGCGCTGCCCTGCTTAATAGCATTAGTGGCAGTGCTTCCCAGTGGGTCGCATCTTGCACATATCGTTTACTTAATGGATGTAGGTTATGGGTCAGGTAATTGTCCAGCCTGTTCGTGACTATGATACCCAGATAGCGAAACTGGGTGTGTTCAATTTGGTATGGGGATACAGATGACGGTATACAGTCTACTCCCTTCACCGGGAAGAGCACAGATTTGGCCCAGTTCACTCTGAGACCGCTGAAGGCTCCATAGTTAATTAGTATTTGGGTAACTATGGGACAGGAGACCGCTGGGTTGCCCAGATAAACCAGAAGGTTGCCTGCGTAAAGGGATACCTTGTCCTCCCAAGTTGGACTCCAGCGGAAGCCAGTCCACGTGGTCGTGCCCCTCAGAATAACCGCTAATGGTTCTATCAGTAATGCAAACAACATTGTCGAGAGCGGCCATCCTTGACTGGTGCCCTTTCCCAGGCGTATGCTGCGTGAGGGCCAGCCATTAACTCTCACTTCTGCTGACGGGATGTTGTATAGGAGCTGTACCCATTTTATAAATGCTTCCCCAAATTGCATCTTGTGCATTATTGCCCATAGGGCCTCCCAGTAGACTGAATCAAATGCCTTTTCAAAGTCAATGGCCAATAGTGCCAGTGTATGTTGTAATGTGAGAGCCAGTTCTAGTGCCAGATGCAACCTGCGAATGTTCAATCTTGTTGACCTTTGAGGCATAAAGCCGCATTGGTCCGGGTGGATTAACGCTGTAATAACCGTTTGTAGCTTATTGGCCAGTACTTTGGCCAGTATTTTGGCTTCACTGTTGATTAGGGATATGGGTCAATAGGAGGTGCATTCGACTGGGGGCTTGCCCTTTTTTGGAATCACTTTAATGGTGGCCTTGCGAAGATCAGGTGGGAGCTCGCCCTTTGTTAGGGAGTTTTCGAACATATTGAGTAAATGTGTGGGTATGTCTAAATGATTAATCTTCTTCCAAAAGTCAAGTGGGAAGCCATTGGGACCCGGGGTTTTGCCCGTTTGGAGTTGTGGGATGGCTGCTGATATTTCATCCACTGTTATTTTGCAGTCTAACATGTTAGTTTGCTCCGCAGTGAGTGTGGGGAGGTCGATGCCGTCCAGTATGGTGCTGGTTACTGCGATAGTAGGGGGTTTATAAAGATCCTCGTAGAACTCAGCAAAGCGCTCAGCTATGTCTGCATCGGAGGAGACTACTTCTGCATCCGATGTTTAGATGCATTTCATCTTCTGATGACCTTCTTCTCGCCTTTCTAACCATGCAAGCATCTTGCCGGCCTTTTCCCCAGTTTCATACAGGCGTGCTCTCATGGCGCTGTGTGTTTTTTTAGCGCAGTCCAATGATAGGTTATGCAGCGTCTTCTGTGCCAGTATGAGGGCGCGATTCGTCTCGGGGCTGCTGTTGGCAATGTGTTCTAGTTCTTTGGACGCCACTTCCCTTTCAGCCTCAACGATTCGTTCCCGATACGCTTTCTTCTGGGCCGATGTCCACAAAATGATTTTGCCCCATAGGACTGGTTTGTACGCTTCCCACAGTATGTTAGGGTCTTCAACTGAATCTGCATTTAGTTCAAAGTAGTTGGAGGTGGCTACCTCTATCTTCTCTTGTAGATCTGGAGACCCCAAATAGTAAGAGTTCAGCCGCCATGTGGGAGGAGGGCGAGGCCTCTCTGTTTCCAATGCAAGCAATAATGGAGAGTGATCGGAAATCCCCCGGGGGAGGAAGGATGCGTTGCATGCTTTATGTATGTTCTGATGTGGTAAAAAGAAATAATCTATTCTGGACATGGAGGCATGAGCCCCAGAGTGGAATGAGTATTCTCAAGCATCTCTGTGTGGTTCTCGCCAGGTATCGCGCAGACCCATGGCAGAAGCGAAGGAGGCCAATTTGGTGGTATTAGTTGGGTTTCTGGCTCTCATCTAGCGTGTTGTCCATGACTTCATTAAAGTCTCCTCCGATTACCCAAGTATCCACGGAATTAGTTGACAGGATGGGGTTAATGTTGGTTAGCAGAGTACTAAGGAGGGTCGGCGGGGAGTACACTGCCATGAGAGCCAGAGTTTGACTCCAGAGCGTTGCTTGGATGTGTACATAGCGGCCTCCGCTATCTTGCATTATGTGCTTGATCTCCAGTGGCAACCTTTTATGAATTAATATGAGCACCCCTCTCGCACCCATTGAGAAACCCATGTGCACCGCGGTGCGGTAGTTAGATCTTTGAAAGAATTTGCATATGTTTCCTGCTAGGTGTGTCTCAGTCAGGAACGCTATGTCCGGGGAATGCCTGTTTATGTGTTGCAGTACCAATCTTCTTTTGATACAGGAACCTAGCCCATTCACGTTCCATGACATAAGCAGCAGTTTCCTTTCATTCAAATCAGCCATATGCGCCATTGATTGTCTGCAGTTTATATGCGCCAGTGCAATTCTGCGAATGTAATCGTGGTCTTTTTACTGCATTTACCCTGTTCGTTAAGCTCGCAATACCGTTGTGTACTAAACAGTGTATAAACCAAAAACTCCAACTCCCCCCACCCCATACTCCTCCCCCAACTGAATTATCTGTCGGCCCATCGTAACTTTCAATCAACTTGTCCTCATACGCTCACCTCGTTTGGCTTAGCGCTGGGCGTTGTGGCACCTGTTTGTGGTGCTTCGGGTTTGTGACCTTGTCCGGGGCAGCTGTTTGGTGGGACGCCAGCTTGATATAACTTATGTCTTAATGTACCATGTGGAGCATGGGCTCCGATACGTTACTTTTGCAATATTTCAGGCATCTTTCGTGTTCCTTACAGCTCCTTATGCGTTGCCTGGCTACGGATTCTCCAGTTGTTGTTGTTGCTGCGGCTCCATGTCCGGTGGACGTTCAGGGCGTGGTCTATTGTGCCTGTCTCGCCTCCTCCCCTCTGGGCTCCAGTCGCCTTCTACATGTCTCCCGGCCCAGTTCCATGCCTCCTTAGGGTCTGTGAAGTGCACCGTTGTGCCTTTATGGTATATTTTAAGTTGGGCTGGGAAGATTAGCCCGTATTTAACCCCCATTGAGTGCAGGTGCTTTTGAGTGGGACGAATGACTGACGTGCCTTTTGTACTTCTCGGTGAAGTCGGGGAAGAAGGCGATTTTTGATCCGTTATACGTGACTGTCCCCTTGGATCTTGCTAGCTGCAGCACTGCATCTCTGTCTCTATAATTTAGAAATCTTGCAATGACAGTGCGTGGTGGCACCCCAGGGATGATTTTGCCAGCTGGTACGCGGTGGGCCCGCTCAATGGAGAAGAATCGGGAGAAGGATTGTGCATCATATGTGTCCACCAGCCATTCCTCAAGAAATAATTCCATACGATCTCCCTCTGCTTTTTCAGGAAGGCCAAGTATTCGAACGTTGTTTCGCCTGTATCTGCTTTCGCTGTCATCCACTCTTGTTTCCAGTAGTTTAATGCGTGCTAGCATGCCAGAAATGTTGCGGTTTATTCCCCGAAAACTGTCTTCGGTTTCCGAGATCCGTGCCTCCGCCTTGCCAGTGCGTGAGGTCAATTTTTGCAGGTCGTGCCTTAGTAGGGACACGTCCGCGCCAATACTGTCAATCTTCTTTTCCATTGAAGTTCTGGAGCTGGCAATGGCACTCATAACATCTCTAAGGGAGATTTCTTCCTCCATGCAGTCAGGTTCAGTTAGCGGCAACCGCTCTGGGGAGCGGGACGCTGGTGGGGTAGCATATTGCTCAATTCTGCTCTGCGTATAGAGGTTTTCCTGGGCTTATCTTTCCCCATTTCCGGGTAAGCGATATGGTGCCTATGAGGGTTCGTCCCTTGTAACCCGGGAGAAGGCAACAAAGGGCAGGGGGGAGCAGGCAGGTGGGTCCGCTGGAGGCGGATAGTTCCGCTGGTTCTTGGCGCTGTGCGGCTGATGCTCACATGGAGCTGCGTCCGTTGTGTTGGTAGCATTCCGATGGCACTAGACGCCTTGGGTGATCACAATTCGCAGAGCACCTTGCGCCGTTAGACTGGCTACAGGGTTGCATGTGTATGTGCTCAGTTAATAATGTACATCTCGCAATATTCAGCGGTGCTCTGCAGTTCCCACAATACGTATGTGCTTTGTTTACTCGCTGTGCATTGCATCAAGAGTTATAGCAGTCCGCAATGCTCCTCGAGTTCCGCCTTGTGCTTCATCCCAGGGAGAGGGGGAGTGGGAGCCCCGCTTTTGCTGCCAAGGTGTGTCACATCAGTAGGCCTCAATCTTCCATAGGAGACAGCAGCGTGCCATTGCCCGCCAGGGCCCACGTCTTGGGACCTCTGTCCGGTATGGGTAGCGCACTGAGGCTCGTCCGGGCAACCGTGGCCGTGCCCAATAGGTCCGCACAGATCGAGGGTATACTGTGCTACAGCGTGTTAGGTTGGCGGCCTGGGGTCAGCGCCACAGTTGTTCAGTCTTTCATTCTCTGATCTTGAAAGCCCTCGGAGGGCCTGCCTCTTGCCCCCCACCGCCAACGGTGAGCGTATAGGTCCACTCCCCCACTGCCTAGCTTGACTCCCTCAGTGTTTAGAGCAGTTACTAGTGTGTGAACATGGGGGGGAAGAGAGACAGGCAGTGCCCTGTCTTCTTGTCCACTGCCTCCCTCTTCGCACCACCCCCAACTCCTTACCGCTTTAGCTCTCTTTCGGCAGTGGGGCACAGTATCATTGGGCCGGTGGTGGTGCGGCTGCAGCAGGCGCTCAATGTGGAGCGGAACGCCCGCGACCCCAGCGCAGTTCCCGGCAGATTGGCGGCCCCCGCGCTGCACCCCAGCAACTCCACCGAGGCGGTCATGGCGATCCCCCGCCTTGCTCGACACAGAAGCGAGGCTGCGGTGGGGAGCTCCCAGTGTCTCAACAATCAGGATGGCCAGTACGCCGTGGTGTCCTCTGGTTCCAGGGATCAACAATGGGGCGCGCGAGCCCAAGCGCTTCCGCCGTTGTTATGCGCGCTTTCCAGCAGGCATCAGGGTGGATGGGAAGGAGATAGCCTCCAATCCGTCGGGCGGGAGCCGGTCCGGTGCACTCTGGCGTAGCCCCTCTCCGGGCCGCAGCACAAACGCGTGCCACATGCCCCGTTTGTCTCGTGCGCTGCACCGCCACCGGGGGGAGGCCTCGCTGAGTGTCCGGGTCAGTAGTCACCACCTCACGAGCACCGCAGCGCGTCCAGAGGTCCTTGCTCCGTGTTGTTGACGGAGCAACACAATGCAGTCAGGCCAGGCAACGCCTACCGCCCAGTCCTCACCCAGCTCAGGGTGCAATGTTGCCTGTGCCACCAAGCAGAGGCACAGCGACCCGCTTCGCTGCGAGACTGCAATTGTTCGTACTACTCCGCGCCGTCTTATTCAGCAGTGCTTTCCCTAACTCCGGTTGCAGTGTTGCTCGCCCAGGCACAGACAACTCGCCGGCCTCTGCGGCGCTTCAGTTCTCCGGTGTCTTTCCTCACCGCCCCTCCATTGCGGTGGCCATTTTGAGCGGCCGTTGATGAAGTGTGCTGCTGCTGCAATTATCTAAACGCCTGTACTCTGATTCTGCCTCTCAATGCCACGCACCGCTGCGGCACCGTTCCCCAGCCCGTGAGAGTCGTTTTCTGGCTGAGAACTACCCGTTTTTGCCGGATAAAATCAGGATGCAGCTGGTGGCCCCGGGAGCTCTGAGGGATCACGTCCTCATTGCGCTCTCGCTGGCCACACACCCCACAGCTACAGCATTCTTCTTCATTTAAGGTACTGTTCAAATCCGGTCATTGGTTCCGCCCGACCGCAGTGAAAGTGTTTGAAATCTTTCGCTAATCCGAGGGCTTATCATATCTTCTCTTTTAAATAACTTTTCTTCTGACCAACTTCCTTTCAAACTCCTGGGAAAGACATAACCGCAAACTATTCTGAACTGTGTGATCCTCTGCAAATACTCTGAACCATTAACATTGGCCCAGGCCTATTATTTTGAATCCTAGTTGTAGTAAGCCTTTTCTAGATTGCCCTGCAAACTTACTTGTTGGTTCTGCTTGATTATGTATAACCTTGTCTTTTCCCTCCCTTTTTAAATTGCTGGAGTGCCATTTTGCTCACACTTCGTTTTGAGATTAACTTGTCCAGAATTCATTGGGTGGTGTGTAGTATATTAAGATTGTGATTTTCTGCTGCTTTACTTTAGTGAATTGTTTTACAAATGATTGTGTAAATAAATGTTTTTTCTTTTACTCAGAAACCTTGAGTCAGTGTTTGTTTGAACCATAGTAATTACTGTCTGATACTGCTCACTTTACTCTTGAGATAAGTCTGGCTGCTCAACCATCGCTACCACTTTACTGTGTAGTACAGGCTTTTACCAAAGGTGAATTTCTTCTGTCACTTGTAGTCTTAATTGTGTGTGGTGTTCCCAAAGGGTACTGCATATGATTCTGCCTAACAATCTCTCTGCTACCACGTGAACTTGTGAATGTACACAAGCCCTTTAAGATGAGGTAACAATACTTTGAGATAGATGGGGATGCAGAAAATACTCACACATCAATAATCAAACTGACTCAGGAAGTAGGCAAAGTGTGTCGGTTTTAATATCAATTATCTAAAACAGGGAGTATGACAAACATCAACAAACTCGCTCGATCTTCTCACTCAATACATTTCATTAAAAACATAGCTTATAATTTAAAAGCTCATCATCATTGACATCAATCTACGTTGCAAACTACAAAAACCTATTTGGGGATATGACAGGAATACAGGGAATCTCTAGGTATACGTTCCATACTGGTAGGGATGGTGAATGGGTCTCTACTGTCAGGTGGGGCAACTGAGCCCTCCTCTAGTGCAAGTTTCTACGAACGTCATCAAATGCATAACATCCCATTGGTTATACAAAATATAGGGCTCTCTGCTACATGGCCCTTTATAAGTGGTTGGCACCCTTGGACTCCTCTGTAATATTCCACCTATGCAAGCAGCATGCAGGCTAACATCCGGGTGCTGGTGGGCTGGTCATAACCACAGCTTCCCACCAATTAGGCGGTTGTTCATCATCGCTCTTGCTGTCTGCCAGTCAATTGAGGCTTTGAGCGTGGCCTTGGAAATGTTCTCTGCACCTGAGTATAAGAGGGAGTATAGGCATACTCTGGTGGCTCTTAGCACCATGGCTGCCTCCAAACTCGGATCTGGGTCCGGGTAGTCTGAATGGGGATTTACCGGGTCATTCCAACTTTGGAGGACCCGGTAAATCCCCATTCTGAAAACCATTCCCCATTCCCATTCGAGCCCCCATAGGGCTCAATGGGAATGGGGAAGGAGGTAATAACGGGCCTGCAAATAGTGGGCCCATTATTAGCTCCCTGGTCCCTTAACGTGTCCCGCTAATGGCAGCTGGTAAAACCAGCCGGCCATAGTGGGACCCGCTAAGGGACCTCGGAATGCAGCGGTAGGGGTTAACGGCACCGGCATCCTTACCGGTGCCGTTAACCCCCTACCGCCGTACTCGTAATGACCCCCTCAGTCTCTTGGTTTCAATACAGCTCAATACAGTATCTATTTTCATCCATCCACGTGACTGCAGACCATGTTTCAGAGTCTTTCTGTATTTAAAATACTATTAAATGATGAGCCTCTGATGTCTTCAATGTTCTCACTCCTCATCCAAGACAGGAATGTGTTCTTTTCACATGTTCTGTAACTACTGCATGAACATTCAGGTTCACAGTGGCCTTGACTTCCTGGTGCTGGGCCAACCAAACCTCTTTTGGTTCAACTCTGAATGTCGATTGCTTTTCCAACTGCACTGAAAGCCTTTCTTTTGACTGGATCTAGCTCTGCTAAAATGCATTGTGGAATAATAATAATAATAATTTGGCACTTATATAGCGCTACGAACTCTCAGGTATCCGAGCGCTGCTTATTATTACCCACGGTGCGTGGTGCTCATTTATCGACCTCGGAAGGATGAAAGGCTGAGTTTTGGCCCCGCACGGATGTCACAGCGAGCGCTCTACTCGCTGTGCCACTTGACGGGAATCATCCATAGTTCATGCATTCCTATGCATATACGTTGGCGCATCGCTGTAATCTATTCACTACATAGCCAGCCTTTAAGAATACTTTGTCTACTTGCGTTGCTGCATCTGGACACTTGTAAAATTACTTAATATCTTCTTCATTATTTCTGCAGCATGAGCATCTTCATCTCAGGCCCGAAATGTTACTCATCTTTAACTCCTCCTCCTTTGTTTCTATGGAATGTCTATATTTTTCAGCCTCTTCTTCTGAGTGTGTCAGCTCTGCTCTGTATGACGTCACCAGGCTTCACTTTTGCTCAGTTTTCACACTTCTTCCATGATTTCATTGAAATGGCCATCATATTGTCGTGAATGCTTGTATGGCTTCCGCAATGGGAATCTTACTTCCAAGATCCTTTTCAGTATCAGTATTTTCACCGGTACTGCACATGTCTCACACTCTGGCTCCCAACATATAGGCAGCATGGGGGAGGAGCCTTGGGTGGGGGTATTGGGCTCCACCTCTACAGTGGCTTCAGCGCAGCACTTACAGTCATAGGTTTCTGAGTGCTCCAGAACAGCAGATGCAGTCACAGGTTGCAGTGGAATCCTCAGGGCAGCACATGCAGTCAGAGGTTTCAGGGGTGGCTCCAGGGCAGCACATGCCGTCTGAGGTTACAGGGGTGGCTTCAGGGCAGCTCTTACCATCACACGGTGCAGGAGTAGCTTCAGAACAGCACATGCAGTCACAGGTTTCAGGGGCGGCTTCAGGGCAGCACATGCAGTCCGAGGTTACCGGAGTGGCTTAAGGGCAGCACATGCAGTCACAGATTTCAGGGGGGGGCTTCAGGGCAACACAAGCAGTCACAGATTTCAGGAGTGGCTTCAGGGCAACACGAACAATACAGGTTTACAGGGGAGTCTTCAGGGCATCACAAGCAGTCTGAGGTTGCACAGCGCAGCACATGCAGTCCAAGGTTACAGGGGTGGCTTCATGGCAGCAAATGCAGTCCAGGGTACACGGGGTGGCTTCAGGGCAGCACATGCAGTCAGAGGTTTCAGGGGTGGCTTCAGGGCAACACAAGCAGTGCGAGGTTACAGGGGTGGTTCAGGGCAGCACAAGCAGTTTGAGGTTACACAGGTAGCATCAGGGCAGCACATGCAATCCGGGATTGCAGGGGCGGCTCCGGGGCAGTACATATATTCAGAGGTTACAGGGGTGGCTTTAAAAGGCAGCACATGCAATCAGAAGTTGCAGGGGTGGCTCTCGGGCAGCAAATACAGTCTGAGGTTGCAGGGGTGGCACCAGGGCAGTATATGAGTCCGAGGTTACAGGGGTGGATTCAGGTGAGCACATGCAGTCAGAGGTTACACATGTGTCTTTAGGCAAGCATATGCAGTCAGAGGTTGCAGGGGAGGCTTCAGGACAGCACATGCAGTCATAGTTTGCAAGGGTGGCTTCAGGGCAGCACATGCAATCCCAGGTTTCAGAGGTGGCTTCAGGGCAGCAAATTCAGTCACAGGGTTATGGGGTGGTTCAGGACAGCATATGCAGTTATAGGTTTCAGAGGTGGCTGCGGGGGTGAATGCAGTCAGATGTTACACATGTGACTTTAGGGCATCATATATAGTCTGAGGTTTCAGGGTTGGCTCAAGGGCAGCACATGCAGTCACAGGTTTCAGGGGCAGCCTCAGGGCAGCACATGCAGCCAGAGGTAACAGGGGAGGCTTCAGGGCAGCACATGCAGTCCGAGGTTACAGGAGTGGCTCCAGGGCAGCAAATGCAGTCACAGGCATCTGGGGCGGCTTCAGGGCTGCACATGCAGTCCGAGGTTACAGGAGTGGCTTCAGTGCAGGACATGTAGTCACAGGTCTCAGGGGCAGCTTCAGGGCAGCACATGCAGTCACAGATTTCAGGAGTGGCTTCAGGGCAGCACAAACAGTCTGAGGTTACAGGTTTGGCTTCAGGGAAGCACAAGCAGTCCGAGGTTACACGGGGGCTTCAGGACAGCACATGCAGTCCGAGGTTACCGGGGTGGCATCAGGGCAGCTCAAGCTGTCTGAGGTTACAGGGGTGGCTTAAGGGCAGCACAAGCAGTCACAGGTTCCTGGAGTGCCTTCAGGGCAGCACAAGCAGTCCCAGGTTACAGTGGTGGCTTCAGGGCTGCACATGCAGTCCAAGGTTACAGGAGTAGCTTCAGGGCAGCACATGCAGTCACGGGTCTCAGGGGTGGCTTCAGGGCAGCAAATGCAGTCACAGGTTTCAGGGGTGGCTTCAGAGCAGCACATGCAGTCCGAGGTTACAAGAGTGGCTTCAGGGCAGCACAAGCAGTCCGAGGTTACATGGGTGGCTTCAGGGCAGCACATGCAGTCCGAGGTTACATGGGTGGTTTCAGGGCAGCACATGCAGTCCGAGGTTACATAGGTGGCTTCAGGGCAGCACATGCAGTCTGAGGTTACATGGGTGTAATCGGGGCAGGACAAGCAGTCTGGGGTTACACGGGTGACTTCAGGGTGGCACATGCAGTCACAGGTTTAAGAGGTGGTTGCAGAGGAGCATGTAGCCAGAGGTTTTGCATGTGACTTTAGGGCATCAAATGCAGTCTGAGGTTTCAGGGGCAGTCTCAGGGCAGCACATACAGCCAGAGGTAACAGGGGATGCTTCAGGGCAGCACATGCAGTCACCGGTATCCTGGGCGGCTTCAGGGCAGCATATGCAGTCAGAGGTTACAGGAGTGGCTTCAGGGCTGCACATGCAGTCACAGATTTCAGGAGTGGCTTCAGAGCAGCACAAGCAGACTGAGGTTACAGAGGTGGCTTCAGGGCATCACATGCAGGCACAGGTTTCAGTGGTGGCTTCAGGGCAGCACAAGCAGTCTGAGGTTACAAAGGACAGCACATGCAGTCCGCGGTTACATGGGTGGCTTCAGGACATCATATGCAATCTGATGTTATAGGGGTGACTTTGGGGAAGCACATGCAGTCCAAGGTTACTGAGGTGGCTTCAGGGCAGCACAAGCAGTCCGAGTTTACAGGGGTGGCATCAGGGCAGCATAAGCAGTCCTAGGTTACAGGGTTGGCTTCAGAGCAGTACTAGCAGTCTGAGTTTGCAGGGGTGGCATCAGGGCAGCACAAGCAGTCCGAGGTTACAGGGGTGGCTTAAGTGCAGTACTAGCAGTCCCAGATGTCAAGGGTGGCTTGAGGGCAGCAGATGCAGTCACAGGTTTCCGGGTTTGCTTGTAGGCAGGACATGCAGTCACAGGTTTCAGAGGCGGATGCAGGTGAACATGATGTCAGAGTTTACACATATTGCTTTAGGGCAGCACATGCACTCAGATGTGTCTGGGGTTCCAGACCAGCACAGGCAGTCAAAGGTTGCATGGGTGGCTCCAGACCAGCACATGCAGTCAAAGGTTTCTGGGGTGGCTCCAGACCAGCACATGCAGTCAAAGGTTGCAGAGGTGGCTCCAGACCAGCACATGCAGTCAAAGGTTGCAGGGGTGGCTTCGGGATAGCATATGCAGCCAGAGGTTTGCACGGTGCTCCAGACCAGCATATTCAGTGAAAGGTTGCAGTGGTGGCTTCAGGGCAACACACGCAATCCAAGGTTACAGGGGTGGCTTAAGGGCAGTACTAACAGTCACCGTTTGCAGGGGAGGCTTCAGGTCAGCACATATAGTCAGAGGTTTCAGGGGTGGCTTCAGCGCAGCACATGCAGTCACATGTTGTAGGGGAGGCTTCAGGGCAATACAAGCAGTCAGAGATTTCAGGGGTGGCTTCAGGGCAGCACAATCAGTCTGAGGTTATAGGGGTTGCTTCAGGGCAGCACAAGCAGTCCAAGGTTACACAGGTGGCTTCAGGGCAGCACAAGCAGTTAGAGGTTATAGGGGTGGCATCATGGCAGGACAAGCAGTCTGAGGTTACAGGGGTGGCTTCAGGGCAGTACCAGCAGTCAGAGATTACAGGGGTGTTTCAGTGCAGCACATGCAGTCACAGAATTCAGAAGTGGATGCGGAGGAACATGATGTCAGAGGTTACATATATGGCTGTAGGGCAGCACATGCAGTCAGAGATGTCTGGGGTGCTCCAGACCAGCACATGCAGTCAAAGGTTGCAGGGGTGGCTTCAGGGCAACACAGGCAATCAATGTTACAGGGGTGGCTTCAGCACAGCAGATGCAGTCACATGTTGCAAAGGAGGCTTCAATGCAGCACATGCAGTCACACGTTGCAGGGAAGGTTTCATGCCAACACATTCAGTCACAGGTTACAGGAGAGACTTCAGGCCAGCACATGCAGTCAGAGGTTCCAGGGGTGGCTTCAGGGCAGCAAATGCAGTCACATGTTTCAGGGCAGCACATGCTGTCACAGGTTGCAGGGGTGGCTTCAGTGCAGCACATGCAATCACAGGTTTCCGGGGTGCTACAGACCAGCATATACAGTCACAGTTTGCAGGGGACTCCTCAGGGCAGCACATGCAGTCAGAGGTTACATGGGTAGCTCCAGTGCAGGACATGCAGTCAGAGATTACAGGGGTGGCATCAGGGCAGCTCAAGCAGTCTGGGGTTAAAGGGGTGGCTTCCGGGCAGTACTAGCAGTCAGAGATTACAGGGGTGGTTTCAGTGCAGCACATGCAGTTCCAGATGTCAAGGGTGGCTTAGGGGCAGCATATGCAGTCAGAGGTTTCCGGGTTGCTGGACTTTGGGACTTTTAATTTCTAACCTGGAGAGAGTGAGACCTTTTTCACACTCTCTCATCTAATTTTATGTGATTTGAACTCAGTGTTTCTTTTGAATTTGGAGTCTGACAAACTCCATAGGCATCATGTTTTCATTCTGACAGACAACACCTTCAGTGCAGTGACACAGGGAAATCTCTAAGATTTCCCAATGGGTTAAATAACTTTTCTTGGTTAAACTACTGTTTCCAGGTGCGGTGAAATGAAATTGACTTTGCTTACATGTTGTAACTTTCTTGACCCAGCACACACTATCTTACCATAGGGTGCTGGAGGGGTTACTTAGTATCCCCTTTTTGTCTAGTTTCTCATGTAACCGTTTTATGTGACCCTTTCTACAATTAATGGCTGGTGGCAGTAGTTTACTTTTTCCTTCCATTGTGTGTATTTACTGTGTGCTGCAATTGCAGCTGCAGTAAGACATCCATGGGTGCCCATTTTGTCAAAATGGCCTCTGTCTTGGTCCTTCTTGAGGTTTACTCTACGCGCCAAATCAGGTTTGGTCCCTTTGTTCATTTGTCTTTGGTGAGATTCACTGGTGAAGCCCACCTCTGGCTCCAGCATGTCTGGCAGGGGCAGGAAGTGAGGGAGGTGCACAAAACTCCCTTTTCTCCCTTTTCTGGAAGTCAGAATTGACCACTGGATGAAGGAATCTGAAGAGGAACTTGGAAAAGACTCTTGCTGCAACTCCTGGTTCGTTGGTTTGCCCGCTGAAGCACTGCTTCATTGAGGAAGCTCCAAATTCACCTTTACTAGAGAAGCCCTGTAACAGACGACTTCTCCCTTTTGGGCATAATCACCTGCAAAGTGTAAGGACAATTTCACCTTTGGTACAAGCCTGTACTACACAGTAAAGTGGTAGTGATGGCTGAGCAGCCAGACTTATCTCAAGAGTTTAAGTGAGCAGTAGAACAAGTTACACAAAGGACCAACCAAAACAGTGATTCAAGCAAACACTTACTCAAGGTTTCTTGGTAAAAGAATTTACATTTATTTACTCAGTCAGTTAGAAAACATTACACTAGCGCAAGCAATTCAATATCACACACTGATAAACCACAAAAATCCAACCGGTAAGTAATTGAACAAGTTTAGCTCTCCTGTGAAGTGGGAGCAAAATGGCACTTCAAATACTTATTAAAGGGATAAAAAGACAAGGTTATAAGAAAAGACCCCCAAATACATTCAGAGGCAGGGCAAAGGGTTTCAGTAAAATACAACCAGCAATTCTTCTCATAGGCCTGGGCCAAAGTCAATGGTTCAGAATCTTTGCATAGGATAGCACAGTTCTGGTAGATAACGCTTAAGTCTTTGCCACAGAGTTTAGAAGAATTTGACTAGTTGAAAAGTTTGACAAATGTTTAGGGAAGGACAAGCCTTCGAAGTTAAGGAAATTTTCACACACTTTCTTGATGGCCAAAAATAGTTACGGACTGCGTTTGCACAGTACCTTGTCAATAAAGAAAGCTGTAGCTGAGGCAGTTGTTTCTGGCAGTTCGAGCAGATCTCGCTGTTCCTGAGCTTCAGTCTTAGGGTCAAGAAGGAGGACGTTGCGAGGTTCCTGCACTGCCCAGGGATGAGGCCCAAAGCTGTAGCAAGACGTTGGTCTAGGGTGTGAGTGCCTTAAAGTCCACAAGCTTGTTTCCTTCCCACTGGATATCCGGTTTTCAACAGCACTCTGTTGAAAATTTGACCAGTTGGGGACGGTGTCCAGGTGGCTTATGAGTTGGTTTTTCCCACCAAACTCAAGGGAAGAAGTTAACCTTGAAGGGCTTCTCTGTCGATTGGACTTTCAGAAAATTTGTACCTGCAGAAGGGCTTCACCTTTCCTCCAGGAGATGCAGCAGTCTGTTAGGGAGAATTCTAATAAATGGCTGATTTCCCTTACCTAATGAGTCCACCAGCAGCTTTGCTGGATTTCTAGGATTTATTTTTTTCACCTGGTAAGAGTGTGAGCCTTTTTCCCACTCTTACATGTGTTTTGCCTTGTGTGTTTTTACCATTTGTGTGATCTTGGGCTCTGGAGCCTCACCTACTCCATGAGAACCACTTTTGGGTTGTATTTTAGACTTCCCACTTACTCAATTATTCTGGGGCTGACTACTGTCCCCCAGAACATGTAAAGTTGCCATTAACTTTATGTCGTCTCTTTAAACCATAGACCCAGTACATCCCATCTTAAATGGAGTATTGGAAAGGGTTCATTCTTATCCCTTTTTGTCTGTGTTTCTTAGAGCATTGTTTCGCTCCCTTTTCATCAAGACTTGGCTGGTGGCAGTGGTAACTACCCTATTTTTTCTACCACGGTTATCTTATATAACCATGGTTTTGTTTTAGGCTATCATAGTAGCCTTGAACTTAAACCCGCTTGACCATATTGATTTTAATATTACTCCGGCTGGGTTTATTCGCCATTTCTTGTTGCAAAAGTCTTTCTTGTGTTTTACTCTGCACACCAAACCAGGTTTGGTTCCTTTTTCGCCGTCTTTTCACGGGCTTTTTCACAGAAGCCCTCCTTGAGGTGCCTGAAAGTCTAGGTAGGCAGGATTTGAGGGAGGGATCCTAGGACCCCTGCCATGGGTTCCCTTGGTAACCCACATCGCACTCCTGTTTGATTGGCTGGGTGACTGTCCTTGCCTGGACAGGAACCCTGCTGTCTGATTGACAGCCAGGCTGAATGAATGGGGGAAAGCTGCAAAAAAAGTAGGTCTCTGGGACTGGAAAGGCAGAGTCGCCACTGGAACGGAAGAACCAATGAGGAACTGGAAGAAGAGGACCCCTACAACGACTGAACTGCCTGGTGGAGCCCTGCTGCAGGTCTGAATCTTCAGAATCCGACGACAGAGAAGATCCTCCAGGAATCTTCTTCCCTTGAGCTGGTGGGACCAACCAGTTCGCACAAACTTCTAGATAGGACCCCTCCTCTGGTCGAATTCTCTGTACAGAGCTACAGTGGGCCGGATAGCCGGAAAGGTCGGACTCTGCTTGGATTTTAAGGAGTGCACCTTTTATTTGTTGCTTTGCTCTGCTGCTGGTTTCTTCCCTGCGTAGTGCAGGACCCTCCAGTCTTCATACTTCTCGTCAGTCTGACAGTCACTTCAGGAACCGTGAGCCTACAGGAACTACCAGGAACGTCCGCCTCAGCTACAGCTCCCTCTCCGTTTTAAGGTACTGTGCAAACCCGGTTGCTCGTTTCGTTCAGCCGCGGTGAAAGTGTGTGAAATCATTCGCCAAACCGAGGGCTTGTCCTTCTATTCTTTTAACATTCACTTTTCTGCCAACCAACCTTGCCTGGAACCTGTGGCCCGAACTTTACCGCTAATTACCTTGAACTGGGAATCTTGAGCAAAAGACTTTTGTCCTATTGACTTTGCCCCTAAGCCTTTTCTACCTGATTCTATCACTGTAGACCCTACTGCTCCATTGCGTGAGTACTTACCTGTTGGTGTGGTTCAATTTCTGCTATACTTTGTCTTTCCCTCCCTTTTAAATTGCTAGAGTGCCATTTTGCCCCCACTTCATTTTTGTGAGCTTAACTTGTCTGGAACTTATTGGGAGTGGTGTGGTGTATTTAAGATTGTGATTTTTAGACTGCTTATAATAGTGAAATGTTATACAACTCTTGAGTAAATAAATATATATTCTTTTCTTAGAAACCTTGAGTCAGTGTTTGCCTGAATCATAGTAATTGCTGTCCTTTGTGTAACTTCTGGTACTGCTCACTTACTCTTGAGATAAGTCTGGCTGCTCAGCCACTGCTACCACTGTATCTGTGTATTACAGGCTTGTACCAAAGGTGAATTTGTACTGTCACTTGTAGTCTTAATTGTGTGTGGTGTTCCCAAAGGGTACTGCATATAATTCTGCCTCACACAGTCCTCTTCCTTCAGCTCGTCTTCGGTTCTTTAGTTCCAGTGGTCGACTCTGCTTTCCAAGTCCCAGAGACATGCTTTTAAACAGTTTCCCCCCATTCATTCAGGATGGCTGTCACTCACCCAGCAGGGTTGGCTGTCCTTGCCGGACAGTCAGCCAGCCAATCATTCCAGAGTGCATTCAGGTCTCCTAGGAGACTAAGCACAGGGAGTTTCGGGCACCTCCCTCACATCCTGTCCATCCCAAACACTCATGTGCCAGAGGAGGGCTTCAGCACTGAAGCCCACCAAAAGGCAACAAACAAAGAGACTAAACCTGGTTTGGCGCGCAGAGACAAACACAAGAAGGACTTTTCCTAAAAGAAATGGCGAAAAAAAATGACCGCCATATTGAGGCGCCATATTGAAAAACATGGCTGACCCGATTTTCAGCTACCGTTGTTAGCGGTCGCGAAAAATCACGATAGTTGATCTAAACCACTGCCACCAGCCATTTAAAGTACAAAAAGGTAAAAGTGTACTGTTACATGAGTGTTTTGACTCAGGGGAAGCTAGGCAACCCCTCCAGCACTCTATAGGAAGATAGTGGGCCTCATTCCGACTCAGGCGTTAAGGGGTTTACGGTGCCGTAAACGGCGTCGACCCTTAACGCCTGATTACAAGGTTCCCTTTGCGGGATGGCTGATTAACGCCTGCTTTTTGCAGGCGTTAAAAGCCATGCCGCAAAGGGACCTTGGCGATAATTACGGCACCATAATTTACGGTGCCGTAATTATCGCCTTTCCCCATTCCCATTATGCCCTATGGGGCAAAAATGGGAATGGGGAAGGGGCCATTGGTGAATGGGGAATTACCGCCCCACTCACCTTGGAATGGGGCGGTAATTCCGCCATCCACCATGGATGGTGGAGGACCATGGTGCTAATAGCACCATGGTCCTCCGCCAAGGTTGTAATGAGGCCCAGTGTGTACTGGGTCAGTAAATTAAAAAAGACTAATAAAGCCAATTTTACTTTACATGCTCTGGGAGATGGTAGTCAGTCCCAGGGAAGGTATTTAAGCCTTGGGGAGTCTGACAGACACCCCTGTGCCACTGCACTGAAGGTGATGAATGACACCCAGAAAAAAGATGATGCCACTGGAGTTGTTTTAAAACTCCATAACCAAAGAACACAAAAGTAAAACACACACAAAATACATGCAAGAGTGGGAACAAAAGGCTCACACTCTTCACAGGTATAAAAATCAAATCCGAGAAATACAGCAAAGTTGCTGGGGGTCTCAAAAGGTAAGGGAAATTAGCACATATTGAGAATTCTCCCTCACACTCCACTTGGGTTGTGGGACCCATCAACCCCAAAGTCAACTCGTCTGGCAATCCTCTCGGAGCTGGCTGTACTTCCCTTGCTGCTGCAGGAACCAATCGCCAGGGAGAGGAACACCAGATTGAGTGCATCGCTTTTAAGTCGGACCTGAGCTCCAGGAATTCCAAGAAGCAGGACTGACCAAGCCTGAGCCACCTCAACAGAGTGGTGGACCCCAGATGCAAGGAAAGTCCATTAAGGTATCCGTGAACCTTGGAGGTGCTGTTTTGTGAGAGCCGCGAGGAGCTGAAACCGCGAAGTGCAGCTGATCTGAAGTTTGCCCATTGCTGCTGCCGACCTTCCATGCGTAGTGCAGGTGCCCCCAGACGTACTCCCTCTTGTCCCCACGACTGAGACCCAGGAACACAGGATCTGGAGACCTACACAGCAATAGAAGCCAGCTGGAAGCAGTTTTTCTTCTAACCAAAGGTACTGTAAAACTCAAAGGACTTTCCTCTTGTCGTGTAGCCTTGCTAGCTCTCAGTTGAGACTTGTCGTGTTTGCCCTGCAAAGTTGCTTGCAGCTCTGCCCCTCACAAGCCTCACGGTTTGTGGCCCTACAGTAATTTCATTTTAACAGAAACTTCTAAAACATTGTGCAAGACGTTTTACCTACCTGCAAGAAGTGCTTCAGCTCACCTAGAGTGGAGGGTTCTAAAAAGTACTTACCTGCTTAAGAATATATGTAAAATTGTTTTATTTCCTCAACTTCTTCTTTTGACACTAACCTCAGTATTGCTCTAAATGTACCAGTGATATAATAATGTCCAGAGTGTCCTGGATATTTAAGTCACCTAAGGGTGTCAGAACCATCTGTGTGCTATCCCAAATGGGTACTTGCTGATTTAGAGAAACTACATGTGTGTATTTTGAAAAATATATGTCTGTTATATAAATTGCTCCCTTCTAAAGAAGGCTTATTCAACTGACTGTTTAATAAATTAATAATTGTTGAATTAAGAAACATTGAGTGAAAGTGTTTATTTGGATAATTGCCACTGTGAATCTGTGTGTAATATACCTACAGCTCACATTGACCCTTCTTGAGATAAGCCTGGCTGCTCAGTCACTCTACCAACTTGTGTGGTTCATGCTTATACCAAAGGTTGGGTTAACTATTGCCAAGAGGTCAAGGCTGGTGCAGTCTCCCACAGGGTACTGCATACAATCTTGCCTAACAGCAGCACATGCAATTAGAGGTAACAGGGGTGTCATTAGAGCAGCACATGCAGTCACAGGTTACAAGGGAGATTTCAGGGCACCACATGCAGTCACAGGTTTCACGGGTGGCTTCAGGGCAGCACGTGCAGTCACTGGTTGCAGGGAAGTCCGCAGGGCAGCAGATGCAGTCAGAGGTAACAGGGGTGTCTTCAGGGCAGCACATGCAGTCACAGGTTGCTGGGGAGACTTCAGGGCAGCAAATGCAGTCACAGGTTGCAGTGGTGGTTTCAGAGCAGCACATCCAGTAACAGGTTACAGAGATGGTTACAGGGCAGCACATACATTCTGAGGGTGCAGAGGTGGCTTCAGCGCAGCACATGAAGTCACAGGTTTCACGGGTGGCTTCAGGGCAGCACATGCAGTCACCGGTTGCAGGGGAGTCCGCAGGGCAGCAGATGCAGTCAGAGGTAACAGGGGTGTCTTCAGGGCAGCACATGCAGTCACATGTTGCTGGGGAGACTTCAGGGCAGCAAATGCAGTCACAGGTTGCAGTGGTGGTTTCAGAGCAGCACATCCAGTAACAGGTTACAGAGATGGTTACAGGGCAGCACATACATTCTGAGGGTGCAGAGGTGGCTTCAGCGCAGCACATGAAGTCACAGGTTGCATGGGAGGCTTCAAGACAGCACATGCAGTCAGAGGTTGCAGGGATGGCTTCAGCGCAGCACATGCAGTCACAGGTTTCCAGGGTGCTCCAGACCAGCTGTAAGAGGATTCAATTCAACACTATAGCTAAGTCAATGCCTAGTCTGGGATACTGAATGGAAACCCTTATTGATATATCTTTACGTCCAGTTCATGCGTTCTGGATGACCACCCCTATATAACACCCCTCTCTTGGAATCCCCCTGACCCCGCTGAGCCAAGAAGTAGTTCTGTTTTGCAAGTTTAAAAGGTTTATTTGATAATTTAAACAATAGATATATATATCACACTTTATAATAAATTAATAATTGAATATCACACTTAATCTGAGCAGTAATCAACAATGGATAGTCCGGCTAGCGCACTTCTTTATAATCAATGATGAGTGGTTATAGGATGGATACGATAGCAACAGTACTTTTCTGGTTTCAAATGGATGCAAGGTGGAATGAAATTGCAGTACAGAAATACTCAATATGATTTCAACAAAACAATGTAATCACTTTTCTCTGGCAATCCACTCCCCCCCTTATGCAATGTAAGGAGATGAAGATGACACAGTTCTTAGAATGCAATCAAATAGAATTCAGTTCAATTCCCAGCAAGTTTAGACTACAGAAGTTTGAAACACAGGCCCAAAACGCTTTTATATGTGCTGGCAATGAAGTGAAAAATATGCTAAAATGCTTTTAATTCCCTCTAGAGGTTCAGGGTGAGTGGTATCTAGTTAATATTAGTCCAGGCTCACTCTAGCAATGATTCAGGGATGGTTTTTAAGAGGCAAACGAATTTTTAGCAAGGAAAGCAATGAAGCTGCTGTTTTCACACGTGGAGAAATTTGCAAATCGCGGTAAAATTCGCGAGTACGTTTTTCGCGATTGCGGCAAAAGTGTATGGAATAGGAATGCGGTTCTAGGTTTGTTGAAAAGCGAAGATTCCCAGCTTTCAGACGAAAGTTACTGCAAGTCTCTAAGACAAACGGTCACGGAGATATGAGCGATATGGTAAAGGTCGTTTTTCAGATTTGAAATTTTAAAAGTTCAAAGTGACAAGTGACAGCTAGCAGCTAGAAATGACAGGTGACAGCTTTACAAAATGACAGGTGAGAGTTAGGAGGCAGTTCTACTTAGATTAAAATAGCTTGGATTAGATTATTTTAACTAAGAGATTGGTTCTGCACAGTTCTGCTAGGTACTCACAATATATTTAGAAATAGAATGGGCTTCGCCACGGATCTGGTCAGGTTTTCTTCACTCGCCATGGACGGTCTCTGCGCACAGCGTCGGGGTCAGCTCTACTCTGCTGGTCTGGGTCTCTGGTTCTGATCAGGTCTGTGGGTCCGGATACAGCGGTCTCCGGTTCAGCTGGATACAACACTGCTCTCTGGCAAATGGCAAGAGTTCTTGCAAAGAATTCAAACAGCTCGCCTGGCTGTGATAATGACAATGATTTGAGGCCTGCTGAAGAGGGATTTAGCTTGTAGTTGACCTCTCTGCTACACATTCTGAAGTAAAGTCTTGGGGCCTCATTACGACCCTGGCGGAAATCCAAAAACGATGGCGGAAATGCAATACCGCCATCGAATAGCGCTCGGTGCGACTATGACCCGTCACCGCAAAGTAAGAAGCCATTAGCGACACCGTAGTGAACGCCAACGCTAACTGCACCAAGTACGCGCGCGCGCGCCATGCCAAACCGTAAATACCACCATGGCGCAAGGGTACGCGAATTCCGACCCTAGCGGACATGTACCTAACGCCATCAAGCACGGCGGAAAGCACCATACCGCCATGGTGAGAAGTACGGCATCGCGAATCAACCGTAAACGGCCCCACTGAGTGCCTGTACACCGCTCCCTGCCCACAAAGTACAACTCCCCGTAGGTGCAATGAAGTCACAATGCAACCATTGAAATGTACAAGTCACCCATGCATGGCAACGAACAAAAGAAACACAAGAGGGGCCAATGGGAGCTGCAGGGCACAGATGGCACGAATACAGAAGCCATCCCAATGGACATGACCACAGTCCCCCACCAAGAAACGCACGCAAACACAGGCACCTGTGACCAGCAATATTCCGAAAATCACATCATTCCACCAGTCCACCTGGCAGACCGGCATCTGTTACACAAAACCCAATCCCCCGCCCCTGAGCATGACAACATTCAAACAGTCATATTGGCAGCCCCCATCCCTGACCTCACTGGGCTTCGTAGGCAAACGCGCCCAGCACAGTACCACGCAACTAAACCCCGAAGCTGGAACCCAATGCAGATCTCCTCACAACACATCGCCCCCCAAATAGGCATATGCCACATCACTTGCAAAGAAAAACGCTACACGGGCCAAATCAGAATAGAAATTTATGCACATCAAAGTCACCAAGCCCATACAGCCATCAGGCCATGAACTCCAAAACACTAATCACCATTGTGGGCTGCATCCGCAAGAAATGACCAGCCACTACCTGTGTGTCGCCCTGTTCCCCCATGGTACACAGAGCCACATTCACGTACGAAAAGGCAACATGGAAGCGCACAGAACCGCAGGGCCGACCCAATGGGGAGGCACTAGTCCAGCTGAAAGGCCGAAATGTTGCTCCGAGCCACCAGTACTGCGTAAGGGCATGTGGGCCATTGGCGATCGTCCCATAAGATCGTAATGCTGCTCCACTGATTAACACGAAGCAGCAGGTGTCGGGAGTAAAATCCATCTGCAGGAGTGGCATACAGATGGCAGTGGCAAAAGGGGAGGAGATACCTGTCAACCAAAAGAAAAGAACAAGAACAGAATGGCCATCAGAACTACATTCGAACAACTCACTTCAATGATCACACGAAATCCACAGCCATAGGCATGCTAGCCCACTCAAAAGGATCATCACCACCCCAAAACCACTTGCGACTCATAACCATCTATATCGAGGTGCAAACACACCATCACAAACGAGTGTACCTGTGCATGCGTCTGTCAAAACAGAATCCATCAGATGGGAATGTTAACGTGCATGGACAAAAGTGTCTGAGGGCGCCTCGAGACAGGGAGGGCTCAACAAGGCCAGATAGACGATGGTCCCACTATGGCAGCCCTGCATCACATAGCGTAGGGGAGGTGGATAGATCCCAAGAAGCCCTGTACATGGCAAACTCTGTATCAAATCACCTGCCCATGCATCCATTCATCATTCCCTCATCCCGGGATCAAAACGCCTGAATAATTACTCACATAACATTAGAAACATCCATTGAGTCTGTGCGTTATGCAGCCTGCTAAATCCACAGTGCCCCAGCCCGTAATTCCAGTGTTGTGAAGTAACATGTATTTGGGAACGGTCGGCCTCATCGCCCACGTAGCTATTGCGCATCCCAAACAATTCATATCAATCATTGCTCCCTCGCCATGGGCCCTGTCTCAAGGACATTGAACAATAGAACGTTACATTTGCAGTCAGACCTGTGGGCATCTCCTCGCCGCTAGCTGGAAACCGAAAGCGCCGCCCTTCGAATTCCTCATTTGCAACATCACGTCGAAAAGGCATCTGTGGCCGTTTGAAATCACTAATTATTCCATCGAGTGCGGCTGTGTGTGAAAATGGCAACTGCCTTCACCCACAAATGGGACGCCCCGCCCGTCGTTGCAACTCGGTACAGTGATGCATGAGGGTCCACCGTTACTCGAGTACTACGTTCCACTGACCCTTCACAAGTCTGTTCGCGACTGCAAAGATTGTATGTGAAACAATGGGACCATAGCCGAATGTACATATCAACAAATGTTACACGGCCATCGGGTACAAATACATGATTGCAATAGCAAGATACCATTCCCCGAATTGCAGCGTTGTGCGCGGGACGTGCTCGGCCAAAGGGGAGAGCAGTTTGCACAGGTGGAATTAATCACCACAGGTGGAGGCCATACAGCCTGGAAACACATAAATTGCACAGCCAGTCTCCTCCCACAACCACAGCGAAATGCTACCGGCAGGACTCGCGATGTTGGCCCTGGGGGACCTGATAGCACTGCAAGTGCTCCGACTCCAAGAAGAAGACGAACACCAACTACAACCAGCCGCACGGAGGAGACGCAGGAGGAGGAGGAGGCCAAGGCAGGGCCAGCAAGGCCCACCAGCACAGCCACTACCACCACGCAGGCAGCCCGCAATACCACGCCTCCGAGCACATCCGTTCAACCTCACTGATGAGCAGATCCACACCCTCTACCGTCTGGACCGGGACACCATAGCCGCCATTGTGGACATGACACAGGCTGACCTTGTCAGCATGATAGATAGCCCAACCGCCATCCCACCCCTACTGAAGGTGGTGTCTGTACTACACTTCCTGGCCACAGGCACCTACCAGCACACAGTCGGGCAGTTGCATGGCATTTCTCAGCCACTGTTCTCACGGACACTATTGCAAGTGCTCGATGCCCTCCTGCAGCACGCAGACGACTACATCTCTCTACCACGCTCGGAGCAGGAAATTACCAACACAAAAGTGCGATTCCATGCATACCGGGTTGCATTGGTGCCATCGACTGCACCCATGTTGAATTGGTCGTCCCACATGCCATGGAGGCCCAGTACCGCAACCGAAAACAATTTCATTCCCTGAATGTACAAATGGTGTGTGACTCCAACAGGATCATTACACATTGTTGTGCCCGATTCCCTGGATCAACCCATGATTCTATGGTCTTGAGGAACTCTACAATACCACGCTACATGGAGCGACACGCAGGGAACAGATCCTGGCTACTCGGTGAGTCTCATTACATGCATGATGATGTGGGGTATGTGAATTCGCAATGACCTGGCAGGAAGGGGTGGGGTGCGTACGTATCAATGGCATTCCACATCATACGTTTCTCGTCCACATACAGGTGATGCTGGATATCCACTGAAGAGATGGCTCCTCACACCAGTCCGGTACCCACGGGACCAGCATGAGGAGGACTACAACCATGCCCACTCACGTACCCGTGTAGTCATAGAACAGGCATTCGGCCTACTGAAGGGCCGTTTCCGCTGCCTCAGCAGGTCTGGCGGGGCACTCCTGTACCGCCATGAGAAGGTTGCAAAGATGGTCATGGCATGTGTCATGCTCCACAACATGTGCGTACGTAGAAATGTGCCCATGCCCCCTGACGCAGAACTGCAAGCACCTGATGATGGTCATGATGAGGGTGGGGCTGTGGCAGCACCTCATGGAGTCTGCGAGGCACCGGAGGCCCGTGACATTCGTCAGCATCTCATTGATGTATGCTTCTAGCACTCACGCCTGGTGGCTGATACATGGACACGGGACTCGTGGCACTGCGTGTGTCTGGGACATGCACAATATGGACTCTACGCCTATGATGGCCTAGTACACAAAGATCAATGTCCACACATCTCATTGGTTTATCGTGCACTTTTAATGGCATATGTGATGTCATGTTGAACACCCTATCGACCCGCCACCCAAGTGAGCCCAACACACCCCCTCCACCCTCCTACCTCCCCCCGAACACCAGTGTCCAAAGATGCTCATTGTCAGTGGGCTGTCGCTATTGCAAGCCCCCTCTGCGGGTATCAGGGGCACCCCTGCCTGTGGAGCGCAGGTTCCTTCCAGATCTACGTTGGGGGCTGCCCTGGACGGAACTTGCAACGGATGATGTGTCTGCCTGCTCACGTCCATGCATGTCCCTAAGGGTTTGCGAGAGCTCAGTGAGCACACGGCGCACTGCGGCAAGTTCGGCACATACGTCTTTGGACGTCGCATGCAGTTCCCCCCTCAGGCTCTCGGTGCTTCTCTCAATTTGTGCCCTTAGCGTCTCTGTACCTCTCTCCATTTCTGCCCTAAGTGTCTCAGTTGATGTTTCTATGTCTGCCTTAGTGCCCCCACATTCATCGGCATGGTCCTTGAGGAGTGTGGCCAGTTGCTGCTGTTGTTCGATCAACTGGTCGAGGGACTGTTGCCTCTGCTGGGCCATGGCCATTTGCGGGGGTGTCACAGAGGGGCTGTTGTCCTCATGTTGCCTTGCCACAGGGCTTGTGGGGGATGGCCAGTCGTCGTCTTGTGGGTGCCCCTGCGTGGTATCCTCATGTTGTACGGGATGGGACAGACAGGGGGATTGGGACAGGTCATGGATGGATCTGACTTCGGCATCCCCGTTTTCTGTGTCGGAGCATGCTGCCATCAATGGGGTGTCACCTATGGTGCTGCTGCCACCAGAGGCAGTGCCTTCTGTGGCATCCATTGGGGGGACCTGTGGTGGTGGTGTTGTGGGCATGCTGGCTGCTGGGGTGCCTGTTGATGTTCCCTCCTCTGTGCTGCCACCTGATTTGTGCTGCTGCCGTGTCTTGATGCGTGCAGCTGAGGTGGAGGGTCTCTGGCCGTTGGTCTTGGCCCTCTTTGCAGGTGTGCTGGTAGGGGTGTCCTGTAGCTCGTCGTTTGGATCGGACCCTGTGGTGGAGTAAAGGAGGGCGAGGGTTATTGATGGGTCTGTGGGAATTGGAATGGCATTGTATCACATGCTTTGGGGTGGTACCTGAGGGTGATTTGGGTCGGGGCCTTGGAGGTGCTTTGATTTGTGTGTGGAGTGAGGGTGCAGTTGTTTGGCAGCCTGAGGTTAGGGTGTGCCTGCTGCACGTGTAGTGCGTGTATTAGGGGTTTTTAATTATTTATGTATTTATTGTGGGTTTTAACGTGCGCTATCAGGCCGATGTGTGTGGACGTTCTCCTGGACATGTGTTTCTGTTGCACTATGTGGACGCATGGTACTTCACATGGATGGACTGTGTGGATTTGGCATTGTTTTATCTGGCCCACCTACCTGAATCTTCGGATGTCTGCACTCCTTTCTCCATCCCTCCGACTCCCTCTATGCTCTCCATTCCGATGGTGGAGGCACAGATTTCTTCCCAGGGGGTCAACTTGATGGGTGATTCAGGACCTTCCCCGGTGGCTGTGGCAATGTTGTAGTTGGCAGAGAGTATGCTGCGGACGCGTATCCGCAGGTCGTCCCGTCGCTTGCGGCATTGCTGTGGGGTGCGGGGTGCGGTCCCCACCGCACTTACCCGCTGTGCCACCAGAGCCCATATGGCCTTCTTGTTTGCAAGTGCCGTCCTGGTCATTTGCGTGCAGAAGACGACGGCAGCATTCTCCTGGAGGGTCTCTGTTAGCACGGTGAGTTCCTCACGGGAGAAGTGGACCTGCCGCTTGCGGTCGCACGCTTTCTTCGCTACTTTTCCCATTTTTCTTGGTTTCGCTAGGGTGGTTGACGGGTTGGGGTGTGTTTCAGGGTAGTGATTTTAGTGGTTGTGTGGTTTTAGTGTTTTTTTAGGTGTACGCCGGGATGTTTCCCGTTCCGGGCCCATGTTTTACCTTCCGTTTCCGTATATTTCCGGTCACCGTACTTTCCGGTAGGCGCACACTGCGGTGACCGCTAAGAGGGGTGGCGGTATTGCACCTAGGGCGCCGTACGGCGGCGGTGTGGGCCGTTTTGGGGTCATTTCCGCCATCGCGGACTTTGCACTTCCGCCGTGGCGTGGTGCTCGTGCCCGATGGGTCGGAATGGGCCGCACTTTGCTCCTTCGTGCAATGGCGGAAACGCTATTTACGCTGTGGCGCTCCGGTCAGTCGCTTTCCGCCAGGGTCGTAATGAGGCCCTTGGTCTCTGAAGGTGGATAGATTGAAGTCTCTATGTTGGCTCTCTGGAGGTTAATGGAGGTAAAGTATGGATTTTCCCGGCAGAATGTCCCTATCTGTCCTGACTGTCTGCTTTTATGTGTTTTAAAAGTGGGTGGAGAGGCTAGCTTCCTAGACCCTACCCCTCTCCACTTGTCATTGGCCACTTCATCCTCTTCCCCTTGATTGGGGGAATCAAATGAAGTGTCATCATGATGAGGTCTGTTTATTATACAGAGAACCCACCCCTGTCAAATTACACACAATCTATATTTTGACCCAAAAGACATATTTGCACAGGTACACATTTGTTTAAAATTGCATGCACCCATCACATATCACAGGAGGTATACCCTGTCCAAATCTGCTCTTCCTGGGAGCTTGCATTCAGAAATGGCAACATTTGCACTTTTTAACTGGTTTCGTAATATCGGACATTACCCCAAATTTATACACATGTGGGCAAGGAGTATGGACATTAATTGATGAAGTGTCAGATTTTTAACATGCATACATTTTAAGTAATACCCTCTTAACTGCTAGCTTGCCCCCAGATCATGCCACCGGTTCTAAAAACCTCTTAAAATGTGGGCAGAAAAATCACAAGAATTATGGTATCATTTAAATAATTATGACAAGTCCGTACTATGAGTTATTCATCTTTTTCTAAAACCATATTCTGGCTACAGGGGTGTGTCTTTTCAGGTCACATGGTACAGAAACCAGTCTTTCCACTTTCTTCAAGCTCAGCCTCTGTCTCCAGTTTCTCCCCTCCCAGTTTCTGCCAAGCCAGCTTGCTCTCACATGCAGTGCTCCTCCCCTTTCCTTCCAGGAGGAAGCCACATTTACGACTCCTGCAATAAACCATCTGCCTGGGCCCTGGAAGGCCCATTGTTCAAGAGGAAGCCATTTATGGCCACTTCAATAAACCCTCTGCCTGGGTCCTATGTTTAGTCTCTAGCAGTCCCTTGGTAATTCAATCAGAGAAGTGTCATATCCCTTTTGGTGGGAACAGCAAAAGGCAGCTAGGCCTGGGAACTGCTGTGGATCCAGTTTCACTCCAATTGGGGGGAAGTTGTCAAGCAGAATCCAGTTCCTTAAGCCAGGCCCCAGCTAATGTCACTTTTAGTTACCCAGTTTTCTGCATTCAAATAAAACTAACCATTTTTACATATGCAGCTAGAATGCTGATTCTAAGTTCAAAACTATGACATTTAAACAATTGCAACCTATGTGACACTCAAAAGTAGGTCACTCATTTCTTTTAAACATTTAGGTTTTTAGTGTCTTTCAGTCCAAATTTACTTAAACTGCTGAAATCCACAGCTCAGCCAGTCTTGTTATAAACCTTCAAGTCACTTCAGAATATAACTTTACATTGTATCCACCTCTCAGTAAGTCTTTCTTTGGCCTGCTTTGGGTTCATTTATTCAGTTTTACACAAAAAAAAAATCTGGTGTTGTTTTAAAACGCCGGCTTTCTGATAGTGGTGAGTACTGGTAATGCAACCATTTTTGGGATTTTTCTTGGATTAATGCATTCCAAACAGGAATGGTTCTTACATGGTAGTAAATCCTTGCTTAACATTGTTTTGATGGGGCTCCTTACAGTAAAATGGTTATGTGGAAGCCCACAAAAGGGTTGAATCTTTAAAGTGGTCCAATGAGTCACGATTTCAGCAACTTTTTGACATCAGTAACAGTGGATTTTGTTAACAAAGATCTTTCTTTACACTGGTGGTTGGCAAGTTAGGTAACCATTTTGGTGTGCGCACAAACTGCGTGGTTCTCCTGGATTCTGGCGCACTTGTGGGCTTTTTGGCCATCTTGGATTTTCTAAGCCCACAGCACCAAATGTTGCAGCATGATAGCTCAAACGTGGGTCAGGACACCCAACAGATCCCCCCACGTGACTGCCCTTTGAATTTGAGTCGATGGGGAGTCGGGTGCACAAGGGTTTTGACCCACGCACTGGTCTGTCCGCATAATCTTCTTCCAATTCTGCAAATGGCACAGTTCAGCATCTTTTCCTCCATCCGGTACTGATCGATCGGTTCTCCTCGCCGGTCCTGATGGGAATATTGGGCGGTACCCTGGGCCCCCCGCGTCTCTGCTCCCGGTCTCCGGATCGTCCTCCTTGGCCAGTCTCGAGGTTTTCTTTCTCCTAGGACGACAAAGGAAGAGCGGCAATACCTATTCATAGACATTTTTCCCCCACCATTGATATAGTGGAGTGGCATATAAATTTATAGTCAAAACATATGGACATGCACATTTCTTTTTGCATTCAAAAACGAAAACACCCACATTGAGAAACTCAGAATTTGATAGGCGATATGTAGAATATTTTAAGTTGGAACTGAATTAATCTGAGACAGTTCCCTCTAGGATTCCAGAGGATTCCTCCAGTTGTTGCAGAGTGTGCCTGGGATGGCAACACTTCAACTGGTTAATGTGGACCCACTTGTCTTCCCCCTCTGCCAAACCGCCCTTGGGGATGCGGATCTTGTAGGCCACAGGGGAGATTTTGTCTATAATCTCAAAGGGTCCCTTCCATGTAGGCAAAAATGTTCGCTGTTTGGCCTGGTTCCTATGGAAATTGTATAGATAGACCCGGTCCCCCACCTGATATTCCTTCCTGGAAGTCTTCAGGTCATAGTGGGTCTTCATGCTATCAGCTGATCTTTCTAGATTCCGCTGAGCATAAGCAAAAGCATGTTGAAGGTGTTTCCTTAAATTCTCCACATACTCATGAGTTGTGGAGGCATTTATTAGTGTCTGCTCTTGGGTCCTGTAGAGCAAATGCTGAGGAAGCACCATCTTGCGCCCAGTCATCAACTCAAATGGTGACATTTTGGTTGCAGATGAAGAGGTAGATCTGATGGCCATTAGGACCAGAGGTAATCGGATATCCCAACTTGGCCCAGAATCTGCCACAAACTTCTTTAATATGCTCACAATGGTTCGGTTATATCTCTCTACTGCCCCAGAAGAAGCTGGCCGGTAAGCAATATGCAACTTCCTTTTCACCCCCAGTATCTCCCACATCTTTGTCATTACTTCACTGGTGAAGTGGCTACCCCTGTCTGACTCAATCCTTTGAGGTAGACCGAAACGGGAAAAGATGTGGTTAATCATCAGGGCAGCTGCAGTTTCTGCCTTGCAATTTGGGGCTGGGAGACATTCCACCCACTTGGTAAACAAGCATGTCACAGTCAACATGTACTTATTCCCCCTAGCAGAGCGAATTACGGGGCCTACAAAGTCGATTTGTAAATCTGACCATGGCAGTGTCATCCCCCTCTTTTGGAGAGGCGCACGGTGCGTGAGGGATGATGGCTGAAATTGTGCACACACAAGACACCCCTTCAAGTATTGGTCGAGGTCCTGCCCCATGTGTGGCCAGTATGCAACCTCTCTTAAGATTTCCAATGTTGTGTGAAACCCCCTATGACCGGCGGTGGCCGCATCATGGGCGTGACTTAACATCAGGCTTCGGAATGAGGTAGGAACCACCCACTGATCGTGGCCAGCTTTGGATTTCCTTACCAACAAACCGTCTTGGATCCGGAACATATTTGGACATTTCATCAACACCCTTAGGTCCTCTTTCCCAGTGTAATCGGTATCCGTCAGGGGAAAGTTCTCAGGGTCCTCAAGGTGCTGGTAAAATTGACCAATTATTGGATCCCCCTTCTGAGCGGTAATCAAATCAGCATCAGGGGTCTCCTTACTCCATTGTGCAATTGAAAGGTCGTGGGTGTTTCAACTTGTGTCGCCCAATTTTAATGTCCAAATCTGCCGTCCCCTCGACGGGAATTTCCTTCCCGTCAAAGTTCTGGAGTTGTCCAGGAAGTGAGGTGAGAGGAATTTGGTAATTCCCTCCCCTTCCTGCATTCAGTTCATCAAAGGCCCTTCTGGACAGAAGGGTAGCTTGAGATCCAGTGTCCACCAGTGCCAAAATTGTACCCTGCCCCTGAACTTGTACCGGGGCATAGTATCTTCCCTCCTTCTCCTCAAGGGGGCACAGATAATGCACATTTTTGGACAACTGGTGGGCTAACTTTCTGGTTTTGGACATCGCTAGCGAAGAGATTTGGGCAGAATTCTGTGGAGAGCCTTGGGAATCTGAAAGAAAAAATTGGCAACTGGAGATCAGAGCCATTGTGGGTTCCCCTGGCTCCGGTTCCGGGCCGCCCCCCCCCTTTTTGGAGGCAGTCACCAGGAAGGGTTTGAACCAGGGGATTTTCTTGCTGTTGGTTCTGGGATGAGATGGTGGGCGGCGGTAGCTCAGTCTCCACATCTCCCCAGTCTGGATTTGCATCCCTAGGGACCCATTTTTCTTTGGGAGGAGTTCCCCCCTCTCTGAAGGAGAAGATCCTTTTCCCAGGATCCTCTGAGGATCCCTCTCCCTCAAATTGGAAGATCTGTACCTCCTCCTCAAACTGAGTCTGTTTGGGTCTTTTGTTTCTCCTACCCCCCCCCCATCTGCTCCTTAGGAGCCAGACTTTCAGGGGCAAGAGATTTTGTTTCCGGTTCCTGGGTTTCCAGGGGTGTTTACAAGTGAGGAAGGAAGCTTCCTCCAAGGCTTTACACCCCCCTTCCCTTTGTGCCTCCTCCCTGGGAGCCGGTGAGTTATCGGGGTGCTGCCCCCGTCATTGTTATGGAGCACCAGGTCCAGAGTTGGGTGCGTTCTGCGCCGGCATGCCGATCTGAGGGTTCTGCTGAGCCCTCAGTATGTGACCCAGATCCCGTGCCATGTTTTGAACCTGGCGCTCTAACTGGGAAACCCGCTCGGGCTGATACGGGGCCCTGTTTTCTCCCCTGGGCTGATCCCGGGAAGGGTAGCTATCCCTTCTTTGGTAGTACCCCTGGTTGGGATGATTTGGATACCCCTGCACCCTTGGCCTCCCCTCTCCCGGATTCGGTTGTCTGGGCTCAGGGAATTGGGGAAAGAAGGGTGGAGGATTTTGGGGCTGGAAGTTGGGTGGATACCTGGGGAAGAAGTTCTGCCCAGGGTTTGGTGAGTTTCTGCCCTCCTGTGGGAAGTTAGGAGGGAAGTTCCCTGGGTTAGGTGCTTGGCCGGATCCCCCCCCTTGGGCTGGAGGAGTCCACACATAACCCAGGATTGGTCGATTTCCCTTGTAACGGGGACTTACATAATCAGGAGAGCGAGGGACCCCATTTGTGGGGCTGCCTCCTTGGCTCCCTGTCTGTGACTGGCCCGAGGACCTTCTGGGCCTAGCCTTATTAGGTGCAGGTAGGTTTTTAGGCCCCCCATCTCCAAATCCAAAACGGGGGCAACCTTTACCTCTGCCACCTTGGCAGCAGCAGGGGTGCTGTTGGTTTTGGGGTTTTTAGGCTGGTTTTTGTTTTCCACCGGTTTCTGCACCTCGTAGATGCGGGTGGCTTGTTCAATGACCCATTCTAAAGATCTTTTCTCATGAAAATCTTTCACGAGCTGGGTCATTATGTATTTGGGCAAGGCATGGAAAAAAGTATTAACAAATTCTCTGCTGTCTGTGCGCACCCTTCTTGTGGTCTGTGCAAAAGCACGCTTTAACTACTACACAAATTCTTGTGGGGCCTGATCCTCCCCACATTGTAAATTGTAGGCTGCCTTGCGAGCCTCTTGAGGATTTCTATGAGTAGAAAAATGTTTCAAGATGGCCGCCTTATAGGTGGACCATCTTAAATGATTTTGGTCCTCCAGCCCCGCAAAGAAACTGGAGTATTCCGGGGAGAAGGTCCACTTTACATATTGAATACAGCTTTGGCTGTCCTTCAAATGGAAAGTCTCCATCATTTGCTCAAACAACTCTAAGTGCTCCCAAACAGAATACTTGGCGTTCTTATGATAAGGCGTGATGACGCTCCTGATTGCCTTAATCTGCTTTAAGGGGTCCTTAAGCAAGGCCCTTTTTTGTCTTATTGGCCCTTTTGGTCCGGGTAACCCTGGTCCATTCATCTTCTGACTCAGAGGCACTGCTCCCAGAGGTTCCCGTCTGTTCTTCCAGGTTTTCCCGGATTCTGCGAGCCTGGGAATGGCTGGCAGAATGTGGGGACCTGGTCTCCTGTGTCCTGTACCGCTCAGAGGAGTCTTCAGATCCCTCCTTGCTGCCAGGATTTGATGGGTACCCCCCCACTGACTTAACTGGGCAGAGGTTTTCAGGATGCCCTTAATGGGCCTACTCACCTGGGGTTCCCCATCAAATTGCACTGTGCTTGGGTGCCCATACCCGGATGCCCGCCCCTCCATTCCTGGGTGGTACTGGCCTATGAGCCCCATGCTTCTGGCTGGATAGTAATCTGCCATCCCTGTGGCCCTGTGCTCATGTGCGCCAGGGGACATGGGGGTGGCAGAGTCCAGGGACTGAGAGAAATAAAGGCCTCTGGTACTAGGGCTCCTGGGGTTATGCTCAGGAGTTTCTCTTCCCCAGCGAACCTTACTAGACTCTATCAGTCTCTCCAGCATCGCTACCTGTTGTTGGAGTCTATCATTGTGCTGGTAGAGAGCCTCATTCTCTCTCTGCGTTTCCTGATTGGTCCTGGAGCACTGGGCCAGTCTTTGCTGCAGGAGGGTTACCTCCTGAGCTGTGCCCCTATTGGCCTGCTCCTGTCTTGCCAGAGCCTCCTCCACCCTCCTGGTGTGCTCTAGCAAGTCCTGGTGTTCTTTTTGGAGGTCACCCAGTCCCTGGTGGGCCAGGTGATTTTCTTCCATTTTTCTCCTTAAGTGGCAGACTTCCTGGCCTAAGGTGTCCCTTTCCTGACCAAGAGCTTGAATTTGTGACGCCAGGTCGTCCCTTTGCCTTTGGAAGGCACCAGCTTTCTAGCGCTCCTGATCAAACTCTGCCTGGGTATCCAGGTCTTTCAGGATCAGTTTATTGCTCTCCTCTTTCTCTCTGTCTAGTTGGATTTGCAGGGTGGCTACCTGCTCTGTGCATGCCCTGTTGAAATTGATCTGTTGCTCCAGCTTTTTCTGGCTCTGCAGTAAGGAGTCCAAACTGTCTTGGTGCTCCTTCTGCAGGGCCAGAAGTCTAGTATCCTGGTAAGCCTTTTCCTGTTGCAGTATATCCATGTCCTCTTTTATTTTAATGATATACTGCCTACTATCATTTTCTGACTCCTGGCTCCTCTGCAGCCTCTGCTCAGAAGAGTTCAGATCAGATTGGGCCTTCTGTAATGCCAGCAGTTGCCTACTCGCCAGATCTTGGCCTTCAGCACATTTGTCCTATATGGCTCCCATATGTAAATATAAATATGCCGCTACCCTGGCAATCTTGTTGTGCTCATCCTTGGCCTTAGAGGACATATATAGTTCACTCAGGGCCACATGTAAGGGACCCTGGTCTCTCCATATATCTGACCCTGTTTCCGTGATCTGGGGTGCGATTGCTTGCAACCAGACCGTCTGGTCCTGATGAGTCCACTCACCTCTCACAAATAACGTATGTAAGAAGTGCTCTCTGGCTATTTTCATGTCTACTAAGGTCGTCATTCTAGAGATTTGAGTTCCTTCCTGACTTACAGAAGTTTGTATTTTATTTTTGCAAAACAGACATTTTCCTTAGAGCGTTCCTTTGAGGAGTGCTTTACAGCGTAACACAGCGTGGTGATCCGACCGGATATGTGTATCTGGTCAGCTGGCACGCTGTATTAATCTGCACAAATGGTAGATCTAACCCAAACGTCCCGCTCGAGCCCCCAATTTGTAAGAGGATTCAATTCAACACTATAGCTAAGTCAATGCCTAGTCTGGGATACTGAATGGAAACCCTTATTGATATATCTTTACGTCCAGTTCATGCGTTCTGGATGACTACCCCTATATAACACCCCTCTCTTGGAATCCCCCTGACCCCGCTGAGCCAAGAAGTAGTTCTGTTTTGCAAGTTTAAAAGGTTTATTTGATAATTTAAACAATAGATATATATATCACACTTTATAATAAATTAATAATTGAATATCACACTTAATCTGAGCAGTAATCAACAATGGATAGTCCGGCACTAGCACACTTCTTTATAATCAATGATGAGTGGTTATAGGATGGATACGATAGCAACAGTACTTTTCTGGTTTCAAATGGATGCAAGGTGGAATGAAATTGCAGTACAGAAATACTCAATATGATTTCAACAAAACAATGTAATCACTTTTCTCTGGCAATCCACTCCCCCTCCTTATGCAATGTAAGGAGATGAAGATGACACAGTTCTTAGAATGCAATCAAATAGAATTCAGTTCAATTCCCAGCAAGCTTAGACTACAGAGGTTTGAAACACAGGCCCAAAACGCTGGCAATGAAGTGAAAAATATGCTAAAATGCTTTTAATTCCCTCTAGAGGTTCAGGGTGAGTGGTATCTAGTTAATATTAGTCCAGGCTCACTCTAGCAATGATTCAGGGATGGTTCTTAAGAGGCAAACGAATTTTTAGCAAGGAAAGCAATGAAGCTGCTGTTTTCACACGTGGAGAAATTTGCAAATCGCGGTAAAATTCGCGAGTACGTTTTTCGCGATTGCGGCAAAAGTGTATGGAATAGGAATGTGGTTCTAGGTTCGTTGAAAAGCCAAGATTCCCAGCTTTCAGAGGAAAGTTACTGCAAGTCTCTAAGACAAACGGTCATGGAGATATGAGCGATATGGTAAAGGTTGTTTTTCAGATTTGAAATTTTAAAAGTTCAAAGTGACAAGTGACAGCTAGCAGCTAGAAATGACAGGTGACAGCTTTACAAAATGACAGGTGACAGTTAGGAGGCAGTTCTACTTAGATTAAAATAGCTTGGATTAGATTATTTTAACTAAGAGATTGGTTCTGCACAGTTCTGCTAGGTACTCACAATATATTTAGAAATAGAATGGGCCTCGCCACGAATCTGGTCAGGTTTTCTTCACTCGCCACGGACGGTCTCTGCGCACAGCGTCGGGGTCAGCTCTACTCTGCTGGTCTGGGTCTCTGGTTCTGATCAGGTCTGTGGGTCCGGATACAGCGGTCTCCGGTTCAGCTGGATACAACACTGCTCTCTGGCAAATGGCAAGAGTTCTTGCAAAGAATTCAAACAGCTCGCCTGGCTGTGATAATGACAATGATTTGAGGCCTGCTGAAGAGGGATTTAGCTTGTAGTTGACCTCTCTGCTACAAATTCTGAAGTAAAGTCTTGGTCTCTGAAGGTGGATAGATTGAAGTCTCTATGTTGGCTCTCTGGAGGTTAATGGAGGTAAAGTATGGATTTTCAAGGGAGAATGTCCCTATCTGTCCTGACTGTCTGCTTTTATGTGTTTTAAAAGTGGGTGGAGAGGCTAGCTTCCTAGACCCTACCCCTCTCCACTTGTCATTGGCCACTTCATCCTCTTCCCCTTGATTGGGGGAATGAAATGAAGTGTCATCATGATGAGGTCTGTTTATGATACAGAGAACCCACCCCTGTCAAATTACACACAATCTATATTTTGACCCAAAAGACATATTTGCACAGGTACACATTTGTTTAAAATTACATGCACCCATCACATATCACAGGAGGTATACCCTGTCCAAATCTGCTCTTCCTGGGAGCTTGCATTCAGAAATGGCAACATTTGCACTTTTTAACTGGTTTCGTAATATCGGACATTACCCCAAATTTATACACATGTGGGCAAGGAGTATGGACATTAATTGATGAAGTGTCAGATTTTTAACATGCATACATTTTAAGTAATACCCTCTTAACTGCTAGCTTGCCCCCAGATCATGCCACCGGTTCTAAAAACCTCTTAAAATGTGGGCAGAAAAATCACAAGAATTATGGTATCATTTAAATAATTATGACAAGTCCGTACTATGAGTTATTCATCTTTTTCTAAAACCATATTCTGGCTACAGGGGTGTGTCTTTTCAGGTCACATGGTACAGAAACCAGTCTTTCCACTTTCTTCAAGCTCAGCCTCTGTCTCCAGTTTCTCCCCCTCCCAGTTTCTGCCAAGCTAGCTTGCTCTCACATGCAGTGCTCCTCCCCTTTCCTTCCAAGAGGAAGCCACATTTACGACTCCTGCAATAAACCATCTGCCTGGGCCCTGGAAGGCCCATTGTTCAAGAGGAAGCCATTTATGGCCACTTCAATAAACCCTCTGCCTGGGTCCTATGTTTAGTCTCTAGCAGTCCCTTGGTAATTCAATCAGAGAAGTGTCATATCCCTTTTGGTGGGAACAGCAAAAGGCAGCTAGGCCTGGGAACTGCTGTGGATCCAGTTTCACTCCAATTGGGGGGAAGTTGTCAAGCAGAATCCAGTTCCTTAAACCAGGCCCCAGCTAATGTCACTTTTAGTTACCCAGTTTTCTGCATTCAAATAAAACTAACCATTTTCACATATGCAGCTAGAATGCTGATTCTAAGTTTAAAACTATGACATTTAAACAATTGCAACCTATGTGACACTCAAAAGTAGGTCACTCATTTCTTTTAAACATTTAGGTTTTTAGTGTCTTTCAGTCCAAATTTACTTAAACTGCTGAAATCCACAGCTCAGCCAGTCTTGTTATAAACCTTCAAGTCACTTCAGAATATAACTTTACATTGTATCCACCTCTCAGTAAGTCTTTCTTTGGCCTGCTTTGGGTTCATTTATTCAGTTTTACACAAAAAAAAAATCTGGTGTTGTTTTAAAACGCCGGCTTTCTGATAGTGGTGAGTACTGGTAATGCAACCATTTTTGGGATTTTTCTTGGATTAATGCATTCCAAACAGGAATGGTTCTTACATGGTAGTAAATCCTTGCTTAACATTGTTTTGATGGGGCTCCTTACAGTAAAATGGTTATGTGGAAGCCCACAAAAGGGTTGAATCTTTAAAGTGGTCCAATGAGTCACGATTTCAGCAACTTTTTGACATCAGTAACAGTGGATTTTGTTAACAAAGATCTTTCTTTACACTGGTGGTTGGCAAGTTAGGTAACCATTTTGCTGTGCGCACAAACTGCGTGGTTCTCGTGGATTCTGGCGCACTTGTGGGCTTTTTGGCCATCTTGGATTTTCTAAGCCCACAGCACCAAATGTTGCAGCATGATAGCTCAAACGTGGGTCAGGACACCCAACACAGCATATGCAGTCACAGGTTGCAGGGGAGTCCTCAGGGCAGCACATGCAGTCAGAGGTTTCCAGGGTGCTCCAGACCAGCATATGCAGTCACAGGTTGCAGGGGAGTCCTCAGGGCAGCACATGCAGTCAGAGGTTTCAGGGTTGGCTCCACGGCAGCACATGCCATCTGAGGTTACAAGGGTGGCTTCAGGGCAGTGCTTGACATCACAGGGTGCAGGAGTGGCTTCAGGGCAGAAAATGCAGTCACAGGTATCAGGGTTGCTTCAGGGCAGCACGTGAGGTCCAAGGTTTCAGGAATGGCTTCAGGGCAGCACAAGCAGGCTGAGATTTCAGGAGTGGTTTCAGGGAAACACAAGCAGTCACAGATTTCAGAAGTGACTTCAGGGCAGCACAAGCAGTCCGAGGTTACAGGGCTGGCTTCAGGGCAGCACAACCAGTCCGAGGTTAGACAGGTGGCTTCTGGGCAGCACAAGCAGTCCGAGGTTACATGGGTGGCATCAGGGCAGCACAAGCAGTCCAAGGTTACATGGTTGGCTTCAGGGCAGCACATGCAGTCCAAGGTTATTGGAGTGGCTTCAGGGCAGCACATGCAGTCTGCAGTTACAGAGGTGGTATCAGGGCAGCACAAGCAGTCTGAGGTTACAGGGATGGCATCAGGGCAACAGAAGCAGTCACATATTTCACGGGTGGCTTCAGGGCAGCACAAGCAGTCCGAGTTTACAGGTGTGGTGTAGGGGAGGAGTGGTCCAAAAGACCCCCCTTGCCTTACATCTCCACCCCAGGTGAGGTCCATGGCTCAGCGGGCGTCCCCTCCTTACCACCAGGGCCCAGATGGTGGATGGCTCATCTGCTGAAGACATTGCCCACACGTATTGAATTTAGCTAGGCCTCAGAAACCATTTTGTCTCATAAAGGTGGTGTGAGCTTAGCGCACTGTAGCGCGGCCCCCACCCTCAGAGAGTTCCAGTTATTCCTGTTGCCGCAGCATCCTGGCAGATCCGCTGTGAGCCCGTTCCCACGAACAAGACGGACATGAGCTAGCATAAGATACTAACATTGTAACATTTCACCTTCCGCAGTGTATCATCGCTCCCAGCATGACCCGGCCAGCGGGCTTGGGCGATGAGAAAAACGGTAAAATGGTCATCAGATGGTAGAAAGTCCCCACATATTAATGTCAAGACCACTTGCAAAGTGTGCATTTCTCCACAAAATCTCTTGTATTACAAAAACCTGTAAAATGTATAACCATGATAGAAAACATGCTTCCATGATATTAGCAATGACGAGCCCACACCACTACAGTTGGGTACTAATAATGAAGGAGCGTTCCAGGGATCTATTTGTTATATGTATCACTGGGAAACTTGCACTCCATGGTTCTGCGCCATAACCGAACTAATGCTGCTAGAGTACACGAGAAGACGAATGTAACCATGCAGAGGGCTCATGTGAAGGATGCGCGAGAATGCACTTGTCATGCGTGTATGTCTAAGCCCCTTATGTGCCACCACCGTCACGTACAGTGGCGGGTCATTTTCTATGTACTCCACCAACCACACTACTACCTCACTTACTGCAAATGTATATGCCTATAACTAAATACTGTAGTTGTTAAAACATAGTGTACGAATAAGGTGCTCAGACTGGATATAATCAAGACACATCCAGCAAAGTTGAAATGTATGTTTTTAAGTGATTCAAACACATATTATAAAGTGTTCAAATGATTGTGCCGGCGACACACGAGGAAGATACCTTTGTGAATATGTGCAAGGCCATTCCCCCTCCCACCCTGCCAAGACTGCCAAACATGAGAGCAGAGACCCGCGCCGCGCTGCTCCACCTCCCCCAACCAGACTGGAGCCGCTTCAAAGATTTGTAGCCCCCTCTGCAGCACACAAGGCCACGGCCCGCCACCTGCATTATTTACAGCACAGCAGTAAACCTCTGCCTGAACACACACTTCCAAAGGCGCCCCCTCGTAAACCCCACAACCCACCGGATCATCTTAGACTTATGGCCCTGTGCAATCAGGACACCCAATACTGTGACAACACACAGCGGCACATTCATAACAACATCTAACAAGACAGGAAGGCATGTACCTCCCGTCCCATGCCCTGAAGCTTAGCCCCTCAACCTATGGCTCCGGTCAACAGGACACTGGTAACCATGCCCTGACGAATGACCATCAGACCCCTCACAAGGTGCATTCCTCCTGTGTTGCATTAACCTGTAGAATAACCTATTGGAAGATTTACTAAAGAAGATAATATTGCAATGACTGAATGACTGCGGTGTGCATGGCCTAGGGCAAATAAGTCAGGAAAAGACATTCATCTCTGACACTGGCCGCGATGGCAAAACAACACCGCCTGGATGAACTCAGCCAACCTGCCAGGCCCAGCCCAACCCACGAGGCTGACCAGTGACGTTCTCCAGCCAAGGCCAACCACATCGCAGCAGCACCTATAGCTAGTCATCGCCACCCAATCCCATCGAACTTGTGCCCCCTATAGTATGTAGGTTCTTATGACGTTTTTTGTAAATATATACGCCTGTCTTTGCTATTGTCAGACAGAGCGCTCTCGGAGTTTGCAGAGTTCTTTGCATGCCCTATTCTGATTGATAAACTCCCATTTAAGCTCACCCGCACTCTGTCTTGGCTTTATTCCCGACTTGGGAGAGTCCTTCATTGTCTCTCATTGCGGGGAGGATCGTGCTGGCTGGGGACGCTTGCCTTCAGTGGTGACCCCGACGTGATTATTATTATTATTATTTTTTCCCGACCTAACATTACCGTCCCCTTTTGGCACGAGAATCTCCAGTCGAAAAGAGATACGCACGGTGAGCCGGCTCCGGGAGGCTGCCCGCCAACGGCGACCGGTACACTAAGAAGTACGCACTCAAGAGAGAGAGGGTACGGGATCCCGGTTGAAAAATCCCCTTTGAGTACCGCACGCCGATGCCGGGGCTGACTGTTGAGCGGACGGCAACACTGTCTGGACGGACCCAGTTTCGGAGACTATCGGTTCAAGACGGGCACGTGAGTATTGAGTGCGAGCGATCATAAAGGGAGTGGAGGAAGAAATCTAGGACAGAGAACGAAGAGGGGTAGAAAAGGGGGTACGCAGATCTACTAAGGATCATCCTAAACTTTCTTTGCTTTTTCTTTGCATATGGCCATTAGGATTAAGAGGTGAATAAGAGATAAAAGTGACGGGAACCTAGCTCCGAAAGGGGGTGGAAGGCGGCGCCGCATAGTGCTATATTGACTAGTACTGGGAATATATGAAGAAGTGGATAATAAGATAAAAGTGTCTGGCAAAGGGAGACACAGAGAATATATTAGTGACTGCTATTTCTTCTTTCTATTCTTTTCTTTAGGGTTGGGGGGAAAATAAAAGTGAGATCAGTACAAAACGTTAGGGAGAAAGTAAAAGAGAGAGAGTTCTACTAGAAGAGGGAAGAGCAGACCAATATATATATATGCACATCCATATATCTGAATAAAACGGACAGGGACAGCCGGCTAGGGAGGAAAGGGAGGGCAGCTTGAATTGTGAATAGAGTGTTACAGAGAGGTGTGTGTACCTCGTATGCGTCAGAAGACAATTTGGTGCTGTGAGTGTGTAAAATGGCTACAAATGTATAGTAATTGAATGGTCATGGTAAGTGTGGCCGGATAAAGTTCTTGAAGACAAAAATGACAAGGTGAAGTGAGTGTGTACCTTTTTGATTCCCGGGTTAATATTGTCGAAATCGCTGATGGTTTGCTCTTGTATGTGCCCCCCAAAGAGAATAGAATAGAGAGTGTATACGGACAGTTTTGCATTGTGCAGGCAGGGGGAAGAGCACAAAGGAGCCCAGTATTGAATGTGAAGCAGAAGACGAAAACCCATATTGGTAATACGTTTACATTGTAATTGTGGACACACAGAGACACACAAGTACTAGGAAAATACAAAGATGGGGGCCGAAACACCCTTATCACATATTTGTAAGAACCTACCAGGGTACGCGGAGCGAATTAAGAAATATCATGACCAATGGATAACAGAGCTGAAGGGAGAGGGGTTATCCCAGATATGGCCCGAGGGGGGATCATTTGACAAAAGTGTTCTGGATATGGTGGCCACATGCATTTGTTTGAAATACAAGGGGAAGCAGTTGCACAATAGGAGGGAAATATTAGATCTCTGGAGGTTATTTGAAGAGATACCACCGCCTAAAGCACCAGCATTAAATGCTGACCTACCATCCACCACTGACAATCCACTGATGATACAGAAAGATGTTAAGGAATCGTCGAATATAGAGCCACCGACAGAGGTAATAAGCTTGTACCCGATATTAAAGAAGCCTGTGCCCGCAGAAGGGTACAGTGACCCCACTTATGTGCCTCCCCCGACAACTACTACACCCCACCGGTCAACGGCACCCCCGCCATATGAAAGTACAAGGGAGCGAGCCCAGGCAAGTACACAAAGGGTGGACATAGAAAGGCTAACAGATGATTTACAATCAAGACTCTCAATAGCGAAAGATGAGCTCTCAAGGATAAAAGACATATGTGAACAAACAGCACTTAATGCAGTACGATCAGGGCGCACGTCTAGGGCGCCGAGTGAGAATAGAACACTTGAAGACGGGTGGAAAAAAGGTGAGATACTGTTCAGAATTGAGGAAGAACCGACACGAATAATTGAAGTAGGGACACTAGAGGGAGGTATTGATAATGAAGAAAGGCCTATAGGGGACAGAGAGGAACTACTATGTGATATAAGGGACGATTTAGAAGAAAGCGACCGGTTGAGCATGGCAATGGGAGGGGGAAGTGAAGGGGTGGATGGCACATGTTCAATGAGAACACTGGATGATGAGTGGACGGGGCGATTAAGGAACAGGGTGGGGAAAATGGCATCACTGGGAACATCAGCAGCCAAAACGGGTGCAGATGCAATGACAAAAGGAAGGCTACAGCTCCCATTGATACATAGGGGAGGAGGGAGGCCGAAATATATCCCATGGGCTCAGATGGATAAAGCCAATTTATTAAAGCTATTGCCCCTGTTATCAGGAGGGGCAAGTAAGTGGATATACGCCTTTGAGAAACACACTGCAGGGGTACCCCTAGCAATAGGAGATGTGAAGAGCTTGCTTGTATCAGCAGTGGGGGATCAGGCTGATAGAGTATGGATCAAGGCCGGTTTCCCGGGAGTAACATTAGATTGCGACCGCCATGACGGGGCCTCCTTTAACACAGTGCGTGCAAGGGTGTGGGATGCCTTGCGAGAAACGTTTCCAGATACGCCAGACTTACAGTCAGTAATGCAGTGTACAATGAATGACGGGGAGGAGGCTATGGATTACATTTTTCGGGTCCAAGAGATGTGGAGAGCAGAAACGGGCACGCCCTGGTATCAATCGACATCTTTATTTTACTTCATTATAAAAAGAGGGCTCCCAAAGGAAGTGCAAAAGGCGCTCGACAAGATAGCAGGTATTGAAGCGAAGGGATGGCCTGAGATTCAGAGCATAATAGTACACCATTGTAAGAGAATAAAGGAAAGGGAGAAGGAGGTGGCGCAGAAGAGGTTGGCAGACGAAGCAAAACTAGTGCAGACAAAGTTGGTGAAGGTCACAGCGGCTGTAGCCGCACTCCCCCACAGCAGGGAGGGCGATGAGGAGGAGGGGTGGCAACTAATTGGGCTGGAGCGGGACAGCGGCAGTGGAACGAGCAGGAACAAGGTGGAGGTCCGCAGTGGCAAGAGTGGACCCCTCGAGGGGGACGAGGTGGGTACAGGGGCCGAAGAGGAGGTGGACCGGGGTACGGGGGAATGGGAGGAAATGGATGGCAGGGCCCTAGAGGGGCACAAGGGAGTTGCTGGAACTGCGGAAGATGGGGGCATTACTCTAGGGAGTGCAGAGCCAGACCCAACAACGGGTTCCAAGAGGTAGAACAGTATGGCCATCCCCACCCGGGGAGCCCATATGGTCTTCCAATGGGACAACAACAACCGAGAAACCCAGGCCAAGGTAATAATGAGCAACAACAGGGGCACCAGCATAGAACACAGAACCACCCACAAAACAATGACAATATGCAGTACACGCCAGGCAACCCTTTTGTGACAACAGTAAACGGGGCCCCCACACCAGCACCCTACAACGGCGTGTCAGTAGTTTCAGGAAGTGTCTTTAATCAAGGGGGGGCGATGAGACACCCCACATAGGACAGCCCACAGAGAACACTTGCTTGTCCAGTTCTATCTACCACCTACGATGCAGCAGAGGAACCATTGGTAGGGGCGCAGATAGGAGACAAGCAGTTCATATTCATGGTGGATTCGGGAGCGGAGAAATCATGTATCAGGGAGGGCCGGTTCCCGTTATCTAACCGGAAGTTAGAGACGCAGGGGTTCTCTGGGGCTGTAATTGAAGTTCCTTACACAGAAGCATTGGACGTAACAGTGGGGGGTAAGACTGTAAAGACACCCTTACTGTATTATGAACACTCACCAATAAATTTATTAGGGAGGGATCTCCTGAGTAAACTCAACATGACCATATCATTCACTGAGAGAGGTATAGTGTGTTCAACACCCGGAATATGCCCATTGCGTGCAATGTTGGTAGTACAAGCCCACACGACCACACAAGAAGTGCGAGGTTTGCCGGAAAACGAGGAAATGTTTATTGAAGGGCTAAAGACATTGGCCCTCATAATTCCAGAACTGAGGAAGATGGATTGGAGGATTCCAGCGGAGTTCCTCTTCCGCCCCATAGTGTGCCCCGACACAGCACCAGGGTCAGTGGTATCATTAGACTTGCACGCTGTACAGGTATCAGCGAAAAGGATTGCGGTGATTGGAATAGATATGGAAGGATGTGAGTGGCGTACAGTGCAGTGCACGAATGCCAACATCGCCCTAAGAGACTTAACCGATGAGGATCTCTTTTCAGATGCAGAGGGGGATGGTGAAATTGTAATGGAAATAGCGATGCCCTGTGACATTTTGATTCAAGCTAGGGAAATCCCCGCTCAGCTGATGGCAGTGGTAGGAGCACCGCCGTCATTCTTTGATGATGACATGAGACTCGTACCAAATAATTTGTGGACAACAGGCCCCCATGATGTAGGGCTGTTGCATGGGGTACAACCTGTGATAATAAAACTAAGGCAAGGAGCAATTCTACCCCGAGTGAAACAGTATCCATTGTCCCGTGAAGCTGAACAAGGGATAAAAGAGACAATAGATGCACTACTAGCACAAGGGATAATAGTGCCTTCAAACTCCCCATGTAACACATGTATTTATCCAATCAAAAAAGCAAAGGGAGGGTCTTGGAGGATGATACAGGATTTACGCCCCTTAAATGATGTAATTCAGAAAGAGTTCCCTTTGGTCCCGAACCCTGCATCAATATTATGCAGCATCCCAAAAACGGCATCACATTTCACAGTAGTTGACTTGAAAAACGCATTTTTCTCAATCCCCCTGGCTGAAGAGAGTAGATACCTGACAGCATTCACACTGGGGGGAAAAAGATATGAACACTGCAGATTACCGCAGGGATACTGTGAGAGCCCAAGCATATTCAACCGCATATTGCATGAAGACTTGGGAAACCTATCAGTTGAGAGTATGATCATTCAGTACGTAGACGACCTACTAGTGTGTGCACAAGACGAAGAAACATGCAGAAAGGATTCAACAACACTCCTGACACTATTGCCCAATAAGGGGTACAAGGTAGACAAGGATAAGTTACAGTACTGCCTGACAGAGGTCTTATACTTGGGACAGCTGGTATCAAAAGATGGAAAAAGAATAATCCCTGACAGGGTAGAAGCGATAAGATCAGTAGGAGAACCCACAACAGTGAAAGACATGCAGAAATTCTTAGGAATGTGCAACTATTGCCGAGCATGGATATTAGACTATGCAGCATACACGAGACCCCTACTACAAGCACTCAAAGAAGCACAACAGGAAAATAAAAAAATAGAATGGTCAGAAGAAATGAGCGCGTCATTCAAATCATTAAAAGAGTTAATTTCAAGCGCTCCAGTGCTAGCAAATCCTGATTATGGACGCAAATTTTACCTATTCTCACACTGCAAGGGAACACTCATGACAGCTGTCCTGACACAAAAGACGTCCCTAGGACACAAGCCTTTGGCATACTATAGTGGTACTTTAGATGCCGTGATGCAAGGCCATTTCACGTGCGAGCAATCACTCGCTGCAGCCGCGTTCGCGATTGAGAAAAGTGCCACAATAGTAATGGGATGCCCTGTGACATTGTTTGTGGAACATTCATTATTTGCAATACTTGAGAGGTCAAAAAGCACACTGACAACACAGCGGGCAACAGCCTATGAGATCATATTGTCTAGCGCCAATATCCATGTGGTGAGATGTAAGACAGTGAACCCCGCAACATTCATTACAGAAGCGTGCACACTAGAGGACATGCAGGAGCACGATTGTGCAACTTACACAGGAGAAAAAGGGGAGGACACAGTGGTGTGTGAGAACGCTCTAAGAGAGGGGGAAGTGTACTTCGTAGATGGGTCTGCATCGATCGACGTGGACACGGGAGAAAAACATGTTGGTATGGCAGTGGTGAGGTTAGAAGACGGTGAGTATGAAACACTAGTACAGTACCGCCTCCCATCACATTACTCCGCACAAGCAGCAGAACTGATTGCGCTCATAGAAGCACTGCATGCAGCAAAGGGTTGCGCAGTGACAATATATACAGACTCAGCTTACATGACGACGACAGTACATGGAGGTCTAGCAAGATGGGGGCGGAGGGGATTTCGACGGGAACACCAGTACAGCATGCAGAATTGTTGAGAGAGTTAATTGAGGCCCTACAAAACCCTACTGCGGTAGCAATAGTGAAGTGCCAAGCACATACATCCAACACAGACGCTGTGTCTTTGGGAAACGCGGCAGCGGACGCTGCCGCCAAGGAGGCTTCCCATTTTCAGAAATATGAAGCAGGTGAGTACATGCTGCAGCACAAGACAAACGAAGAGCTCCCAGAAGGGTACAACATGATGCCTATATCACAAATACTAGAATTACAGGAAGGAGCTAGTGCAGACGAAAAATTGATGTGGACAAAACGAGGGTGCAGCAAGTCGGCGACAGACTTACTGTGGCGGCAAAACAACTCAGGGAAAGTGGTAATGCCAATCAAGTTATTGGAAATTGCGTTTCAACAACTACACTTCCCTGCACACAATACCAAACAGCACATCGCAGCAGAAATACAGGAAGAATGGTTCGTGCCCTGTCTCCAGGAGCACGTATCTCGATTAGCGATGGAATGCACAACATGTCAGATATACAATTCAGGAATGACATTACGCACTCTCCGGGGAACAATTCCAAAACCTATTGGCCCATTCAGAGAGCTACATATTGATTACGCAGACATGGGAGAAAGGTGTAATGGAGCACGCTACATGATCGTGGTTGTATGCCCTTTCTCAAGGTGGGTAGAAGCAGGCCCATGTGCACGACCTGATGCCAAAAGCGCTGCAAAGTTCCTAGTGAGGGAAGTGTTCCCGCGCTGGGGAATTTGTGACGTGATTCGCTCAGATAATGGCACTCACTTTGTAAATGAGCTTTTCAAGGAAGTTACTACATTATTGGGAATAAAACATAAATTGTGTTCGATTTATCATCCTCAAAGTAATGGCGTAGTGGAAAAGATGAACGGACTGTTAAAAGGCAGGTTATCAAAACTATGCTTTTCATTGAAAAAGAATTGGATTTACTGTCTGCCCCTTGCGCTATTTGAGCTGAGAAATCAGCCAAGCAAAGACCACCATTTGTCCCCGCACGAGATCGTGACTGGGAGACGAATGTACACAGCACACTCTCCACTGCGCGAACACTCAGACGCACAAAGAAGCGCCGCGATATTGGGAGATGAGTTCACAGACTATTTGAAGAAATTGACAAGGGCAGCGCGCGCAATATCAAAGCAGCTCTCTCCACCCTTCACTAGAGAGGAGGGAAACACAACAGGGTCTGTCACGGAGCCTGAACAACAGCTACAGCTGATGCCGGGCGACTTAATTTATGTCAGGAGTTTTGTGCGCCGATGGAATGCACCACGGTTCCATGGCCCATACGAGGTAGTGTTCTGCACGCCCACGGCAGTAAAAGTAAAGGGCCTGAAATACTGGGTACACTTGACAGATGTACGAAAAGCATATAGTAATGTGCAAGAGGAGGTAGATGAGGAGGCACAGACAACAGCAAACGACGCAACTGAGCAGAATGGCTGAATATGAACTTGTGTGTGGCAGTGATGCACCCGAATGGGCAAATGGCTGATAAGTATACTTGCATTTTTTTTTGATAGTACTGAAAAAAAAAAAACATTTTTTTTTCTCCTTTCTGTCTTGTAGAACCTATATGTAAGTAATGAAGTAATGAAATTATGAAATGTTTACACCCTTGTCTGTGCATCCCGGTCCCTACAAACCCTACCCGCTTCCGTTCCCTGTCAATATATATTGGCACTTATAGTGCCAACAAAATGTTTACATGCATGCACTTAATGCACTTTTATATCTCAAACAGGAGCTACCATGGCATCTAACGGGCAGCCTGCAACGGATAGAATTAGTAGAGTGAGAGAATTATTAAATGAGAGATGCAGATATTCGTATGAATGTGGATTATCTGTGTGCATTACGTTGTTTTTTATAATAATGTTTGGCCTGGTTACATACTGGTTTGTAGCATTCATCTCTATCGAGATGAACGAGGGGGGAGGGATTAACAGCACTGGGATTAACAGCACTGCTGGGACCAATACAACTGCAAGTGTCAATACTAGGGAAGGTGATTTTTTGGTGTGGGACGGAACTAAACTTGTATGGGGTTATCATACCACAACATCTAATGCTGTCATATCAGGGAAAAAGGGCTACGGGGTGGAATGCAAAACAGCACAGTATCTCCGCCAAAGATGTCTAAGTACAATGCCCGCAGTTTAAATGACCAAAACCCGTCTGCCATATCGTGGTTGTATAACGCCCCCACCAGCCAACCTGCCCCCATATTAAACGACCTGCAAGATAACGTTAAGGACGAAAAGGAAAAGATGCTAGCAACACACGAAATATTATATGATGCATGGGCCAAGGGGGGCAGGAATGAGAAAGGAGGGTCTATTTTGTCCCTCGCACAGGAGGCTGGGAAGTACATGAGGAACAAGAATAACAGACGAAAGAGGGAAGCAGGGAGGAGGAAGTATGATGAATACTATGGGTTAGGACTAGATAAAATGGAAGATCCACGACACCCACACCAGACAAATAAATGGTATGCGGATATGAGTGCCACGGCGAAACGAACAACAAATGAGAGCTGTTATGTCTGCTCCCTCATTCCTCATGCTTCAGGTACACCCAAAGTATTGCTACCCAAAGAGTTGCCAATAATAGATGCCCAATGTCTCCTTCATCTCAAGTTATGCAGGATTAAGAACACCTTCCAGGCACACGGAGTTACTTTTAGAATGCTGCAGAACGAGAAAGCTTGCTACCCAAAGACGGCAGGGGGGTATGTCTGGAAGAACCATGTTTTGTAATACAAGGGACACTTTTTTCGGACAACAATTGGAAGGATGAAGAAGTAATGTGCAAAGCTGAAGCACTGCGAGGTGTGGCACCAGAGAAATTGCAGTGGATAGAAGAAACATGCACACCAGTGTGGAAGGAACACATTTCAAAACTAACTTGGGTAACCACCATTGAAAAACCCTTCAAACTGCAGAACGAAATAGACTATGAATTATGTTTTAAAGGAGAGGGGAAAACCTCCATGGGGACGAACAAGAACTGTAACAAGACCCTCACCATCCCAGATCTGAGAAAAGGGACAGCGGCCCTGATGGACACGTATTGGGTATGCGGCAACCAGGCATACCTGCACCTCCCCCCGTCATGGAGTGGCAGCTGCTCAATGGCCACTCTGCACTCAGCCCTCATGGTAATACCAGAAAGCCACATCGATGTGAGCAAAAGGACACAGGAACGCATACAACAGAGTCCAGCCCAACCAACTGCGGAGTCACAAATGTATGTCCTGTCTTCCGGGAGCAAGGGAGAGGTGCTGGCCCATAACAGACGAGCATCAAACTACATATCAAAGGCATCATCAGAACTGTTGGCTCAGATCCCAGACAGATATCGATTATTCAGCTCAGCAGAAACATTCTTTGCCTCAATCGTCTCAAGTGTTCAAGCAAGAGCAAACGCAAAATGGCTCCAGATAACACGCTGGGAATTGATTCAGCTGGCAAATGACACTGAAGAAGGGTTCAACGTAATAAAAGTGGAACTAAGGGCTTTACGACTGATGACCATGCAAAACAGGTATGTCCTGGACCTGTTGACGGCACTGGATGGAGGTGTTTGCCGAAAAATAGGAAGTGCCTGCTGCACTTTCGTACCTTCTGAAGACGCAGAGAACGGCTCCCTGTCCCATGTGATCGAAGCAGTCCACAACCTAGGAGAAAAAATGAAAATGGAAGGTGGAGCAGAAGACAGCACGTGGTTCGATAACATCTTCTCCTGGGTCCCCTCATGGCTTGGAACAACTGTGAAATTTTTGATGCCAGCTGTGGTATTCCTCCTTCTAATTTTTTGCCTGTGCCAGGTGGGTCTTCGAGTCTGTGCTAACGCAGTACCAAATGGTGCAATGATGATGGTGACAATGGGCAACACCCGTGGGACAATGCAAAACATGCAGGAAGTGCAGGTACAAACAGGAACAGATGACACACCAAGATATCAGCTAGTGCCTATCTATCACGACAAGGATATCATAGATAAAGCATGGCACACCACCATTAGAGAGCCCCGTGTACTAGAATGGTACCAGGAGGTGTGGGTAGATTTGGCGGGAGATGGCGGATGTATATACCTGACTTGTACCCCAGATGAGTATGCCAGAAGAGGGGAAAGCTTACGGGGGGTGTGCAGAGCATGGATGCCCATAAAAGGCACACCTGCATGGGATGAGGCAGTGATGGACGAAGCAGAATGTAGAAGGCTGGAGGACTTAAAGTATTCGTTACTTAAGTAACGAAAGGGGGGAAATGTAGGGGAGGAGTGGTCCAAAAGACCCCCCTTGCCTTACATCTCCACCCCAGGTGAGGTCCATTGCTCAGCGGGCGTCCCCTCCTTACCACCAGGGCCCAGGTGGTGGATGGCTCACCTGCTGAAGACATTGCCCACACGTATTGAATTTAGCTAGGCCTCAGAAACCATTTTGTCTAATAAAGATGGTGTGATCTTAGCGCACTGTAGCGCGGCCCCCACCCTCGGAGAGTTCCAGTTATCCCTGTTGCCGCAGCAGCCTGGCAGATCCGCTGTGAGCCCGTTCCCACGAACAAGACGGACATGAGCTAGCATAAGATACTAACATTGTAACATTTCACCTTCCGCAGTGTATCATCGCTCCCAGCATGACCCGGCCAGCGGGCTTGGGCGATGAGAAAAACGGTAAAATGGTCATCAGATGGTAGAAAGTCCCCACATATTAATGTCAAGACCACTTGCAAAGTGTGCATTTCTCCACAAAATCTCTTGTATTACAAAAACCTGTAAAATGTATAACCATGATAGAAAACATGCTTCCATGATATTAGCAATGACGAGCCCACACCACTACAGTTGGGTACTAATAATGAAGGAGCGTTCCAGGGATCTATTTGTTATATGTATCACTGGGAAACTTGCACTCCATGGTTCTGCGCCATAACCGAACTAATGCTGCTAGAGTACACGAGAAGACGAATGTAACCATACAGAGGGCTCATGTGAAGGATGCGCGAGAATGCACTTGTCATGCGTGTATGTCTAAGCCCCTTATGTGCCACCACCGTCACGTACAGTGGCGGGTCATTTTCTATGTACTCCACCAACCTCGCTACTACCTCACTTACTGCAAATGTATATGCCTATAACTAAATACTGTAGTTGTTAAAACATAGTGTATGAATAAGGTGCTCAGACTGGATATAATCAAGACACATCCAGCAAAGTTGAAATGTATGTTTTTAAGTGATTCAAACACATATTATAAAGTGTTCAAATGATTGTGCCGGCGACACACGAGGAAGATACCTTTGTGAATATGTGCAAGGCCATTCCCCCTCCCACCCTGCCAAGACTGCCAAACATGAGAGCAGAGGCCCGCGCCGCGCTGCTCCACCTCCCCCAACCAGACTGGAGCCGCTTCAAAGATTTGTAGCCCCCTCTGCAGCACCCAAGGCCACGGCCCGCCACCTGCATTATTTACAGCACAGCAGTAAACCTCTGCCTGAACACACACTTCCAAAGGCGCCCCCTCGTAAACCCCACAACCCACCGGATCATCTTAGACTTATGGCCCTGTGCAATCAGGACAACACACAGCGGCACATTCATAACAACATCTAACAAGACAGGAAGGCATGTACCGCCCGTCCCATGCCCTGAAGCTTAGCCCCTCAACCTATGGCTCTGGTCAACAGGACACTGGTAACCATGCCCTGACGAATGACCATCAGACCCCTCACAAGGTGCATTCCTCCTGTGTTGCATTAACCTGTAGAATAACCTATTGGAAGATTTACTAAAGAAGATAATATTGCAATGACTGAATGACTGCGGTGTGCATGGCCTAGGGCAAATAAGTCAGGAAAAGACATTCATCTCTGACACTGGCCGCGATGGCACAACAACACCGCCCGGATGAACTCAGCCAACCTGCCAGGCCCAGCCCAACCCACGAGGCTGACCAGTGACGTTCTCCAGCCAAGGCCAACCACATCGCAGCAGCACCTATAGCTAGTCATCGCCACCCAATCCCATCGAACTTGTGCCCCCTATAGTATGTAGGTTCTTATGACGTTTTTTGTAAATATATACGCCTGTCTTTGCTATTGTCAGACAGAGCGCTCTCGGAGTTTGCAGAGTTCTTTGCATGCCCTATTCTGATTGATAAACTCCCATTTAAGCTCACCCGCACTCTGTCTTGGCTGTATTCCCGACTTGGGAGAGTCCTTCATTGTCTCTCATTGCGGGGAGGATCGTGCTGGCTGGGGACGCTTGCCTTCAGTGGCTTCAGGACAGCACAAGAAATCTGAGGTTTCAAGGGTGGCTTCAGTGCAGCACATGCAGTTAAAGGTTACTTAGGCGGGTTCAAGGCAACACAAGCAGTCCAAGGTTACAAGGTTGGCTGCAGGGCAGCACATGCAGTCTGAGGTTACAGAGGTGGCATCACGGAGCACAAGCAGTCCGAGGTTTCAGGAGTGTCTTCAGGGCAGCACATGCAGTCTGGGGTTACAGGGGTGGCTTAAGGGTAGCACAAGCAGTCTGAGGTTACAGGGCAAGCTTCAGGGCAGCACAAGCAGTATGAGGTTACAGGGATGGCTTCAGGGCAGCACAAGCAGTCCTAGTTTACAGGGGTGGCTTCAGGGCAGTACTAGCAGTCCAAGGTTACAGTGGTGGCTTCAGGGCAGCAGAAGCAGTCAGAGGTTGCAGGGAAGGTTGCATCGCAGCACATGCAGTCACAGGTTGCAGGGGAGGCTTCAGGGCAGCACATGCAGTCATAGGTTGCAGGGGAGGCTTCAGGCCAGCACATGCAGTCACAGGTTTGAGGGGTGGCTACAGGACAGGACATGCAGTCACAGGTTGCAGCGAGGTTTCAGGGCAGCATGTGCAGTCTAAGGTTTCACGGGTGGCTTCAGGGCAGCACATGCAGTCAGAAAATAATTCAATAACCACCTCTACAAGTAGTCTCTCCTCCTCAACACCTAGGCCATCATGTCACCCCTCGCGCCACCTGACTCACTCCACGTTGCCTACCCTTCTTCTCCCCAGCACCCGGTACAGCTGTACCCCTCCTCTGTGCCCCTCTGTATACTACCCACGCTTTATATCTGTTCTGTGATTACCTCTGTAAAGCGCTCTGTTGCTTCTTGCTCTTCCGTGCTCAATAGCTAACATAATAATAGTAAAGGGAAGGAATGGAGACCCTAAAGGTGCACCCCAAAACCTTAAGTTTACAAATGACATAGAAATAGCATAAGATAGGACATAGTAAATGGCACACTGTGGTCATTTGAACACAATGCATGTGCCAGCATGCACAACTGCTGACAACCTGGCTGTGAAGCCCAAAAGGCAGCCTATATACCATGTACAGCTTGATAAACTTAGCTGAAAAGAGATCCCAGGAGAGTGTGTTTTGGACAGAGAGGGGAAGGAAGTGGGTAGGAATGGGCCATAGGGATTAGCATGGCCGGGGGCGTGGTCAGCAGCCATGCACTGAGGTCGAGATGTCCCAGGAGGGGGTGTGTTGGAGGAGAGGGGAAGGAAGTGGGTAGGAATGGGCCATAGGGATTAGCATGGCCATGGGCAAATAACCAAACAACACCTACAACATGTGTGTCCCTCCTCATGTGGCATCTCTCCCCATCTGTACTCCAATGCATTCGTTTTGGCTTATGGGTGTTGCTGAAGCACCACCTTATAGCCAAAACTAATAACGGGGCCACATGGTCTCTTAAGCTCCATGACATGAACCAAGGAGTGGGCCTTTACCCCATAAACATATTAAACTGCAGGGTAGCGCTTAAACACACTATTGAAAGAGGTGCACATTAACTGCAAACAATGCATATTTTATTAATTATTCAGAGTAGCACAGATGTAAAGGGGCAATCGTGATGGTTTTTAAAGAAAGCATGTTTTAAAAGCAGGCCTTCACCATCCTGCAATGAGTATTAAGGGCCTTGTTTAACTAAAGAGAGCCTGCGAGAAGAGAGTCTTCATTTTAGCAAAAGGATAGTATTACTCCTCCCCCAGCTGCTAATGCTACCATGATGTAACGGGATAGTATTACTCCTCCCCCAGCTGCTAATGCTACCATGATGTAACGGGATAGTATTACTCCTCCCCCAGCTGCTAATGCTACCATGATGTAACGGGATAGTATTACTCCTCCCCCAGCTGCTAATGCTACCATGATGTAACGGGACAGTATTACTCCTCCCCCAGCTGCTAATGCTACCATGATGTGCTCCTCCCCCAGCTGCTAATGCTACCATAATGTGATGGGATAGTATTACGCCTCCCATAGCTGTTAATGGAACCATGATGTAACGGGATAGTATTTCTCCTTCCCCAGCTGCTAATGCTACCATGATGTAACGGGATAGTATTACTCCTCTCCCCGCTGCTAAGGTACCATGATGTAACGGGATAGTCTTACTCCTCCCACAGCTGCTAATGCTACCATGATGTAACAGGACAGTATTACTCCTCACCCAGCTGTCAATGCCACAATGATGTAACGGGATAGTATAACTCCTCTCCCAGCTGCTAATGCTACCATGATGTAACAGGATAGTATTACTCCTCCCACAGCTGCTAATGCTACCATGATGTAACGGGACAGTATTACTCCTCACCCAGCTGCTAATGCCACCATGATGTAACGGGACAGTATTACTCCTCCCCAGCTGCTAATGCTACCATGATGTAACGGGACAGTATTACTCCTCACCCAGCTGCTAATGCCACCATGATGTAACGGGACAGTATTACTCCTCCCCAGCTGCTAATGCTACCATAATGTGACAGAATAGTGTTACTCCTCCCCCAGCTGCTAATGCTACCATGATTTAATGGGACAGTATTACTCCTCCCACAGCTGCTAATGCTACCATGATGTAACAGGACACTATTACTCCTCCCCCAGCTGCTAATACTACTGTGATGTAACAGATAGTATTACTGCTCCCCCAGCTGCTAATGCTACCATGATGTAACGGGACAGTATTACTCTTCCCCCAGCTGCTAATGCTACCATGATGTAAAAGGATAGTATTACACCTCCCCAGCTGCTAATGCTACCATGATGTCACGGGATAGTATTACTCCTCCCCCAGCTGCTAATGCTACCATGATGTAACGGGATAGTATTACTCCTCCCCCAGCTGCTAATGCCACCATGATGTAACGGGACAGCATTACTCCTCCCCAGCTGCTAATGCTACCATGATGTGACAGGACAGTATTACTCCTCCCCCAGCTGCTAATGCTACCATGATGTGCTCCTCCCCCAGCTGCTAATGCTACCATGATGTAACGGGACAGTATTACTCCTCCCCCAGCTGCTAATGCTACCATAATGTGATGGGATAGTATTACGCCTCCCATAGCTGTTAATGGAACCATGATGTAACGGGATAGTATTTCTCCTTCCCCAGCTGCTAATGCTACCATGATGTAACGGGATAGTATTACTCCTCTCCCCGCTGCTAAGATACCATGATGTAACGGGATAGTCTTACTCCTCCCACAGCTGCTAATGCTACCATGATGTAACAGGACAGTATTACTCCTCACCCAGCTGTCAATGCCACAATGATGTAACGGGATAGTATAACTCCTCTCCCAGCTGCTAATGCTACCATGATGTAACAGGATAGTATTACTCCTCCCACAGCTGCTAATGCTACCATGATGTAACGGGACAGTATTACTCCTCACCCAGCTGCTAATGCCACCATGATGTAACGGGACAGTATTACTCCTCCCCAGCTGCTAATGCTACCATGATGTAACGGGACAGTATTACTCCTCCCCCAGCTGCTAATGCTACCATGATGTGCTCCTCCCCCATCTGCTAATGTTACCATAATGTGACAGAATAGTGTTACTCCTCCCCCAGCTGCTAATGCTACCATGATTTAATGGGACAGTATTACTCCTCCCACAGCTGCTAATGCTACCATGATGTAACAGGACACTATTACTCCTCCCCCAGCTGCTAATACTACTGTGATGTAACAGATAGTATTACTGCTCCCCCAGCTGCTAATGCTACCATGATGTAACGGGACAGTATTACTCTTCCCCCAGCTGCTAATGCTACCATGATGTAAAAGGATAGTATTACACCTCCCCAGCTGCTAATGCTACCATGATGTCACGGGATAGTATTACTCCTCCCCCAGCTGCTAATGCTACCATGATGTAACGGGATAGTATTACTCCTCCCCCAGCTGCTAATGCCACCATGATGTAACGGGACAGCATTACTCCTCCCCAGCTGCTAATGCTACCATGATGTGACAGGACAGTATTACTCCTCCCCCAGCTGCTAATGCTACCATGATGTGCTCCTCCCCCAGCTGCTAATGCTACCATGATGTAACGGGACAGTATTACTCCTCCCCCAGCTGCTAATGCTACCATGATGTGCTCCTCCCCCAGCTGCTAATGCTACCATAATGTGATGGGATAATATTACTCCTCCTCCAGCTGCTAATGCTACCATGATGTAACGGGATAGTATTACTTCTCCCCCAGCTGCTAATGCTACCATGATGTAACGGGACAGTATTACGCCTCTCCCAGCTGCTAATGCTACCATGATGTAATGGGACAGTATTACTCCTCTCCCAGCTGTCAATGCCACAATGATGTAACGGGATAGTATAACTCCTCTCCCAGCTGCTAATGCTACCATGATGTAACGGGATAGTATTACTCCTCCCCCAGCTGCTAATGCTACCATGATGTAACGGGATAGTATTACTCCTCTCCCAGCTGCTAATGCCACCATGATGTAACAGGATAGTTTTACTCCTCTCCCAGCTTCTAATGCTACCATGATGTAACAGGATAGTATTACTCCTCCCCAGCTGCTAATGCTACCATGATGTAACGGAATATAGTATTACTCCTCGCCCAGCTGCTAATGCCACAATGATGTAACGGGATAGTATAACTCCTCGCCCAGCTGCTAATGCTTCCATGATGTAACAGGATAGTATTACTCCTCCCCAGCTGCTAATGCTACCATGATGTAACAGGATAGTATTACTCCTCCCCCAGCTGTTAATGCTTCCATGATGTAACAGGATAGTATTACTCCTCTCCCAGCTGCTAATGCCACCATGATTTAATGGGACAGTATTACTCCTCCCACAGCTGCTAATGCTACCATGATGTAACAGGACAGTATTACTCCTCCCCCAGCTGCTAATACTACTGTGATGTAACAGATAGTATTACTGCTCCCCCAGCTGCTAATGCTACCATGATGTAACGGGATAGTATTACTCCTCCCCCAGCTGCTAATGCTACCATGATGTAACGGGATAGTATTACTCCACCCCCAGCTGGTAATGCTACCATGATGTAACGGGACAGTATTACTCTTCCCCCAGCTGCTAATGCTACCATGATGTAAAAGGATAGTATTACACCTCCCCAGCTGCTAATGCTACCATGATGTCACGGGATAGTATTACTCCTCCCCCAGCTGCTAATGCTACCATGATGTAACGGGATAGTATTACTCCTCCCCCAGCTGCTAATGCCACCATGATGTAACGGGACAGTATTACTCCTCCCCAGCTGCTAATGCTACCATGATGTGACAGGACAGTATTACTCCTCCCCCAGCTGCTAATGCTACCATGATGTGCTCCTCCCCCAGCTGCTAATGCTACCATGATGTAACGGGACAGTATTACTCCTCCCCCAGCTGCTAATGCTACCATGATGTGCTCCTCCCCCAGCTGCTAATGCTACCATGATGTAACGGGATAGTATTTCTCCTCTCCCAGCTGCTAATGCTACCATGATGTAACGGGATAGTATTTCTCCTCTCCCAGCTGCTAATGCTACCATGATGTAATGGGACAGTATTACTCCTCACCCAGCTGTCAATGCCACAATGATGTAACGGGATAGTATAACTCCTCTCCCAGCTGCTAATGCTACCATGATGTAACGGGATAGTATTACTCCTCTCCCAGCTGCTAATGCTACCATGATGTAACGGGATAGTATTACTCCTCTCCCAGCTGCTAATGCTACCATGATGTAACGGGATAGTATTACTCCTCACCCAGCTGCTAATGCCACCATGATGTAACAGGATAGTTTTACTCCTCTCCCAGCTTCTAATGCTACCATGATGTAACAGGATAGTATTACTCCTCCCCAGCTGCTAATGCTACCATGATGTAACGGAATATAGTATTACTCCTCGCCCAGCTGCTAATGCCACAATGATGTAACGGGATAGTATAACTCCTCGCCCAGCTGCTAACGCTTCCATGATGTAACAGGATAGTATTACTCCTCCACAGCTGCTAATGCTACCATGATGTAACAGCATAGTATTACTCCTCCCCAGCTGCTAATGCTACCATGATGTAACAGGATAGTATTACTCCTCCCCCAGCTGGTAATGCTTCCATGATGTAACAGGATAGTATTACTCCTCTCCCAGCTGCTAATGCCACCATGATGTAACTTGATGGAGTGGGCATGTGCTCATTTTGCGTACTACCTAGCCAATGAAGAGAGCAGTCATCACATAAGAGAGAATATCGACCCATGACAGGGGGCATGCAAGCAAAGGGGCTTTCCATTCAGATCCTAACCCTCTAATCTGAACATCAGAACCGAGTGGCGATACCCAGTGTTACGGACATTTTCCCCCCATGTCAGAGTGGAGGAGACAGGGTTTGGCTTTTAGGCTTCATTTTTCCATCCATGTCAGAGTGGAGGAGTCAGGGTTTGGCTTCTAGGCTTCATTTTTCCATCCATGACAGAATGGAGCGATTCAGAGTTTGGCTTCTAGGCTTCATTTTTCCATCCATGTCAGACTGGAGCAGTCAGGGTTTTGCTTCTCGACTTCATTTTTTCATCCATGTCAGTCTGGAGCGAGTCAGGGTTTGACTTCTAGGCTTAATTTATCCACCCATGTCAGACTGGAGCAGTCAGGTGTTGGCATCTAGGCTTAATTTTTCCACCCATGTCAGACTGGAGCAGTCATGTTTTGGCTTCTAGGCTTCATTTTCCCATCCATATCAGACTGGAGCAGTCAGGGGTTGGCTTCTAGGCTTCATTTTTCCATCCATGTCAGACTGGAGCAGCCAGGTGTTGGCTTCTAGGCTTCATTTTTCCATCCATGTCAGACTGGAGCAGTCATGTTTTGGCTTCTAGACTTCATTTTCCCATCCATATCAGACTGGAGCAGTCAGCGGTTGGCTTCTAGGCTTCATTTTTCATTCCATGTCAGACTGGAGCAGTCACGGTTTGGCTTCCAGGCTTCATTTTTCCATCCATGTCAGACTGGAGCGAGTCAGGGTTTGGCTTCTAGGCTTAAGTTTTCCATCAATGTAAGACTGGAGCAGTCATGTTTTGGCTTCTAGGCTTCATGTTTCCATCCATGCAGACTGTAGCAGTCAGGGTTTGGCTTCTAGGCTTCACTTTTCCATCCATGTCAGACTGGAGCAAGTCAGGGATGGCTTCTAGGCTTCACTTTTCCATCCATGTCTGACTGGAGCAGTCATGTTTTGGGTTCTAGGCTTCACTTTTCCATCCATGTCAGACTGGAGCGAGTCAGGGATGGCTTCTAGGCTTCACTTTTCCATCCATGTCAGACTGGAGAAGTCATGTTTTGGCTTCTAGGCTTCACTTTTTCATCCATGTCAGACTGGAGCAGTCAGGGTTTTGCTTCTAGGCTTCACTTTTCCATCCATGTCAGACTGGAGCAGTCATGTTTTGGCTTCTAGGCTTCATGTCTCCATCCATGTCAGATTGTAGCAGTCATGTTTTGGCTTCTAGGCTTCATTTTTCCATCCATGTCAGACTGGAGCAGTCATGTTTTGGCTTCTAGGCTTCATGTTTCCATCCATGTCAGACTGTAGCAGTCATGTTTTGGCTTCTAGGCTTCATTTTTCCTTTCATGTCAGACTGGAGCAGTCATGTTTTGGCTTCTAGGCTTCATGTCTCCATCCATGTCAGATTGTAGCAGTCATGTTTTGGCTTCTAGGCTTCATTTTTCCATCCATGTCAGACTGGAGCAGTCATGTTTTGGCTTCTAGGCTTCATGTTTCCATCCATGTCAGACTGTAGCAGTCATGTTTTGGCTTCTAGGCTTCATTTTTCCTTTCATGTCAGACTGGAGCAGTCAGGGGTTGGCTTATAGGCTTCATTTTTCCATCCATGTCAGACTGGAGCAGTCAGGGTTTGGCTTCTAGGCTTCATTTTTCCATCTATGTCAGACTGGAGCAGTCAGGGTTTGGCTTCTCAACTTCATTTTTCCATCCATGTCAGACTGGAGGAGTCAGGGTTGGCTTCTAGGCTTCACTTTCCCGTTCATGTCAGACTGGAGCAGTCATGTTTTGGCTTCTAGGCTTCATGTTTCCATCCATGTCAGATTGGAGCGAGTCAGGGTTTGGCTTCTAGGCTTCACTTTTCCATTCATGTCAGACTGGAGCAGTCATGTTTTGGCTTCTAGGCTTCATGTTTCCATCCATATCAGACTGGAGCGAGTCAGGGTTTGGCTTCTAGGCTTCACTTTTCCATCCATGTCAGTCTGGAGCAGTAATGTTTTGGCTTCTAGGCTTCATTTTTCCATCCATATCAGACTGGAGCGAGTCAGGGTTTGGCTTCTAGGCTTCACTTTTCCATCCATATCAGACTGGAGCGAGTCAGGGTTTGGCTTCTAGGCTTCATGTTTCCATCCATGTCAGACTGGAGCGAGTCAGGGTTTGGCTTCTAGGCTTCACTTTTCCATCCATATCAGAATGGAGATAGTCAGGGTTTGGCTTCTAGGCTTCACGTTTCCATCCATATCAGACTGTAGCGAGTCAGGGTTTGGCTTCTAGGCTTCATGTTTCCATCCATATCAGACTGGAGCGAGTCAGGGTTTGGCTTCTAGGATTCATGTTTCCATCCATGTCAGACTGGAGCAGTCATGTTTTGGCTTCTAGGCTTCATGTTTCCATCAATGTCAGACTGGAGCGAGTCAACGTTTAGCTTCTAGGCTTCACTTTTCCATCCATATCGGACTGGAGCGAGTCAGGGTTTGGCTTCTAGGCTTCACTTTTCCATCCATATCAGACAGGAGCGAGACAGGGTTTGGCTTCTAGGCTTAATTTTTCCATCCATATCAGACTGGAACGAGTTAGGGTTTGGCTTCTAGGCTTCAGTTTTCCATCCATATCAGACTGGAGAGAGTCAGGGTTTGGCTTCTAGGCTTCATGTTTCTATCCATGTCAGACTGGAGCAAGTCAGGGTTTGGCTTCTAGGCTTCATTTTTCTATCCATATCAGACTGGAGTGAGTCAGGGTTTGGCTTCTAGGCTTCACTTTTCCATCCATATCAGATTGGAACGAGTCAGGGTTTGGTTTCTAGACTTCATGTTTCCATCCATATCAGACTGGAACGAGTCAGGGTTTGGCTTCTAGGCTTCAGTTTTCCATCAATATCAGACTGGAGAGAGTCAGGGTTTGGCTTCTAGGCTTCACTTTTCCATCCATATCAGACTGGAGCGAGTCAGGGTTTGGCTTCTAGGCTTCACTTTTCCATCCATGTCAGTCTGGAGCGAGTCAGGGTTTGGCTTCTAGGTTTCAATTTTCCATCCATATCAGACTGGAGCGAGTCGGGGTTTGGCTTCTAGGCTTCAGTTTTCCATCCATGTCAGTCTGGAGCGAGTCAGGGTTTGGCTTCTAGGCTTCATGTTTCCATCCATATCAGACTGGAGCAGTCATGTTTTGGCGTCTAGGCTTCATGTTTCCATCCATGTCAGACTGGAGCGAGTCAGAGTTTGGCTTCTAGGCTTCACTTTTCCATCCATATCAGACTGGAGCGAGTCAGGGTTTGAATTCTAGGCTTCACTTTCCATCCATATCAGACGGGAGCGAGTCAGGGTTTGGCTTCTAGGCTTCATGTTTCCATCCATGTAAGACTGGAGCGAGTCAGGGTTTGGCTTCTAGGCTTCATTTTTCCAACCATTTCAGACTGGAGCGAGTCAGGGTTTGGCTTCTAGGCTTCACTTTTCCATCCATATCAGACTGGAGCGAGTCAGGGTTTGGCTTCTAGGCTTGATGTTTCCATCCATATCAGACTGGAGCGAGTCAGGGTTTGGCTTCTAGGCTTCAGTTTTCCATCCATTTCAGACTGGTGTGAGTCAGGGTTTGGCTTCTAGGCTTCACTTTTCCATCCATATCAGACTGCAGCGAGTCAGGGTTTGGCTTCTAGGCTTGATGTTTCCATCCATATCAGACTGGAGCGAGTCAGGGTTTGGCTTCTAGGCTTCAGTTTTCCATCCATATCAGAATGGAGCGAGTCAGGGTTTGGCGTCTAGGCTTCACTTTCCCATCCATATCAGAATGGAGCGAGTCAGGGTTTGGCTTCTAGGCTTCAATTTTCCATCCATGTCAGACTGGAGCGAGTCAGGGTTTGGCTTCTAGGCTTCACGTTTCCATCCATGTCAGTCTGGAGCGAGTAAGGGTTTGGCTTCTAGGCTTCAGTTTTCCATCCATATCAGACTGGAGCGAGTCAGGGTTTGGCTTCTAGGCTTCACTTTTCCATCCATATCAGACTGGAGCGAGTCAGGGTTTGGCTTCTAGGCTTCACTTTTCCATCCATATCAGAATGGAGCGAGTCAGGGTTTGGCTTCTAGGCTTCACTTTTCCATCCATATCAGACTGGAGCGAGTCAGGGTTTGGCTTCTAGGCTTCATGTTTCCATCCATGTCAGACTAGAGTGAGTCAGGGTTTGGCTTCTAGGCTTCATTTTTCCATCCATATCAGACTGGAGCGAGTCAGGGTTTGGCTTCTAGGCTTCACTTTTCCATCCATATCAGACTGGAGCGATTCAGGATTTGGCTTCTAGGCTTCACGTTTCCATCCATATCAGACTGGAGTGATTCAGGGTTTTGCTTCTAGGCTTCACTTTTCCATCCATATCAGACTGGAGCAAATCAGGGTTTGGATTCTAGGCTTCACTTTTCCATCCATGTAAGACTGTAGCAGTCAGGGTTTGGCTTCTAGGCTTCACTTTTCCATCCATGTCAGACTGGAGCGAGTCAGGGATGGCTTCTAGGCTTCACTTTTCCATCCATGTCAGACTGGAGCAGTCATGTTTTGGCTTCTAGGCTTCACTTTTCCATCCATGTCAGACTGGAGCAGTCATGTTTTGGCTTCTAGGCTTCATGTTTCCATCCATGTCAGACTGTAGCCGTCATGTGTTGGCTTATAAGCTTCATTATTCCATCCATGTCAGACTGGAGCAGTCATGTTTTGGCTTCTAGGCTTCATGTTTCCATCCATGTCAGACTGTAGCAGTCATGTTTTGGCTTCTAGGCTTCATTAATCCATCTATGTCAGACTGGAGCAGTCAGGGTTTGGCTTCTAGGCTTCATGTTTCTATCATGTCAGACTGGAGCGAATCAGGGTTTGGCTTCTAGGCTTAATTTTTCTATCCATATCAGACTGGAGTGAGTCAGGGTTTGGCTTCTAGGCTTCACTTTTCCATCCATATCAGATTGGAGCGAGTCAGGGTTTGGCTTCTAGACTTCAGTTTTCCATCCATATCAGACTGGAGAGAGTCAGGGTTTGGCTTCTAGGCTTCACTTTTCCATCCATATCAGACTGGAGCGAGTCAGGGTTTGGCTTCTAGGCTTCACTTTTCCATCCATGTCAGTCTGGAGCGAGTCAGGGTTTGGCTTCTAGGCTTCAGTTTTCCATCCATATCAGACTGGAGCGAGTCAGGGTTTGGCTTCTAGGCTTCAGTTTTCCATTCATGTCAGACTGGAGCAGTCATGTTTTGGCTTCTAGGCTTCATTTTTCCATCCATATCAGACTGGAGCGAGTCAGGTTTTGGCTTCTAGGCTTCACTTTTCCATCCATATCAGACTGGAGCGAGTCAGGGTTTGGCTTCTAGGCTTCACTTTTCCATCCATATCAGACTGGAGCGAGTCAGGGTTTGGCTTCTAGGCTTCATGTTTCCATCCATGTCAGACTGGAGCGAGTCAGGGTTTGGCTTCTAGGCTTCACTTTTCCATCCATATCAGACTGGAGATAGTCAGGGTTTGGCTTCTAGGCTTCACGTTTCCATCCATATCAGACTGGAGCGAGTCAGGGTTTGGCTTCTAGGCTTCACTTTTCCATCCATATCAGATTGGAACGAGTCAGGGTTTGGCTTCTAGACTTCATGTTTCCATCCATATCAGACTGGAACGAGTCAGGGTTTGGCTTCTAGGCTTCAGTTTTCCATCCATATCAGACTGGAGAGAGTCAGGGTTTGGCTTCTAGGCTTCACTTTTCCATCCATATCAGACTGGAGCGAGTCAGGGTTTGGCTTCTAGGCTTCACTTTTCCATCCATGTCAGTCTGGAGCGAGTCAGGGTTTGGCTTCTAGGCTTCAGTTTTCCATCCATATCAGACTGGAGCGAGTCAGGGTTTGGCTTCTAGGCTTCAGTTTTCCATCCATGTCAGTCTGGAGCGAGTCAGGGTTTGGCTTCTAGGCTTCATGTTTCCATCCATGTCAGACTGGAGCAGTCATGTTTTGGCGTCTAGGCTTCATGTTTCCATCCATGTCAGACTGGAGCGAGTCAGAGTTTGGCTTCTAGGCTTCACTTTTCCATCCATATCAGACTGGAGCGAGTCAGGGTTTGGATTCTAGGCTTCACTTTCCATCCATATCAGACAGGAGCGAGTCAGGGTTTGGCTTCTAGGCTTCATGTTTCCATCCATGTAAGACTGGAGCGAGTCAGGGTTTGGCTTCTAGGCTTCATTTTTCCAACCATTTCAGACTGGAGCGAGTCAGGGTTTGGCTTCTAGGCTTCACTTTTCCATCCATATCAGACTGGAGCGAGTCAGGGTTTGGCTTCTAGGCTTGATGTTTCCATCCATATCAGACTGGAGCGAGTCAGGGTTTGGCTTCTAGGCTTCAGTTTTCCATCCATATCAGAATGGAGCGAGTCAGGGTTTAGCTTCTAGGTTTCACTTTCCCATCCATATCAGAATGGAGCGAGTCAGGGTTTGGCTTCTAGGCCTCACTTTTCCATCCATATCAGACTGGAGCGAGTCAGGGTTTGGCTTCTAGGCTTCATGTTTCCATCCATATCAGACTGGAGCGAGTCAGGGTTTGGCTTCTAGGCTTCAGTTTTCCATCCATATCAGACTGGAGCGAGTCAGGGTTTGGCTTCTAGGCTTCACTTTTCCATCCATATCAGAATGGAGCGAGTCAGGGTTTGGCTTCTAGGCTTCACTTTTCCATCCATATCAGACGGGGGCGAGTCAGGGTTTGGCTTCTAGGCTTCACTTTTCCATCCATATCAGACTGGGCGAGTCAGGGTTTGGCTTCTAGGCGTCATTTTTCTATCCATATCAGACTGGAGCGAGTCAGGGTTTGGCTTCTAGGCTTCACTTTTCCATCCATATCAGATTGGAACGAGTCAGGGTTTGGCTTCTAGACTTCATGTTTCCATCCATATCAGACTGGAACGAGTCAGGGTTTGGCTTCTAGGCTTCAGTTTTCCATCCATATCAGACTGGAGAGAGTCAGGGTTTGGCTTCTAGGCTTCACTTTTCCATCCATATCAGACTGGAGCGAGTCAGGGTTTGGCTTCTAGGCTTCAGTTTTCCATCCATATCAGACTGGAGCGAGTCAGGGTTTGGCTTCTAGGCTTCAGTTTTCCATCCATGTCAGTCTGGAGCGAGTCAGGGTTTGGCTTCTAGGCTTCATGTTTCCATCCATGTCAGACTGGAGCAGTCATGTTTTGGCTTCTAGGCTTCATGTTTCCATCCATGTCAGACTGGAGCGAGTCAGAGTTTGGCTTCTAGGCTTCACTTTTCCATCCATATCAGACTGGAGCGAGTCAGGGTTTGGATTCTAGGCTTCACTTTTCCATCCATATCAGACGGGAGCGAGTCAGGGTTTGGCTTCTAGGCTTCATGTTTCCATCCATGTAAGACTGGAGCGAGTCAGGGTTTGGCTTCTAGGCTTCATTTTTCCAACCATTTCAGACTGGAGCGAGTCAGGGTTTGGCTTCTAGGCTTCACTTTTCCATCCATATCAGACTGGAGCGAGTCAGGGTTTGGCTTCTAGGCTTGATGTTTCCATCCATATCAGACTGGAGCGAGTCAGGGTTTGGCTTCTAGGCTTCAGTTGCCATCCATATCAGAATGGAGCGAGTCAGGGTTTGGCTTCTAGGCTTCACTTTCCCATCCATATCAGAATGGAGCGAGTCAGGGTTTGGCTTCTAGGCTTCACATTTCCATCCATGTCAGTCTGGAGCGAGTAAGGGTTTGGCTTCTAGGCTTCATGTTTCCATCCATGTCAGACTAGAGTGAGTCAGGGTTTGGCTTCTAGGCTTCATTTTTCCATCCATATCAGACTGGAGCGAGTCAGGGTTTGGCTTCTAGGCTTCACTTTTCCATCCATATCAGACTGGAGCGATTCAGGATTTGGCTTCTAGGCTTCACTTTTCCATCCATATCAGACTGGAGCGATTCAGGGTTTTGCTTCTAGGCTTCACTTTTCCATCCATATCAGACTGGAGCAAATCAGGGTTTGGATTCTAGGCTTCACTTTTCCATCCATGTAAGACTGTAGCAGTCAGGGTTTGGCTTCTAGGCTTCACTTTTCCATCCATGTCAGACTGGAGCGAGTCAGGGATGGCTTCTAGGCTTCACTTTTCCATCCATGTCAGACTGGAGCAGTCATGTTTTGGCTTCTAGGCTTCACTTTTCCATCCATGTCAGACTGGAGCAGTCATGTTTTGGCTTCTAGGCTTCATGTCTCCATCCATGTCAGACTGTAGCAGTCATGTTTTGGCTTCTAGGCTTCATTTTTCCATCCATATAAGACTGGAGCAGGCATGTTTTGGCTTCTAGGCTTCATGTTTCCATCCATGTCAGACTGTAGCAGTCATGTGTTGGCTTCTAGGCTTCATTATTCCATCCATGTCAGACTGGAGCAGTCATGTTTTGGCTTCTAGGCTTCATGTTTCCATCCATGTCAGACTGTAGCAGTCATGTTTTGGCTTCTAGGCTTCATTATTCCATCTATGTCAGACTGGAGCAGTCAGGGTTTGGCTTCTAGGCTTCATGTTTCTATCCATGTCAGACTGGAGCGAGTCAGGGTTTGGCTTCTAGGCTTCATTTTTCTATCCATATCAGACAAGAGTGAGTCAGGGTTTGGCTTCTAGGCTTCACTTTTCCATCCATATCAGATTGGAGCGAGTCAGGGTTTGGCTTCTAGACTTCAGTTTTCCATCCATATCAGACTGGAGAGAGTCAGGGTTTGGCTTCTAGGCTTCACTTTTCCATCCATATCAGACTGGAGCGAGTCAGGGTTTGGCTTCTAGGCTTCACTTTTCCATCCATGTCAGTCTGGAGCGAGTCAGGGTTTGGCTTCTAGGCTTCAGTTTTCCATCCATGTCAGACTGGAGCAGTCATGTTTTGGCTTCTAGGCTTCATGTTTCCATCCATGTCAGACTGGAGCGAGTCAGAGTTTGGCTTCTAGGCTTCACTTTTCCATCCATATCAGACTGGAGCAAGTCAGGGTTTGGATTCTAGGCTTCACTTTTCCATCCATATCAGACGGGAGCGAGTCAGGGTTTGGCTTCTAGGCTTCATGTTTCCATCCATGTCAGACTGGAGCGAGTCAGAGTTTGGCTTCTAGGCTTCACTTTTCCATCCATATCAGACTGGAGCGAGTCAGGGTTTGGATTCTAGGCTTCACTTTTCCATCCATATCAGACGGGAGCGAGTCAGGGTTTGGCTTCTAGGCTTCATGTTTCCATCCATGTAAGACTGGAGCGAGTCAGGGTTTGGCTTCTAGGCTTCATTTTTCCAACCATTTCAGACTGGAGCGAGTCAGGGTTTGGATTCTAGGCTTCACTTTTCCATCCATATCAGACGGGAGCGAGTCAGGGTTTGGCTTCTAGGCTTCATGTTTCCATCCATGTAAGACTGGAGCGAGTCAGGGTTTGGCTTCTAGGCTTCATTTTTCCAACCATTTCAGACTGGAGCGAGTAAGGGTTTGGCTTCTAGGCTTCACTTTTCCATCCATATCAGACTGGAGCGAGTCAGGGTTTGGCTTCTAGGCTTGATGTTTAGATCTATATCAGACTGGAGCGAGTCAGGGTTTGGCTTCTAGGCTTCAGTTTTCCATCCATATCAGAATGGAGCGAGTCAGGGTTTGGCTTCTAGGCTTCACTTTCCCATCCATATCAGAATGGAGCGAGTCAGGGTTTGGCTTCTAGGCTTCAATTTTCCATCCATGTCAGACTGGAGCGAGTCAGGGTTTGGCTTCTAGGCTTCACGTTTCCATCCATGTCAGTCTGGAGCGAGTAAGGGTTTGGCTTCTAGGCTTCAGTTTTCCATCCATATCAGACTGGAGCGAGTCAGGGTTTGGCTTCTAGGCTTCACTTTTCCATCCATATCAGACTGGAGCGAGTCAGGGTTTGGCTTCTAGGCTTCACTTTTCCATCCATATCAGAATGGAGCGAGTCAGGGTTTGGCTTCTAGGCTTCACTTTTCCATCCATATCAGACTGGAGCGAGTCAGGGTTTGGCTTCTAGGCTTCATGTTTCCATCCATGTCAGACTAGAGTGAGTCAGGGTTTGGCTTCTAGGCTTCATTTTTCCATCCATATCAGACTGGAGCGAGTCAGGGTTTGGCTTCTAGGCTTCACTTTTCCATCCATATCAGACTGGAGCGATTCAGGATTTGGCTTCTAGGCTTCACGTTTCCATCCATATCAGACTGGAGCGATTCAGGGTTTTGCTTCTAGGCTTCACTTTTCCATCCATATCAGACTGGAGCAAATCAGGGTTTTGGATTCTAGGCTTCACTTTTCCATCCATGTAAGACTGTAGCAGTCAGGGTTTGGCTTCTAGGCTTCACTTTTCCATCCATGTCAGACTGGAGCGAGTCAGGGATGGCTTCTAGGCTTCACTTTTCCATCCATGTCAGACTGGAGCAGTCATGTTTTGGCTTCTAGGCTTCACTTTTCCATCCATGTCAGACTGGAGCAGTCATGTTTTGGCTTCTAGGCTTCATGTCTCCATCCATGTCAGACTGTAGCAGTCATGTTTTGGCTTCTAGGCTTCATTTTTCCATCCATATAAGACTGGAGCAGGCATGTTTTGGCTTCTAGGCTTCATGTTTCCATCGATGTCAGACTGTAGCAGTCATGTGTTGGCTTCTAGGCTTCATTATTCCATCCATGTCAGACTGGAGCAGTCATGATTTGGCTTCTAGGCTTCAGTTTTCCATCCATGTCAGTCTGGAGCGAGTCAGGGTTTGGCTTCTAGGCTTCACTTTCCCATCCATATCAGAATGGAGCGAGTCAGGGTTTGGCTTCTAGGCTTCATTTTTCCAACCATTTCAGACTGGAGCGAGTAAGGGTTTGGCTTCTAGGCTTCACTTTTCCATCCATATCAGACTGGAGCGAGTCAGGGTTTGGCTTCTAGGCTTGATGTTTAGATCCATATCAGACTGGAGCGAGTCAGGGTTTGGCTTCTAGGCTTCAGTTTTCCATCCATATCAGAATGGAGCGAGTCAGGGTTTGGCTTCTAGGCTTCACTTTCCCATCCATATCAGAATGGAGCGAGTCAGGGTTTGGCTTCTAGGCTTCAATTTTCCATCCATGTCAGACTGGAGCGAGTCAGGGTTTGGCTTCTAGGCTTCACGTTTCCATCCATGTCAGTCTGGAGCGAGTAAGGGTTTGGCTTCTAGGCTTCAGTTTTCCATCCATATCAGACTGGAGCGAGTCAGGGTTTGGCTTCTAGGCTTCATTTTTCCATCCATATCAGACTGGAGCGAGTCAGGGTTTGGCTTCTAGGCTTCACTTTTCCATCCATATCAGAATGGAGCGAGTCAGGGATGGCTTCTAGGCTTCACTTTTCCATCCATGTCAGACTGGAGCAGTCATGTTTTGGCTTCTAGGCTTCACTTTTCCATCCATGTCAGACTGGAGCAGTCATGTTTTGGCTTCTAGGCTTCATGTCTCCATCCATGTCAGACTGTAGCAGTCATGTTTTGGCTTCTAGGCTTCATTTTTCCATCCATATAAGACTGGAGCAGGCATGTTTTGGCTTCTAGGCTTCATGTCTCCATCCATGTCAGACTGTAGCAGTCATGTGTTCGGCTTCTAGGCTTCATTATTCCATCCATGTCAGACTGGAGCAGTCATGATTTGGCTTCTAGGCTTCATGTTTCCATCCATGTCAGACTGTAGCAGTCATGTTTTGGCTTCTAGGCTTCATTATTCCATCTATGTCAGACTGGAGCAGTCAGGGTTTGGCTTCTAGGCTTCATGTTTCTATCCATGTCAGACTGGAGCGAGTCAGGGTTTGGCTTCTAGGCTTCATTTTTCTATCCATATCAGACTGGAGTGAGTCAGGGTTTGGCTTCTAGGCTTCACTTTTCCATCCATATCAGATTGGAGCGAGTCAGGGTTTGGCTTCTAGACTTCAGTTTTCCATCCATATCAGACTGGAGAGAGTCAGGGTTTGGCTTCTAGGCTTCACTTTTCCATCCATATCAGACTGGAGCGAGTCAGGGTTTGGCTTCTAGGCTTCACTTTTCCATCCATGTCAGTCTGGAGCGAGTCAGGGTTTGGCTTCTAGGCTTCAGTTTTCCATCCATATCAGACTGGAGCGAGTCAGGGTTTGGCTTCTAGGCTTCAGTTTTCCATCCATGTCAGACTGGAGCAGTCATGTTTTGGCTTCTAGGCTTCATGTTTCCATCCATGTCAGACTGGAGCGAGTCAGAGTTTGGCTTCTAGGCTTCACTTTTCCATCCATGTCAGACTGGAGCAGTCAGGGTTTGGCTTCTAGGCTTCATGTTTCTATCCATGTCAGACTGGAGCGAGTCAGGGTTTGGCTTCTAGGCTTCATTTTTCTATCCATATCAGACTGGAGTGAGTCAGGGTTTGGCTTCTAGGCTTCACTTTTCCATCCATATCAGATTGGAGCGAGTCAGGGTTTGGCTTCTAGACTTCAGTTTTCCATCCATATCAGACTGGAGAGAGTCAGGGTTTGGCTTCTAGGCTTCACTTTTCCATCCATATCAGACTGGAGCGAGTCAGGGTTTGGCTTCTAGGCTTCACTTTTCCATCCATGTCAGTCTGGAGCGAGTCAGGGTTTGGCTTCTAGGCTTCAGTTTTCCATCCATATCAGACTGGAGCGAGTCAGGGTTTGGCTTCTAGGCTTCAGTTTTCCATCCATGTCAGACTGGAGCAGTCATGTTTTGGCTTCTAGGCTTCATGTTTCCATCCATGTCAGACTGGAGCGAGTCAGAGTTTGGCTTCTAGGCTTCACTTTTCCATCCATGTCAGACTGGAGCAAGTCAGGGTTTGGATTCTAGGCTTCACTTTTCCATCCATGTCAGACTGGAGCGAGTCAGAGTTTGGCTTCTAGGCTTCACTTTTCCATCCATATCAGACTGGAGCGAGTCAGGGTTTGGATTCTAGGCTTCACTTTTCCATCCATATCAGACGGGAGCGAGTCAGGGTTTGGCTTCTAGGCTTCATGTTTCCATCCATGTAAGACTGGAGCGAGTCAGGGTTTGGCTTCTAGGCTTCATTTTTCCAACCATTTCAGACTGGAGCGAGTCAGGGTTTGGCTTCTAGGCTTCACTTTTCCATCCATATCAGACTGGAGCGAGTCAGGGTTTGGCTTCTAGGCTTGATGTTTCCATCCATATCAGACTGGAGCGAGTCAGGGTTTGGCTTCTAGGCCTCAGTTTTCCATCCATATCAGAATGGAGCGAGTCAGGGTTTGGCTTCTAGGCTTCACTTTCCCATCCATATCAGAATGGAGCGAGTCAGGGTTTGGCTTCTAGGCTTCAATTTTCCATCCATGTCAGACTGGAGCGAGTCAGGGTTTGGCTTCTAGGCTTCACGTTTCCATCCATGTCAGTCTGGAGCGAGTTAGGGTTTGGCTTCTAGGCTTCAGTTTTCCATCCATATCAGACTGGAGCGAGTCAGGGTTTGGCTTCTAGGCTTCACTTTTCCATCCATATCAGACTGGAGCGAGTCAGGGTTTGGCTTCTAGGCTTCTGTTTTCCATCCATATCAGACTGGAGCGAGTCAGGGTTTGGCTTCTAGGCTTCACTTTTCCATCCATGTCAGTCTGGAGCGAGTCAGGGTTTGGCTTCTAGGCTTCAGTTTTTCATCCATATCAGACTGGAGCGAGTCAGGGTTTGGCTTCTAGGCTTCAGTTTTCCATCCATGTCAGTCTGGAGCGAGTCAGGGTTTGGCTTCTAGGCTTCACGTTTCCATCCATGTCAGACTGGAGCAGTCATGTTTTGGCTTCTAGGCTTCATGTTTCCATCCATGTCAGACTGGAGCGAGTCAGAGTTTGGCCTCTAGGCTTCACTTTTCCATCCATATCAGACTGGAGCGAGTCAGGGTTTGGATTCTAGGCTTCACTTTTCCATCCATATCAGACGGGAGCGAGTCAGGGTTTGGCTTCTAGGATTCATGTTTCCATCCATGTAAGACTGGAGCGAGTCAGGGTTTGGCTTCTAGGCTTCATTTTTCCATCCATTTCAGACTGGAGCGAGTCAGGGTTTGGCTTCTAGGCTTCACTTTTCCATCCATATCAGACTGGAGCGAGTCAGGGTTTGGCTTCTAGGCTTCAGTTTTCCATCCATATCAGAATGGAGCGAGTCAGGGTTTGGCTTCTAGGCTTCACTTTTCCATCCATATCAGAATGGAGCGAGTCAGGGTTTGGCTTCTAGGCTTCACTTTTCCATCCATATCAGACGGGAGCGAGTCAGGGTTTGGCTTCTAGGCTTCATGTTTCCATCCATGTAAGACTGGAGCGAGTCATGGTTTGGCTTCTAGGCTTCATTTTTCCAACCATTTCAGACTGGAGCGAGTCAGGGATGGCTTCTAGGCTTCACTTTTCCATCCATGTCAGACTGGAGCGAGTCAGGGTTTGGCTTCTAGGCTTCACTTTTCCATCCATATCAGACTGGAGCGAGTCAGGGTTTGGCTTCTAGGCTTGATGTTTCCATCCATATCAGACTGGAGCGAGTCAGGGTTTGGCTTCTAGGCTTCAGTTTTCCATCCATATCAGAATGGAGCGAGTCAGGGTTTGGCTTCTAGGCTTCACTTTCCCATCCATATCAGAATGGAGCGAGTCAGGGTTTGGCTTCTAGGCTTCAATTTTCCATCCATGTCAGACTGGAGCGAGTCAGGGTTTGGCTTCTAGGCTTCACGTTTCCATCCATGTCAGTCTGGAGCGAGTAAGGGTTTGGCTTCTAGGCTTCAGTTTTCCATCCATATCAGACTGGAGCGAGTCAGGGTTTGGCTTCTAGGCTTCACTTTTCCATCCATATCAGACTGGAGCGAGTCAGGGTTTGGCTTCTAGGCTTCACTTTTCCATCCATTTCAGAATGGAGCGAGTCAGGGTTTGGCTTCTAGGCTTCACTTTTCCATCCATATCAGACTGGAGCGAGTCAGGGTTTGGCTTCTAGGCTTCATGTTTCCATCCATGTCAGACTAGAGTGAGTCAGGGTTTGGCTTCTAGGCTTCATTTTTCCATCCATATCAGACTGGAGCGAGTCAGGGTTTGGCTTCTAGGCTTCACTTTTCCATCCATATCAGACTGGAGCGATTCAGGATTTGGCTTCTAGGCTTCACGTTTCCATCCATATCAGACTGGAGCGATTCAGGGTTTTGCTTCTAGGCTTCACTTTTCCATCCATATCAGACTGGAGCAAATCAGGGTTTGGATTCTAGGCTTCACTTTTCCATCCTTGTAAGACTGTAGCAGTCAGGGTTTGGCTTCTAGGCTTCACTTTTCCATCCATGTCAGACTGGAGCGAGTCAGGGATGGCTTCTAGGCTTCACTTTTCCATCCATGTCAGACTGGAGCAGTCATGTTTTGGCTTCTAGGCTTCATGTCTCCATCCATGTCAGACTGTAGCAGTCATGTTTTGGCTTCTAGGCTTCATTTTTCCATCCCTATCAGACTGGAGCAGTCATGTTTTGGCTTCTAGGCTTCATGTTTCCATCCATGTCAGACTGTAGCCGTCATGTGTTGGCTTCTAAGCTTCATTATTCCATCCATGTCAGACTGGAGCAGTCATGTTTTGGCTTCTAGGCTTCATTAATCCATCTATGTCAGACTGGAGCGAGTCAGGGTTTGGCTTCTAGACTTCATGTTTCCATCCATATCAGTCTGGAACGAGTCAGGGTTTGGCTTCTAGGCTTCATTTTTCTATCCATATCAGACTGGAGTGAGTCAGGGTTTGGCTTCTAGGCTTCACTTTTCCATCCATATTAGACTGGAGCGAGTCAGGGTTTGGCTTCTAGGCTTCACTTTTCCATCCATATCAGACTGGAGCGAGTCAGGGTTTGGCTTCTAGGCTTCTGTTTTCCATCCATATCAGACTGGAGCGAGTCAGGGTTTGGCTTCTAGGCTTCACTTTTCCATCCATGTCAGTCTGGAGCGAGTCAGGGTTTGGCTTCTAGGCTTCAGTTTTTCATCCATATCAGACTGGAGCGAGTCAGGGTTTGGCTTCTAGGCTTCAGTTTTCCATCCATGTCAGTCTGGAGCGAGTCAGGGTTTGGCTTCTAGGCTTCACGTTTCCATCCATGTCAGACTGGAGCAGTCATGTTTTGGCTTCTAGGCTTCATGTTTCCATCCATGTCAGACTGGAGCGAGTCAGAGTTTGGCCTCTAGGCTTCACTTTTCCATCCATATCAGACTGGAGCGAGTCAGGGTTTGGATTCTAGGCTTCACTTTTCCATCCATATCAGACGGGAGCGAGTCAGGGTTTGGCTTCTAGGATTCATGTTTCCATCCATGTAAGACTGGAGCGAGTCAGGGTTTGGCTTCTAGGCTTCATTTTTCCATCCATTTCAGACTGGAGCGAGTCAGGGTTTGGCTTCTAGGCTTCACTTTTCCATCCATATCAGACTGGAGCGAGTCAGGGTTTGGCTTCTAGGCTTCAGTTTTCCATCCATATCAGAATGGAGCGAGTCAGGGTTTGGCTTCTAGGCTTCACTTTTCCATCCATATCAGAATGGAGCGAGTCAGGGTTTGGCTTCTAGGCTTCACTTTTCCATCCATATCAGACGGGAGCGAGTCAGGGTTTGGCTTCTAGGCTTCATGTTTCCATCCATGTAAGACTGGAGCGAGTCATGGTTTGGCTTCTAGGCTTCATTTTTCCAACCATTTCAGACTGGAGCGAGTCAGGGATGGCTTCTAGGCTTCACTTTTCCATCCATGTCAGACTGGAGCGAGTCAGGGTTTGGCTTCTAGGCTTCACTTTTCCATCCATATCAGACTGGAGCGAGTCAGGGTTTGGCTTCTAGGCTTGATGTTTCCATCCATATCAGACTGGAGCGAGTCAGGGTTTGGCTTCTAGGCTTCAGTTTTCCATCCATATCAGAATGGAGCGAGTCAGGGTTTGGCTTCTAGGCTTCACTTTCCCATCCATATCAGAATGGAGCGAGTCAGGGTTTGGCTTCTAGGCTTCAATTTTCCATCCATGTCAGACTGGAGCGAGTCAGGGTTTGGCTTCTAGGCTTCACGTTTCCATCCATGTCAGTCTGGAGCGAGTAAGGGTTTGGCTTCTAGGCTTCAGTTTTCCATCCATATCAGACTGGAGCGAGTCAGGGTTTGGCTTCTAGGCTTCACTTTTCCATCCATATCAGACTGGAGCGAGTCAGGGTTTGGCTTCTAGGCTTCACTTTTCCATCCATTTCAGAATGGAGCGAGTCAGGGTTTGGCTTCTAGGCTTCACTTTTCCATCCATATCAGACTGGAGCGAGTCAGGGTTTGGCTTCTAGGCTTCATGTTTCCATCCATGTCAGACTAGAGTGAGTCAGGGTTTGGCTTCTAGGCTTCATTTTTCCATCCATATCAGACTGGAGCGAGTCAGGGTTTGGCTTCTAGGCTTCACTTTTCCATCCATATCAGACTGGAGCGATTCAGGATTTGGCTTCTAGGCTTCACGTTTCCATCCATATCAGACTGGAGCGATTCAGGGTTTTGCTTCTAGGCTTCACTTTTCCATCCATATCAGACTGGAGCAAATCAGGGTTTGGATTCTAGGCTTCACTTTTCCATCCTTGTAAGACTGTAGCAGTCAGGGTTTGGCTTCTAGGCTTCACTTTTCCATCCATGTCAGACTGGAGCGAGTCAGGGATGGCTTCTAGGCTTCACTTTTCCATCCATGTCAGACTGGAGCAGTCATGTTTTGGCTTCTAGGCTTCATGTCTCCATCCATGTCAGACTGTAGCAGTCATGTTTTGGCTTCTAGGCTTCATTTTTCCATCCCTATCAGACTGGAGCAGTCATGTTTTGGCTTCTAGGCTTCATGTTTCCATCCATGTCAGACTGTAGCCGTCATGTGTTGGCTTCTAAGCTTCATTATTCCATCCATGTCAGACTGGAGCAGTCATGTTTTGGCTTCTAGGCTTCATTAATCCATCTATGTCAGACTGGAGCGAGTCAGGGTTTGGCTTCTAGACTTCATGTTTCCATCCATATCAGTCTGGAACGAGTCAGGGTTTGGCTTCTAGGCTTCATTTTTCTATCCATATCAGACTGGAGTGAGTCAGGGTTTGGCTTCTAGGCTTCACTTTTCCATCCATATTAGACTGGAGCGAGTCAGGGTTTGGCTTCTAGGCTTCTGTTTTCCATCCATATCAGACTGGAGCGAGTCAGGGTTTGGCTTCTAGGCTTCACTTTTCCATCCATGTCAGTCTGGAGCGAGTCAGGGTTTGGCTTCTAGGCTTCAGTTTTTCATCCATATCAGACTGGAGCGAGTCAGGGTTTGGCTTCTAGGCTTCAGTTTTCCATCCATGTCAGTCTGGAGCGAGTCAGGGTTTGGCTTCTAGGCTTCAGTTTTCCATCCATGTCAGACTGGAGCAGTCATGTTTTGGCTTCTAGGCTTCATGTTTCCATCCATGTCAGACTGGAGCTAGTCAGAGTTTGGCTTCTAGGCTTCACTTTTCCATCCATATCAGACGGGAGCGAGTCAGGGTTTGGCTTCTAGGCTTCATGTTTCCATCCATGTCAGACTGGAGCGAGTCAGGGTTTGGCTTCTAGGCTTCACTTTATCATCCATATCAGACTGAAGCGAGTCAGGGTTTGGCTTCTAGGCTTCACTTTTCCATCCATGTCAGTCTGGAGGAGTCATGTTTTGGCTTCTAGGCTTCATTTTTCCATCCATATCAGACTGGAGCGAGTCAGGTTTTGGCTTCTAGGCTTCACTTTTCCATCCATATCAGACTGGAGCGAGTCAGGGTTTGGCTTCTAGGCTTCACTTTTCCATCCATATCAGACTGGAGCGAGTCAGGGTTTGGCTTCTAGGCTTCATGTTTCCATCCATGTCAGACTGGAGCGAGTCAGGGTTTGGCTTCTAGGCTTCACTTTTCCATCCATATCAGACTGGAGATAGTCAGGGTTTGGCTTCTAGGCTTCACTTTCCATCCATATCAGACTGTAGCGAGTCAGGGTTTGGCTTCTAGGCTTCATGTTTCCATCCATATCAGACTGGAGCGAGTCAGGTGTTGGCTTCTAGGCTTCACTTTTCCATCCATGTCAGACTGGAGCAGTCATGTTTTGGCTTCTAGGCTTCGTGTTTCCATCCATGTCAGACTGGAGCGAGTCAGCGTTTAGCTTCTAGGCTTCACTTTTCCATCCATATCGGACTGGAGCGAGTCAGGGTTTGGCTTCTAGGCTTCACTTTTCCATCCATATCAGACAGGAGCGAGTCAGGGTTTGGCTTCTAGGCTTCATGTTTCTATCCATGTCAGACTGGAGCGAGTCAGGGTTTGGCTTCTAGGCTTCACTTTTCCATCCATATCAGACTGGAGCGAGTCAGGGTTTGGCTTCTAGGCTTCACTTTTCCATCCATGTCAGTCTGGAGCGAGTCAGGGTTTGGCTTCTAGGCTTCAGTTTTCCATCCATATCAGACTGGAGCGAGTCAGGGTTTGGCTTCTAGGCTTCAGTTTTCCATCCATGTCAGTCTGGAGTGAGTCAGGGTTTGGCTTCTAGGCTTCATGTTTCCATCCATGTCAGACTGGAGCAGTCATGTTTTGGCTTCTAGGCTTCATGTTTCCATCCATGTCAGACTGGAGCGAGTCAGAGTTTGGCTTCTAGGCTTCACTTTTCCATCCATTTCAGACTGGAGCGAGTCAGGGTTTGGATTCTAGGCTTCACTTTTCCATCCATATCAGACGGGAGCGAGTCAGGGTTTGGCTTCTAGGCTTCATGTTTCCATCCATGTAAGACTGGAGCGAGTCAGGGTTTGGCTTCTAGGCTTCATTTTTCCAACCATTTCAGACTGGAGCGAGTCAGGGTTTGGCTTCTAGGCTTCACTTTTCCATCCATATCAGACTGGAGCGAGTCAGGGTTTGGCTTCTAGGCTTGATGTTTCCATCCATATCAGACTGGAGCGAGTCAGGGTTTGGCTTCTAGGCTTCAGTTGCCATCCATATCAGAATGGAGCGAGTCAGGGTTTGGCTTCTAGGCTTCACTTTCCCATCCATATCAGAATGGAGCGAGTCAGGGTTTGGCTTCTAGGCTTCAATTTTCCATCCATTTCAGACTGGAGCGAGTCAGGGTTTGGCTTCTAGGCTTCACATTTCCATCCATGTCAGTCTGGAGCGAGTAAGGGTTTGGCTTCTAGGCTTCATGTTTCCATCCATGTCAGACTAGAGTGAGTCAGGGTTTGGCTTCTAGGCTTCATTTTTCCATCCATATCAGACTGGAGCGAGTCAGGGTTTGGCTTCTAGGCTTCACTTTTCCATCCATATCAGACTGGAGCGATTCAGGATTTGGCTTCTAGGCTTCACTTTTCCATCCATATCAGACTGGAGCGATTCAGGGTTTTGCTTCTAGGCTTCACTTTTCCATCCATATCAGACTGGAGCAAATCAGGGTTTGGATTCTAGGCTTCACTTTTTCATCCATGTAAGACTGTAGCAGTCAGGGTTTGGCTTCTAGGCTTCACTTTTCCATCCATGTCAGACTGGAGCGAGTCAGGGATGGCTTCTAGGCTTCACTTTTCCATCCATGTCAGACTGGAGCAGTCATGTTTTGGCTTCTAGGCTTCACTTTTCCATCCATGTCAGACTGGAGCAGTCATGTTTTGGCTTCTAGGCTTCATGTCTCCATCTATGTCAGACTGTAGCAGTCATGTTTTGGCTTCTAGGCTTCATTTTTCCATCCATATAAGACTGGAGCAGGCATGTTTTGGCTTCTAGGCTTCATGTTTCCATCCATGTCAGACTGTAGCAGTCATGTGTTGGCTTCTAGGCTTCATTATTCCATCCATGTCAGACTGGAGCAGTCATGTTTTGGCTTCTAGGCTTCATGTTTCCATCCATGTCAGACTGTAGCAGTCATGTTTTGGCTTCTAGGCTTCATTATTCCATCTATGTCAGACTGGAGCAGTCAGGGTTTGGCTTCTAGGCTTCATGTTTCTATCCATGTCAGACTGGAGCGAGTCAGGGTTTGGCTTCTAGGCTTCATTTTTCTATCCATATCAGACAAGAGTGAGTCAGGGTTTGGCTTCTAGGCTTCACTTTTCCATCCATATCAGATTGGAGCGAGTCAGGGTTTGGCTTCTAGACTTCAGTTTTCCATCCATATCAGACTGGAGAGAGTCAGGGTTTGGCTTCTAGGCTTCACTTTTCCATCCATATCAGACTGGAGCGAGTCAGGGTTTGGCTTCTAGGCTTCACTTTTCCATCCATGTCAGTCTGGAGCGAGTCAGGGTTTGGCTTCTAGGCTTCAGTTTTCCATCCATGTCAGACTGGAGCAGTCATGTTTTGGCTTCTAGGCTTCATGTTTCCATCCATGTCAGACTGGAGCGAGTCAGAGTTTGGCTTCTAGGCTTCACTTTTCCATCCATATCAGACTGGAGCAAGTCAGGGTTTGGATTCTAGGCTTCACTTTTCCATCCATATCAGACGGGAGCGAGTCGGGGTTTGGCTTCTAGGCTTCATGTTTCCATCCATGTCAGACTGGAGCGAGTCAGAGTTTGGCTTCTAGGCTTCACTTTTCCATCCATATCAGACTGGAGCGAGTCAGGGTTTGGATTCTAGGCTTCACTTTTCCATCCATATCAGACGGGAGCGAGTCAGGGTTTGGCTTCTAGGCTTCATGTTTCCATCCATGTAAGACTGGAGCGAGTCAGGGTTTGGCTTCTAGGCTTCATTTTTCCAACCATTTCAGACTGGAGCGAGTCAGGGTTTGGATTCTAGGCTTCACTTTTCCATCCATATCAGACGGGAGCGAGTCAGGGTTTGGCTTCTAGGCTTCATGTTTCCATCCATGTAAGACTGGAGCGAGTCAGGGTTTGGCTTCTAGGCTTCATTTTTCCAACCATTTCAGACTGGAGCGAGTAAGGGTTTGGCTTCTAGGCTTCACTTTTCCATCCATATCAGACTGGAGCGAGTCAGGGTTTGGCTTCTAGGCTTGATGTTTAGATCCATATCAGACTGGAGCGAGTCAGGGTTTGGCTTCTAGGCTTCAGTTTTCCATCCATATCAGAATGGAGCGAGTCAGGGTTTGGCTTCTAGGCTTCACTTTCCCATCCATATCAGAATGGAGCGAGTCAGGGTTTGGCTTCTAGGCTTCAATTTTCCATCCATGTCAGACTGGAGCGAGTCAGGGTTTGGCTTCTAGGCTTCACGTTTCCATCCATGTCAGTCTGGAGCGAGTAAGGGTTTGGCTTCTAGGCTTCAGTTTTCCATCCATATCAGACTGGAGCGAGTCAGGGTTTGGCTTCTAGGCTTCACTTTTCCATCCATATCAGACTGGAGCGAGTCAGGGTTTGGCTTCTAGGCTTCACTTTTCCATCCATATCAGAATGGAGCGAGTCAGGGTTTGGCTTCTAGGCTTCACTTTTCCATCCATATCAGACTGGAGCGAGTCAGGGTTTGGCTTCTAGGCTTCATGTTTCCATCCATGTCAGACTAGAGTGAGTCAGGGTTTGGCTTCTAGGCTTCATTTTTCCATCCATATCAGACTGGAGCGAGTCAGGGTTTGGCTTCTAGGCTTCACTTTTCCATCCATATCAGACTGGAGCGATTCAGGATTTGGCTTCTAGGCTTCACGTTTCCATCCATATCAGACTGGAGCGATTCAGGGTTTTGCTTCTAGGCTTCACTTTTCCATCCATATCAGACTGGAGCAAATCAGGGTTTGGATTCTAGGCTTCACTTTTCCATCCATGTAAGACTGTAGCAGTCAGGGTTTGGCTTCTAGGCTTCACTTTTCCATCCGTGTCAGACTGGAGCGAGTCAGGGATGGCTTCTAGGCTTCACTTTTCCATCCATGTCAGACTGGAGCAGTCATGTTTTGGCTTCTAGGCTTCACTTTTCCATCCATGTCAGACTGGAGCAGTCATGTTTTGGCTTCTAGGCTTCATGTCTCCATCCATGTCAGACTGTAGCAGTCATGTTTTGGCTTCTAGGCTTCATTTTTCCATCCATATAAGACTGGAGCAGGCATGTTTTGGCTTCTAGGCTTCATGTTTCCATCCATGTCAGACTGTAGCAGTCATGTGTTGGCTTCTAGGCTTCATTATTCCATCCATGTCAGACTGGAGCAGTCATGATTTGGCTTCTAGGCTTCAGTTTTCCATCCATGTCAGTCTGGAGCGAGTCAGGGTTTGGCTTCTAGGCTTCACTTTCCCATCCATATCAGAATGGAGCGAGTCAGGGTTTGGCTTCTAGGCTTCATTTTTCCAACCATTTCAGACTGGAGCGAGTAAGGGTTTGGCTTCTAGGCTTCACTTTTCCATCCATATCAGACTGGAGCGAGTCAGGGTTTGGCTTCTAGGCTTGATGTTTAGATCCATATCAGACTGGAGCGAGTCAGGGTTTGGCTTCTAGGCTTCAGTTTTCCATCCATATCAGAATGGAGCGAGTCAGGGTTTGGCTTCTAGGCTTCACTTTCCCATCCATATCAGAATGGAGCGAGTCAGGGTTTGGCTTCTAGGCTTCAATTTTCCATCCATGTCAGACTGGAGCGAGTCAGGGTTTGGCTTCTAGGCTTCACGTTTCCATCCATGTCAGTCTGGAGCGAGTAAGGGTTTGGCTTCTAGGCTTCAGTTTTCCATCCATATCAGACTGGAGCGAGTCAGGGTTTGGCTTCTAGGCTTCATTTTTCCATCCATATCAGACTGGAGCGAGTCAGGGTTTGGCTTCTAGGCTTCACTTTTCCATCCATATCAGAATGGAGCGAGTCAGGGATGGCTTCTAGGCTTCACTTTTCCATCCATGTCAGACTGGAGCAGTCATGTTTTGGCTCTTAGGCTTCACTTTTCCATCCATGTCAGACTGGAGCAGTCATGTTTTGGCTTCTAGGCTTCATGTCTCCATCCATGTCAGACTGTAGCAGTCATGTTTTGGCTTCTAGGCTTCATTTTTCCATCCATATAAGACTGGAGCAGGCATGTTTTGGCTTCTAGGCTTCATGTCTCCATCCATGTCAGACTGTAGCAGTCATGTGTTGGCTTCTAGGCTTCATTATTCCATCCATGTCAGACTGGAGCAGTCATGATTTGGCTTCTAGGCTTCATGTTTCCATCCATGTCAGACTGTAGCAGTCATGTTTTGGCTTCTAGGCTTCATTATTCCATCTATGTCAGACTGGAGCAGTCAGGGTTTGGCTTCTAGGCTTCATGTTTCTATCCATGTCAGACTGGAGCGAGTCAGGGTTTGGCTTCTAGGCTTCATTTTTCTATCCATATCAGACTGGAGTGAGTCAGGGTTTGGCTTCTAGGCTTCACTTTTCCATCCATATCAGATTGGAGCGAGTCAGGGTTTGGCTTCTAGACTTCAGTTTTCCATCCATATCAGACTGGAGAGAGTCAGGGTTTGGCTTCTAGGCTTCACTTTTCCATCCATATCAGACTGGAGCGAGTCAGGGTTTGGCTTCTAGGCTTCACTTTTCCATCCATGTCAGTCTGGAGCGAGTCAGGGTTTGGCTTCTAGGCTTCAGTTTTCCATCCATATCAGACTGGAGCGAGTCAGGGTTTGGCTTCTAGGCTTCAGTTTTCCATCCATGTCAGACTGGAGCAGTCATGTTTTGGCTTCTAGGCTTCATGTTTCCATCCATGTCAGACTGGAGCGAGTCAGAGTTTGGCTTCTAGGCTTCACTTTTCCATCCATGTCAGACTGGAGCAAGCCAGGGTTTGGATTCTAGGCTTCACTTTTCCATCCATGTCAGACTGGAGCGAGTCAGAGTTTGGCTTCTAGGCTTCACTTTTCCATCCATATCAGACTGGAGCGAGTCAGGGTTTGGATTCTAGGCTTCACTTTTCCATCCATATCAGACGGGAGCGAGTCAGGGTTTGGCTTCTAGGCTTCATGTTTCCATCCATGTAAGACTGGAGCGAGTCAGGGTTTGGCTTCTAGGCTTCATTTTTCCAACCATTTCAGACTGGAGCGAGTCAGGGTTTGGCTTCTAGGCTTCACTTTTCCATCCATATCAGACTGGAGCGAGTCAGGGTTTGGCTTCTAGGCTTGATGTTTCCATCCATATCAGACTGGAGCGAGTCAGGGTTTGGCTTCTAGGCCTCAGTTTTCCATCCATATCAGAATGGAGCGAGTCAGGGTTTGGCTTCTAGGCTTCACTTTCCCATCCATATCAGAATGGAGCGAGTCAGGGTTTGGCTTCTAGGCTTCAATTTTCCATCCATGTCAGACTGGAGCGAGTCAGGGTTTGGCTTCTAGGCTTCACGTTTCCATCCATGTCAGTCTGGAGCGAGTAAGGGTTTGGCTTCTAGGCTTCAGTTTTCCATCCATATCAGACTGGAGCGAGTCAGGGTTTGGCTTCTAGGCTTCACTTTTCCATCCATATCAGACTGGAGCGAGTCAGGGTTTGGCTTCTAGGCTTCTGTTTTCAGTCCATATCAGACTGGAGCGAGTCAGGGTTTGGCTTCTAGGCTTCACTTTTCCATCCATGTCAGTCTGGAGCGAGTCAGGGTTTGGCTTCTAGGCTTCAGTTTTTCATCCATATCAGACTGGAGCGAGTCAGGGTTTGGCTTCTAGGCTTCAGTTTTCCATCCATGTCAGTCTGGAGCGAGTCAGGGTTTGGCTTCTAGGCTTCACGTTTCCATCCATGTCAGACTGGAGCAGTCATGTTTTGGCTTCTAGGCTTCATGTTTCCATCCATGTCAGACTGGAGCGAGTCAGAGTTTGGCCTCTAGGCTTCACTTTTCCATCCATATCAGACTGGAGCGAGTCAGGGTTTGGATTCTAGGCTTCACTTTTCCATCCATATCAGACGGGAGCGAGTCAGGGTTTGGCTTCTAGGATTCATGTTTCCATCCATGTAAGACTGGAGCGAGTCAGGGTTTGGCTTCTAGGCTTCATTTTTCCATCCATTTCAGACTGGAGCGAGTCAGGGTTTGGCTTCTAGGCTTCACTTTTCCATCCATATCAGACTGGAGCGAGTCAGGGTTTGGCTTCTAGGCTTCAGTTTTCCATCCATATCAGAATGGAGCGAGTCAGGGTTTGGCTTCTAGGCTTCACTTTTCCATCCATATCAGAATGGAGCCAGTCAGGGTTTGGCTTCTAGGCTTCAGTTTTCCATCCATATCAGACGGGAGCGAGTCAGGGTTTGGCTTCTAGGCTTCATGTTTCCATCCATGTAAGACTGGAGCGAGTCATGGTTTGGCTTCTAGGCTTCATTTTTCCAACCATTTCAGACTGGAGCGAGTCAGGGATGGCTTCTAGGCTTCACTTTTCCATCCATGTCAGACTGGAGCGAGTCAGGGTTTGGCTTCTAGGCTTCACTTTTCCATCCATATCAGACTGGAGCGAGTCAGGGTTTGGCTTCTAGGCTTGATGTTTCCATCCATATCAGACTGGAGCGAGTCAGGGTTTGGCTTCTAGGCTTCAGTTTTCCATCCATATCAGAATGGAGGGAGTCAGGGTTTGGCTTCTAGGCTTCACTTTCCCATCCATATCAGAATGGAGCGAGTCAGGGTTTGGCTTCTAGGCTTCAATTTTCCATCCATGTCAGACTGGAGCGAGTCAGGGTTTGGCTTCTAGGCTTCACGTTTCCATCCATGTCAGTCTGGAGCGAGTAAGGGTTTGGCTTCTAGGCTTCAGTTTTCCATCCATATCAGACTGGAGCGAGTCAGGGTTTGGCTTCTAGGCTTCACTTTTCCATCCATATCAGACTGGAGCGAGTCAGGGTTTGGCTTCTAGGCTTCACTTTTCCATCCATATCAGAATGGAGCGAGTCAGGGTTTGGCTTCTAGGCTTCACTTTTCCATCCATATCAGACTGGAGCGAGTCAGGGTTTGGCTTCTAGGCTTCATGTTTCCATCCATGTCAGACTAGAGTGAGTCAGGGTTTGGCTTCTAGGCTTCATTTTTCCATCCATATCAGACTGGAGCGAGTCAGGGTTTGGCTTCTAGGCTTCACTTTTCCATCCATATCAGACTGGAGCGATTCAGGATTTGGCTTCTAGGCTTCACGTTTCCATCCATATCAGACTGGAGCGATTCAGGGTTTTGCTTCTAGGCTTCACTTTTCCATCCATATCAGACTGGAGCAAATCAGGGTTTGGATTCTAGGCTTCACTTTTCCATCCATGTCAGACTGGAGCGAGTCAGGGATGGCTTCTAGGCTTCACTTTTCCATCCATGTCAGACTGGAGCAGTCATGTTTTGGCTTCTAGGCTTCATGTCTCCATCCATGTCAGACTGTAGCAGTCATGTTTTGGCTTCTAGGCTTCATTTTTCCATCCATATCAGACTGGAGCAGTCATGTTTTGGCTTCTAGGCTTCATGTTTCCATCCATGTCAGACTGTAGCCGTCATGTGTTGGCTTCTAAGCTTCATTATTCCATCCATGTCAGACTGGAGCAGTCATGTTTTGGCTTCTAGGCTTCATTAATCCATCTATGTCAGACTGGAGCGAGTCAGGGTTTGGCTTCTAGACTTCATGTTTCCATCCATATCAGTCTGGAACGAGTCAGGGTTTGGCTTCTAGGCTTCATTTTTCTATCCATATCAGACTGGAGTGAGTCAGGGTTTGGCTTCTAGGCTTCACTTTTCCATCCATATTAGACTGGAGCGAGTCAGGGTTTGGCTTCTAGGCTTCTGTTTTCCATCCATATCAGACTGGAGCGAGTCAGGGTTTGGCTTCTAGGCTTCACTTTTCCATCCATGTCAGTCTGGAGCGAGTCAGGGTTTGGCTTCTAGGCTTCAGTTTTTCATCCATATCAGACTGGAGCGAGTCAGGGTTTGGCTTCTAGGCTTCAGTTTTCCATCCATGTCAGTCTGGAGCGAGTCAGGGTTTGGCTTCTAGGCTTCAGTTTTCCATCCATGTCAGACTGGAGCAGTCATGTTTTGGCTTCTAGGCTTCATGTTTCCATCCATGTCAGACTGGAGCTAGTCAGAGTTTGGCTTCTAGGCTTCACTTTTCCATCCATATCAGACGGGAGCGAGTCAGGGTTTGGCTTCTAGGCTTCATGTTTCCATCCATGTCAGACTGGAGCGAGTCAGGGTTTGGCTTCTAGGCTTCACTTTATCATCCATATCAGACTGAAGCGAGTCAGGGTTTGGCTTCTAGGCTTCACTTTTCCATCCATGTCAGTCTGGAGGAGTCATGTTTTGGCTTCTAGGCTTCATTTTTCCATCCATATCAGACTGGAGCGAGTCAGGTTTTGGCTTCTAGGCTTCACTTTTCCATCCATATCAGACTGGAGCGAGTCAGGGTTTGGCTTCTAGGCTTCACTTTTCCATCCATATCAGACTGGAGCGAGTCAGGGTTTGGCTTCTAGGCTTCATGTTTCCATCCATGTCAGACTGGAGCGAGTCAGGGTTTGGCTTCTAGGCTTCACTTTTCCATCCATATCAGACTGGAGATAGTCAGGGTTTGGCTTCTAGGCTTCACTTTCCATCCATATCAGACTGTAGCGAGTCAGGGTTTGGCTTCTAGGCTTCATGTTTCCATCCATATCAGACTGGAGCGAGTCAGGTGTTGGCTTCTAGGCTTCACTTTTCCATCCATGTCAGACTGGAGCAGTCATGTTTTGGCTTCTAGGCTTCGTGTTTCCATCCATGTCAGACTGGAGCGAGTCAGCGTTTAGCTTCTAGGCTTCACTTTTCCATCCATATCGGACTGGAGCGAGTCAGGGTTTGGCTTCTAGGCTTCACTTTTCCATCCATATCAGACAGGAGCGAGTCAGGGTTTGGCTTCTAGGCTTCATGTTTCTATCCATGTCAGACTGGAGCGAGTCAGGGTTTGGCTTCTAGGCTTAATTTTTCCATCCATATCAGACTGGAGCGAGTCAGGGATTGGATTCTAGGCTTCACTTTTCCATCCATATCAGACTGGAGCGAGTCAGGGTTTGGCTTCTAGACTTCATGTTTCCATCCATATCAGTCTGGAACGAGTCAGGGTTTGGCTTCTAGGCTTCAGTTTTCCATCCATATCAGACTGGAGAGAGTCAGGGTTTGGCTTCTAGGCTTCACTTTTCCATCCATATCAGACTGGAGCGAGTCAGGGTTTGGCTTCTAGGCTTCTGTTTTCCATCCATATCAGACTGGAGCGAGTCAGGGTTTGGCTTCTAGGATTCACTTTTCCATCCATGTCAGTCTGGAGCGAGTCAGGGTTTGGCTTCTAGGCTTCAGTTTTTCATCCATATCAGAGTGGAGCGAGTCAGGGTTTGGCTTCTAGGCTTCAGTTTTCCATCCATGTCAGTCTGGAGCGAGTCAGGGTTTGGCTTCTAGGCTTCACATTTCCATCCATGTCAGACTGGAGCAGTCATGTTTTGGCTTCTAGGCTTCATGTTTCCATCCATGTCAGACTGGAGCGAGTCAGAGTTTGGCCTCTAAGCTTCACTTTTCCATCCATATCAGACTGGAGCGAGTCAGGGTTTGGATTCTAGGCTTCACTTTTCCATCCATATCAGACTTGAGCGAGTCAGGGTTTGGCTTCTAGGATTCATGTTTCCATCCATGTAAGACTGGAGCGAGTCAGGGTTTGGCTTCTAGGCTTCATTTTTCCATCCATTTCAGACTGGAGCGAGTCAGGGTTTGGCTTCTAGGCCTCACTTTTCCATCCATATCAGACTGGAGCGAGTCAGAGTTTGGCTTCTAGGCTTCATGTTTCCATCCATATCAGACTGGAGCGAGTCAGGGTTTGGCTTCTAGGCTTCAGTTTTCCATCCATATCAGAATGGAGCGAGTCAGGGTTTGGCTTCTAGGCTTCACTTTTCCATCCATATCAGACGGGGGCGAGTCAGGGTTTGGCTTCTAGGCTTCATGTTTCTATCCATGTCAGACTGGAGCGAGTCAGGGTTTGGCTTCTAGGCTTCATTTTTCTATCCATATCAGACTGGAGTGAGTCAGGGTTTGGCTTCTAGGCTTCAGTTTTCCATCCATATCAGACTGGAGCGAGTCAGGGTTTGGCTTCTAGGCTTCAGTTTTCCATCCATATCAGATTAGAACGAGTCAGGGTTTGGCTTCTAGACTTGATGTTTCCATCCATATCAGACTGGAACGAGTCAGGGTTTGGCTTCTAGGCTTCAGTTTTCCATCCATATCAGACTGGAGAGAGTCAGGGTTTGGCTTCTAGGCTTCACTTTTCCATCCATATCAGACTGGAGCGAGTCAGGGTTTGGCTTCTAGGCTTCACTTTTCCATCCATGTCAGTCTGGAGCGAGTCAGGGTTTGGCTTCTAGGCTTCAGTTTTCCATCCATATCAGACTGGAGCGAGTCAGGGTTTGGCTTCTAGGCTTCAGTTTTCCATCCATGTCAGTCTGGAGCGAGTCAGGGTTTGGCTTCTAGGCTTCATGTTTCCATCCATGTCAGACTGGAGCAGTCATGTTTTGGCTTCTAGGCTTCATGTTTCCATCCATGTCAGACTGGAGCGAGTCAGAGTTTGGCTTCTAGGCTTCACTTTTCCATCCATATCAGACTGGAGCGAGTCAGGGTTTGGATTCTAGGCTTCACTTTTCCATCCATATCAGACGGGAGCGAGTCAGGGTTTGGCTTCTAGGCTTCATGTTTCCATCCATGTAAGACTGGAGCGAGTCAGGGTTTGGCTTCTAGGCCTCATTTTTCCAACCATTTCAGACTGGAGCGAGTCAGGGTTTGGCTTCTAGGCTTCACTTTTCCATCCATATCAGACTGGAGCAAGTCAGGGTTTGGCTTCTAGGCTTGATGTTTCCATCCATATCAGACTGGAGCGAGTCAGGGTTTGGCTTCTAGGCTTCAGTTTTCCATCCATATCAGAATGGAGCAAGTCAGGGTTTGGCTTCTAGGCTTCACTTTCCCATCCATATCAGAATGGAGCGAGTCAGGGTTTGGCTTCTAGGCTTCAATTTTCCATCCATGTCAGACTGGAGCGAGTCAGGGTTTGGCTTCTAGGCTTCACGTTTCCATCCATGTCACTCTGGAGCGAGTAAGGGTTTGGCTTCTAGGTTTCACTTTTCCATCCATATCAGAATGGAGCAAGTCAGGGTTTGGCTTCTAGGCTTCACTTTTCCATCCATATCAGACTGGAGCGAGTCAGGGTTTGGCTTCTAGGCTTCATGTTTCCATCCATGTCAGACTAGAGTGAGTCAGGGTTTGGCTTCTAGGCTTCATTTTTCCATCCATATCAGACTGGAGCGAGTCAGGGTTTGGCTTCTAGGCTTCACTTTTCCATCCATATCAGACTGGAGCGATTCAGGATTTGGCTTCTAGGCTTCACGTTTCCATCCATATCAGACTGGAGCGATTTAGGGTTTTGCTTCTAGGCTTCACTTTTCCATCCATATCAGACTGGAGCAAATCAGGGTTTGGATTCTAGGCTTCACTTTTCCATCCATGTAAGACTGTAGCAGTCAGGGTTTGGCTTCTAGGCTTCACTTTTCCATCTATGTCAGACTGGAGCGAGTCAGGGATGGCTTCTAGGCTTCACTTTTCCATCCATGTCAGACTGGAGCAGTCATGTTTTGGCTTCTAGGCTTCATTATTCCATCCATGTCAGACTGGAGCAGTCATGTTTTGGCTTCTAGGCTTCATGTTTCCATCCATATCAGACTGGAGCGAGTCAGGTTTTGGCTTCTAGGTTTCACTTTTCCATCCATATCAGAATGGAGCAAGTCAGGGTTTGGCTTCTAGGCTTCACTTTTCCATCCATATCAGACTGGAGCGAGTCAGGGTTTGGCTTCTAGGCTTCATTTTCCATCCATGTCAGACTAGAGTGAGTCAGGGTTTGGCTTCTAGGCTTCATTTTTCCATCCATATCAGACTGGAGCGAGTCAGGGTTTGGCTTCTAGGCTTCACTTTTCCATCCATATCAGACTGGAGCGATTCAGGATTTGGCTTCTAGGCTTCACGTTTCCATCCATATCAGACTGGAGCGATTTAGGGTTTTGCTTCTAGGCTTCACTTTTCCATCCATATCAGACTGGAGCAAATCAGGGTTTGGATTCTAGGCTTCACTTTTCCATCCATGTAAGACTGTAGCAGTCAGGGTTTGGCTTCTAGGCTTCACTTTTCCATCTATGTCAGACTGGAGCGAGTCAGGGATGGCTTCTAGGCTTCACTTTTCCATCCATGTCAGACTGGAGCAGTCATGTTTTGGCTTCTAGGCTTCATTATTCCATCCATGTCAGACTGGAGCAGTCATGTTTTGGCTTCTAGGCTTCATGTTTCCATCCATGTCAGACTGTAGCAGTCATGTTTTGGCTTCTAGGCTTCATTATTCCATCTATGTCAGACTGGAGCAGTCAGGGTTTGGCTTCTAGGCTTCATTTTTCCATCTATGTCAGACTGGAGCAGTCAGGGTTTGGCTTCTCAACTTCATATTTCCATCCATGTCAGACTGGAGGAGTCAGGGTTGGCTTCTAGGCTTCACTTTCCCATTCATGTCAGACTGGAGCAGTCATGTTTTGGCTTCTAGGCTTCATGTTTCCATCCATGTCAGACTGGAGCGATTCAGGATTTGGCTTCTAGGCTTCACGTTTCCATCCATATCAGACTGGAGCGATTCAGGGTTTTGCTTCTAGGCTTCACTTTTCCATCCATATCAGACTGGAGCAAATCAGGGTTTGGATTCTAGGCTTCACTTTTCCATCCATGTAAGACTGTAGCAGTCAGGGTTTGGCTTCTAGGCTTCACTTTTCCATCCATGTCAGACTGGAGCGAGTCAGGGATGGCTTCTAGGCTTCACTTTTCCATCCATGTCAGACTGGAGCAGTCATGTTTTGGCTTCTAGGCTTCACTTTTCCATCCATGTCAGACTGGAGCAGTCATGTTTTGGCTTCTAGGCTTCATGTCTCCATCCATGTCAGACTGTAGCAGTCATGTTTTGGCTTCTAGGCTTCATTTTTCCATCCATATCAGACTGGAGCAGTCATGTTTTGGCTTCTAGGCTTCATGTTTCCATCCATGTCAGACTGTAGCAGTCATGTGTTGGCTTCTAGGCTTCATTATTCCATCCATGTCAGACTGGAGCAGTCATGTTTTGGCTTCTAGGCTTCATGTTTCCATCCATGTCAGACTGTAGCAGTCATGTTTTGGCTTCTAGGCTTCACTTTTCCATCCATATCAGACTGGAGCGAGTCAGGGTTTGGCTTCTAGGCTTCATGTTTCCATCCATGTCAGACTGGAGCGAGTCAGGGTTTGGCTTCAAGGCTTCACTTTTCCATCCATATCAGACTGGAGCGAGTCAGGGTTTGGCTTCTAGGCTTCACTTTTCCATCCATATCAGACTGGAGCGAGTCAGGGTTTGGCTTCTAGGCTTCATGTTTCCATCCATGTCAGACTGGAGCGAGTCAGGGTTTGGCTTCTAGGCTTCACTTTTCCATCCATATCAGACTGGAGTGAGTCAGGGTTTGGCTTCTAGGCTTCACGTTTCCATCCATATCAGACTGTAGCGAGTCATGTTTTGGCTTCTAGGCTTCATTATTCCATCTATGTCAGACTGGAGCAGTCAGGGTTTGGCTTCTAGGCTTCATGTTTCTATCCATGTCAGACTGGAGCGAGTCAGGGTTTGGCTTCTAGGCTTCATTTTTCTATCCATATCAGACTGGAGTGAGTCAGGGTTTGGCTTCTAGGCTTCACTTTTCCATCCATATCAGATTGGAGCGAGTCAGGGTTTGGCTTCTAGACTTCATGTTTCCATCCATATCAGACTGGAACGAGTCAGGGTTTGGCTTCTAGGCTTCAGTTTTCCATCCATATCAGACTGGAGCGAGTCAGGGTTTGGCTTCTAGGCTTCACTTTTCCATCCATGTCAGTCTGGAGCGAGTCAGGGTTTGGCTTCTAGGCTTCAGTTTTCCATCCATATCAGACTGGAGCGAGTCAGGGTTTGGCTTCTAGGCTTCAGTTTTCCATCCATGTCAGTCTGGAGCGAGTCAGGGTTTGGCTTCTAGGCTTCATGTTTCCATCCATGTCAGACTGGAGCAGTCATGTTTTGGCTTCTAGGCTTCATGTTTCCATCCATGTCAGACTGGAGCGAGTCAGAGTTTGGCTTCTAGGCTTCACTTTTCAATCCATATCAGACTGGAGCGAGTCAGGGTTTGGATTCTAGGCTTCACTTTTCCATCCATGTAAGACTGGAGCGAGTCAGGGTTTGGCTTCTAGGCTTCATTTTTCCAACCATTTCAGACTGGAGCGAGTCAGGGTTTGGCTTCTAGGCTTCACTTTTCCATCCATATCAGACTGGAGTGAGTCAGGGTTTGGCTTCTAGGCTTCACTTTTCCATCCATATCAGATTGGAGCGAGTCAGGGTTTGGCTTCTAGACTTCAGTTTTCCATCCATATCAGACTGGAGAGAGTCAGGGTTTGGCTTCTAGGCATCACTTTTCCATCCATGTCAGTCTGGAGCGAGTCAGGGTTTGGCTTCTAGGCTTCAGTTTTCCATCCATATCAGACTGGAGCGAGTCAGGGTTTGGCTTCTAGGCTTCAGTTTTCCATCCATGTCAGACTGGAGCAGTCATGTTTTGGCTTCTAGGCTTCATGTTTCCATCCATGTCAGACTGGAGCGAGTCAGAGTTTGGCTTCTAGGCTTCACTTTTCCATCCATATCAGACTGGAGCGAGTCAGGGTTTGGATTCTAGGCTTCACTTTTCCATCCATATCAGACGGGAGCGAGTCAGGGTTTGGCTTCTAGGCTTCATGTTTCCATCCATGTCAGACTGGAGCGAGTCAGGGTTTGGCTTCTAGGCTTCATTTTTCCAACCATTTCAGACTGGAGCGAGTCAGGGTTTGGCTTCTAGGCTTCACTTTTCCATCCATATCAGACTGGAGCGAGTCAGGGTTTGGCTTCTAGGCTTCAGTTTTCCATCCATATCAGAATGGAGCGAGTCAGGGTTTGGCTTCTAGGCTTCACTTTCCCATCCATATCAGAATGGAGCGAGTCAGGGTTTGGCTTCTAGGCTTCAATTTTCCATCCATGTCAGACTGGAGCGAGTCAGGGTTTGGCTTCTAGGCTTCACGTTTCCATCCATGTCAGTCTGGAGCGAGTAAGGGTTTGGCTTCTAGGCTTCAGTTTTCCATCCATATCAGACTGGAGCGAGTCAGGGTTTTGCTTCTAGGCTTCACTTTTCCATCCATATCAGACTGGAGAGAGTCAGGGTTTGGCTTCTAGGCTTCATTTTTCCATCCATATCAGACTGGAGCAAATCAGGGTTTGGATTCTAGGCTTCACTTTTCCATCCATGTAAGACTGTAGCAGTCAGGGTTTGGCTTCTAGGCTTAACTTTTCCATCTATGTCAGACTGGAGCGAGTCAGGGATGGCTTCTAGGCTTCACTTTTCCATCCATGTCAGACTGGAGCAGTCATGTTTTGGCTTCTAGGCTTCATTATTCCATCCATGTCAGACTGGAGCAGTCATGTTTTGGCTTCTAGGCTTCATGTTTCCATCCATATCAGACTGGAGCGAGTCAGGTTTTGGCTTCTAGGTTTCACTTTTCCATCCATATCAGAATGGAGCAAGTCAGGGTTTGGCTTCTAGGCTTCACTTTTCCATCCATATCAGACTGGAGCGAGTCAGGGTTTGGCTTCTAGGCTTCATGTTTCCATCCATGTCAGACTAGAGTGAGTCAGGGTTTGGCTTCTAGGCTTCATTTTTCCATCCATATCAGACTGGAGCGAGTCAGGGTTTGGCTTCTAGGCTTCACTTTTCCATCCATATCAGACTGGAGCGATTCAGGATTTGGCTTCTAGGCTTCACGTTTCCATCCATATCAGACTGGAGCGATTTAGGGTTTTGCTTCTAGGCTTCACTTTTCCATCCATATCAGACTGGAGCAAATCAGGGTTTGGATTCTAGGCTTCACTTTTCCATCCATGTAAGACTGTAGCAGTCAGGGTTTGGCTTCTAGGCTTCACTTTTCCATCTATGTCAGACTGGAGCGAGTCAGGGATGGCTTCTAGGCTTCACTTTTCCATCCATGTCAGACTGGAGCAGTCATGTTTTGGCTTCTAGGCTTCATTATTCCATCCATGTCAGACTGGAGCAGTCATGTTTTGGCTTCTAGGCTTCATGTTTCCATCCATGTCAGACTGTAGCAGTCATGTTTTGGCTTCTAGGCTTCATTATTCCATCTATGTCAGACTGGAGCAGTCAGGGTTTGGCTTCTAGGCTTCATTTTTCCATCTATGTCAGACTGGAGCAGTCAGGGTTTGGCTTCTCAACTTCATATTTCCATCCATGTCAGACTGGAGGAGTCAGGGTTGGCTTCTAGGCTTCACTTTCCCATTCATGTCAGACTGGAGCAGTCATGTTTTGGCTTCTAGGCTTCATGTTTCCATCCATGTCAGACTGGAGCGATTCAGGATTTGGCTTCTAGGCTTCACGTTTCCATCCATATCAGACTGGAGCGATTCAGGGTTTTGCTTCTAGGCTTCACTTTTCCATCCATATCAGACTGGAGCAAATCAGGGTTTGGATTCTAGGCTTCACTTTTCCATCCATGTAAGACTGTAGCAGTCAGGGTTTGGCTTCTAGGCTTCACTTTTCCATCCATGTCAGACTGGAGCGAGTCAGGGATGGCTTCTAGGCTTCACTTTTCCATCCATGTCAGACTGGAGCAGTCATGTTTTGGCTTCTAGGCTTCACTTTTCCATCCATGTCAGACTGGAGCAGTCATGTTTTGGCTTCTAGGCTTCATGTCTCCATCCATGTCAGACTGTAGCAGTCATGTTTTGGCTTCTAGGCTTCATTTTTCCATCCATATCAGACTGGAGCAGTCATGTTTTGGCTTCTAGGCTTCATGTTTCCATCCATGTCAGACTGTAGCAGTCATGTGTTGGCTTCTAGGCTTCATTATTCCATCCATGTCAGACTGGAGCAGTCATGTTTTGGCTTCTAGGCTTCATGTTTCCATCCATGTCAGACTGTAGCAGTCATGTTTTGGCTTCTAGGCTTCACTTTTCCATCCATATCAGACTGGAGCGAGTCAGGGTTTGGCTTCTAGGCTTCATGTTTCCATCCATGTCAGACTGGAGCGAGTCAGGGTTTGGCTTCAAGGCTTCACTTTTCCATCCATATCAGACTGGAGCGAGTCAGGGTTTGGCTTCTAGGCTTCACTTTTCCATCCATATCAGACTGGAGCGAGTCAGGGTTTGGCTTCTAGGGTTCATGTTTCCATCCATGTCAGACTGGAGCGAGTCAGGGTTTGGCTTCTAGGCTTCACTTTTCCATCCATATCAGACTGGAGTGAGTCAGGGTTTGGCTTCTAGGCTTCACGTTTCCATCCATATCAGACTGTAGCGAGTCATGTTTTGGCTTCTAGGCTTCATTATTCCATCTATGTCAGACTGGAGCAGTCAGGGTTTGGCTTCTAGGCTTCATGTTTCTATCCATGTCAGACTGGAGCGAGTCAGGGTTTGGCTTCTAGGCTTCATTTTTCTATCCATATCAGACTGGAGTGAGTCAGGGTTTGGCTTCTAGGCTTCACTTTTCCATCCATATCAGATTGGAGCGAGTCAGGGTTTGGCTTCTAGACTTCATGTTTCCATCCATATCAGACTGGAACGAGTCAGGGTTTGGCTTCTAGGCTTCAGTTTTCCATCCATATCAGACTGGAGCGAGTCAGGGTTTGGCTTCTAGGCTTCACTTTTCCATCCATGTCAGTCTGGAGCGAGTCAGGGTTTGGCTTCTAGGCTTCAGTTTTCCATCCATATCAGACTGGAGCGAGTCAGGGTTTGGCTTCTAGGCTTCAGTTTTCCATCCATGTCAGTCTGGAGCGAGTCAGGGTTTGGCTTCTAGGCTTCATGTTTCCATCCATGTCAGACTGGAGCAGTCATGTTTTGGCTTCTAGGCTTCATGTTTCCATCCATGTCAGACTGGAGCGAGTCAGAGTTTGGCTTCTAGGCTTCACTTTTCAATCCATATCAGACTGGAGCGAGTCAGGGTTTGGATTCTAGGCTTCACTTTTCCATCCATGTAAGACTGGAGCGAGTCAGGGTTTGGCTTCTAGGCTTCATTTTTCCAACCATTTCAGACTGGAGCGAGTCAGGGTTTGGCTTCTAGGCTTCACTTTTCCATCCATATCAGACTGGAGTGAGTCAGGGTTTGGCTTCTAGGCTTCACTTTTCCATCCATGTAAGACTGTAGCAGTCAGGGTTTGGCTTCTAGGCTTCACTTTTCCATCTATGTCAGACTGGAGCGAGTCAGGGATGGCTTCTAGGCTTCACTTTTCCATCCATGTCAGACTGGAGCAGTCATGTTTTGGCTTCTAGGCTTCATTATTCCATCCATGTCAGACTGGAGCAGTCATGTTTTGGCTTCTAGGCTTCATGTTTCCATCCATATCAGACTGGAGCGAGTCAGGTTTTGGCTTCTAGGTTTCACTTTTCCATCCATATCAGAATGGAGCAAGTCAGGGTTTGGCTTCTAGGCTTCACTTTTCCATCCATATCAGACTGGAGCGAGTCAGGGTTTGGATTCTAGGCTTCACTTTTCCATCCATATCAGACGGGAGCGAGTCAGGGTTTGGCTTCTAGGCTTCATGTTTCCATCCATGTCAGACTGGAGCGAGTCAGAGTTTGGCTTCTAGGCTTCACTTTTCCATCCATATCAGACTGGAGCGAGTCAGGGTTTGGATTCTAGGCTTCACTTTTCCATCCATATCAGACGGGAGCGAGTCAGGGTTTGGCTTCTAGGCTTCATGTTTCCATCCATGTAAAACTGGAGCGAGTCAGGGTTTGGCTTCTAGGCTTCATTTTTCCAACCATTTCAGACTGGAGCGAGTCAGGGTTTGGCTTCTAGGCTTCACTTTTCCATCCATATCAGACTGGAGCGAGTCAGGGTTTGGCTTCTAGGCTTGATGTTTCCATCCATATCAGACTGGAGCGAGTCAGGGTTTGGCTTCTAGGCTTCAGTTTTCCATCCATATCAGAATGGAGCGAGTCAGGGTTTGGCTTCTAGGCTTCACTTTCCCATCCATATCAGAATGGAGCGAGTCAGGGTTTGGCTTCTAGGCTTCAATTTTCCATCCATGTCAGACTGGAGCGAGTCAGGGTTTGGCTTCTAGGCTTCACTTTTCCATCCATATCAGACTGGAGCGAGTCAGGGTTTGGCTTCTAGGCTTGATGTTTCCATCCATATCAGACTGGAGCGAGTCAGGGTTTGATTCTAGGCTTCAGTTTTCCATCCATATCAGAATGGAGCGAGTCAGGGTTTGGCTTCTAGGCTTCACTTTCCCATCCATATCAGAATGGAGCGAGTCAGGGTTTGGCTTCTAGGCTTCAATTTTCCATCCATGTCAGACTGGAGCGAGTCAGGGTTTGGCTTCTAGGCTTCACTTTTCCATCCATATCAGACTGGAGCGAGTCAGGGTTTGGCTTCTAGGCTTGATGTTTCCATCCATATCAGACTGGAGCGAGTCAGGGTTTGATTCTAGGCTTCAGTTTTCCATCCATATCAGAATGGAGCGAGTCAGGGTTTGGCTTCTAGGCTTCACTTTCCCATCCATATTAGAATGGAGCGAGTCAAGGTTTGGCTTCTAGGCTTCAATTTTCCATCCATGTCAGACTGTTGCGAGTCAGGGTTTGGCTTCTAGGCTTCACGTTTCCATCCATGTCTGTCTGGAGCGAGTAAGGGTTTGGCTTCTAGGCTTCAGTTTTCCATCCATATCAGACTGGAGCGAGTCAGGGTTTGGCTTCTAGGCTTCACTTTTCCATCCATATCAGACTGGAGCGAGTCAGGGTTTGGCTTCTAGGCTTCACTTTTCCATCCATATCAGAATGGAGCGAGTCAGGGTTTGGCTTCTAGGCTTCACTTTTCCATCCATATCAGACTGGAGCGAGTCAGGGTTTGGCTTCTAGGCTTCACTTTTCCATCCATATCAGACTGGAGCGATTCAGGATTTGGCTTCTAGGCTTCACGTTTCCATCCATATCAGACTGGAGCGATTCAGGGTTTTGCTTCTAGGCTTCACTTTTCCATCCATATCAGACTGGAGCAAATCAGGGTTTGGATTCTAGGCTTCACTTTTCCATCCATGTAAGACTGTAGCAGTCAGGGTTTGGCTTCTAGGCTTCACTTTTCCATCCATGTCAGACTGGAGCGAGTCAGGGATGGCTTCTAGGCTTCACTTTTCCATCCATGTCAGACTGGAGCAGTCATGTTTTGGCTTCTAGGCTTCACTTTTCCATCCATGTCAGACTGGAGCAGTCATGTTTTGGCTTCTAGGCTTCATGTCTCCATCCATGTCAGACTGTAGCAGTCATGTTTTGGCTTCTAGGCTTCATTTTTCCATCCATATCAGACTGGAGCAGTCATGTTTTGGCTTCTAGGCTTCATGTTTCCATCCATGTCAGACTGTAGCAGTCATGTGTTGGCTTCTAGGCTTCATTATTCCATCCATGTCAGACTGGAGCAGTCATGTTTTGGCTTCTAGGCTTCATGTTTCCATCCATGTCAGACTGCAGCCGTCATGTTTTGGCTTCTAGGCTTCACTTTTCCATCCATATCAGACTGGAGCGAGTCAGGGTTTGGCTTCTAGGCTTCATGTTTCCATCCATGTCAGACTGGAGCGAGTCAGGGTTTGGCTTCTAGGCTTCACTTTTCCATCCATATCAGACTGGAGCGAGTCAGGGTTTGGCTTCTAGGCTTCAGTTTTCCATCCATATCAGACTGGAGAGAGTCAGGGTTTGGCTTCTAGGCTTCACTTTTCCATCCATATCAGACTGGAGCGAGTCAGGGTTTGGATTCTAGGCTTTACTTTTCCATCCATGTCAGTCTGGAGCGAGTCAGGGTTTGGCTTCTAGGCTTCAGTTTTCCATCCATATCAGACTGGAGCGAGTCAGGGTTTGGCTTCTAGGCTTCAGTTTTCCATCCATGTCAGTCTGGGGCGAGTCAGGGTTTGGCTTCTAGGCTTCATGTTTCCATCCATGTCAGACTGGAGCAGTCATGTTTTGGCTTCTAGGCTTCATGTTTCCATCCATGTCAGACTGGAGCGAGTCAGAGTTTGGCTTCTAGGCTTCACTTTTCCATCCATATCAGACTGGAGCGAGTCAGGGTTTTGCTTCTAGGCTTCACTTTTCCATCCATATCAGACTGGAGCGAGTCAGGGTTTGGCTTCTAGGCTTCATTTTTCCATCCATATCAGACTGGAGCAAATCAGGGTTTGGATTCTAGGCTTCACTTTTCCATCCATGTAAGACTGTAGCAGTCAGGGTTTGGCTTCTAGGCTTCACTTTTCCATCTATGTCAGACTGGAGCGAGTCAGGGATGGCTTCTAGGCTTCACTTTTCCATCCATGTCAGACTGGAGCAGTCATGTTTTGGCTTCTAGGCTTCATTATTCCATCCATGTCAGACTGGAGCAGTCATGTTTTGGCTTCTAGGCTTCATGTTTCCATCCATATCAGACTGGAGCGAGTCAGGTTTTGGCTTCTAGGTTTCACTTTTCCATCCATATCAGAATGGAGCAAGTCAGGGTTTGGCTTCTAGGCTTCACTTTTCCATCCATATCAGACTGGAGCGAGTCAGGGTTTGGATTCTAGGCTTCACTTTTCCATCCATATCAGACGGGAGCGAGTCAGGGTTTGGCTTCTAGGCTTCATGTTTCCATCCATGTCAGACTGGAGCGAGTCAGAGTTTGGCTTCTAGGCTTCACTTTTCCATCCATATCAGACTGGAGCGAGTCAGGGTTTGGATTCTAGGCTTCACTTTTCCATCCATATCAGACGGGAGCGAGTCAGGGTTTGGCTTCTAGGCTTCATGTTTCCATCCATGTAAGACTGGAGCGAGTCAGGGTTTGGCTTCTAGGCTTCATTTTTCCAACCATTTCAGACTGGAGCGAGTCAGGGTTTGGCTTCTAGGCTTCACTTTTCCATCCATATCAGACTGGAGCGAGTCAGGGTTTGGCTTCTAGGCTTGATGTTTCCATCCATATCAGACTGGAGCGAGTCAGGGTTTGGCTTCTAGGCTTCAGTTTTCCATCCATATCAGAATGGAGCGAGTCAGGGTTTGGCTTCTAGGCTTCACTTTCCCATCCATATCAGAATGGAGCGAGTCAGGGTTTGGCTTCTAGGCTTCAATTTTCCATCCATGTCAGACTGGAGCGAGTCAGGGTTTGGCTTCTAGGCTTCACGTTTCCATCCATGTCAGTCTGGAGCGAGTAAGGGTTTGGCTTCTAGGCTTCAGTTTTCCATCCATATCAGACTGGAGCGAGTCAGGGTTTTGCTTCTAGGCTTCACTTTTCCATCCATATCAGACTGGAGCGAGTCAGGGTTTGGCTTCTAGGCTTCATTTTTCCATCCATATCAGACTGGAGCGAGTCAGGGTTTGGCTTCTAGGCTTCACTTTTCCATCCATGTCAGACTAGAGCAGTCATGTTTTGGCTTCTAGGCTTCATGTCTCCATCCATGTCAGACTGTAGCAGTCATGCTTTGGCTTCTAGGCTTCATTTTTCCATCCATATCAGACTGGAGCAGTCATGTTTTGGCTTCTAGGCTTCATGTTTCCATCCTTGTCAGACTGTAGCAGTCATGTGTTGGCTTCTAGGCTTCATTATTCCATCCATGTCAGACTGGAGCAGTCATGTTTTGGCTTCTAGGCTTCATGTTTCCAGCCATGTCAGACTGCAGCGAGTCAGGGTTTGGCTTCTAGGCTTCACTTTTCCATCCATGTCAGTCTGGAGCAGTCATGTTTTGGCTTCTAGGCTTCATTTTTCCATCCATATCAGACTGGAGCAAGTCAGGTTTTGGCTTCTAGGCTTCACTTTTCCATCCATATCAGACTGGAGCGAGTCAGGGTTTGGCTTCTAGGCTTCACTTTTCCATCCATATCAGACTGGAGCGAGTCAGGGTTTGGCTTCTAGGCTTCACTTTTCCATCCATGTCAGTCTGGAGCGAGTCAGGGTTTGGCTTCTAGGCTTCAGTTTTTCATCCATATCAGACTGGAGCGAGTCAGGGTTTGGCTTCTAGGCTTCAGTTTTCCATCCATGTCAGTCTGGAGCGAGTCAGGGTTTGGCTTCTAGGCTTCACGTTTCCATCCATGTCAGACTGGAGCAGTCATGTTTTGGCTTCTAGGCTTCATGTTTCCATCCATGTCAGACTGGAGCAAGTCAGAGTTTGGCCTCTAGGCTTCACTTTTCCATCCATATCAGACTGGAGCGAGTCAGGGTTTGGATTCTAGGCTTCACTTTTCCATCCATATCAGACGGGAGCGTGCCAGGGTTTGGCTTCTAGGATTGATGTTTCCATCCATGTAAGACTGGAGCGAGTGAGGGTTTGGCTTCTAGGCTTCATTTTTTCCATCCATTTCAGACTGGAGCGAGTCAGGGTTTGGCTTCTAGGCTTCAGTTTTCCATCCATATCAGACTGGAGCGAGTCAGGGTTTGGCTTCTAGGCTTCACTTTTCCATCCATGTCAGTCTGGAGCGAGTCAGGGTTTGGCTTCTAGGCTTCATGTTTCCATCCATGTCAGACTGGAGCAGTCATGTTTTGGCTTCTAGGCTTCATGTTTCCATCCATGTCAGACTGGAGCGAGTCAGAGTTTGGCTTCTAGGCTTCACTTTTCAATCCATATCAGACTGGAGCGAGTCAGGGTTTGGATTCTAGGCTTCACTTTTCCATCCATGTAAGACTGGAGCGAGTCAGGGTTTGGCTTCTAGGCTTCATTTTTCCAACCATTTCAGACTGGAGCGAGTCAGGGTTTGGCTTCTAGGCTTCACTTTTCCATCCATATCAGACTGGAGTGAGTCAGGGTTTGGCTTCTAGGCTTCACTTTTCCATCCATATCAGATTGGAGCGAGTCAGGGTTTGGCTTCTAGACTTCAGTTTTCCATCCATATCAGACTGGAGAGAGTCAGGGTTTGGCTTCTAGGCATCACTTTTCCATCCATGTCAGTCTGGAGCGAGTCAGGGTTTGGCTTCTAGGCTTCAGTTTTCCATCCATATCAGACTGGAGCGAGTCAGGGTTTGGCTTCTAGGCTTCAGTTTTCCATCCATGTCAGACTGGAGCAGTCATGTTTTGGCTTCTAGGCTTCATGTTTCCATCCATGTCAGACTGGAGCGAGTCAGAGTTTGGCTTCTAGGCTTCACTTTTCCATCCATATCAGACTGGAGCGAGTCAGGGTTTGGATTCTAGGCTTCACTTTTCCATCCATATCAGACGGGAGCGAGTCAGGGTTTGGCTTCTAGGCTTCATGTTTCCATCCATGTCAGACTGGAGCGAGTCAGAGTTTGGCTTCTAGGCTTCACTTTTCCATCCATATCAGACTGGAGCGAGTCAGGGTTTGGATTCTAGGCTTCACTTTTCCATCCATATCAGACGGGAGCGAGTCAGGGTTTGGCTTCTAGGCTTCATGTTTCCATCCATGTAAGACTGGAGCGAGTCAGGGTTTGGCTTCTAGGCTTCATTTTTCCAACCATTTCAGACTGGAGCGAGTCAGGGTTTGGCTTCTAGGCTTCACTTTTCCATCCATATCAGACTGGAGCGAGTCAGGGTTTGGCTTCTAGGCTTGATGTTTCCATCCATATCAGACTGGAGCGAGTCAGGGTTTGGCTTCTAGGCTTCAGTTTTCCATCCATATCAGAATGGAGCGAGTCAGGGTTTGGCTTCTAGGCTTCACTTTCCCATCCATATCAGAATGGAGCGAGTCAGGGTTTGGCTTCTAGGCTTCAATTTTCCATCCATGTCAGACTGGAGCGAGTCAGGGTTTGGCTTCTAGGCTTCACGTTTCCATCCATGTCAGTCTGGAGCGAGTAAGGGTTTGGCTTCTAGGCTTCAGTTTTCCATCCATATCAGACTGGAGCGAGTCAGGGTTTTGCTTCTAGGCTTCACTTTTCCATCCATATCAGACTGGAGCGAGTCAGGGTTTGGCTTCTAGGCTTCATTTTTCCATCCATATCAGACTGGAGCGAGTCAGGGTTTGGCTTCTAGGCTTCACTTTTCCATCCATGTCAGACTAGAGCAGTCATGTTTTGGCTTCTAGGCTTCATGTCTCCATCCATGTCAGACTGTAGCAGTCATGCTTTGGCTTCTAGGCTTCATTTTTCCATCCATATCAGACTGGAGCAGTCATGTTTTGGCTTCTAGGCTTCATGTTTCCATCCTTGTCAGACTGTAGCAGTCATGTGTTGGCTTCTAGGCTTCATTATTCCATCCATGTCAGACTGGAGCAGTCATGTTTTGGCTTCTAGGCTTCATGTTTCCAGCCATGTCAGACTGCAGCGAGTCAGGGTTTGGCTTCTAGGCTTCACTTTTCCATCCATGTCAGTCTGGAGCAGTCATGTTTTGGCTTCTAGGCTTCATTTTTCCATCCATATCAGACTGGAGCAAGTCAGGTTTTGGCTTCTAGGCTTCACTTTTCCATCCATATCAGACTGGAGCGAGTCAGGGTTTGGCTTCTAGGCTTCACTTTTCCATCCATATCAGACTGGAGCGAGTCAGGGTTTGGCTTCTAGGCTTCACTTTTCCATCCATGTCAGTCTGGAGCGAGTCAGGGTTTGGCTTCTAGGCTTCAGTTTTTCATCCATATCAGACTGGAGCGAGTCAGGGTTTGGCTTCTAGGCTTCAGTTTTCCATCCATGTCAGTCTGGAGCGAGTCAGGGTTTGGCTTCTAGGCTTCACGTTTCCATCCATGTCAGACTGGAGCAGTCATGTTTTGGCTTCTAGGCTTCATGTTTCCATCCATGTCAGACTGGAGCAAGTCAGAGTTTGGCCTCTAGGCTTCACTTTTCCATCCATATCAGACTGGAGCGAGTCAGGGTTTGGATTCTAGGCTTCACTTTTCCATCCATATCAGACGGGAGCGTGCCAGGGTTTGGCTTCTAGGATTGATGTTTCCATCCATGTAAGACTGGAGCGAGTGAGGGTTTGGCTTCTAGGCTTCATTTTTTCCATCCATTTCAGACTGGAGCGAGTCAGGGTTTGGCTTCTAGGCTTCACTTTTCCATCCATATCAGACTGGAGCGAGTCAGGGTTTGGCTTCTAGGCTTCATGTTTCCATCCATATCAGACTGGAGCGAGTCAGGGTTTGGCTTCTAGGCTTCAGTTTTCCATCCATATCAGAATGGAGCGAGTCAGGGTTTGGCTTCTAGGCTTCACTTTTCCATCCATATCAGAATGGAGCGAGTCAGGGTTTGGCTTCTAGGCTTCAGTTTTCCATCCATATCAGACGGGAGCGAGTCAGGGTTTGGCTTCTAGGCTTCATGTTTCTATCCATGTCAGACTGGAGCGAGTCAGGGTTTGGCATTTAGGCTTCATTTTTCTATCCATATCAGACTGGAGTGAGTCAGGGTTTGGCTTCTAGGCTTCACTTTTCCATCCATATCAGATTGGAGCGAGTCAGGGTTTGGCTTCTAGACTTCATGTTTCCATCCATATCAGACTGGAACGAGTCAGGGTTTGGCTTCTAGGCTTCAGTTTTCCATCCATATCAGACTGGAGAGAGTCAGGGTTTGGCTTCTAGGCTTCACTTTTCCATCCATATCAGACTGGAGCGAGTCAGGGTTTGGCTTCTAGGCCTCATTTTTCCAACCATTTCAGACTGGAGCGAGTCAGGGTTTGGCTTCTAGGCTTCACTTTTCCATCCATATCAGACTGGAGCAAGTCAGGGTTTGGCTTCTAGGCTTGATGTTTCCATCCATATCAGACTGGAGCGAGTCAGGGTTTGGCTTCTAGGCTTCAGTTTTCCATCCATATCAGAATGGAGCAAGTCAGGGTTTGGCTTCTAGGCTTCACTTTCCCATCCATATCAGAATGGAGCGAGTCAGGGTTTGGCTTCTAGGCTTCAATTTTCCATCCATGTCAGACTGGAGCGAGTCAGGGTTTGGCTTCTAGGCTTCACGTTTCCATCCATGTCACTCTGGAGCGAGTAAGGGTTTGGCTTCTAGGTTTCACTTTTCCATCCATATCAGAATGGAGCAAGTCAGGGTTTGGCTTCTAGGCTTCACTTTTCCATCCATATCAGACTGGAGCGAGTCAGGGTTTGGCTTCTAGGCTTCATGTTTCCATCCATGTCAGACTAGAGTGAGTCAGGGTTTGGCTTCTAGGCTTCATTTTTCCATCCATATCAGACTGGAGCGAGTCAGGGTTTGGCTTCTAGGCTTCACTTTTCCATCCATATCAGACTGGAGCGATTCAGGATTTGGCTTCTAGGCTTCACGTTTCCATCCATATCAGACTGGAGCGATTTAGGGTTTTGCTTCTAGGCTTCACTTTTCCATCCATATCAGACTGGAGCAAATCAGGGTTTGGATTCTAGGCTTCACTTTTCCATCCATGTAAGACTGTAGCAGTCAGGGTTTGGCTTCTAGGCTTCACTTTTCCATCTATGTCAGACTGGAGCGAGTCAGGGATGGCTTCTAGGCTTCACTTTTCCATCCATGTCAGACTGGAGCAGTCATGTTTTGGCTTCTAGGCTTCATTATTCCATCCATGTCAGACTGGAGCAGTCATGTTTTGGCTTCTAGGCTTCATGTTTCCATCCATATCAGACTGGAGCGAGTCAGGTTTTGGCTTCTAGGTTTCACTTTTCCATCCATATCAGAATGGAGCAAGTCAGGGTTTGGCTTCTAGGCTTCACTTTTCCATCCATATCAGACTGGAGCGAGTCAGGGTTTGGCTTCTAGGCTTCATTTTCCATCCATGTCAGACTAGAGTGAGTCAGGGTTTGGCTTCTAGGCTTCATTTTTCCATCCATATCAGACTGGAGCGAGTCAGGGTTTGGCTTCTAGGCTTCACTTTTCCATCCATATCAGACTGGAGCGATTCAGGATTTGGCTTCTAGGCTTCACGTTTCCATCCATATCAGACTGGAGCGATTTAGGGTTTTGCTTCTAGGCTTCACTTTTCCATCCATATCAGACTGGAGCAAATCAGGGTTTGGATTCTAGGCTTCACTTTTCCATCCATGTAAGACTGTAGCAGTCAGGGTTTGGCTTCTAGGCTTCACTTTTCCATCTATGTCAGACTGGAGCGAGTCAGGGATGGCTTCTAGGCTTCACTTTTCCATCCATGTCAGACTGGAGCAGTCATGTTTTGGCTTCTAGGCTTCATTATTCCATCCATGTCAGACTGGAGCAGTCATGTTTTGGCTTCTAGGCTTCATGTTTCCATCCATGTCAGACTGTAGCAGTCATGTTTTGGCTTCTAGGCTTCATTATTCCATCTATGTCAGACTGGAGCAGTCAGGGTTTGGCTTCTAGGCTTCATTTTTCCATCTATGTCAGACTGGAGCAGTCAGGGTTTGGCTTCTCAACTTCATATTTCCATCCATGTCAGACTGGAGGAGTCAGGGTTGGCTTCTAGGCTTCACTTTCCCATTCATGTCAGACTGGAGCAGTCATGTTTTGGCTTCTAGGCTTCATGTTTCCATCCATGTCAGACTGGAGCGATTCAGGATTTGGCTTCTAGGCTTCACGTTTCCATCCATATCAGACTGGAGCGATTCAGGGTTTTGCTTCTAGGCTTCACTTTTCCATCCATATCAGACTGGAGCAAATCAGGGTTTGGATTCTAGGCTTCACTTTTCCATCCATGTAAGACTGTAGCAGTCAGGGTTTGGCTTCTAGGCTTCACTTTTCCATCCATGTCAGACTGGAGCGAGTCAGGGATGGCTTCTAGGCTTCACTTTTCCATCCATGTCAGACTGGAGCAGTCATGTTTTGGCTTCTAGGCTTCACTTTTCCATCCATGTCAGACTGGAGCAGTCATGTTTTGGCTTCTAGGCTTCATGTCTCCATCCATGTCAGACTGTAGCAGTCATGTTTTGGCTTCTAGGCTTCATTTTTCCATCCATATCAGACTGGAGCAGTCATGTTTTGGCTTCTAGGCTTCATGTTTCCATCCATGTCAGACTGTAGCAGTCATGTGTTGGCTTCTAGGCTTCATTATTCCATCCATGTCAGACTGGAGCAGTCATGTTTTGGCTTCTAGGCTTCATGTTTCCATCCATGTCAGACTGTAGCAGTCATGTTTTGGCTTCTAGGCTTCACTTTTCCATCCATATCAGACTGGAGCGAGTCAGGGTTTGGCTTCTAGGCTTCATGTTTCCATCCATGTCAGACTGGAGCGAGTCAGGGTTTGGCTTCAAGGCTTCACTTTTCCATCCATATCAGACTGGAGCGAGTCAGGGTTTGGCTTCTAGGCTTCACTTTTCCATCCATATCAGACTGGAGCGAGTCAGGGTTTGGCTTCTAGGCTTCATGTTTCCATCCATGTCAGACTGGAGCGAGTCAGGGTTTGGCTTCTAGGCTTCACTTTTCCATCCATATCAGACTGGAGTGAGTCAGGGTTTGGCTTCTAGGCTTCACGTTTCCATCCATATCAGACTGTAGCGAGTCATGTTTTGGCTTCTAGGCTTCATTATTCCATCTATGTCAGACTGGAGCAGTCAGGGTTTGGCTTCTAGGCTTCATGTTTCTATCCATGTCAGACTGGAGCGAGTCAGGGTTTGGCTTCTAGGCTTCATTTTTCTATCCATATCAGACTGGAGTGAGTCAGGGTTTGGCTTCTAGGCTTCACTTTTCCATCCATATCAGATTGGAGCGAGTCAGGGTTTGGCTTCTAGACTTCATGTTTCCATCCATATCAGACTGGAACGAGTCAGGGTTTGGCTTCTAGGCTTCAGTTTTCCATCCATATCAGACTGGAGCGAGTCAGGGTTTGGCTTCTAGGCTTCACTTTTCCATCCATGTCAGTCTGGAGCGAGTCAGGGTTTGGCTTCTAGGCTTCAGTTTTCCATCCATATCAGACTGGAGCGAGTCAGGGTTTGGCTTCTAGGCTTCAGTTTTCCATCCATGTCAGTCTGGAGCGAGTCAGGGTTTGGCTTCTAGGCTTCATGTTTCCATCCATGTCAGACTGGAGCAGTCATGTTTTGGCTTCTAGGCTTCATGTTTCCATCCATGTCAGACTGGAGCGAGTCAGAGTTTGGCTTCTAGGCTTCACTTTTCAATCCATATCAGACTGGAGCGAGTCAGGGTTTGGATTCTAGGCTTCACTTTTCCATCCATGTAAGACTGGAGCGAGTCAGGGTTTGGCTTCTAGGCTTCATTTTTCCAACCATTTCAGACTGGAGCGAGTCAGGGTTTGGCTTCTAGGCTTCACTTTTCCATCCATATCAGACTGGAGTGAGTCAGGGTTTGGCTTCTAGGCTTCACTTTTCCATCCATATCAGATTGGAGCGAGTCAGGGTTTGGCTTCTAGACTTCAGTTTTCCATCCATATCAGACTGGAGAGAGTCAGGGTTTGGCTTCTAGGCATCACTTTTCCATCCATGTCAGTCTGGAGCGAGTCAGGGTTTGGCTTCTAGGCTTCAGTTTTCCATCCATATCAGACTGGAGCGAGTCAGGGTTTGGCTTCTAGGCTTCAGTTTTCCATCCATGTCAGACTGGAGCAGTCATGTTTTGGCTTCTAGGCTTCATGTTTCCATCCATGTCAGACTGGAGCGAGTCAGAGTTTGGCTTCTAGGCTTCACTTTTCCATCCATATCAGACTGGAGCGAGTCAGGGTTTGGATTCTAGGCTTCACTTTTCCATCCATATCAGACGGGAGCGAGTCAGGGTTTGGCTTCTAGGCTTCATGTTTCCATCCATGTCAGACTGGAGCGAGTCAGAGTTTGGCTTCTAGGCTTCACTTTTCCATCCATATCAGACTGGAGCGAGTCAGGGTTTGGATTCTAGGCTTCACTTTTCCATCCATATCAGACGGGAGCGAGTCAGGGTTTGGCTTCTAGGCTTCATGTTTCCATCCATGTAAGACTGGAGCGAGTCAGGGTTTGGCTTCTAGGCTTCATTTTTCCAACCATTTCAGACTGGAGCGAGTCAGGGTTTGGCTTCTAGGCTTCACTTTTCCATCCATATCAGACTGGAGCGAGTCAGGGTTTGGCTTCTAGGCTTGATGTTTCCATCCATATCAGACTGGAGCGAGTCAGGGTTTGGCTTCTAGGCTTCAGTTTTCCATCCATATCAGAATGGAGCGAGTCAGGGTTTGGCTTCTAGGCTTCACTTTCCCATCCATATCAGAATGGAGCGAGTCAGGGTTTGGCTTCTAGGCTTCAATTTTCCATCCATGTCAGACTGGAGCGAGTCAGGGTTTGGCTTCTAGGCTTCACGTTTCCATCCATGTCAGTCTGGAGCGAGTAAGGGTTTGGCTTCTAGGCTTCAGTTTTCCATCCATATCAGACTGGAGCGAGTCAGGGTTTTGCTTCTAGGCTTCACTTTTCCATCCATATCAGACTGGAGAGAGTCAGGGTTTGGCTTCTAGGCTTCATTTTTCCATCCATATCAGACTGGAGCAAATCAGGGTTTGGATTCTAGGCTTCACTTTTCCATCCATGTAAGACTGTAGCAGTCAGGGTTTGGCTTCTAGGCTTAACTTTTCCATCTATGTCAGACTGGAGCGAGTCAGGGATGGCTTCTAGGCTTCACTTTTCCATCCATGTCAGACTGGAGCAGTCATGTTTTGGCTTCTAGGCTTCATTATTCCATCCATGTCAGACTGGAGCAGTCATGTTTTGGCTTCTAGGCTTCATGTTTCCATCCATATCAGACTGGAGCGAGTCAGGTTTTGGCTTCTAGGTTTCACTTTTCCATCCATATCAGAATGGAGCAAGTCAGGGTTTGGCTTCTAGGCTTCACTTTTCCATCCATATCAGACTGGAGCGAGTCAGGGTTTGGCTTCTAGGCTTCATGTTTCCATCCATGTCAGACTAGAGTGAGTCAGGGTTTGGCTTCTAGGCTTCATTTTTCCATCCATATCAGACTGGAGCGAGTCAGGGTTTGGCTTCTAGGCTTCACTTTTCCATCCATATCAGACTGGAGCGATTCAGGATTTGGCTTCTAGGCTTCACGTTTCCATCCATATCAGACTGGAGCGATTTAGGGTTTTGCTTCTAGGCTTCACTTTTCCATCCATATCAGACTGGAGCAAATCAGGGTTTGGATTCTAGGCTTCACTTTTCCATCCATGTAAGACTGTAGCAGTCAGGGTTTGGCTTCTAGGCTTCACTTTTCCATCTATGTCAGACTGGAGCGAGTCAGGGATGGCTTCTAGGCTTCACTTTTCCATCCATGTCAGACTGGAGCAGTCATGTTTTGGCTTCTAGGCTTCATTATTCCATCCATGTCAGACTGGAGCAGTCATGTTTTGGCTTCTAGGCTTCATGTTTCCATCCATGTCAGACTGTAGCAGTCATGTTTTGGCTTCTAGGCTTCATTATTCCATCTATGTCAGACTGGAGCAGTCAGGGTTTGGCTTCTAGGCTTCATTTTTCCATCTATGTCAGACTGGAGCAGTCAGGGTTTGGCTTCTCAACTTCATATTTCCATCCATGTCAGACTGGAGGAGTCAGGGTTGGCTTCTAGGCTTCACTTTCCCATTCATGTCAGACTGGAGCAGTCATGTTTTGGCTTCTAGGCTTCATGTTTCCATCCATGTCAGACTGGAGCGATTCAGGATTTGGCTTCTAGGCTTCACGTTTCCATCCATATCAGACTGGAGCGATTCAGGGTTTTGCTTCTAGGCTTCACTTTTCCATCCATATCAGACTGGAGCAAATCAGGGTTTGGATTCTAGGCTTCACTTTTCCATCCATGTAAGACTGTAGCAGTCAGGGTTTGGCTTCTAGGCTTCACTTTTCCATCCATGTCAGACTGGAGCGAGTCAGGGATGGCTTCTAGGCTTCACTTTTCCATCCATGTCAGACTGGAGCAGTCATGTTTTGGCTTCTAGGCTTCACTTTTCCATCCATGTCAGACTGGAGCAGTCATGTTTTGGCTTCTAGGCTTCATGTCTCCATCCATGTCAGACTGTAGCAGTCATGTTTTGGCTTCTAGGCTTCATTTTTCCATCCATATCAGACTGGAGCAGTCATGTTTTGGCTTCTAGGCTTCATGTTTCCATCCATGTCAGACTGTAGCAGTCATGTGTTGGCTTCTAGGCTTCATTATTCCATCCATGTCAGACTGGAGCAGTCATGTTTTGGCTTCTAGGCTTCATGTTTCCATCCATGTCAGACTGTAGCAGTCATGTTTTGGCTTCTAGGCTTCACTTTTCCATCCATATCAGACTGGAGCGAGTCAGGGTTTGGCTTCTAGGCTTCATGTTTCCATCCATGTCAGACTGGAGCGAGTCAGGGTTTGGCTTCAAGGCTTCACTTTTCCATCCATATCAGACTGGAGCGGGTCAGGGTTTGGCTTCTAGGCTTCACTTTTCCATCCATATCAGACTGGAGCGAGTCAGGGTTTGGCTTCTAGGGTTCATGTTTCCATCCATGTCAGACTGGAGCGAGTCAGGGTTTGGCTTCTAGGCTTCACTTTTCCATCCATATCAGACTGGAGTGAGTCAGGGTTTGGCTTCTAGGCTTCACGTTTCCATCCATATCAGACTGTAGCGAGTCATGTTTTGGCTTCTAGGCTTCATTATTCCATCTATGTCAGACTGGAGCAGTCAGGGTTTGGCTTCTAGGCTTCATGTTTCTATCCATGTCAGACTGGAGCGAGTCAGGGTTTGGCTTCTAGGCTTCATTTTTCTATCCATATCAGACTGGAGTGAGTCAGGGTTTGGCTTCTAGGCTTCACTTTTCCATCCATATCAGATTGGAGCGAGTCAGGGTTTGGCTTCTAGACTTCATGTTTCCATCCATATCAGACTGGAACGAGTCAGGGTTTGGCTTCTAGGCTTCAGTTTTCCATCCATATCAGACTGGAGCGAGTCAGGGTTTGGCTTCTAGGCTTCACTTTTCCATCCATGTCAGTCTGGAGCGAGTCAGGGTTTGGCTTCTAGGCTTCAGTTTTCCATCCATATCAGACTGGAGCGAGTCAGGGTTTGGCTTCTAGGCTTCAGTTTTCCATCCATGTCAGTCTGGAGCGAGTCAGGGTTTGGCTTCTAGGCTTCATGTTTCCATCCATGTCAGACTGGAGCAGTCATGTTTTGGCTTCTAGGCTTCATGTTTCCATCCATGTCAGACTGGAGCGAGTCAGAGTTTGGCTTCTAGGCTTCACTTTTCAATCCATATCAGACTGGAGCGAGTCAGGGTTTGGATTCTAGGCTTCACTTTTCCATCCATGTAAGACTGGAGCGAGTCAGGGTTTGGCTTCTAGGCTTCATTTTTCCAACCATTTCAGACTGGAGCGAGTCAGGGTTTGGCTTCTAGGCTTCACTTTTCCATCCATATCAGACTGGAGTGAGTCAGGGTTTGGCTTCTAGGCTTCACTTTTCCATCCATGTAAGACTGTAGCAGTCAGGGTTTGGCTTCTAGGCTTCACTTTTCCATCTATGTCAGACTGGAGCGAGTCAGGGATGGCTTCTAGGCTTCACTTTTCCATCCATGTCAGACTGGAGCAGTCATGTTTTGGCTTCTAGGCTTCATTATTCCATCCATGTCAGACTGGAGCAGTCATGTTTTGGCTTCTAGGCTTCATGTTTCCATCCATATCAGACTGGAGCGAGTCAGGTTTTGGCTTCTAGGTTTCACTTTTCCATCCATATCAGAATGGAGCAAGTCAGGGTTTGGCTTCTAGGCTTCACTTTTCCATCCATATCAGACTGGAGCGAGTCAGGGTTTGGATTCTAGGCTTCACTTTTCCATCCATATCAGACGGGAGCGAGTCAGGGTTTGGCTTCTAGGCTTCATGTTTCCATCCATGTCAGACTGGAGCGAGTCAGAGTTTGGCTTCTAGGCTTCACTTTTCCATCCATATCAGACTGGAGCGAGTCAGGGTTTGGATTCTAGGCTTCACTTTTCCATCCATATCAGACGGGAGCGAGTCAGGGTTTGGCTTCTAGGCTTCATGTTTCCATCCATGTAAGACTGGAGCGAGTCAGGGTTTGGCTTCTAGGCTTCATTTTTCCAACCATTTCAGACTGGAGCGAGTCAGGGTTTGGCTTCTAGGCTTCACTTTTCCATCCATATCAGACTGGAGCGAGTCAGGGTTTGGCTTCTAGGCTTGATGTTTCCATCCATATCAGACTGGAGCGAGTCAGGGTTTGGCTTCTAGGCTTCAGTTTTCCATCCATATCAGAATGGAGCGAGTCAGGGTTTGGCTTCTAGGCTTCACTTTCCCATCCATATCAGAATGGAGCGAGTCAGGGTTTGGCTTCTAGGCTTCAATTTTCCATCCATGTCAGACTGGAGCGAGTCAGGGTTTGGCTTCTAGGCTTCACTTTTCCATCCATATCAGACTGGAGCGAGTCAGGGTTTGGCTTCTAGGCTTGATGTTTCCATCCATATCAGACTGGAGCGAGTCAGGGTTTGATTCTAGGCTTCAGTTTTCCATCCATATCAGAATGGAGCGAGTCAGGGTTTGGCTTCTAGGCTTCACTTTCCCATCCATATCAGAATGGAGCGAGTCAGGGTTTGGCTTCTAGGCTTCAATTTTCCATCCATGTCAGACTGGAGCGAGTCAGGGTTTGGCTTCTAGGCTTCACTTTTCCATCCATATCAGACTGGAGCGAGTCAGGGTTTGGCTTCTAGGCTTGATGTTTCCATCCATATCAGACTGGAGCGAGTCAGGGTTTGATTCTAGGCTTCAGTTTTCCATCCATATCAGAATGGAGCGAGTCAGGGTTTGGCTTCTAGGCTTCACTTTCCCATCCATATTAGAATGGAGCGAGTCAAGGTTTGGCTTCTAGGCTTCAATTTTCCATCCATGTCAGACTGTTGCGAGTCAGGGTTTGGCTTCTAGGCTTCACGTTTCCATCCATGTCTGTCTGGAGCGAGTAAGGGTTTGGCTTCTAGGCTTCAGTTTTCCATCCATATCAGACTGGAGCGAGTCAGGGTTTGGCTTCTAGGCTTCACTTTTCCATCCATATCAGACTGGAGCGAGTCAGGGTTTGGCTTCTAGGCTTCACTTTTCCATCCATATCAGAATGGAGCGAGTCAGGGTTTGGCTTCTAGGCTTCACTTTTCCATCCATATCAGACTGGAGCGAGTCAGGGTTTGGCTTCTAGGCTTCACTTTTCCATCCATATCAGACTGGAGCGATTCAGGATTTGGCTTCTAGGCTTCACGTTTCCATCCATATCAGACTGGAGCGATTCAGGGTTTTGCTTCTAGGCTTCACTTTTCCATCCATATCAGACTGGAGCAAATCAGGGTTTGGATTCTAGGCTTCACTTTTTCATCCATGTAAGACTGTAGCAGTCAGGGTTTGGCTTCTAGGCTTCACTTTTCCATCCATGTCAGACTGGAGCGAGTCAGGGATGGCTTCTAGGCTTCACTTTTCCATCCATGTCAGACTGGAGCAGTCATGTTTTGGCTTCTAGGCTTCACTTTTCCATCCATGTCAGACTGGAGCAGTCATGTTTTGGCTTCTAGGCTTCATGTCTCCATCCATGTCAGACTGTAGCAGTCATGTTTTGGCTTCTAGGCTTCATTTTTCCATCCATATCAGACTGGAGCAGTCATGTTTTGGCTTCTAGGCTTCATGTTTCCATCCATGTCAGACTGTAGCAGTCATGTGTTGGCTTCTAGGCTTCATTATTCCATCCATGTCAGACTGGAGCAGTCATGTTTTGGCTTCTAGGCTTCATGTTTCCATCCATGTCAGACTGCAGCCGTCATGTTTTGGCTTCTAGGCTTCACTTTTCCATCCATATCAGACTGGAGCGAGTCAGGGTTTGGCTTCTAGGCTTCATGTTTCCATCCATGTCAGACTGGAGCGAGTCAGGGTTTGGCTTCTAGGCTTCACTTTTCCATCCATATCAGACTGGAGCGAGTCAGGGTTTGGCTTCTAGGCTTCAGTTTTCCATCCATATCAGACTGGAGAGAGTCAGGGTTTGGCTTCTAGGCTTCACTTTTCCATCCATATCAGACTGGAGCGAGTCAGGGTTTGGATTCTAGGCTTTACTTTTCCATCCATGTCAGTCTGGAGCGAGTCAGGGTTTGGCTTCTAGGCTTCAGTTTTCCATCCATATCAGACTGGAGCGAGTCAGGGTTTGGCTTCTAGGCTTCAGTTTTCCATCCATGTCAGTCTGGGGCGAGTCAGGGTTTGGCTTCTAGGCTTCATGTTTCCATCCATGTCAGACTGGAGCAGTCATGTTTTGGCTTCTAGGCTTCATGTTTCCATCCATGTCAGACTGGAGCGAGTCAGAGTTTGGCTTCTAGGCTTCACTTTTCCATCCATATCAGACTGGAGCGAGTCAGGGTTTTGCTTCTAGGCTTCACTTTTCCATCCATATCAGACTGGAGCGAGTCAGGGTTTGGCTTCTAGGCTTCATTTTTCCATCCATATCAGACTGGAGCAAATCAGGGTTTGGATTCTAGGCTTCACTTTTCCATCCATGTAAGACTGTAGCAGTCAGGGTTTGGCTTCTAGGCTTCACTTTTCCATCTATGTCAGACTGGAGCGAGTCAGGGATGGCTTCTAGGCTTCACTTTTCCATCCATGTCAGACTGGAGCAGTCATGTTTTGGCTTCTAGGCTTCATTATTCCATCCATGTCAGACTGGAGCAGTCATGTTTTGGCTTCTAGGCTTCATGTTTCCATCCATATCAGACTGGAGCGAGTCAGGTTTTGGCTTCTAGGTTTCACTTTTCCATCCATATCAGAATGGAGCAAGTCAGGGTTTGGCTTCTAGGCTTCACTTTTCCATCCATATCAGACTGGAGCGAGTCAGGGTTTGGATTCTAGGCTTCACTTTTCCATCCATATCAGACGGGAGCGAGTCAGGGTTTGGCTTCTAGGCTTCATGTTTCCATCCATGTCAGACTGGAGCGAGTCAGAGTTTGGCTTCTAGGCTTCACTTTTCCATCCATATCAGACTGGAGCGAGTCAGGGTTTGGATTCTAGGCTTCACTTTTCCATCCATATCAGACGGGAGCGAGTCAGGGTTTGGCTTCTAGGCTTCATGTTTCCATCCATGTAAGACTGGAGCGAGTCAGGGTTTGGCTTCTAGGCTTCATTTTTCCAACCATTTCAGACTGGAGCGAGTCAGGGTTTGGCTTCTAGGCTTCACTTTTCCATCCATATCAGACTGGAGCGAGTCAGGGTTTGGCTTCTAGGCTTGATGTTTCCATCCATATCAGACTGGAGCGAGTCAGGGTTTGGCTTCTAGGCTTCAGTTTTCCATCCATATCAGAATGGAGCGAGTCAGGGTTTGGCTTCTAGGCTTCACTTTCCCATCCATATCAGAATGGAGCGAGTCAGGGTTTGGCTTCTAGGCTTCAATTTTCCATCCATGTCAGACTGGAGCGAGTCAGGGTTTGGCTTCTAGGCTTCACGTTTCCATCCATGTCAGTCTGGAGCGAGTAAGGGTTTGGCTTCTAGGCTTCAGTTTTCCATCCATATCAGACTGGAGCGAGTCAGGGTTTTGCTTCTAGGCTTCACTTTTCCATCCATATCAGACTGGAGCGAGTCAGGGTTTGGCTTCTAGGCTTCATTTTTCCATCCATATCAGACTGGAGCGAGTCAGGGTTTGGCTTCTAGGCTTCACTTTTCCATCCATGTCAGACTAGAGCAGTCATGTTTTGGCTTCTAGGCTTCATGTCTCCATCCATGTCAGACTGTAGCAGTCATGCTTTGGCTTCTAGGCTTCATTTTTCCATCCATATCAGACTGGAGCAGTCATGTTTTGGCTTCTAGGCTTCATGTTTCCATCCTTGTCAGACTGTAGCAGTCATGTGTTGGCTTCTAGGCTTCATTATTCCATCCATGTCAGACTGGAGCAGTCATGTTTTGGCTTCTAGGCTTCATGTTTCCAGCCATGTCAGACTGCAGCGAGTCAGGGTTTGGCTTCTAGGCTTCACTTTTCCATCCATGTCAGTCTGGAGCAGTCATGTTTTGGCTTCTAGGCTTCATTTTTCCATCCATATCAGACTGGAGCAAGTCAGGTTTTGGCTTCTAGGCTTCACTTTTCCATCCATATCAGACTGGAGCGAGTCAGGGTTTGGCTTCTAGGCTTCACTTTTCCATCCATATCAGACTGGAGCGAGTCAGGGTTTGGCTTCTAGGCTTCACTTTTCCATCCATGTCAGTCTGGAGCGAGTCAGGGTTTGGCTTCTAGGCTTCAGTTTTTCATCCATATCAGACTGGAGCGAGTCAGGGTTTGGCTTCTAGGCTTCAGTTTTCCATCCATGTCAGTCTGGAGCGAGTCAGGGTTTGGCTTCTAGGCTTCACGTTTCCATCCATGTCAGACTGGAGCAGTCATGTTTTGGCTTCTAGGCTTCATGTTTCCATCCATGTCAGACTGGAGCAAGTCAGAGTTTGGCCTCTAGGCTTCACTTTTCCATCCATATCAGACTGGAGCGAGTCAGGGTTTGGATTCTAGGCTTCACTTTTCCATCCATATCAGACGGGAGCGTGCCAGGGTTTGGCTTCTAGGATTGATGTTTCCATCCATGTAAGACTGGAGCGAGTGAGGGTTTGGCTTCTAGGCTTCATTTTTTCCATCCATTTCAGACTGGAGCGAGTCAGGGTTTGGCTTCTAGGCTTCAGTTTTCCATCCATATCAGACTGGAGCGAGTCAGGGTTTGGCTTCTAGGCTTCAGTTTTCCATCCATGTCAGTCTGGAGCGAGTCAGGGTTTGGCTTCTAGGCTTCATGTTTCCATCCATGTCAGACTGGAGCAGTCATGTTTTGGCTTCTAGGCTTCATGTTTCCATCCATGTCAGACTGGAGCGAGTCAGAGTTTGGCTTCTAGGCTTCACTTTTCAATCCATATCAGACTGGAGCGAGTCAGGGTTTGGATTCTAGGCTTCACTTTTCCATCTATGTAAGACTGGAGCGAGTCAGGGTTTGGCTTCTAGGCTTCATTTTTCCAACCATTTCAGACTGGAGCGAGTCAGGGTTTGGCTTCTAGGCTTCACTTTTCCATCCATATCAGACTGGAGTGAGTCAGGGTTTGGCTTCTAGGCTTCACTTTTCCATCCATATCAGATTGGAGCGAGTCAGGGTTTGGCTTCTAGACTTCAGTTTTCCATCCATATCAGACTGGAGAGAGTCAGGGTTTGGCTTCTAGGCATCACTTTTCCATCCATGTCAGTCTGGAGCGAGTCAGGGTTTGGCTTCTAGGCTTCAGTTTTCCATCCATATCAGACTGGAGCGAGTCAGGGTTTGGCTTCTAGGCTTCAGTTTTCCATCCATGTCAGACTGGAGCAGTCATGTTTTGGCTTCTAGGCTTCATGTTTCCATCCATGTCAGACTGGAGCGAGTCAGAGTTTGGCTTCTAGGCTTCACTTTTCCATCCATATCAGACTGGAGCGAGTCAGGGTTTGGATTCTAGGCTTCACTTTTCCATCCATATCAGACGGGAGCGAGTCAGGGTTTGGCTTCTAGGCTTCATGTTTCCATCCATGTCAGACTGGAGCGAGTCAGAGTTTGGCTTCTAGGCTTCACTTTTCCATCCATATCAGACTGGAGCGAGTCAGGGTTTGGATTCTAGGCTTCACTTTTCCATCCATATCAGACGGGAGCGAGTCAGGGTTTGGCTTCTAGGCTTCATGTTTCCATCCATGTAAGACTGGAGCGAGTCAGGGTTTGGCTTCTAGGCTTCATTTTTCCAACCATTTCAGACTGGAGCGAGTCAGGGTTTGGCTTCTAGGCTTCACTTTTCCATCCATATCAGACTGGAGCGAGTCAGGGTTTGGCTTCTAGGCTTGATGTTTCCATCCATATCAGACTGGAGCGAGTCAGGGTTTGGCTTCTAGGCTTCAGTTTTCCATCCATATCAGAATGGAGCGAGTCAGGGTTTGGCTTCTAGGCTTCACTTTCCCATCCATATCAGAATGGAGCGAGTCAGGGTTTGGCTTCTAGGCTTCAATTTTCCATCCATGTCAGACTGGAGCGAGTCAGGGTTTGGCTTCTAGGCTTCACGTTTCCATCCATGTCAGTCTGGAGCGAGTAAGGGTTTGGCTTCTAGGCTTCAGTTTTCCATCCATATCAGACTGGAGCGAGTCAGGGTTTTGCTTCTAGGCTTCACTTTTCCATCCATATCAGACTGGAGCGAGTCAGGGTTTGGCTTCTAGGCTTCATTTTTCCATCCATATCAGACTGGAGCGAGTCAGGGTTTGGCTTCTAGGCTTCACTTTTCCATCCATGTCAGACTAGAGCAGTCATGTTTTGGCTTCTAGGCTTCATGTCTCCATCCATGTCAGACTGTAGCAGTCATGCTTTGGCTTCTAGGCTTCATTTTTCCATCCATATCAGACTGGAGCAGTCATGTTTTGGCTTCTAGGCTTCATGTTTCCATCCTTGTCAGACTGTAGCAGTCATGTGTTGGCTTCTAGGCTTCATTATTCCATCCATGTCAGACTGGAGCAGTCATGTTTTGGCTTCTAGGCTTCATGTTTCCAGCCATGTCAGACTGCAGCGAGTCAGGGTTTGGCTTCTAGGCTTCACTTTTCCATCCATGTCAGTCTGGAGCAGTCATGTTTTGGCTTCTAGGCTTCATTTTTCCATCCATATCAGACTGGAGCAAGTCAGGTTTTGGCTTCTAGGCTTCACTTTTCCATCCATATCAGACTGGAGCGAGTCAGGGTTTGGCTTCTAGGCTTCACTTTTCCATCCATATCAGACTGGAGCGAGTCAGGGTTTGGCTTCTAGGCTTCACTTTTCCATCCATGTCAGTCTGGAGCGAGTCAGGGTTTGGCTTCTAGGCTTCAGTTTTTCATCCATATCAGACTGGAGCGAGTCAGGGTTTGGCTTCTAGGCTTCAGTTTTCCATCCATGTCAGTCTGGAGCGAGTCAGGGTTTGGCTTCTAGGCTTCACGTTTCCATCCATGTCAGACTGGAGCAGTCATGTTTTGGCTTCTAGGCTTCATGTTTCCATCCATGTCAGACTGGAGCAAGTCAGAGTTTGGCCTCTAGGCTTCACTTTTCCATCCATATCAGACTGGAGCGAGTCAGGGTTTGGATTCTAGGCTTCACTTTTCCATCCATATCAGACGGGAGCGTGCCAGGGTTTGGCTTCTAGGATTGATGTTTCCATCCATGTAAGACTGGAGCGAGTGAGGGTTTGGCTTCTAGGCTTCATTTTTTCCATCCATTTCAGACTGGAGCGAGTCAGGGTTTGGCTTCTAGGCTTCACTTTTCCATCCATATCAGACTGGAGCGAGTCAGGGTTTGGCTTCTAGGCTTCATGTTTCCATCCATATCAGACTGGAGCGAGTCAGGGTTTGGCTTCTAGGCTTCAGTTTTCCATCCATATCAGAATGGAGCGAGTCAGGGTTTGGCTTCTAGGCTTCACTTTTCCATCCATATCAGAATGGAGCGAGTCAGGGTTTGGCTTCTAGGCTTCAGTTTTCCATCCATATCAGACGGGAGCGAGTCAGGGTTTGGCTTCTAGGCTTCATGTTTCTATCCATGTCAGACTGGAGCGAGTCAGGGTTTGGCATTTAGGCTTCATTTTTCTATCCATATCAGACTGGAGTGAGTCAGGGTTTGGCTTCTAGGCTTCACTTTTCCATCCATATCAGATTGGAGCGAGTCAGGGTTTGGCTTCTAGACTTCATGTTTCCATCCATATCAGACTGGAACGAGTCAGGGTTTGGCTTCTAGGCTTCAGTTTTCCATCCATATCAGACTGGAGAGAGTCAGGGTTTGGCTTCTAGGCTTCACTTTTCCATCCATATCAGACTGGAGCGAGTCAGGGTTTGGATTCTAGGCTTTACTTTTCCATCCATGTCAGTCTGGAGCGAGTCAGGGTTTGGCTTCTAGGCTTCAGTTTTCCATCCATATCAGACTGGAGCGAGTCAGGGTTTGGCTTCTAGGCTTCAGTTTTCCATCCATGTCAGTCTGGGGCGAGTCAGGGTTTGGCTTCTAGGCTTCATGTTTCCATCCATGTCAGACTGGAGCAGTCATGTTTTGGCTTCTAGGCTTCATGTTTCCATCCATGTCAGACTGGAGCGAGTCAGAGTTTGGCTTCTAGGCTTCACTTTTCCATCCATATCAGACTGGAGCGAGTCAGGGTTTGGATTCTAGACTTCACTTTTCCATCCATATCAGACTGGAGCGAGTCAGGGTTTGGCTTCTAGGCTTCATTTTTCCAACCATTTCAGACTGGAGCGAGTCAGGGTTTGGCTTCTAGGCTTCACTTTTCCATCCATATCAGACTGGAGCGAGTCAGGGTTTGGCTTCTAGGCTTGATGTTTCCATCCATATCAGACTGGAGCGAGTCAGGGTTTGATTCTAGGCTTCAGTTTTCCATCCATATCAGAATGGAGCGAGTCAGGGTTTGGCTTCTAGGCTTCACTTTCCCATCCATATTAGAATGGAGCGAGTCAAGGTTTGGCTTCTAGGCTTCAATTTTCCATCCATGTCAGACTGTTGCGAGTCAGGGTTTGGCTTCTAGGCTTCACGTTTCCATCCATGTCTGTCTGGAGCGAGTAAGGGTTTGGCTTCTAGGCTTCAGTTTTCCATCCATATCAGACTGGAGCGAGTCAGGGTTTGGCTTCTAGGCTTCACTTTTCCATCCATATCAGACTGGAGCGAGTCAGGGTTTGGCTTCTAGGCTTCACTTTTCCATCCATATCAGAATGGAGCGAGTCAGGGTTTGGCTTCTAGGCTTCACTTTTCCATCCATATCAGACTGGAGCGAGTCAGGGTTTGGCTTCTAGGCTTCACTTTTCCATCCATATCAGACTGGAGCGATTCAGGATTTGGCTTCTAGGCTTCACGTTTCCATCCATATCAGACTGGAGCGATTCAGGGTTTTGCTTCTAGGCTTCACTTTTCCATCCATATCAGACTGGAGCAAATCAGGGTTTGGATTCTAGGCTTCACTTTTCCATCCATGTAAGACTGTAGCAGTCAGGGTTTGGCTTCTAGGCTTCACTTTTCCATCCATGTCAGACTGGAGCGAGTCAGGGATGGCTTCTAGGCTTCACTTTTCCATCCATGTCAGACTGGAGCAGTCATGTTTTGGCTTCTAGGCTTCACTTTTCCATCCATGTCAGACTGGAGCAGTCATGTTTTGGCTTCTAGGCTTCATGTCTCCATCCATGTCAGACTGTAGCAGTCATGTTTTGGCTTCTAGGCTTCATTTTTCCATCCATATCAGACTGGAGCAGTCATGTTTTGGCTTCTAGGCTTCATGTTTCCATCCATGTCAGACTGTAGCAGTCATGTGTTGGCTTCTAGGCTTCATTATTCCATCCATGTCAGACTGGAGCAGTCATGTTTTGGCTTCTAGGCTTCATGTTTCCATCCATGTCAGACTGCAGCCGTCATGTTTTGGCTTCTAGGCTTCACTTTTCCATCCATATCAGACTGGAGCGAGTCAGGGTTTGGCTTCTAGGCTTCATGTTTCCATCCATGTCAGACTGGAGCGAGTCAGGGTTTGGCTTCTAGGCTTCACTTTTCCATCCATATCAGACTGGAGCGAGTCAGGGTTTGGCTTCTAGGCTTCAGTTTTCCATCCATATCAGACTGGAGAGAGTCAGGGTTTGGCTTCTAGGCTTCACTTTTCCATCCATATCAGACTGGAGCGAGTCAGGGTTTGGATTCTAGGCTTTACTTTTCCATCCATGTCAGTCTGGAGCGAGTCAGGGTTTGGCTTCTAGGCTTCAGTTTTCCATCCATATCAGACTGGAGCGAGTCAGGGTTTGGCTTCTAGGCTTCAGTTTTCCATCCATGTCAGTCTGGGGCGAGTCAGGGTTTGGCTTCTAGGCTTCATGTTTCCATCCATGTCAGACTGGAGCAGTCATGTTTTGGCTTCTAGGCTTCATGTTTCCATCCATGTCAGACTGGAGCGAGTCAGAGTTTGGCTTCTAGGCTTCACTTTTCCATCCATATCAGACTGGAGCGAGTCAGGGTTTTGCTTCTAGGCTTCACTTTTCCATCCATATCAGACTGGAGCGAGTCAGGGTTTGGCTTCTAGGCTTCATTTTTCCATCCATATCAGACTGGAGCAAATCAGGGTTTGGATTCTAGGCTTCACTTTTCCATCCATGTAAGACTGTAGCAGTCAGGGTTTGGCTTCTAGGCTTCACTTTTCCATCTATGTCAGACTGGAGCGAGTCAGGGATGGCTTCTAGGCTTCACTTTTCCATCCATGTCAGACTGGAGCAGTCATGTTTTGGCTTCTAGGCTTCATTATTCCATCCATGTCAGACTGGAGCAGTCATGTTTTGGCTTCTAGGCTTCATGTTTCCATCCATATCAGACTGGAGCGAGTCAGGTTTTGGCTTCTAGGTTTCACTTTTCCATCCATATCAGAATGGAGCAAGTCAGGGTTTGGCTTCTAGGCTTCACTTTTCCATCCATATCAGACTGGAGCGAGTCAGGGTTTGGCTTCTAGGCTTCATGTTTCCATCCATGTCAGACTAGAGTGAGTCAGGGTTTGGCTTCTAGGCTTCATTTTTCCATCCATATCAGACTGGAGCGAGTCAGGGTTTGGCTTCTAGGCTTCACTTTTCCATCCATATCAGACTGGAGCGATTCAGGATTTGGCTTCTAGGCTTCACGTTTCCAGCCATATCAGACTGGAGCGATTTAGGGTTTTGCTTCTAGGCTTCACTTTTCCATCCATATCAGACTGGAGCAAATCAGGGTTTGGATTCTAGGCTTCACTTTTCCATCCATGTAAGACTGTAGCAGTCAGGGTTTGGCTTCTAGGCTTCACTTTTCCATCTATGTCAGACTGGAGCGAGTCAGGGATGGCTTCTAGGATTCACTTTTCCATCCATGTCAGACTGGAGCAGTCATGTTTTGGCTTCTAGGCTTCATTATTCCATCCATGTCAGACTGGAGCAGTCATGTTTTGGCTTCTAGGCTTCATGTTTCCATCCATGTCAGACTGTAGCAGTCATGTTTTGGCTTCTAGGCTTCATTATTCCATCTATGTCAGACTGGAGCAGTCAGGGTTTGGCTTCTAGGCTTCATTTTTCCATCTATGTCAGACTGGAGCAGTCAGGGTTTGGCTTCTCAACTTCATATTTCCATCCATGTCAGACTGGAGGAGTCAGGGTTGGCTTCTAGGCTTCACTTTCCCATTCATGTCAGACTGGAGCAGTCATGTTTTGGCTTCTAGGCTTCATGTTTCCATCCATGTCAGACTGGAGCGATTCAGGATTTGGCTTCTAGGCTTCACGTTTCCATCCATATCAGACTGTAGCGATTCAGGGTTTTGCTTCTAGGCTTCACTTTTCCATCCATATCAGACTGGAGCAAATCAGGGTTTGGATTCTAGGCTTCACTTTTCCATCCATGTAAGACTGTAGCAGTCAGGGTTTGGCTTCTAGGCTTCACTTTTCCATCCATGTCAGACTGGAGCGAGTCAGGGATGGCTTCTAGGCTTCACTTTTCCATCCATGTCAGACTGGAGCAGTCATGTTTTGGCTTCTAGGCTTCACTTTTCCATCCATGTCAGACTGGAGCAGTCATGTTTTGGCTTCTAGGCTTCATGTCTCCATCCATGTCAGACTGTAGCAGTCATGTTTTGGCTTCTAGGCTTCATTTTTCCATCCATATCAGACTGGAGCAGTCATGTTTTGGCTTCTAGGCTTCATGTTTCCATCCATGTCAGACTGTAGCAGTCATGTGTTGGCTTCTAGGCTTCATTATTCCATCCATGTCAGACTGGAGCAGTCATGTTTTGGCTTCTAGGCTTCATGTTTCCATCCATGTCAGACTGTAGCAGTCATGTTTTGGCTTCTAGGCTTCACTTTTCCATCCATATCAGACTGGAGCGAGTCAGGGTTTGGCTTCTAGGCTTCATGTTTCCATCCATGTCAGACTGGAGCGAGTCAGGGTTTGGCTTCAAGGCTTCACTTTTCCATCCATATCAGACTGGAGCGAGTCAGGGTTTGGCTTCTAGGCTTCACTTTTCCATCCATATCAGACTGGAGCGAGTCAGGGTTTGGCTTCTAGGCTTCATGTTTCCATCCATGTCAGACTGGAGCGAGTCAGGGTTTGGCTTCTAGGCTTCACTTTTCCATCCATATCAGACTGGAGTGAGTCAGGGTTTGGCTTCTAGGCTTCACGTTTCCATCCATATCAGACTGTAGCGAGTCATGTTTTGGCTTCTAGGCTTCATTATTCCATCTATGTCAGACTGGAGCAGTCAGGGTTTGGCTTCTAGGCTTCATGTTTCTATTCATGTCAGACTGGAGCGAGTCAGGGTTTGGCTTCTAGGCTTCATTTTTCTATCCATATCAGACTGGAGTGAGTCAGGGTTTGGCTTCTAGGCTTCACTTTTCCATCCATATCAGATTGGAGCGAGTCAGGGTTTGGCTTCTAGACTTCATGTTTCCATCCATATCAGACTGGAACGAGTCAGGGTTTGGCTTCTAGGCTTCAGTTTTCCATCCATATCAGACTGGAGCGAGTCAGGGTTTGGCTTCTAGGCTTCACTTTTCCATCCATGTCAGTCTGGAGCGAGTCAGGGTTTGGCTTCTAGGCTTCAGTTTTCCATCCATATCAGACTGGAGCGAGTCAGGGTTTGGCTTCTAGGCTTCAGTTTTCCATCCATGTCAGTCTGGAGCGAGTCAGGGTTTGGCTTCTAGGCTTCATGTTTCCATCCATGTCAGACTGGAGCAGTCATGTTTTGGCTTCTAGGCTTCATGTTTCCATCCATGTCAGACTGGAGCAAGTCAGAGTTTGGCCTCTAGGCTTCACTTTTCCATCCATATCAGACTGGAGCGAGTCAGGGTTTGGATTCTAGGCTTCAGTTTTCCATCCATGTCAGACTGGAGCAGTCATGTTTTGGCTTCTAGGCTTCATGTTTCCATCCATGTCAGACTGGAGCGAGTCAGAGTTTGGCTTCTAGGCTTCACTTTTCCATCCATATCAGACTGGAGCGAGTCAGGGTTTGGATTCTAGGCTTCACTTTTCCATCCATATCAGACGGGAGCGAGTCAGGGTTTGGCTTCTAGGCTTCATGTTTCCATCCATGTCAGACTGGAGCGAGTCAGAGTTTGGCTTCTAGGCTTCACTTTTCCATCCATATCAGACTGGAGCGAGTCAGGGTTTGGATTCTAGGCTTCACTTTTCCATCCATATCAGACGGGAGCGGGTCAGGGTTTGGCTTCTAGGCTTCATGTTTCCATCCATGTAAGACTGGAGCGAGTCAGGGTTTGGCTTCTAGGCTTCATTTTTCCAACCATTTCAGACTGGAGCGAGTCAGGGTTTGGCTTCTAGGCTTCACTTTTCCATCCATATCAGACTGGAGCGAGTCAGGGTTTGGCTTCTAGGCTTGATGTTTCCATCCATATCAGACTGGAGCGAGTCAGGGTTTGGCTTCTAGGCTTCAGTTTTCCATCCATATCAGAATGGAGCGAGTCAGGGTTTGGCTTCTAGGCTTCACTTTCCCATCCATATCAGAATGGAGCGAGTCAGGGTTTGGCTTCTAGGCTTCAATTTTCCATCCATGTCAGACTGGAGCGAGTCAGGGTTTGGCTTCTAGGCTTCACGTTTCCATCCATGTCAGTCTGGAGCGAGTAAGGGTTTGGCTTCTAGGCTTCAGTTTTCCATCCATATCAGACTGGAGCGAGTCAGGGTTTTGCTTCTAGGCTTCACTTTTCCATCCATATCAGACTGGAGCGAGTCAGGGTTTGGCTTCTAGGCTTCATTTTTCCATCCATATCAGACTGGAGCGAGTCAGGGTTTGGCTTCTAGGCTTCACTTTTCCATCCATGTCAGACTAGAGCAGTCATGTTTTGGCTTCTAGGCTTCATGTCTCCATCCATGTCAGACTGTAGCAGTCATGCTTTGGCTTCTAGGCTTCATTTTTCCATCCATATCAGACTGGAGCAGTCATGTTTTGGCTTCTAGGCTTCATGTTTCCATCCTTGTCAGACTGTAGCAGTCATGTGTTGGCTTCTAGGCTTCATTATTCCATCCATGTCAGACTGGAGCAGTCATGTTTTGGCTTCTAGGCTTCATGTTTCCAGCCATGTCAGACTGCAGCGAGTCAGGGTTTGGCTTCTAGGCTTCAGTTTTCCATCCATGTCAGTCTGGAGCGAGTCAGGGTTTGGCTTCTAGGCTTCACGTTTCCATCCATGTCAGACTGGAGCAGTCATGTTTTGGCTTCTAGGCTTCATGTTTCCATCCATGTCAGACTGGAGCAAGTCAGAGTTTGGCCTCTAGGCTTCACTTTTCCATCCATATCAGACTGGAGCGAGTCAGGGTTTGGATTCTAGGCTTCACTTTTCCATCCATATCAGACGGGAGCGTGCCAGGGTTTGGCTTCTAGGATTGATGTTTCCAGCCATGTAAGACTGGAGCGAGTGAGGGTTTGGCTTCTAGGCTTCATTTTTTCCATCCATTTCAGACTGGAGCGAGTCAGGGTTTGGCTTCTAGGCTTCACTTTTCCATCCATATCAGACTGGAGCGAGTCAGGGTTTGGCTTCTAGGCTTCATGTTTCCATCCATATCAGACTGGAGCGAGTCAGGGTTTGGCTTCTAGGCTTCAGTTTTCCATCCATATCAGAATGGAGCGAGTCAGGGTTTGGCTTCTAGGCTTCACTTTTCCATCCATATCAGAATGGAGCGAGTCAGGGTTTGGCTTCTAGGCTTCAGTTTTCCATCCATATCAGACGGGAGCGAGTCAGGGTTTGGCTTCTAGGCTTCATGTTTCTATCCATGTCAGACTGGAGCGAGTCAGGGTTTGGCATTTAGGCTTCATTTTTCTATCCATATCAGACTGGAGTGAGTCAGGGTTTGGCTTCTAGGCTTCACTTTTCCATCCATATCAGATTGGAGCGAGTCAGGGTTTGGCTTCTAGACTTCATGTTTCCATCCATATCAGACTGGAACGAGTCAGGGTTTGGCTTCTAGGCTTCAGTTTTCCATCCATATCAGACTGGAGAGAGTCAGGGTTTGGCTTCTAGGCTTCACTTTTCCATCCATATCAGACTGGAGCGAGTCAGGGTTTGGATTCTAGGCTTTACTTTTCCATCCATGTCAGTCTGGAGCGAGTCAGGGTTTGGCTTCTAGGCTTCAGTTTTCCATCCATATCAGACTGGAGCGAGTCAGGGTTTGGCTTCTAGGCTTCAGTTTTCCATCCATGTCAGTCTGGGGCGAGTCAGGGTTTGGCTTCTAGGCTTCATGTTTCCATCCATGTCAGACTGGAGCAGTCATGTTTTGGCTTCTAGGCTTCATGTTTCCATCCATGTCAGACTGGAGCGAGTCAGAGTTTGGCTTCTAGGCTTCACTTTTCCATCCATATCAGACTGGAGCGAGTCAGGGTTTGGATTCTAGACTTCACTTTTCCATCCATATCAGACTGGAGCGAGTCAGGGTTTGGCTTCTAGGCTTCATTTTTCCAACCATTTCAGACTGGAGCGAGTCAGGGTTTGGCTTCTAGGCTTCACTTTTCCATCCATATCAGACTGGAGCGAGTCAGGGTTTGGCTTCTAGGCTTGATGTTTCCATCCATATCAGACTGGAGCGAGTCAGGGTTTGATTCTAGGCTTCAGTTTTCCATCCATATCAGAATGGAGCGAGTCAGGGTTTGGCTTCTAGGCTTCACTTTCCCATCCATATTAGAATGGAGCGAGTCAAGGTTTGGCTTCTAGGCTTCAATTTTCCATCCATGTCAGACTGTTGCGAGTCAGGGTTTGGCTTCTAGGCTTCACGTTTCCATCCATGTCTGTCTGGAGCGAGTAAGGGTTTGGCTTCTAGGCTTCAGTTTTCCATCCATATCAGACTGGAGCGAGTCAGGGTTTGGCTTCTAGGCTTCACTTTTCCATCCATATCAGACTGGAGCGAGTCAGGGTTTGGCTTCTAGGCTTCACTTTTCCATCCATATCAGAATGGAGCGAGTCAGGGTTTGGCTTCTAGGCTTCACTTTTCCATCCATATCAGACTGGAGCGAGTCAGGGTTTGGCTTCTAGGCTTCACTTTTCCATCCATATCAGACTGGAGCGATTCAGGATTTGGCTTCTAGGCTTCACGTTTCCATCCATATCAGACTGGAGCGATTCAGGGTTTTGCTTCTAGGCTTCACTTTTCCATCCATATCAGACTGGAGCAAATCAGGGTTTGGATTCTAGGCTTCACTTTTCCATCCATGTAAGACTGTAGCAGTCAGGGTTTGGCTTCTAGGCTTCACTTTTCCATCCATGTCAGACTGGAGCGAGTCAGGGATGGCTTCTAGGCTTCACTTTTCCATCCATGTCAGACTGGAGCAGTCATGTTTTGGCTTCTAGGCTTCACTTTTCCATCCATGTCAGACTGGAGCAGTCATGTTTTGGCTTCTAGGCTTCATGTCTCCATCCATGTCAGACTGTAGCAGTCATGTTTTGGCTTCTAGGCTTCATTTTTCCATCCATATCAGACTGGAGCAGTCATGTTTTGGCTTCTAGGCTTCATGTTTCCATCCATGTCAGACTGTAGCAGTCATGTGTTGGCTTCTAGGCTTCATTATTCCATCCATGTCAGACTGGAGCAGTCATGTTTTGGCTTCTAGGCTTCATGTTTCCATCCATGTCAGACTGCAGCCGTCATGTTTTGGCTTCTAGGCTTCACTTTTCCATCCATATCAGACTGGAGCGAGTCAGGGTTTGGCTTCTAGGCTTCATGTTTCCATCCATGTCAGACTGGAGCGAGTCAGGGTTTGGCTTCTAGGCTTCACTTTTCCATCCATATCAGACTGGAGCGAGTCAGGGTTTGGCTTCTAGGCTTCAGTTTTCCATCCATATCAGACTGGAGAGAGTCAGGGTTTGGCTTCTAGGCTTCACTTTTCCATCCATATCAGACTGGAGCGAGTCAGGGTTTGGATTCTAGGCTTTACTTTTCCATCCATGTCAGTCTGGAGCGAGTCAGGGTTTGGCTTCTAGGCTTCAGTTTTCCATCCATGTCAGACTGGAGCGAGTCAGGGTTTGGCTTCTAGGCTTCAGTTTTCCATCCATGTCAGTCTGGGGCGAGTCAGGGTTTGGCTTCTAGGCTTCATGTTTCCATCCATGTCAGACTGGAGCAGTCATGTTTTGGCTTCTAGGCTTCATGTTTCCATCCATGTCAGACTGGAGCGAGTCAGAGTTTGGCTTCTAGGCTTCACTTTTCCATCCATATCAGACTGGAGCGAGTCAGGGTTTTGCTTCTAGGCTTCACTTTTCCATCCATATCAGACTGGAGCGAGTCAGGGTTTGGCTTCTAGGCTTCATTTTTCCATCCATATCAGACTGGAGCAAATCAGGGTTTGGATTCTAGGCTTCACTTTTCCATCCATGTAAGACTGTAGCAGTCAGGGTTTGGCTTCTAGGCTTCACTTTTCCATCTATGTCAGACTGGAGCGAGTCAGGGATGGCTTCTAGGCTTCACTTTTCCATCCATGTCAGACTGGAGCAGTCATGTTTTGGCTTCTAGGCTTCATTATTCCATCCATGTCAGACTGGAGCAGTCATGTTTTGGCTTCTAGGCTTCATGTTTCCATCCATATCAGACTGGAGCGAGTCAGGTTTTGGCTTCTAGGTTTCACTTTTCCATCCATATCAGAATGGAGCAAGTCAGGGTTTGGCTTCTAGGCTTCACTTTTCCATCCATATCAGACTGGAGCGAGTCAGGGTTTGGCTTCTAGGCTTCATGTTTCCATCCATGTCAGACTAGAGTGAGTCAGGGTTTGGCTTCTAGGCTTCATTTTTCCATCCATATCAGACTGGAGCGAGTCAGGGTTTGGCTTCTAGGCTTCACTTTTCCATCCATATCAGACTGGAGCGATTCAGGATTTGGCTTCTAGGCTTCACGTTTCCATCCATATCAGACTGGAGCGATTTAGGGTTTTGCTTCTAGGCTTCACTTTTCCATCCATATCAGACTGGAGCAAATCAGGGTTTGGATTCTAGGCTTCACTTTTCCATCCATGTAAGACTGTAGCAGTCAGGGTTTGGCTTCTAGGCTTCACTTTTCCATCTATGTCAGACTGGAGCGAGTCAGGGATGGCTTCTAGGCTTCACTTTTCCATCCATGTCAGACTGGAGCAGTCATGTTTTGGCTTCTAGGCTTCATTATTCCATCCATGTCAGACTGGAGCAGTCATGTTTTGGCTTCTAGGCTTCATGTTTCCATCCATGTCAGACTGTAGCAGTCATGTTTTGGCTTCTAGGCTTCATTATTCCATCTATGTCAGACTGGAGGAGTCAGGGTTGGCTTCTAGGCTTCACTTTCCCATTCATGTCAGACTGGAGCAGTCATGTTTTGGCTTCTAGGCTTCATATTTCCATCCATGTCAGACTGGAGGAGTCAGGGTTGGCTTCTAGGCTTCACTTTCCCATTCATGTCAGACTGGAGCAGTCATGTTTTGGCTTCTAGGCTTCATGTTTCCATCCATGTCAGACTGGAGCGATTCAGGATTTGGCTTCTAGGCTTCACGTTTCCATCCATATCAGACTGGAGCGATTCAGGGTTTTGCTTCTAGGCTTCACTTTTCCATCCATATCAGACTGGAGCAAATCAGGGTTTGGATTCTAGGCTTCACTTTTCCATCCATGTAAGACTGTAGCAGTCAGGGTTTGGCTTCTAGGCTTCACTTTTCCATCCATGTCAGACTGGAGCGAGTCAGGGATGGCTTCTAGGCTTCACTTTTCCATCCATGTCAGACTGGAGCAGTCATGTTTTGGCTTCTAGGCTTCACTTTTCCATCCATGTCAGACTGGAGCAGTCATGTTTTGGCTTCTAGGCTTCATGTCTCCATCCATGTCAGACTGTAGCAGTCATGTTTTGGCTTCTAGGCTTCATTTTTCCATCCATATCATACTGGAGCAGTCATGTTTTGGCTTCTAGGCTTCATGTTTCCATCCATGTCAGACTGTAGCAGTCATGTGTTGGCTTCTAGGCTTCATTATTCCATCCATGTCAGACTGGAGCAGTCATGTTTTGGCTTCTAGGCTTCATGTTTCCATCCATGTCAGACTGTAGCAGTCATGTTTTGGCTTCTAGGCTTCACTTTTCCATCCATATCAGACTGGAGCGAGTCAGGGTTTGGCTTCTAGGCTTCATGTTTCCATCCATGTCAGACTGGAGCGAGTCAGGGTTTGGCTTCAAGGCTTCACTTTTCCATCCATATCAGACTGGAGCGAGTCAGGGTTTGGCTTCTAGGCTTCACTTTTCCATCCATATCAGACTGGAGCGAGTCAGGGTTTGGCTTCTAGGCTTCATGTTTCCATCCATGTCAGACTGGAGCGAGTCAGGGTTTGGCTTCTAGGCTTCACTTTTCCATCCATATCAGACTGGAGTGAGTCAGGGTTTGGCTTCTAGGCTTCACGTTTCCATCCATATCAGACTGTAGCGAGTCATGTTTTGGCTTCTAGGCTTCATTATTCCATCTATGTCAGACTGGAGCAGTCAGGGTTTGGCTTCTAGGCTTCATGTTTCTATCCATGTCAGACTGGAGCGAGTCAGGGTTTGGCTTCTAGGCTTCATTTTTCTATCCATATCAGACTGGAGTGAGTCAGGGTTTGGCTTCTAGGCTTCACTTTTCCATCCATATCAGATTGGAGCGAGTCAGGGTTTGGCTTCTAGACTTCATGTTTCCATCCATATCAGACTGGAACGAGTCAGGGTTTGGCTTCTAGGCTTCAGTTTTCCATCCATATCAGACTGGAGCGAGTCAGGGTTTGGCTTCTAGGCTTCACTTTTCCATCCATGTCAGTCTGGAGCGAGTCAGGGTTTGGCTTCTAGGCTTCAGTTTTCCATCCATATCAGACTGGAGCGAGTCAGGGTTTGGCTTCTAGGCTTCAGTTTTCCATCCATGTCAGTCTGGAGCGAGTCAGGGTTTGGCTTCTAGGCTTCATGTTTCCATCCATGTCAGACTGGAGCAGTCATGTTTTGGCTTCTAGGCTTCATGTTTCCATCCATGTCAGACTGGAGCGAGTCAGAGTTTGGCTTCTAGGCTTCACTTTTCAATCCATATCAGACTGGAGCGAGTCAGGGTTTGGATTCTAGGCTTCACTTTTCCATCCATGTAAGACTGGAGCGAGTCAGGGTTTGGCTTCTAGGCTTCATTTTTCCAACCATTTCAGACTGGAGCGAGTCAGGGTTTGGCTTCTAGGCTTCACTTTTCCATCCATATCAGACTGGAGTGAGTCAGGGTTTGGCTTCTAGGCTTCACTTTTCCATCCATATCAGATTGGAGCGAGTCAGGGTTTGGCTTCTAGACTTCAGTTTTCCATCCATATCAGACTGGAGAGAGTCAGGGTTTGGCTTCTAGGCATCACTTTTCCATCCATGTCAGTCTGGAGCGAGTCAGGGTTTGGCTTCTAGGCTTCAGTTTTCCATCCATATCAGACTGGAGCGAGTCAGGGTTTGGCTTCTAGGCTTCAGTTTTCCATCCATGTCAGACTGGAGCAGTCATGTTTTGGCTTCTAGGCTTCATGTTTCCATCCATGTCAGACTGGAGCGAGTCAGAGTTTGGCTTCTAGGCTTCACTTTTCCATCCATATCAGACTGGAGCGAGTCAGGGTTTGGATTCTAGGCTTCACTTTTCCATCCATATCAGACGGGAGCGAGTCAGGGTTTGGATTCTAGGCTTCATGTTTCCATCCATGTCAGACTGGAGCGAGTCAGAGTTTGGCTTCTAGGCTTCACTTTTCCATCCATATCAGACTGGAGCGAGTCAGGGTTTGGATTCTAGGCTTCACTTTTCCATCCATATCAGACGGGAGCGAGTCAGGGTTTGGCTTCTAGGCTTCATGTTTCCATCCATGTAAGACTGGAGCGAGTCAGGGTTTGGCTTCTAGGCTTCATTTTTCCAACCATTTCAGACTGGAGCGAGTCAGGGTTTGGCTTCTAGGCTTCACTTTTCCATCCATATCAGACTGGAGCGAGTCAGGGTTTGGCTTCTAGGCTTGATGTTTCCATCCATATCAGACTGGAGCGAGTCAGGGTTTGGCTTCTAGGCTTCAGTTTTCCATCCATATCAGAATGGAGCGAGTCAGGGTTTGGCTTCTAGGCTTCACTTTCCCATCCATATCAGAATGGAGCGAGTCAGGGTTTGGCTTCTAGGCTTCAATTTTCCATCCATGTCAGACTGGAGCGAGTCAGGGTTTGGCTTCTAGGCTTCACGTTTCCATCCATGTCAGTCTGGAGCGAGTAAGGGTTTGGCTTCTAGGCTTCAGTTTTCCATCCATATCAGACTGGAGCGAGTCAGGGTTTTGCTTCTAGGCTTCACTTTTCCATCCATATCAGACTGGAGCGAGTCAGGGTTTGGCTTCTAGGCTTCATTTTTCCATCCATATCAGACTGGAGCGAGTCAGGGTTTGGCTTCTAGGCTTCACTTTTCCATCCATGTCAGACTAGAGCAGTCATGTTTTGGCTTCTAGGCTTCATGTCTCCATCCATGTCAGACTGTAGCAGTCATGCTTTGGCTTCTAGGCTTCATTTTTCCATCCATATCAGACTGGAGCAGTCATGTTTTGGCTTCTAGGCTTCATGTTTCCATCCTTGTCAGACTGTAGCAGTCATGTGTTGGCTTCTAGGCTTCATTATTCCATCCATGTCAGACTGGAGCAGTCATGTTTTGGCTTCTAGGCTTCATGTTTCCAGCCATGTCAGACTGCAGCGAGTCAGGGTTTGGCTTCTAGGCTTCACTTTTCCATCCATGTCAGTCTGGAGCAGTCATGTTTTGGCTTCTAGGCTTCATTTTTCCATCCATATCAGACTGGAGCAAGTCAGGTTTTGGCTTCTAGGCTTCACTTTTCCATCCATATCAGACTGGAGCGAGTCAGGGTTTGGCTTCTAGGCTTCACTTTTCCATCCATATCAGACTGGAGCGAGTCAGGGTTTGGCTTCTAGGCTTCACTTTTCCATCCATGTCAGTCTGGAGCGAGTCAGGGTTTGGCTTCTAGGCTTCAGTTTTTCATCCATATCAGACTGGAGCGAGTCAGGGTTTGGCTTCTAGGCTTCAGTTTTCCATCCATGTCAGTCTGGAGCGAGTCAGGGTTTGGCTTCTAGGCTTCACGTTTCCATCCATGTCAGACTGGAGCAGTCATGTTTTGGCTTCTAGGCTTCATGTTTCCATCCATGTCAGACTGGAGCAAGTCAGAGTTTGGCCTCTAGGCTTCACTTTTCCATCCATATCAGACTGGAGCGAGTCAGGGTTTGGATTCTAGGCTTCACTTTTCCATCCATATCAGACGGGAGCGTGCCAGGGTTTGGCTTCTAGGATTGATGTTTCCATCCATGTAAGACTGGAGCGAGTGAGGGTTTGGCTTCTAGGCTTCATTTTTTCCATCCATTTCAGACTGGAGCGAGTCAGGGTTTGGCTTCTAGGCTTCACTTTTCCATCCATATCAGACTGGAGCGAGTCAGGGTTTGGCTTCTAGGCTTCATGTTTCCATCCATATCAGACTGGAGCGAGTCAGGGTTTGGCTTCTAGGCTTCAGTTTTCCATCCATATCAGAATGGAGCGAGTCAGGGTTTGGCTTCTAGGCTTCACTTTTCCATCCATATCAGAATGGAGCGAGTCAGGGTTTGGCTTCTAGGCTTCAGTTTTCCATCCATATCAGACGGGAGCGAGTCAGGGTTTGGCTTCTAGGCTTCATGTTTCTATCCATGTCAGACTGGAGCGAGTCAGGGTTTGGCATTTAGGCTTCATTTTTCTATCCATATCAGACTGGAGTGAGTCAGGGTTTGGCTTCTAGGCTTCACTTTTCCATCCATATCAGATTGGAGCGAGTCAGGGTTTGGCTTCTAGACTTCATGTTTCCATCCATATCAGACTGGAACGAGTCAGGGTTTGGCTTCTAGGCTTCAGTTTTCCATCCATATCAGACTGGAGAGAGTCAGGGTTTGGCTTCTAGGCTTCACTTTTCCATCCATATCAGACTGGAGCGAGTCAGGGTTTGGATTCTAGGCTTTACTTTTCCATCCATGTCAGTCTGGAGCGAGTCAGGGTTTGGCTTCTAGGCTTCAGTTTTCCATCCATATCAGACTGGAGCGAGTCAGGGTTTGGCTTCTAGGCTTCAGTTTTCCATCCATGTCAGTCTGGGGCGAGTCAGGGTTTGGCTTCTAGGCTTCATGTTTCCATCCATGTCAGACTGGAGCAGTCATGTTTTGGCTTCTAGGCTTCATGTTTCCATCCATGTCAGACTGGAGCGAGTCAGAGTTTGGCTTCTAGGCTTCACTTTTCCATCCATATCAGACTGGAGCGAGTCAGGGTTTGGATTCTAGACTTCACTTTTCCATCCATATCAGACTGGAGCGAGTCAGGGTTTGGCTTCTAGGCTTCATTTTTCCAACCATTTCAGACTGGAGCGAGTCAGGGTTTGGCTTCTAGGCTTCACTTTTCCATCCATATCAGACTGGAGCGAGTCAGGGTTTGGCTTCTAGGCTTGATGTTTCCATCCATATCAGACTGGAGCGAGTCAGGGTTTGATTCTAGGCTTCAGTTTTCCATCCATATCAGAATGGAGCGAGTCAGGGTTTGGCTTCTAGGCTTCACTTTCCCATCCATATTAGAATGGAGCGAGTCAAGGTTTGGCTTCTAGGCTTCAATTTTCCATCCATGTCAGACTGTTGCGAGTCAGGGTTTGGCTTCTAGGCTTCACGTTTCCATCCATGTCTGTCTGGAGCGAGTAAGGGTTTGGCTTCTAGGCTTCAGTTTTCCATCCATATCAGACTGGAGCGAGTCAGGGTTTGGCTTCTAGGCTTCACTTTTCCATCCATATCAGACTGGAGCGAGTCAGGGTTTGGCTTCTAGGCTTCACTTTTCCATCCATATCAGAATGGAGCGAGTCAGGGTTTGGCTTCTAGGCTTCACTTTTCCATCCATATCAGACTGGAGCGAGTCAGGGTTTGGCTTCTAGGCTTCACTTTTCCATCCATATCAGACTGGAGCGATTCAGGATTTGGCTTCTAGGCTTCACGTTTCCATCCATATCAGACTGGAGCGATTCAGGGTTTTGCTTCTAGGCTTCACTTTTCCATCCATATCAGACTGGAGCAAATCAGGGTTTGGATTCTAGGCTTCACTTTTCCATCCATGTAAGACTGTAGCAGTCAGGGTTTGGCTTCTAGGCTTCACTTTTCCATCCATGTCAGACTGGAGCGAGTCAGGGATGGCTTCTAGGCTTCACTTTTACATCCATGTCAGACTGGAGCAGTCATGTTTTGGCTTCTAGGCTTCACTTTTCCATCCATGTCAGACTGGAGCAGTCATGTTTTGGCTTCTAGGCTTCATGTCTCCATCCATGTCAGACTGTAGCAGTCATGTTTTGGCTTCTAGGCTTCATTTTTCCATCCATATCAGACTGGAGCAGTCATGTTTTGGCTTCTAGGCTTCATGTTTCCATCCATGTCAGACTGTAGCAGTCATGTGTTGGCTTCTAGGCTTCATTATTCCATCCATGTCAGACTGGAGCAGTCATGTTTTGGCTTCTAGGCTTCATGTTTCCATCCATGTCAGACTGCAGCCGTCATGTTTTGGCTTCTAGGCTTCACTTTTCCATCCATATCAGACTGGAGCGAGTCAGGGTTTGGCTTCTAGGCTTCATGTTTCCATCCATGTCAGACTGGAGCGAGTCAGGGTTTGGCTTCTAGGCTTCACTTTTCCATCCATATCAGACTGGAGCGAGTCAGGGTTTGGCTTCTAGGCTTCACTTTTCCATCCATATCAGACTGGAGCGAGTCAGGGTTTGGCTTCTAGGCTTCATGTTTCCATCCATGTCAGACTGGAGCGAGTCAGGGTTTGGCTTCTAGGCTTCACTTTTCCATCCATATTAGACTGGAGTGAGTCAGGGTTTGGCTTCTAGGCTTCACGTTTCCATCCATATCAGACTGTAGCGAGTCATGTTTTGGCTTCTAGGCTTCATTATTCCATCTATGTCAGACTGGAGCAGTCAGGGTTTGGCTTCTAGGCTTCATGTTTCTATCCATGTCAGACTGGAGCGAGTCAGGGTTTGGCTTCTAGGCTTCATTTTTCTATCCATATCAGAATGGAGTGAGTCAGGGTTTGGCTTCTAGGCTTCACTTTTCCATCCATATCAGATTGGAGCGAGTCAGGGTTTGGCTTCTAGACTTCATGTTTCCATCCATATCAGACTGGAACGAGTCAGGGTTTGGCTTCTAGGCTTCAGTTTTCCATCCATATCAGACTGGAGCGAGTCAGGGTTTGGCTTCTAGGCTTCACTTTTCCATCCATGTCAGTCTGGAGCGAGTCAGGGTTTGGCTTCTAGGCTTCAGTTTTCCATCCATATCAGACTGGAGCGAGTCAGGGTTTGGCTTCTAGGCTTCAGTTTTCCATCCATGTCAGTCTGGAGCGAGTCATGGTTTGGCTTCTAGGCTTCATGTTTCCATCCATGTCAGACTGGAGCAGTCATGTTTTGGCTTCTAGGCTTCATGTTTCCATCCATGTCAGACTGGAGCGAGTCAGAGTTTGGCTTCTAGGCTTCACTTTTCAATCCATATCAGACTGGAGCGAGTCAGGGTTTGGATTCTAGACTTCACTTTTCCATCCATGTAAGACTGTAGCAAGTCAGGGTTTGGCGTCTAGGCTTCATTTTTCCAACCATTTCAGACTGGAGCGAGTCAGGGTTTGGCTTCTAGGCTTCACTTTTCCATCCATATCAGACTGGAGTGAGTCAGGGTTTGGCTTCTAGGCTTCACTTTTCCATCCATATCAGATTGGAGCGAGTCAGGGTTTGGCTTCTAGACTTCAGTTTTCCATCCATATCAGACTGGAGAGAGTCAGGGTTTGGCTTCTAGGCATCACTTTTCCATCCATGTCAGTCTGGAGCGAGTCAGGGTTTGGCTTCTAGGCTTCAGTTTTCCATCCATATCAGACTGGAGCGAGTCAGGGTTTGGCTTCTAGGCTTCAGTTTTCCATCCATGTCAGACTGGAGCAGTCATGTTTTGGCTTCTAGGCTTCATGTTTCCATCCATGTCAGACTGGAGCGAGTCAGAGTTTGGCTTCTAGCCTTCACTTTTCCATCCATATCAGACTGGAGCGAGTCAGGGTTTGGATTCTAGGCTTCACTTTTCCATCCATATCAGACGGGAGCGAGTCAGGGTTTGGCTTCTAGGCTTCATGTTTCCATCCATGTCAGACTGGAGCGAGTCAGAGTTTGGCTTCTAGGCTTCACTTTTCCATCCATATCAGACTGGAGCGAGTCAGGGTTTGGATTCTAGGCTTCACTTTTCCATCCATATCAGACGGGAGCGAGTCAGGGTTTGGCTTCTAGGCTTCATGTTTCCATCCATGTAAGACTGGAGCGAGTCAGGGTTTGGCTTCTAGGCTTCATTTTTCCAACCATTTCAGACTGGAGCGAGTCAGGGTTTGGCTTCTAGGCTTCACTTTTCCATCCATATCAGACTGGAGCGAGTCAGGGTTTGGCTTCTAGGCTTGATGTTTCCATCCATATCAGACTGGTGCGAGTCAGGGTTTGGCTTCTAGGCTTCAGTTTTCCATCCATATCAGAATGGAGCGAGTCAGGGTTTGGCTTCTAGGCTTCACTTTCCCATCCATATCAGAATGGAGCGAGTCAGGGTTTGGCTTCTAGGCTTCAATTTTCCATCCATGTCAGACTGGAGCGAGTCAGGGTTTGGCTTCTAGGCTTCACGTTTCCATCCATGTCAGTCTGGAGCGAGTAAGGGTTTGGCTTCTAGGCTTCAGTTTTCCATCCATATCAGACTGGAGCGAGTCAGGGTTTGGCTTCTAGGCTTCACTTTTCCATCCATATCAGACTGGAGCGAGTCAGGGTTTGGCTTCTAAGCTTCACTTTTCCATCCATATCAGACTGGAGCGAGTCAGGGTTTGGCTTCTAGGCTTCACTTTTCCATCCATATCAGAATGGAGCGAGTCAGGGTTTGGCTTCTAGGCTTCACTTTTCCATCCATGTCAGACTGGAGCAGTCATGTTTTGGCTTCTAGGCTTCATGTCTCCATCCATGTCAGACTGTAGCAGTCATGCTTTGGCTTCTAGGCTTCATTTTTCCATCCATATCAGACTGGAGCAGTCATGTTTTGGCTTCTAGGCTTCATGTTTCCATCCTTGTCAGACTGTAGCAGTCATGTGTTGGCTTCTAGGCTTCATTATTAAATCCATGTCAGACTGGAGCAGTCATGTTTTGGCTTCTAGGCTTCATGTTTCCATCCATGTCAGACTGGAGCAGTCAGGTTTGGCTTCTAGGCTTCATTATTCCATCTATGTCAGACTGGAGCAGTCAGGGTTTGGCTTCTAGGCTTCATTTTTCCATCTATGTCAGACTGGAGCAGTCATGGTTTGGCTTCTCAACTTCATATTTCCATCCATGTCAGACTGGAGGAGTCAGGGTTGGCTTCTAGGCTTCACCTTCCCATTCATGTCAGACTGGAGCAGTCATGTTTTGGCTTCTAGGCTTCATTTTTCCATCCATATCAGACTGGAGCAAGTCAGGTTTTGGCTTCTAGGCTTCACTTTTCCATCCATATCAGACTGGAGCGAGTCAGGGTTTGGCTTCTAGGCTTCACTTTTCCATCCATATCAGACTGGAGCGAGTCAGGGTTTGGCTTCTAGGCTTCACTTTTCCATCCATGTCAGTCTGGAGCGAGTCAGGGTTTGGCTTCTAGGCTTCAGTTTTTCATCCATATCAGACTGGAGCGAGTCGGGGTTTGGCTTCTAGGCTTCAGTTTTCCATCCATGTCAGTCTGGAGCGAGTCAGGGTTTGGCTTCTAGGCTTTACGTTTCCATCCATGTCAGACTGGAGCAGTCATGTTTTGGCTTCTAGGCTTCATGTTTCCATCCATGTCAGACTGGAGCGAGTCAGAGTTTGGCCTCTAGGCTTCACTTTTCCATCCATATCAGACTGGAGCGAGCCAGGGTTTGGATTCTAGGCTTCACTTTTCCATCCATATCAGACGGGAGCGAGTCAGGGTTTGGCTTCTAGGATTCATGTTTCCATCCATGTAAGACTGGAGCCAGTCAGGGTTTGGCTTCTAGGCTTCATTTTTCCATCCATTTCAGACTGGAGCGAGTCAGGGTTTGGCTTCTAGGCTTCACTTTTCCATCCATATCAGACTGGAGCGAGTCAGGGTTTGGCTTCTAGGCTTCATGTTTCCATCCATATCAGACTGGAGCGAGTCAGGGTTTGGCTTCTAGGCTTCAGTTTTCCATCCATATCAGAATGGAGCGAGTCAGGGTTTGGCTTCTAGGCTTCACTTTTACATCCATATCAGAATGGAGCGAGTCAGGGTTTGGCTTCTAGGCTTCAGTTTTCCATCCATGTCAGACTGGAGCGAGTCAGGGTTTGGCTTCTAGGCTTCATTTTTCTGTCCATATCAGACTGGAGCGAGTCAGGGTTTGGCTTCTAGGCTTCACTTTTCCATCCATATCAGATTGGAGCGAGTCAGGGTTTGGCTTCTAGACTTCATGTTTCCATCCATATCAGACTGGAACGAGTCAGGGTTTGGCTTCTAGGCTTCAGTTTTCCATCCATATCAGACTGGAGAGAGTCAGGGTTTGGCTTCTAGGCATTACTTTTCCATCCATATCAGACTGGAGCGAGTCAGAGTTTGGCTTCTAGGCTTCACTTTTCCATCCATGTCAGTCTGGAGCGAGTCAGGGTTTGGCTTCTAGGCTTCAGTTTTCCATCCATATCAGACTGGAGCGAGTCAGGGTTTGGCTTCTAGGCTTCAGTTTTCCATCCATGTCAGTCTGGAGCGAGTCAGGGTTTGGCTTCTAGGCTTCATGTTTCCATCCATGTCAGACTCGAGCAGTCATGTTTTGGCTTCTAGGCTTCATGTTTCCATCCATGTCAGACTGGAGCGAGTCAGAGTTTGGCTTCTAGGCTTCACTTTTCCATCCATATCAGACTGGAGCGAGTCAGGGTTTGGATTCTAGGCTTCACTTTTCCATCCATATCAGACGGGAGCGAGTCAGGGTTTGGCTTCTAGGCTTCATGTTTCCATCCATGTAAGAGTGGAGCGAGTCAGGGTTTGGCTTCTAGGCTTCATTTTTCCAACCATTTCAGACTGGAGCGAGTCAGGGTTTGGCTTCTAGGCTTCACTTTTCCATCCATATCAGACTGGAGCGAGTCAGGGTTTGGCTTATAGGCTTGATGTTTCCATCCATATCAGACTGGAGCGAGTCAGGGTTTGGCTTCTAGGCTTCAGTTTTCCATCCATATCAGAATGGAGCGAGTCAGGGTTTGGCTTCTAGGCTTCACTTTCCCATCCATATCAGAATGGAGCGAGTCAGGGTTTGGCTTCTAGGCTTCAATTTTCCATCCATGTCAGACTGGAGCGAGTCGGGGTTTGGCTTCTAGGCTTCACGTTTCCATCCATGTCAGTCTGGAGCGAGTAAGGGTTTGGCTTCTAGGCTTCAGTTTTCCATCTATATCAGACTGGAGCGAGTCAGGATTTGGCTTCTAGGCTTCACTTTTCCATCCATATCAGACTGGAGCGAGTCAGGGTTTGGCTTCTAGGCTTCACTTTTCCATCCATATCAGAATGGAGCGAGTCAGGGTTTGGCTTCTAGGCTTCACTTTTCCATCCATATCAGACTGGAGCGAGTCAGGGTTTGGCTTCTAGGCTTCATGTTTCCATCCATGTCAGACTAGAGTGAGTCAGGGTTTGGCTTCTAGGCTTCATTTTTCCATCCATATCAGACTGGAGCGAGTCAGGGTTTGGCTTCTAGGCTTCACTTTTCCATCCATATCAGACTGGAGCGATTCAGGATTTGGCTTCTAGGCTTCACGTTTCCATCCATATCAGACTGGAGCGATTCAGGGTTTTGCTTCTAGGCTTCACTTTTCCATCCATATCAGACTGGAGCAAATCAGGGTTTGGATTCTAGGCTTCACTTTTCCATCCATGTAAGACTGTAGCAGTGAGGGTTTGGCTTCTAGGCTTCACTTTTCCATCCATGTCAGACTGGAGCGAGTCAGGGATGGCTTCTAGGCTTCACTTTTCCATCCATGTCAGACTGGAGCAGTCATGATTTGGCTTCTAGGCTTTACTTTTCCATCCATGTCAGACTGGAGCAGTCATGTTTTGGCTTCTAGGCTTCATGTCTCCATCCATGTCAGACTGTAGCAGTCATGTTTTGGCTTCTAGGCTTCATTTTTCCATCCATATCAGACTGGAGCAGTCATGTTTTGGCTTCTAGGCTTCATGTTTCCATCCATGTCAGACTGTAGCAGTCATGTGTTGGCTTCTAGGCTTCATTATTCCATCCATGTCAGACTGGAACAGTCAGGTTTTGGCTTCTAGGCTTCATGTTTCCATCCATGTCAGACTGTAGCAGTCATGTTTTGGCTTCTAGGCTTCATTATTCCATCTATGTCAGACTGGAGCAGTCAGGGTTTGGCTTCTAGGCTTCATGTTTCTATCCATGTCAGACTGGAGCGAGTCTGGGTTTGGCTTCTAGGCTTCATTTTTCTATCCATATCAGACTGGAGTGAGTCAGGGTTTGGCTTCTAGGCTTCACTTTTCCATCCATATCAGACTGGAGAGAGTCAGGGTTTGGCTTCTAGGCTTCACTTTTCCATCCATATCAGACTGGAGCGAGTCAGGGTTTGGATTCTAGGCTTTACTTTTCCATCCATGTCAGTCTGGAGCGAGTCAGGGTTTGGCTTCTAGGCTTCAGTTTTCCATCCATATCAGACTGGAGCGAGTCAGGGTTTGGCTTCTAGGCTTCAGTTTTCCATCCATGTCAGTCTGGAGCGAGTCAGGGCTTGGCTTCTAGGCTTCATGTTTCCATCCATGTCAGACTGGAGCAGTCATGTTTTGGCTTCTAGGCTTCATGTTTCCATCCATGTCAGACTGGAGCGAGTCAGAGTTTGGCTTCTAGGCTTCACTTTTCCATCCATATCAGACTGGAGCGAGTCAGGGTTTGGATTCTAGACTTCACTTTTCCATCCATATCAGACTGGAGCGAGTCAGGGTTTGGCTTCTAGGCTTCATTTTTCCAACCATTTCAGACTGGAGCGAGTCAGGGTTTGGCTTCTAGGCTTCACTTTTCCATCCATATCAGACTGGAGAGAGTCAGGGTTTGGCTTCTAGGCTTGATGTTTCCATCCATATCAGACTGGAGCGAGTCAGGGTTTGATTCTAGGCTTCAGTTTTCCATCCATATCAGAATGGAGCGAGTCAGGGTTTGGCTTCTAGGCTTCACTTTCCCATCCATATTAGAATGGAGCGAGTCAAGGTTTGGCTTCTAGGCTTCAATTTTCCATCCATGTCAGACTGTTGCGAGTCAGGGTTTGGCTTCTAGGCTTCACGTTTCCATCCATATCAGACTGGAGCGAGTCAGGGTTTGGCTTCTAGGCTTCACTTTTCCATCCATATCAGACTGGAGCGAGTCAGGGTTTGGCTTCTAGGCTTCACTTTTCCATCCATATCAGAATGGAGCGAGTCAGGGTTTGGCTTCTAGGCTTCACTTTTCCATCCATATCAGACTGGAGCGAGTCAGGGTTTGGCTTCTAGGCTTCACTTTTCCATCCATATCAGACTGGAGCGATTCAGGATTTGGCTTCTAGGCTTCACGTTTCCATCCATATCAGACTGGAGCGATTCAGGGTTTTGCTTCTAGGCTTCACTTTTCCATCCATATCAGACTGGAGCAAATCAGGGTTTGGATTCTAGGCTTCACTTTTCCATCCATGTAAGACTGTAGCAGTCAGGGTTTGGCTTCTAGGCTTCACTTTTCCATCCATGTCAGACTGGAGCGAGTCAGGGATGGCTTCTAGGCTTCACTTTTCCATCCATGTCAGACTGGAGCAGTCATGATTTGGCTTCTAGGCTTCACTTTTCCATCCATGTCAGACTGGAGCAGTCATGTTTTGGCTTCTATGCTTCATGTCTCCATCCATGTCAGACTGTAGCAGTCATGTTTTGGCTTCTAGGCTTCATTTTTCCATCCATATCAGACTGGAGCAGTCATGTTTTGGCTTCTAGGCTTCATGTTTCCATCCATGTCAGACTGTAGCAGTCATGTGTTGGCTTCTAGGCTTCATTATTCCATCCATGTCAGACTGGAACAGTCATGTTTTGGCTTCTAGGCTTCATGTTTCCATCCATGTCAGACTGTAGCAGTCATGTTTTGGCTTCTAGGCTTCACTTTTCCATCCATATCAGACTGGAGCGAGTCAGGGTTTGGCTTCTAGGCTTCATGTTTCCATCCATGTCAGACTGGAGCGAGTCAGGGTTTGGCTTCTAGGCTTCACTTTTCCATCCATATCAGACTGGAGCGAGTCAGGGTTTGGCTTCTAGGCTTCACTTTTCCATCCATATCAGACTGGAGCGAGTCAGGGTTTGGCTTCTAGGCTTCATGTTTCCATCCATGTCAGACTGGAGCGAGTCAGGGTTTGGCTTCTAGGCTTCACTTTTCCATCCATATCAGACTGGAGTGAGTCAGGGTTTGGCTTCTAGGCTTCACGTTTCCATCCATATCAGACTGTAGCGAGTCATGTTTTGGCTTCTAGGCTTCATTATTCCATCTATGTCAGACTGGAGCAGTCAGGGTTTGGCTTCTAGGCTTGATGTTTCCATCGATATCAGACTGGAGCGAGTCAGGGTTTGATTCTAGGCTTCAGTTTTCCATCCATATCAGAATGGAGCGAGTCAGGGTTTGGCTTCTAGGCTTCACTTTCCCATCCATACTAGAATGGAGCGAGTCAAGGTTTGGCTTCTAGGCTTCAATTTTCCATCCATGTCAGACTGTTGCGAGTCAGGGTTTGGCTTCTAGGCTTCACATTTCCATCCATGTCAGTCTGGAGCGAGTAAGGGTTTGGCTTCTAGGCTTCAGTTTTCCATCCATATCAGACTGGAGCGAGTCAGGGTTTGGCTTCTAGGCTTCACTTTTCCATCCATATCAGACTGGAGCGAGTCAGGGTTTGGCTTCTAGGCTTCACTTTCCCATCCATATTAGAATGGAGCGAGTCAAGGTTTGGCTTCTAGGCTTCAATTTTCCATCCATGTCAGACTGTTGCGAGTCAGGGTTTGGCTTCTAGGCTTCACGTTTCCATCCATGTCAGTCTGGAGCGAGTAAGGGTTTGGCTTCTAGGCTTCAGTTTTCCATCCATATCAGACTGGAGCGAGTCAGGGTTTGGCTTCTAGGCTTCACTTTTCCATCCATATCAGACTGGAGCGAGTCAGGGTTTGGCTTCTAGGCTTCACTTTTCCATCCATATCAGAATGGAGCGAGTCAGGGTTTGGCTTCTAGGCTTCACTTTTCCATCCATATCAGACTGGAGCGAGTCAGGGTTTGGCTTCTAGGCTTCACTTTTCCATCCATATCAGACTGGAGCGATTCAGGATTTGGCTTCTAGGCTTCACGTTTCCATCCATATCAGACTGGAGCGATTCAGGGTTTTGCTTCTAGGCTTCACTTTTCCATCCATATCAGACTGGAGCAAATCAGGGTTTGGATTCTAGGCTTCACTTTTCCATCCATGTAAGACTGTAGCAGTCAGGGTTTGGCTTCTAGGCTTCACTTTTCCATCCATGTCAGACTGGAGCGAGTCAGGGATGGCTTCTAGGCTTCACTTTTCCATCCATGTCAGACTGGAGCAGTCATGTTTTGGCTTCTAGGCTTCACTTTTCCATCCATGTCAGACTGGAGCAGTCATGTTTTGGCTTCTAGGCTTCATGTCTCCATCCATGTCAGACTGTAGCAGTCATGTTTTGGCTTCTAGGCTTCATTTTTCCATCCATATCAGACTGGAGCAGTCATGTTTTGGCTTCTAGGCTTCATGTTTCCATCCATGTCAGACTGTAGCAGTCATGTGTTGGCTTCTAGGCTTCATTATTCCATCCATGTCAGACTGGAGCAGTCATGTTTTGGCTTCTAGGCTTCATGTTTCCATCCATGTCAGACTGTAGCAGTCATGTTTTGGCTTCTAGGCTTCACTTTTCCATCCATATCAGACTGGAGCGAGTCAGGGTTTGGCTTCTAGGCTTCATGTTTCCATCCATGTCAGACTGGAGCGAGTCAGGGTTTGGCTTCTAGGCTTCACTTTTCCATCCATATCAGACTGGAGCGAGTCAGGGTTTGGAATCTAGGCTTCACTTTTCCATCCATATCAGACTGGAGCGAGTCAGGGTTTGGCTTCTAGGCTTCATGTTTCCATCCATGTCGGACTGGAGCGAGTCAGGGTTTGGCTTCTAGGCTTCACTTTTCCATCCATATCAGACTGGAGTGAGTCAGGGTTTGGCTTCTAGGCTTCACGTTTCCATCCATATCAGACTGTAGCGAGTCATGTTTTGGCTTCTAGGCTTCATTATTCCATCTATGTCAGACTGGAGCAGTCAGGGTTTGGCTTCTAGGCTTCATGTTTCTATCCATGTCAGACTGGAGCGAGTCAGGGTTTGCCTTCTAGGCTTCACTTTTCTATCCATATCAGACTGGAGTGAGTCAGGGTTTGGCTTCTAGGCTTCACTTTTCCATCCATATCAGATTGAAGAGAGTCAGGGTTTGGCTTCTAGACTTCATGTTTCCATCCATATCAGACTGGAACGAATCAGGGTTTGGCTTCTAGGCTTCAGTTTTCCATCCATATCAGACTGGAGCGAGTCAGGGTTTGGCTTCTAGGCTTCACTTTTCCATCCATGTCAGTCTGGAGCGAGTCAGGGTTTGGCTTCTAGGCTTCAGTTTTCCATCCATATCAGACTGGAGCGAGTCAGGGTTTGGCTTCTAGGCTTCAGTTTCCCATCCATGTCAGTCTGGAGCGAGTCAGGGTTTGGCTTCTAGGCTTCATGTTTCCATCCATGTCAGACTGGAGCAGTCATGTTTTGGCTTCTAGGCTTCATGTTCCCATCCATATCAGACTGTAGCGAGTCAGAGTTTGGCTTCTAGGCTTCACTTTTCAATCCATATCAGACTGGAGCGAGTCAGGGTTTGGATTCTAGGCTTCACTTTTCCATCCATGTAAGACTGGAGCGAGTCAGGGTTTGGCTTCTAGGCTTCATTTTTCCAACCATTTCAGACTGGAGCGAGTCAGGGTTTGGCTTCTAGGCTTCACTTTTCCATCCATATCAGACTGGAGTGAGTCAGGGTTTGGCTTCTAGGCTTCACTTTTCCATCCATATCAGATTGGAGCGAGTCAGGGTTTGGCTTCTAGACTTCAGTTTTCCATCCATATCAGACTGGAGAGAGTCAGGGTTTGGCTTCTAGGCATCACTTTTCCATCCATGTCAGTCTGGAGCGAGTCAGGGTTTGGCTTCTAGGCTTCAGTTTTCCATCCATATCAGACTGGAGCGAGTCAGGGTTTGGCTTCTAGGCTTCAGTTTTCCATCCATGTCAGACTGGAGCAGTCATGTTTTGGCTTCTAGGCTTCATGTTTCCATCCATGTCAGACTGGAGCGAGTCAGAGTTTGGCTTCTAGGCTTCACTTTTCCATCCATATCAGACTGGAGCGAGTCAGGGTTTGGATTCTAGGCTTCACTTTTCCATCCATATCAGACGGGAGCGAGTCAGGGTTTGGCTTCTAGGCTTCATGTTTCCATCCATGTAAGACTGGAGCGAGTCAGAGTTTGGCTTCTAGGCTTCACGTTTCCATCCATATCAGACTGGAGCGAGTCAGGGTTTGGATTCTAGGCTTCACTTTTCCATCCATATCAGACGGGAGCGAGTCAGGGTTTGGCTTCTAGGCTTCATGTTTCCATCCATGTAAGACTGGAGCGAGTCAGGGTTTGGCTTCTAGGCTTCGTTTTTCCAACCATTTCAGACTGGAGCGAGTCAGGGTTTGGCTTCTAGGCTTCACTTCTCCATCCATATCAGACTGGAGCGAGTCAGGGTTTGGCTTCTAGGCTTGATGTTTCCATCCATATCAGACTGGAGCGAGTCAGGGTTTGGCTTCTAGGCTTCAGTTTTCCATCCATATCAGAATGGAGCGAGTCAGGGTTTGGCTTCTAGGCTTCACTTTCCCATCCATATCAGACTGGAGCGAGTCAGGGTTTGGATTCTAGGCTTCACTTTTCCATCCATATCAGACGGGAGCGAGTCAGGGTTTGGCTTCTAGGCTTCATGTTTCCATCCATGTAAGACTGGAGCGAGTCAGGGTTTGGCTTCTAGGCTTCACGTTTCCATCCATATCAGACTGGAGCGAGTCAGGGTTTGGATTCTAGGCTTCACTTTTCCATCCATATCAGACGGGAGCGAGTCAGGGTTTGGCTTCTAGGCTTCATTTTTCCATCCATGTAAGACTGGAGCGAGTCAGGGTTTGGCTTCTAGGCTTGATGTTTCCATCCATATCAGACTGGAGCGAGTCAGGGTTTGGCTTCTAGGCTTCACTTCTCCATCCATATCAGACTAGAGCGAGTCAGGGTTTGGCTTCTAGGCTTGATGTTTCCATCCATATCAGACTGGAGCGAGTCAGGGTTTGGCTTCTAGGCTTCAGTTTTCCATCCATATCAGAATGGAGCGAGTCAGGGTTTGGCTTCTAGGCTTCACGTTTCCATCCATGTCAGGCTGGAGCGAGTAAGGGTTTGGCTTCTAGGCTTCAGTTTTCCATCCATATCAGACTGGAGCGAGTCAGGGTTTGGCTTCTAGGCTTCACTTTTCCATCCATATCAGACTGGAGCGAGTCAGGGTTTGGCTTCTAAGCTTCACTTTTCCATCCATATCAGAATGGAGCGAGTCAGGGTTTGGCTTCTAGGCTTCACTTTTCCATCCATATCAGACTGGAGCGAGTCAGGGTTTGGCTTCTAGGCTTCATGTTTCCATCCATGTCAGACTAGAGTGAGTCAGGGTTTGGCTTCTAGGCTTCATTTTTCCATCCATATCAGACTGGAGCGAGTCAGGGTTTGGCTTCTAGGCTTCACTTCTCCATCCATATCAGACTGGAGCGATTCAGGATTTGGCTTCTAGGCTTCACGTTTCCATCCATATCAGACTGGAGCGATTCAGGGTTTTGCTTCTAGGCTTCACTTTTCCATCCATATCAGACTGGAGCAAATCAGGGTTTGGATTCTAGGCTTCACTTTTCCATCCATGTAAGACTGTAGCAGTCAGGGTTTGGCTTCTAGGCTTCACTTTTCCATCCATGTCAGACTGGAGCGAGTCAGGGATGGCTTCTAGGCTTCACTTTTCCATCCATGTCAGACTGGAGCAGTCATGATTTGGCTTCTAGGCTTCACTTTTCCATCCATGTCAGACTGGAGCAGTCATGTTTTGGCTTCTATGCTTCATGTCTCCATCCATGTCAGACTGTAGCAGTCATGTTTTGGCTTCTAGGCTTCATTTTTCCATCCATATCAGACTGGAGCAGTCATGTTTTGGCTTCTAGGCTTCATGTTTCCATCCATGTCAGACTGTAGCAGTCATGTGTTGGCTTCTAGGCTTCATTATTCCATCCATGTCAGACTGGAACAGTCATGTTTTGGCTTCTAGGCTTCATGTTTCCATCCATGTCAGACTGTAGCAGTCATGTTTTGGCTTCTAGACTTCATTATTCCATCTATGTCAGACTGGAGCAGTCAGGGTTTGGCTTCTAGGCTTCACTTTTCCATCCATATCAGACTGGAGCGAGTCAGGGTTTGGCTTCTAGGCTTCAGTTTTCCATCCATATCAGACTGGAGAGAGTCAGGGTTTGGCTTCTAGGCTTCACTTTTCCATCCATATCAGACTGGAGCGAGTCAGGGTTTGGATTCTAGGCTTTACTTTTCCATCCATGTCAGTCTGGAGCGAGTCAGGGTTTGGCTTCTAGGCTTCAGTTTTCCATCCATGTCAGACTGGAGCGAGTCAGGGTTTGGCTTCTAGGCTTCAGTTTTCCATCCATGTCAGTCTGGGGCGAGTCAGGGTTTGGCTTCTAGGCTTCATGTTTCCATCCATGTCAGACTGGAGCAGTCATGTTTTGGCTTCTAGGCTTCATGTTTCCATCCATGTCAGACTGGAGCGAGTCAGAGTTTGGCTTCTAGGCTTCACTTTTCCATCCATATCAGACTGGAGCGAGTCAGGGTTTTGCTTCTAGGCTTCACTTTTCCATCCATATCAGACTGGAGCGAGTCAGGGTTTGGCTTCTAGGCTTCATTTTTCCATCCATATCAGACTGGAGCAAATCAGGGTTTGGATTCTAGGCTTCACTTTTCCATCCATGTAAGACTGTAGCAGTCAGGGTTTGGCTTCTAGGCTTCACTTTTCCATCTATGTCAGACTGGAGCGAGTCAGGGATGGCTTCTAGGCTTCACTTTTCCATCCATGTCAGACTGGAGCAGTCATGTTTTGGCTTCTAGGCTTCATTATTCCATCCATGTCAGACTGGAGCAGTCATGTTTTGGCTTCTAGGCTTCATGTTTCCATCCATATCAGACTGGAGCGAGTCAGGTTTTGGCTTCTAGGTTTCACTTTTCCATCCATATCAGAATGGAGCAAGTCAGGGTTTGGCTTCTAGGCTTCACTTTTCCATCCATATCAGACTGGAGCGAGTCAGGGTTTGGCTTCTAGGCTTCATGTTTCCATCCATGTCAGACTAGAGTGAGTCAGGGTTTGGCTTCTAGGCTTCATTTTTCCATCCATATCAGACTGGAGCGAGTCAGGGTTTGGCTTCTAGGCTTCACTTTTCCATCCATATCAGACTGGAGCGATTCAGGATTTGGCTTCTAGGCTTCACGTTTCCATCCATATCAGACTGGAGCGATTTAGGGTTTTGCTTCTAGGCTTCACTTTTCCATCCATATCAGACTGGAGCAAATCAGGGTTTGGATTCTAGGCTTCACTTTTCCATCCATGTAAGACTGTAGCAGTCAGGGTTTGGCTTCTAGGCTTCACTTTTCCATCTATGTCAGACTGGAGCGAGTCAGGGATGGCTTCTAGGCTTCACTTTTCCATCCATGTCAGACTGGAGCAGTCATGTTTTGGCTTCTAGGCTTCATTATTCCATCCATGTCAGACTGGAGCAGTCATGTTTTGGCTTCTAGGCTTCATGTTTCCATCCATGTCAGACTGTAGCAGTCATGTTTTGGCTTCTAGGCTTCATTATTCCATCTATGTCAGACTGGAGGAGTCAGGGTTGGCTTCTAGGCTTCACTTTCCCATTCATGTCAGACTGGAGCAGTCATGTTTTGGCTTCTAGGCTTCATATTTCCATCCATGTCAGACTGGAGGAGTCAGGGTTGGCTTCTAGGCTTCACTTTCCCATTCATGTCAGACTGGAGCAGTCATGTTTTGGCTTCTAGGCTTCATGTTTCCATCCATGTCAGACTGGAGCGATTCAGGATTTGGCTTCTAGGCTTCACGTTTCCATCCATATCAGACTGGAGCGATTCAGGGTTTTGCTTCTAGGCTTCACTTTTCCATCCATATCAGACTGGAGCAAATCAGGGTTTGGATTCTAGGCTTCACTTTTCCATCCATGTAAGACTGTAGCAGTCAGGGTTTGGCTTCTAGGCTTCACTTTTCCATCCATGTCAGACTGGAGCGAGTCAGGGATGGCTTCTAGGCTTCACTTTTCCATCCATGTCAGACTGGAGCAGTCATGTTTTGGCTTCTAGGCTTCACTTTTCCATCCATGTCAGACTGGAGCAGTCATGTTTTGGCTTCTAGGCTTCATGTCTCCATCCATGTCAGACTGTAGCAGTCATGTTTTGGCTTCTAGGCTTCATTTTTCCATCCATATCATACTGGAGCAGTCATGTTTTGGCTTCTAGGCTTCATGTTTCCATCCATGTCAGACTGTAGCAGTCATGTGTTGGCTTCTAGGCTTCATTATTCCATCCATGTCAGACTGGAGCAGTCATGTTTTGGCTTCTAGGCTTCATGTTTCCATCCATGTCAGACTGTAGCAGTCATGTTTTGGCTTCTAGGCTTCACTTTTCCATCCATATCAGACTGGAGCGAGTCAGGGTTTGGCTTCTAGGCTTCATGTTTCCATCCATGTCAGACTGGAGCGAGTCAGGGTTTGGCTTCAAGGCTTCACTTTTCCATCCATATCAGACTGGAGCGAGTCAGGGTTTGGCTTCTAGGCTTCACTTTTCCATCCATATCAGACTGGAGCGAGTCAGGGTTTGGCTTCTAGGCTTCATGTTTCCATCCATGTCAGACTGGAGCGAGTCAGGGTTTGGCTTCTAGGCTTCACTTTTCCATCCATATCAGACTGGAGTGAGTCAGGGTTTGGCTTCTAGGCTTCACGTTTCCATCCATATCAGACTGTAGCGAGTCATGTTTTGGCTTCTAGGCTTCATTATTCCATCTATGTCAGACTGGAGCAGTCAGGGTTTGGCTTCTAGGCTTCATGTTTCTATCCATGTCAGACTGGAGCGAGTCAGGGTTTGGCTTCTAGGCTTCATTTTTCTATCCATATCAGACTGGAGTGAGTCAGGGTTTGGCTTCTAGGCTTCACTTTTCCATCCATATCAGATTGGAGCGAGTCAGGGTTTGGCTTCTAGACTTCATGTTTCCATCCATATCAGACTGGAACGAGTCAGGGTTTGGCTTCTAGGCTTCAGTTTTCCATCCATATCAGACTGGAGCGAGTCAGGGTTTGGCTTCTAGGCTTCACTTTTCCATCCATGTCAGTCTGGAGCGAGTCAGGGTTTGGCTTCTAGGCTTCAGTTTTCCATCCATATCAGACTGGAGCGAGTCAGGGTTTGGCTTCTAGGCTTCAGTTTTCCATCCATGTCAGTCTGGAGCGAGTCAGGGTTTGGCTTCTAGGCTTCATGTTTCCATCCATGTCAGACTGGAGCAGTCATGTTTTGGCTTCTAGGCTTCATGTTTCCATCCATGTCAGACTGGAGCGAGTCAGAGTTTGGCTTCTAGGCTTCACTTTTCAATCCATATCAGACTGGAGCGAGTCAGGGTTTGGATTCTAGGCTTCACTTTTCCATCCATGTAAGACTGGAGCGAGTCAGGGTTTGGCTTCTAGGCTTCATTTTTCCAACCATTTCAGACTGGAGCGAGTCAGGGTTTGGCTTCTAGGCTTCACTTTTCCATCCATATCAGACTGGAGTGAGTCAGGGTTTGGCTTCTAGGCTTCACTTTTCCATCCATATCAGATTGGAGCGAGTCAGGGTTTGGCTTCTAGACTTCAGTTTTCCATCCATATCAGACTGGAGAGAGTCAGGGTTTGGCTTCTAGGCATCACTTTTCCATCCATGTCAGTCTGGAGCGAGTCAGGGTTTGGCTTCTAGGCTTCAGTTTTCCATCCATATCAGACTGGAGCGAGTCAGGGTTTGGCTTCTAGGCTTCAGTTTTCCATCCATGTCAGACTGGAGCAGTCATGTTTTGGCTTCTAGGCTTCATGTTTCCATCCATGTCAGACTGGAGCGAGTCAGAGTTTGGCTTCTAGGCTTCACTTTTCCATCCATATCAGACTGGAGCGAGTCAGGGTTTGGATTCTAGGCTTCACTTTTCCATCCATATCAGACGGGAGCGAGTCAGGGTTTGGATTCTAGGCTTCATGTTTCCATCCATGTCAGACTGGAGCGAGTCAGAGTTTGGCTTCTAGGCTTCACTTTTCCATCCATATCAGACTGGAGCGAGTCAGGGTTTGGATTCTAGGCTTCACTTTTCCATCCATATCAGACGGGAGCGAGTCAGGGTTTGGCTTCTAGGCTTCATGTTTCCATCCATGTAAGACTGGAGCGAGTCAGGGTTTGGCTTCTAGGCTTCATTTTTCCAACCATTTCAGACTGGAGCGAGTCAGGGTTTGGCTTCTAGGCTTCACTTTTCCATCCATATCAGACTGGAGCGAGTCAGGGTTTGGCTTCTAGGCTTGATGTTTCCATCCATATCAGACTGGAGCGAGTCAGGGTTTGGCTTCTAGGCTTCAGTTTTCCATCCATATCAGAATGGAGCGAGTCAGGGTTTGGCTTCTAGGCTTCACTTTCCCATCCATATCAGAATGGAGCGAGTCAGGGTTTGGCTTCTAGGCTTCAATTTTCCATCCATGTCAGACTGGAGCGAGTCAGGGTTTGGCTTCTAGGCTTCACGTTTCCATCCATGTCAGTCTGGAGCGAGTAAGGGTTTGGCTTCTAGGCTTCAGTTTTCCATCCATATCAGACTGGAGCGAGTCAGGGTTTTGCTTCTAGGCTTCACTTTTCCATCCATATCAGACTGGAGCGAGTCAGGGTTTGGCTTCTAGGCTTCATTTTTCCATCCATATCAGACTGGAGCGAGTCAGGGTTTGGCTTCTAGGCTTCACTTTTCCATCCATGTCAGACTAGAGCAGTCATGTTTTGGCTTCTAGGCTTCATGTCTCCATCCATGTCAGACTGTAGCAGTCATGCTTTGGCTTCTAGGCTTCATTTTTCCATCCATATCAGACTGGAGCAGTCATGTTTTGGCTTCTAGGCTTCATGTTTCCATCCTTGTCAGACTGTAGCAGTCATGTGTTGGCTTCTAGGCTTCATTATTCCATCCATGTCAGACTGGAGCAGTCATGTTTTGGCTTCTAGGCTTCATGTTTCCAGCCATGTCAGACTGCAGCGAGTCAGGGTTTGGCTTCTAGGCTTCACTTTTCCATCCATGTCAGTCTGGAGCAGTCATGTTTTGGCTTCTAGGCTTCATTTTTCCATCCATATCAGACTGGAGCAAGTCAGGTTTTGGCTTCTAGGCTTCACTTTTCCATCCATATCAGACTGGAGCGAGTCAGGGTTTGGCTTCTAGGCTTCACTTTTCCATCCATATCAGACTGGAGCGAGTCAGGGTTTGGCTTCTAGGCTTCACTTTTCCATCCATGTCAGTCTGGAGCGAGTCAGGGTTTGGCTTCTAGGCTTCAGTTTTTCATCCATATCAGACTGGAGCAAGTCAGGGTTTGGCTTCTAGGCTTCAGTTTTCCATCCATGTCAGTCTGGAGCGAGTCAGGGTTTGGCTTCTAGGCTTCACGTTTCCATCCATGTCAGACTGGAGCAGTCATGTTTTGGCTTCTAGGCTTCATGTTTCCATCCATGTCAGACTGGAGCAAGTCAGAGTTTGGCCTCTAGGCTTCACTTTTCCATCCATATCAGACTGGAGCGAGTCAGGGTTTGGATTCTAGGCTTCACTTTTCCATCCATATCAGACGGGAGCGTGCCAGGGTTTGGCTTCTAGGATTGATGTTTCCATCCATGTAAGACTGGAGCGAGTGAGGGTTTGGCTTCTAGGCTTCATTTTTTCCATCCATTTCAGACTGGAGCGAGTCAGGGTTTGGCTTCTAGGCTTCACTTTTCCATCCATATCAGACTGGAGCGAGTCAGGGTTTGGCTTCTAGGCTTCATGTTTCCATCCATATCAGACTGGAGCGAGTCAGGGTTTGGCTTCTAGGCTTCAGTTTTCCATCCATATCAGAATGGAGCGAGTCAGGGTTTGGCTTCTAGGCTTCACTTTTCCATCCATATCAGAATGGAGCGAGTCAGGGTTTGGCTTCTAGGCTTCAGTTTTCCATCCATATCAGACGGGAGCGAGTCAGGGTTTGGCTTCTAGGCTTCATGTTTCTATCCATGTCAGACTGGAGCGAGTCAGGGTTTGGCATTTAGGCTTCATTTTTCTATCCATATCAGACTGGAGTGAGTCAGGGTTTGGCTTCTAGGCTTCACTTTTCCATCCATATCAGATTGGAGCGAGTCAGGGTTTGGCTTCTAGACTTCATGTTTCCATCCATATCAGACTGGAACGAGTCAGGGTTTGGCTTCTAGGCTTCAGTTTTCCATCCATATCAGACTGGAGAGAGTCAGGGTTTGGCTTCTAGGCTTCACTTTTCCATCCATATCAGACTGGAGCGAGTCAGGGTTTGGATTCTAGGCTTTACTTTTCCATCCATGTCAGTCTGGAGCGAGTCAGGGTTTGGCTTCTAGGCTTCAGTTTTCCATCCATATCAGACTGGAGCGAGTCAGGGTTTGGCTTCTAGGCTTCAGTTTTCCATCCATGTCAGTCTGGGGCGAGTCAGGGTTTGGCTTCTAGGCTTCATGTTTCCATCCATGTCAGACTGGAGCAGTCATGTTTTGGCTTCTAGGCTTCATGTTTCCATCCATGTCAGACTGGAGCGAGTCAGAGTTTGGCTTCTAGGCTTCACTTTTCCATCCATATCAGACTGGAGCGAGTCAGGGTTTGGATTCTAGACTTCACTTTTCCATCCATATCAGACTGGAGCGAGTCAGGGTTTGGCTTCTAGGCTTCATTTTTCCAACCATTTCAGACTGGAGCGAGTCAGGGTTTGGCTTCTAGGCTTCACTTTTCCATCCATATCAGACTGGAGCGAGTCAGGGTTTGGCTTCTAGGCTTGATGTTTCCATCCATATCAGACTGGAGCGAGTCAGGGTTTGATTCTAGGCTTCAGTTTTCCATCCATATCAGAATGGAGCGAGTCAGGGTTTGGCTTCTAGGCTTCACTTTCCCATCCATATTAGAATGGAGCGAGTCAAGGTTTGGCTTCTAGGCTTCAATTTTCCATCCATGTCAGACTGTTGCGAGTCAGGGTTTGGCTTCTAGGCTTCACGTTTCCATCCATGTCTGTCTGGAGCGAGTAAGGGTTTGGCTTCTAGGCTTCAGTTTTCCATCCATATCAGACTGGAGCGAGTCAGGGTTTGGCTTCTAGGCTTCACTTTTCCATCCATATCAGACTGGAGCGAGTCAGGGTTTGGCTTCTAGGCTTCACTTTTCCATCCATATCAGAATGGAGCGAGTCAGGGTTTGGCTTCTAGGCTTCACTTTTCCATCCATATCAGACTGGAGCGAGTCAGGGTTTGGCTTCTAGGCTTCACTTTTCCATCCATATCAGACTGGAGCGATTCAGGATTTGGCTTCTAGGCTTCACGTTTCCATCCATATCAGACTGGAGCGATTCAGGGTTTTGCTTCTAGGCTTCACTTTTCCATCCATATCAGACTGGAGCAAATCAGGGTTTGGATTCTAGGCTTCACTTTTCCATCCATGTAAGACTGTAGCAGTCAGGGTTTGGCTTCTAGGCTTCACTTTTCCATCCATGTCAGACTGGAGCGAGTCAGGGATGGCTTCTAGGCTTCACTTTTCCATCCATGTCAGACTGGAGCAGTCATGTTTTGGCTTCTAGGCTTCACTTTTCCATCCATGTCAGACTGGAGCAGTCATGTTTTGGCTTCTAGGCTTCATGTCTCCATCCATGTCAGACTGTAGCAGTCATGTTTTGGCTTCTAGGCTTCATTTTTCCATCCATATCAGACTGGAGCAGTCATGTTTTGGCTTCTAGGCTTCATGTTTCCATCCATGTCAGACTGTAGCAGTCATGTGTTGGCTTCTAGGCTTCATTATTCCATCCATGTCAGACTGGAGCAGTCATGTTTTGGCTTCTAGGCTTCATGTTTCCATCCATGTCAGACTGCAGCCGTCATGTTTTGGCTTCTAGGCTTCACTTTTCCATCCATATCAGACTGGAGCGAGTCAGGGTTTGGCTTCTAGGCTTCATGTTTCCATCCATGTCAGACTGGAGCGAGTCAGGGTTTGGCTTCTAGGCTTCACTTTTCCATCCATATCAGACTGGAGCGAGTCAGGGTTTGGCTTCTAGGCTTCACTTTTCCATCCATATCAGACTGGAGCGAGTCAGGGTTTGGCTTCTAGGCTTCATGTTTCCATCCATGTCAGACTGGAGCGAGTCAGGGTTTGGCTTCTAGGCTTCACTTTTCCATCCATATTAGACTGGAGTGAGTCAGGGTTTGGCTTCTAGGCTTCACGTTTCCATCCATATCAGACTGTAGCGAGTCATGTTTTGGCTTCTAGGCTTCATTATTCCATCTATGTCAGACTGGAGCAGTCAGGGTTTGGCTTCTAGGCTTCATGTTTCTATCCATGTCAGACTGGAGCGAGTCAGGGTTTGGCTTCTAGGCTTCATTTTTCTATCCATATCAGAATGGAGTGAGTCAGGGTTTGGCTTCTAGGCTTCACTTTTCCATCCATATCAGATTGGAGCGAGTCAGGGTTTGGCTTCTAGACTTCATGTTTCCATCCATATCAGACTGGAACGAGTCAGGGTTTGGCTTCTAGGCTTCAGTTTTCCATCCATATCAGACTGGAGCGAGTCAGGGTTTGGCTTCTAGGCTTCACTTTTCCATCCATGTCAGTCTGGAGCGAGTCAGGGTTTGGCTTCTAGGCTTCAGTTTTCCATCCATATCAGACTGGAGCGAGTCAGGGTTTGGCTTCTAGGCTTCAGTTTTCCATCCATGTCAGTCTGGAGCGAGTCATGGTTTGGCTTCTAGGCTTCATGTTTCCATCCATGTCAGACTGGAGCAGTCATGTTTTGGCTTCTAGGCTTCATGTTTCCATCCATGTCAGACTGGAGCGAGTCAGAGTTTGGCTTCTAGGCTTCACTTTTCAATCCATATCAGACTGGAGCGAGTCAGGGTTTGGATTCTAGACTTCACTTTTCCATCCATGTAAGACTGTAGCAAGTCAGGGTTTGGCGTCTAGGCTTCATTTTTCCAACCATTTCAGACTGGAGCGAGTCAGGGTTTGGCTTCTAGGCTTCACTTTTCCATCCATATCAGACTGGAGTGAGTCAGGGTTTGGCTTCTAGGCTTCACTTTTCCATCCATATCAGATTGGAGCGAGTCAGGGTTTGGCTTCTAGACTTCAGTTTTCCATCCATATCAGACTGGAGAGAGTCAGGGTTTGGCTTCTAGGCATCACTTTTCCATCCATGTCAGTCTGGAGCGAGTCAGGGTTTGGCTTCTAGGCTTCAGTTTTCCATCCATATCAGACTGGAGCGAGTCAGGGTTTGGCTTCTAGGCTTCAGTTTTCCATCCATGTCAGACTGGAGCAGTCATGTTTTGGCTTCTAGGCTTCATGTTTCCATCCATGTCAGACTGGAGCGAGTCAGAGTTTGGCTTCTAGCCTTCACTTTTCCATCCATATCAGACTGGAGCGAGTCAGGGTTTGGATTCTAGGCTTCACTTTTCCATCCATATCAGACGGGAGCGAGTCAGGGTTTGGCTTCTAGGCTTCATGTTTCCATCCATGTCAGACTGGAGCGAGTCAGAGTTTGGCTTCTAGGCTTCACTTTTCCATCCATATCAGACTGGAGCGAGTCAGGGTTTGGATTCTAGGCTTCACTTTTCCATCCATATCAGACGGGAGCGAGTCAGGGTTTGGCTTCTAGGCTTCATGTTTCCATCCATGTAAGACTGGAGCGAGTCAGGGTTTGGCTTCTAGGCTTCATTTTTCCAACCATTTCAGACTGGAGCGAGTCAGGGTTTGGCTTCTAGGCTTCACTTTTCCATCCATATCAGACTGGAGCGAGTCAGGGTTTGGCTTCTAGGCTTGATGTTTCCATCCATATCAGACTGGTGCGAGTCAGGGTTTGGCTTCTAGGCTTCAGTTTTCCATCCATATCAGAATGGAGCGAGTCAGGGTTTGGCTTCTAGGCTTCACTTTCCCATCCATATCAGAATGGAGCGAGTCAGGGTTTGGCTTCTAGGCTTCAATTTTCCATCCATGTCAGACTGGAGCGAGTCAGGGTTTGGCTTCTAGGCTTCACGTTTCCATCCATGTCAGTCTGGAGCGAGTAAGGGTTTGGCTTCTAGGCTTCAGTTTTCCATCCATATCAGACTGGAGCGAGTCAGGGTTTGGCTTCTAGGCTTCACTTTTCCATCCATATCAGACTGGAGCGAGTCAGGGTTTGGCTTCTAAGCTTCACTTTTCCATCCATATCAGACTGGAGCGAGTCAGGGTTTGGCTTCTAGGCTTCACTTTTCCATCCATATCAGAATGGAGCGAGTCAGGGTTTGGCTTCTAGGCTTCACTTTTCCATCCATGTCAGACTGGAGCAGTCATGTTTTGGCTTCTAGGCTTCATGTCTCCATCCATGTCAGACTGTAGCAGTCATGCTTTGGCTTCTAGGCTTCATTTTTCCATCCATATCAGACTGGAGCAGTCATGTTTTGGCTTCTAGGCTTCATGTTTCCATCCTTGTCAGACTGTAGCAGTCATGTGTTGGCTTCTAGGCTTCATTATTAAATCCATGTCAGACTGGAGCAGTCATGTTTTGGCTTCTAGGCTTCATGTTTCCATCCATGTCAGACTGGAGCAGTCAGGTTTGGCTTCTAGGCTTCATTATTCCATCTATGTCAGACTGGAGCAGTCAGGGTTTGGCTTCTAGGCTTCATTTTTCCATCTATGTCAGACTGGAGCAGTCATGGTTTGGCTTCTCAACTTCATATTTCCATCCATGTCAGACTGGAGGAGTCAGGGTTGGCTTCTAGGCTTCACCTTCCCATTCATGTCAGACTGGAGCAGTCATGTTTTGGCTTCTAGGCTTCATTTTTCCATCCATATCAGACTGGAGCAAGTCAGGTTTTGGCTTCTAGGCTTCACTTTTCCATCCATATCAGACTGGAGCGAGTCAGGGTTTGGCTTCTAGGCTTCACTTTTCCATCCATATCAGACTGGAGCGAGTCAGGGTTTGGCTTCTAGGCTTCACTTTTCCATCCATGTCAGTCTGGAGCGAGTCAGGGTTTGGCTTCTAGGCTTCAGTTTTTCATCCATATCAGACTGGAGCGAGTCGGGGTTTGGCTTCTAGGCTTCAGTTTTCCATCCATGTCAGTCTGGAGCGAGTCAGGGTTTGGCTTCTAGGCTTTACGTTTCCATCCATGTCAGACTGGAGCAGTCATGTTTTGGCTTCTAGGCTTCATGTTTCCATCCATGTCAGACTGGAGCGAGTCAGAGTTTGGCCTCTAGGCTTCACTTTTCCATCCATATCAGACTGGAGCGAGCCAGGGTTTGGATTCTAGGCTTCACTTTTCCATCCATATCAGACGGGAGCGAGTCAGGGTTTGGCTTCTAGGATTCATGTTTCCATCCATGTAAGACTGGAGCCAGTCAGGGTTTGGCTTCTAGGCTTCATTTTTCCATCCATTTCAGACTGGAGCGAGTCAGGGTTTGGCTTCTAGGCTTCACTTTTCCATCCATATCAGACTGGAGCGAGTCAGGGTTTGGCTTCTAGGCTTCATGTTTCCATCCATATCAGACTGGAGCGAGTCAGGGTTTGGCTTCTAGGCTTCAGTTTTCCATCCATATCAGAATGGAGCGAGTCAGGGTTTGGCTTCTAGGCTTCACTTTTACATCCATATCAGAATGGAGCGAGTCAGGGTTTGGCTTCTAGGCTTCAGTTTTCCATCCATGTCAGACTGGAGCGAGTCAGGGTTTGGCTTCTAGGCTTCATTTTTCTGTCCATATCAGACTGGAGCGAGTCAGGGTTTGGCTTCTAGGCTTCACTTTTCCATCCATATCAGATTGGAGCGAGTCAGGGTTTGGCTTCTAGACTTCATGTTTCCATCCATATCAGACTGGAACGAGTCAGGGTTTGGCTTCTAGGCTTCAGTTTTCCATCCATATCAGACTGGAGAGAGTCAGGGTTTGGCTTCTAGGCATTACTTTTCCATCCATATCAGACTGGAGCGAGTCAGAGTTTGGCTTCTAGGCTTCACTTTTCCATCCATGTCAGTCTGGAGCGAGTCAGGGTTTGGCTTCTAGGCTTCAGTTTTCCATCCATATCAGACTGGAGCGAGTCAGGGTTTGGCTTCTAGGCTTCAGTTTTCCATCCATGTCAGTCTGGAGCGAGTCAGGGTTTGGCTTCTAGGCTTCATGTTTCCATCCATGTCAGACTCGAGCAGTCATGTTTTGGCTTCTAGGCTTCATGTTTCCATCCATGTCAGACTGGAGCGAGTCAGAGTTTGGCTTCTAGGCTTCACTTTTCCATCCATATCAGACTGGAGCGAGTCAGGGTTTGGATTCTAGGCTTCACTTTTCCATCCATATCAGACGGGAGCGAGTCAGGGTTTGGCTTCTAGGCTTCATGTTTCCATCCATGTAAGAGTGGAGCGAGTCAGGGTTTGGCTTCTAGGCTTCATTTTTCCAACCATTTCAGACTGGAGCGAGTCAGGGTTTGGCTTCTAGGCTTCACTTTTCCATCCATATCAGACTGGAGCGAGTCAGGGTTTGGCTTATAGGCTTGATGTTTCCATCCATATCAGACTGGAGCGAGTCAGGGTTTGGCTTCTAGGCTTCAGTTTTCCATCCATATCAGAATGGAGCGAGTCAGGGTTTGGCTTCTAGGCTTCACTTTCCCATCCATATCAGAATGGAGCGAGTCAGGGTTTGGCTTCTAGGCTTCAATTTTCCATCCATGTCAGACTGGAGCGAGTCGGGGTTTGGCTTCTAGGCTTCACGTTTCCATCCATGTCAGTCTGGAGCGAGTAAGGGTTTGGCTTCTAGGCTTCAGTTTTCCATCCATATCAGACTGGAGCGAGTCAGGATTTGGCTTCTAGGCTTCACTTTTCCATCCATATCAGACTGGAGCGAGTCAGGGTTTGGCTTCTAGGCTTCACTTTTCCATCCATATCAGAATGGAGCGAGTCAGGGTTTGGCTTCTAGGCTTCACTTTTCCATCCATATCAGACTGGAGCGAGTCAGGGTTTGGCTTCTAGGCTTCATGTTTCCATCCATGTCAGACTAGAGTGAGTCAGGGTTTGGCTTCTAGGCTTCATTTTTCCATCCATATCAGACTGGAGCGAGTCAGGGTTTGGCTTCTAGGCTTCACTTTTCCATCCATATCAGACTGGAGCGATTCAGGATTTGGCTTCTAGGCTTCACGTTTCCATCCATATCAGACTGGAGCGATTCAGGGTTTTGCTTCTAGGCTTCACTTTTCCATCCATATCAGACTGGAGCAAATCAGGGTTTGGATTCTAGGCTTCACTTTTCCATCCATGTAAGACTGTAGCAGTGAGGGTTTGGCTTCTAGGCTTCACTTTTCCATCCATGTCAGACTGGAGCGAGTCAGGGATGGCTTCTAGGCTTCACTTTTCCATCCATGTCAGACTGGAGCAGTCATGATTTGGCTTCTAGGCTTTACTTTTCCATCCATGTCAGACTGGAGCAGTCATGTTTTGGCTTCTAGGCTTCATGTCTCCATCCATGTCAGACTGTAGCAGTCATGTTTTGGCTTCTAGGCTTCATTTTTCCATCCATATCAGACTGGAGCAGTCATGTTTTGGCTTCTAGGCTTCATGTTTCCATCCATGTCAGACTGTAGCAGTCATGTGTTGGCTTCTAGGCTTCATTATTCCATCCATGTCAGACTGGAACAGTCAGGTTTTGGCTTCTAGGCTTCATGTTTCCATCCATGTCAGACTGTAGCAGTCATGTTTTGGCTTCTAGGCTTCATTATTCCATCTATGTCAGACTGGAGCAGTCAGGGTTTGGCTTCTAGGCTTCATGTTTCTATCCATGTCAGACTGGAGCGAGTCTGGGTTTGGCTTCTAGGCTTCATTTTTCTATCCATATCAGACTGGAGTGAGTCAGGGTTTGGCTTCTAGGCTTCACTTTTCCATCCATATCAGACTGGAGAGAGTCAGGGTTTGGCTTCTAGGCTTCACTTTTCCATCCATATCAGACTGGAGCGAGTCAGGGTTTGGATTCTAGGCTTTACTTTTCCATCCATGTCAGTCTGGAGCGAGTCAGGGTTTGGCTTCTAGGCTTCAGTTTTCCATCCATATCAGACTGGAGCGAGTCAGGGTTTGGCTTCTAGGCTTCAGTTTTCCATCCATGTCAGTCTGGAGCGAGTCAGGGCTTGGCTTCTAGGCTTCATGTTTCCATCCATGTCAGACTGGAGCAGTCATGTTTTGGCTTCTAGGCTTCATGTTTCCATCCATGTCAGACTGGAGCGAGTCAGAGTTTGGCTTCTAGGCTTCACTTTTCCATCCATATCAGACTGGAGCGAGTCAGGGTTTGGATTCTAGACTTCACTTTTCCATCCATATCAGACTGGAGCGAGTCAGGGTTTGGCTTCTAGGCTTCATTTTTCCAACCATTTCAGACTGGAGCGAGTCAGGGTTTGGCTTCTAGGCTTCACTTTTCCATCCATATCAGACTGGAGAGAGTCAGGGTTTGGCTTCTAGGCTTGATGTTTCCATCCATATCAGACTGGAGCGAGTCAGGGTTTGATTCTAGGCTTCAGTTTTCCATCCATATCAGAATGGAGCGAGTCAGGGTTTGGCTTCTAGGCTTCACTTTCCCATCCATATTAGAATGGAGCGAGTCAAGGTTTGGCTTCTAGGCTTCAATTTTCCATCCATGTCAGACTGTTGCGAGTCAGGGTTTGGCTTCTAGGCTTCACGTTTCCATCCATATCAGACTGGAGCGAGTCAGGGTTTGGCTTCTAGGCTTCACTTTTCCATCCATATCAGACTGGAGCGAGTCAGGGTTTGGCTTCTAGGCTTCACTTTTCCATCCATATCAGAATGGAGCGAGTCAGGGTTTGGCTTCTAGGCTTCACTTTTCCATCCATATCAGACTGGAGCGAGTCAGGGTTTGGCTTCTAGGCTTCACTTTTCCATCCATATCAGACTGGAGCGATTCAGGATTTGGCTTCTAGGCTTCACGTTTCCATCCATATCAGACTGGAGCGATTCAGGGTTTTGCTTCTAGGCTTCACTTTTCCATCCATATCAGACTGGAGCAAATCAGGGTTTGGATTCTAGGCTTCACTTTTCCATCCATGTAAGACTGTAGCAGTCAGGGTTTGGCTTCTAGGCTTCACTTTTCCATCCATGTCAGACTGGAGCGAGTCAGGGATGGCTTCTAGGCTTCACTTTTCCATCCATGTCAGACTGGAGCAGTCATGATTTGGCTTCTAGGCTTCACTTTTCCATCCATGTCAGACTGGAGCAGTCATGTTTTGGCTTCTATGCTTCATGTCTCCATCCATGTCAGACTGTAGCAGTCATGTTTTGGCTTCTAGGCTTCATTTTTCCATCCATATCAGACTGGAGCAGTCATGTTTTGGCTTCTAGGCTTCATGTTTCCATCCATGTCAGACTGTAGCAGTCATGTGTTGGCTTCTAGGCTTCATTATTCCATCCATGTCAGACTGGAACAGTCATGTTTTGGCTTCTAGGCTTCATGTTTCCATCCATGTCAGACTGTAGCAGTCATGTTTTGGCTTCTAGGCTTCACTTTTCCATCCATATCAGACTGGAGCGAGTCAGGGTTTGGCTTCTAGGCTTCATGTTTCCATCCATGTCAGACTGGAGCGAGTCAGGGTTTGGCTTCTAGGCTTCACTTTTCCATCCATATCAGACTGGAGCGAGTCAGGGTTTGGCTTCTAGGCTTCACTTTTCCATCCATATCAGACTGGAGCGAGTCAGGGTTTGGCTTCTAGGCTTCATGTTTCCATCCATGTCAGACTGGAGCGAGTCAGGGTTTGGCTTCTAGGCTTCACTTTTCCATCCATATCAGACTGGAGTGAGTCAGGGTTTGGCTTCTAGGCTTCACGTTTCCATCCATATCAGACTGTAGCGAGTCATGTTTTGGCTTCTAGGCTTCATTATTCCATCTATGTCAGACTGGAGCAGTCAGGGTTTGGCTTCTAGGCTTGATGTTTCCATCGATATCAGACTGGAGCGAGTCAGGGTTTGATTCTAGGCTTCAGTTTTCCATCCATATCAGAATGGAGCGAGTCAGGGTTTGGCTTCTAGGCTTCACTTTCCCATCCATACTAGAATGGAGCGAGTCAAGGTTTGGCTTCTAGGCTTCAATTTTCCATCCATGTCAGACTGTTGCGAGTCAGGGTTTGGCTTCTAGGCTTCACATTTCCATCCATGTCAGTCTGGAGCGAGTAAGGGTTTGGCTTCTAGGCTTCAGTTTTCCATCCATATCAGACTGGAGCGAGTCAGGGTTTGGCTTCTAGGCTTCACTTTTCCATCCATATCAGACTGGAGCGAGTCAGGGTTTGGCTTCTAGGCTTCACTTTCCCATCCATATTAGAATGGAGCGAGTCAAGGTTTGGCTTCTAGGCTTCAATTTTCCATCCATGTCAGACTGTTGCGAGTCAGGGTTTGGCTTCTAGGCTTCACGTTTCCATCCATGTCAGTCTGGAGCGAGTAAGGGTTTGGCTTCTAGGCTTCAGTTTTCCATCCATATCAGACTGGAGCGAGTCAGGGTTTGGCTTCTAGGCTTCACTTTTCCATCCATATCAGACTGGAGCGAGTCAGGGTTTGGCTTCTAGGCTTCACTTTTCCATCCATATCAGAATGGAGCGAGTCAGGGTTTGGCTTCTAGGCTTCACTTTTCCATCCATATCAGACTGGAGCGAGTCAGGGTTTGGCTTCTAGGCTTCACTTTTCCATCCATATCAGACTGGAGCGATTCAGGATTTGGCTTCTAGGCTTCACGTTTCCATCCATATCAGACTGGAGCGATTCAGGGTTTTGCTTCTAGGCTTCACTTTTCCATCCATATCAGACTGGAGCAAATCAGGGTTTGGATTCTAGGCTTCACTTTTCCATCCATGTAAGACTGTAGCAGTCAGGGTTTGGCTTCTAGGCTTCACTTTTCCATCCATGTCAGACTGGAGCGAGTCAGGGATGGCTTCTAGGCTTCACTTTTCCATCCATGTCAGACTGGAGCAGTCATGTTTTGGCTTCTAGGCTTCACTTTTCCATCCATGTCAGACTGGAGCAGTCATGTTTTGGCTTCTAGGCTTCATGTCTCCATCCATGTCAGACTGTAGCAGTCATGTTTTGGCTTCTAGGCTTCATTTTTCCATCCATATCAGACTGGAGCAGTCATGTTTTGGCTTCTAGGCTTCATGTTTCCATCCATGTCAGACTGTAGCAGTCATGTGTTGGCTTCTAGGCTTCATTATTCCATCCATGTCAGACTGGAGCAGTCATGTTTTGGCTTCTAGGCTTCATGTTTCCATCCATGTCAGACTGTAGCAGTCATGTTTTGGCTTCTAGGCTTCACTTTTCCATCCATATCAGACTGGAGCGAGTCAGGGTTTGGCTTCTAGGCTTCATGTTTCCATCCATGTCAGACTGGAGCGAGTCAGGGTTTGGCTTCTAGGCTTCACTTTTCCATCCATATCAGACTGGAGCGAGTCAGGGTTTGGAATCTAGGCTTCACTTTTCCATCCATATCAGACTGGAGCGAGTCAGGGTTTGGCTTCTAGGCTTCATGTTTCCATCCATGTCGGACTGGAGCGAGTCAGGGTTTGGCTTCTAGGCTTCACTTTTCCATCCATATCAGACTGGAGTGAGTCAGGGTTTGGCTTCTAGGCTTCACGTTTCCATCCATATCAGACTGTAGCGAGTCATGTTTTGGCTTCTAGGCTTCATTATTCCATCTATGTCAGACTGGAGCAGTCAGGGTTTGGCTTCTAGGCTTCATGTTTCTATCCATGTCAGACTGGAGCGAGTCAGGGTTTGCCTTCTAGGCTTCACTTTTCTATCCATATCAGACTGGAGTGAGTCAGGGTTTGGCTTCTAGGCTTCACTTTTCCATCCATATCAGATTGAAGAGAGTCAGGGTTTGGCTTCTAGACTTCATGTTTCCATCCATATCAGACTGGAACGAATCAGGGTTTGGCTTCTAGGCTTCAGTTTTCCATCCATATCAGACTGGAGCGAGTCAGGGTTTGGCTTCTAGGCTTCACTTTTCCATCCATGTCAGTCTGGAGCGAGTCAGGGTTTGGCTTCTAGGCTTCAGTTTTCCATCCATATCAGACTGGAGCGAGTCAGGGTTTGGCTTCTAGGCTTCAGTTTCCCATCCATGTCAGTCTGGAGCGAGTCAGGGTTTGGCTTCTAGGCTTCATGTTTCCATCCATGTCAGACTGGAGCAGTCATGTTTTGGCTTCTAGGCTTCATGTTCCCATCCATATCAGACTGTAGCGAGTCAGAGTTTGGCTTCTAGGCTTCACTTTTCAATCCATATCAGACTGGAGCGAGTCAGGGTTTGGATTCTAGGCTTCACTTTTCCATCCATGTAAGACTGGAGCGAGTCAGGGTTTGGCTTCTAGGCTTCATTTTTCCAACCATTTCAGACTGGAGCGAGTCAGGGTTTGGCTTCTAGGCTTCACTTTTCCATCCATATCAGACTGGAGTGAGTCAGGGTTTGGCTTCTAGGCTTCACTTTTCCATCCATATCAGATTGGAGCGAGTCAGGGTTTGGCTTCTAGACTTCAGTTTTCCATCCATATCAGACTGGAGAGAGTCAGGGTTTGGCTTCTAGGCATCACTTTTCCATCCATGTCAGTCTGGAGCGAGTCAGGGTTTGGCTTCTAGGCTTCAGTTTTCCATCCATATCAGACTGGAGCGAGTCAGGGTTTGGCTTCTAGGCTTCAGTTTTCCATCCATGTCAGACTGGAGCAGTCATGTTTTGGCTTCTAGGCTTCATGTTTCCATCCATGTCAGACTGGAGCGAGTCAGAGTTTGGCTTCTAGGCTTCACTTTTCCATCCATATCAGACTGGAGCGAGTCAGGGTTTGGATTCTAGGCTTCACTTTTCCATCCATATCAGACGGGAGCGAGTCAGGGTTTGGCTTCTAGGCTTCATGTTTCCATCCATGTAAGACTGGAGCGAGTCAGAGTTTGGCTTCTAGGCTTCACGTTTCCATCCATATCAGACTGGAGCGAGTCAGGGTTTGGATTCTAGGCTTCACTTTTCCATCCATATCAGACGGGAGCGAGTCAGGGTTTGGCTTCTAGGCTTCATGTTTCCATCCATGTAAGACTGGAGCGAGTCAGGGTTTGGCTTCTAGGCTTCGTTTTTCCAACCATTTCAGACTGGAGCGAGTCAGGGTTTGGCTTCTAGGCTTCACTTCTCCATCCATATCAGACTGGAGCGAGTCAGGGTTTGGCTTCTAGGCTTGATGTTTCCATCCATATCAGACTGGAGCGAGTCAGGGTTTGGCTTCTAGGCTTCAGTTTTCCATCCATATCAGAATGGAGCGAGTCAGGGTTTGGCTTCTAGGCTTCACTTTCCCATCCATATCAGACTGGAGCGAGTCAGGGTTTGGATTCTAGGCTTCACTTTTCCATCCATATCAGACGGGAGCGAGTCAGGGTTTGGCTTCTAGGCTTCATGTTTCCATCCATGTAAGACTGGAGCGAGTCAGGGTTTGGCTTCTAGGCTTCACGTTTCCATCCATATCAGACTGGAGCGAGTCAGGGTTTGGATTCTAGGCTTCACTTTTCCATCCATATCAGACGGGAGCGAGTCAGGGTTTGGCTTCTAGGCTTCATTTTTCCATCCATGTAAGACTGGAGCGAGTCAGGGTTTGGCTTCTAGGCTTGATGTTTCCATCCATATCAGACTGGAGCGAGTCAGGGTTTGGCTTCTAGGCTTCACTTCTCCATCCATATCAGACTAGAGCGAGTCAGGGTTTGGCTTCTAGGCTTGATGTTTCCATCCATATCAGACTGGAGCGAGTCAGGGTTTGGCTTCTAGGCTTCAGTTTTCCATCCATATCAGAATGGAGCGAGTCAGGGTTTGGCTTCTAGGCTTCACGTTTCCATCCATGTCAGTCTGGAGCGAGTAAGGGTTTGGCTTCTAGGCTTCAGTTTTCCATCCATATCAGACTGGAGCGAGTCAGGGTTTGGCTTCTAGGCTTCACTTTTCCATCCATATCAGACTGGAGCGAGTCAGGGTTTGGCTTCTAAGCTTCACTTTTCCATCCATATCAGAATGGAGCGAGTCAGGGTTTGGCTTCTAGGCTTCACTTTTCCATCCATATCAGACTGGAGCGAGTCAGGGTTTGGCTTCTAGGCTTCATGTTTCCATCCATGTCAGACTAGAGTGAGTCAGGGTTTGGCTTCTAGGCTTCATTTTTCCATCCATATCAGACTGGAGCGAGTCAGGGTTTGGCTTCTAGGCTTCACTTCTCCATCCATATCAGACTGGAGCGATTCAGGATTTGGCTTCTAGGCTTCACGTTTCCATCCATATCAGACTGGAGCGATTCAGGGTTTTGCTTCTAGGCTTCACTTTTCCATCCATATCAGACTGGAGCAAATCAGGGTTTGGATTCTAGGCTTCACTTTTCCATCCATGTAAGACTGTAGCAGTCAGGGTTTGGCTTCTAGGCTTCACTTTTCCATCCATGTCAGACTGGAGCGAGTCAGGGATGGCTTCTAGGCTTCACTTTTCCATCCATGTCAGACTGGAGCAGTCATGATTTGGCTTCTAGGCTTCACTTTTCCATCCATGTCAGACTGGAGCAGTCATGTTTTGGCTTCTATGCTTCATGTCTCCATCCATGTCAGACTGTAGCAGTCATGTTTTGGCTTCTAGGCTTCATTTTTCCATCCATATCAGACTGGAGCAGTCATGTTTTGGCTTCTAGGCTTCATGTTTCCATCCATGTCAGACTGTAGCAGTCATGTGTTGGCTTCTAGGCTTCATTATTCCATCCATGTCAGACTGGAACAGTCATGTTTTGGCTTCTAGGCTTCATGTTTCCATCCATGTCAGACTGTAGCAGTCATGTTTTGGCTTCTAGACTTCATTATTCCATCTATGTCAGACTGGAGCAGTCAGGGTTTGGCTTCTAGGCTTCATGTTTCTATCCATGTCAGACTGGAGCGAGTCTGGGTTTGGCTTCTAGGCTTCATTTTTCTATCCATATCAGACTGGAGTGAGTCAGGGTTTGGCTTCTAGGCTTCACTTTTCCATCCATATCAGATTGGAGCGAGTCAGGGTTTGGCTTCTAGACTTCATGTTTCCATCCATATCAGACTGGAACGAGTCAGGGTTTGGCTTCTAGGCTTCAGTTTTCCATCCATATCAGACTGGAGAGAGTCAGGGTTTGGCTTCTAGGCTTCACTTTTCCATCCATATCAGACTGGAGCGAGTCAGGGTTTGGCTTCTAGGCTTCACTTTTCCATCCATGTCAGTCTGGAGCGAGTCAGGGTTTGACTTCTAGGCTTCAGTTTTCCATCCATATCAGACTGGAGCGAGTCAGGGTTTGGCTTCTAGGCTTCAGTATTCCATCCATGTCAGTCTGGAGCGAGTCAGGGTTTGGCTTCTAGGCTTCATGTTTCCATCCATGTCAGACTGGAGCAGTCATGTTTTGGCTTCTAGGCTTCATGTTTCCATCCATGTCAGACTGGAGCGAGTCAGAGTTTGGCTTCTAGGCTTCACTTTTCCATCCATATCAGACTGGAGCGAGTCAGGGTTTGGATTCTAGGCTTCACTTTTCCATCCATATCAGACGGGAGCGAGTCAGGGTTTGGATTCTAGGCTTCATGTTTCCATCCATGTAAGACTGGAGCGAGTCAGGGTTTGGCTTCTAGGCTTCATTTTTCCAACCATTTCAGACTGGAGCGAGTCAGGGTTTGGCTTCTAGGCTTCACTTTTCCATCCATATCAGACTGGAGCGAGTCAGGGTTGGCTTCTAGGCTTGATGTTTCCATCCATATCAGACTGGAGCGAGTCAGGGTTTGGCTTCTAGGCTTCAGTTTTCCATCCATATCAGAATGGAGCAAGTCAGGGTTTGGCTTCTAGGCATCACTTTCCCATCCATATCAGAATGGAGCGAGTCAGGGTTTGGCTTCTAGGCTTCAATTTTCCATCCATGTCAGACTGGAGCGAGTCAGGGTTTGGCTTCTAGGCTTCACGTTTCCATCCATGTCACTCTGGAGCGAGTAAGGGTTTGGCTTCTAGGCTTCAGTTTTCCATCCATATCAGACTGGAGCGAGTCAGGGTTTGGCTTCTAGGCTTCACTTTTCCATCCATATCAGACTGGAGCGAGTCAGGGTTTGGCTTCTAGGTTTCACTTTTCCATCCATATCAGAATGGAGCAAGTCAGGGTTTGGCTTCTAGGCTTCACTTTTCCATCCATATCAGACTGGAGCGAGTCAGGGTTTGGCTTCTAGGCTTCATGTTTCCATCCATGTCAGACTAGAGTGAGTCAGGGTTTGGCTTCTAGGCTTCATTTTTCCATCCATATCAGACTGGAGCGAGTCAGGGTTTGGCTTCTAGGCTTCACTTTTCCATCCATATCAGACTGGAGCGATTCAGGATTTGGCTTCTAGGCTTCACGTTTCCATCCATATCAGACTGGAGCGATTTAGGGTTTTGGTTCTAGGCTTCACTTTTCCATCCATATCAGACTGGAGCAAATCAGGGTTTGGATTCTAGGCTTCACTTTTCCATCCATGTAAGACTGTAGCAGTCAGGGTTTGGCTTCTAGGCTTCACTTTTCCATCTATGTCAGACTGGAGCGAGTCAGGGATGGCTTCTAGGCTTCACTTTTCCATCCATGTCAGACTGGAGCAGTCATGTTTTGGCTTCTAGGCTTCACTTTTCCATCCATGTCAGACTGGAGCAGTCATGTTTTGGCTTCTAGGCTTCATGTCTCCATCCATGTCAGACTGTAGCAGTCATGTTTTGGCTTCTAGGCATCACTTTTCCATCCATATCAGACTGGAGCGAGTCAGGGTTTGGCTTCTAGGCTTCAGTTTTCCATCCATATCAGACTGGAGCGAGTCAGGGTTTGGCTTCTAGGCTTCAGTATTCCATCCATGTCAGTCTGGAGCGAGTCAGGGTTTGGCTTCTAGGCTTCATGTTTCCATCCATGTCAGACTGGAGCAGTCATGTTTTGGCTTCTAGGCTTCATGTTTCCATCCATGTCAGACTGGAGCGAGTCAGAGTTTGGCTTCTAGGCTTCACTTTTCCATCCATATCAGACTGGAGCGAGGCAGGGTTTGGATTCTAGGCTTCACTTTTCCATCCATATCAGACGGGAGCGAGTCAGGGTTTGGCTTCTAGGCTTCATGTTTCCATCCATGTAAGACTGGAGCGAGTCAGGGTTTGGCTTCTAGGCTTCATTTTTCCAACCATTTCAGACTGGAGCGAGTCAGGGTTTGGCTTCTAGGCTTCACTTTTCCATCCATATCAGACTGGAGCGAGTCAGGGTTGGCTTCTAGGCTTGATGTTTCCATCCATATCAGACTGGAGCGAGTCAGGGTTTGGCTTCTAGGCTTCAGTTTTCCATCCATATCAGAATGGAGCAAGTCAGGGTTTGGCTTCTAGGCTTCACTTTCCCATCCATATCAGAATGGAGCGAGTCAGGGTTTGGCTTCTAGGCTTCAATTTTCCATCCATGTCAGACTGGAGCGAGTCAGGGTTTGGCTTCTAGGCTTCACGTTTCCATCCATGTCACTCTGGAGCGAGTAAGGGTTTGGCTTCTAGGCTTCAGTTTTCCATCCATATCAGACTGGAGCGAGTCAGGGTTTGGCTTCTAGGCTTCACTTTTCCATCCATATCAGACTGGAGCGAGTCAGGGTTTGGCTTCTAGGTTTCACTTTTCCATCCATATCAGAATGGAGCAAGTCAGGGTTTGGCTTCTAGGCTTCACTTTTCCATCCATATCAGACTGGAGCGAGTCAGGGTTTGGCTTCTAGGCTTCATGTTTCCATCCATGTCAGACTAGAGTGAGTCAGGGTTTGGCTTCTAGGCTTCATTTTTCCATCCATATCAGACTGGAGCGAGTCAGGGTTTGGCTTCTAGGCTTCACTTTTCCATCCATATCAGACTGGAGCGATTCAGGATTTGGCTTCTAGGCTTCACGTTTCCATCCATATCAGACTGGAGCGATTTAGGGTTTTGGTTCTAGGCTTCACTTTTCCATCCATATCAGACTGGAGCAAATCAGGGTTTGGATTCTAGGCTTCACCTTTCCATCCATGTAAGACTGTAGCAGTCAGGGTTTGGCTTCTAGGCTTCACTTTTCCATCTATGTCAGACTGGAGCGAGTCAGGGATGGCTTCTAGGCTTCACTTTTCCATCCATGTCAGACTGGAGCAGTCATGTTTTGGCTTCTAGGCTTCACTTTTCCATCCATGTCAGACTGGAGCAGTCATGTTTTGGCTTCTAGGCTTCATGTCTCCATCCATGTCAGACTGTAGCAGTCATGTGTTGGCTTCTAGGCTTCATTATTCCTTCCATGTCAGACTGGAACAGTCATGTTTTGGCTTCTAGGCTTCATGTTTCCATCCATGTCAGACTGTATTAGTCATGTTTTGGCTTCTAGGCTTCATTATTCCATCTATGTCAGACTGGAGCGAGTCAGGGTTTGGCTTCTAGGCTTCATGTTTCCATCCATGTCAGACTGGAGCAGTCATGTTTTGGCTTCTAGGCTTCATGTTTCCATCCATGTCAGACTGGAGCGAGTCAGAGTTTGGCTTCTAGGCTTCACTTTTCCATCCATATCAGACTGGAGCGAGTCAGGGTTTGGATTCTAGGCTTCACTTTTCCATCCATATCAGACGGGAGCGAGTCAGGGTTTGGCTTCTAGGCTTCATGTTTCCATCCATGTAAGACTGGAGCGAGTCAGGGTTTGGCTTCTAGGCTTCATTTTTCCAACCATTTCAGAGTGGAGCGAGTCAGGGTTTGGCTTCTAGGCTTCACTTTTCCATCCATATCAGACTGGAGCGAGTCAGGGTTGGCTTCTAGGCTTGATGTTTCCATCCATATCAGACTGGAGCGAGTCAGGGTTTGGCTTCTAGGCTTCAGTTTTCCATCCATATCAGAATGGAGCAAGTCAGGGTTTGGCTTCTAGGCTTCACTTTCCCATCCATATCAGAATGGAGCGAGTCAGGGTTTGGCTTCTAGGCTTCAATTTTCCATCCATGTCAGACTGGAGCGAGTCAGGGTTTGGCTTCTAGGCTTCACGTTTCCATCCATGTCACTCTGGAGCGAGTAAGGGTTTGGCTTCTAGGCTTCAGTTTTCCATCCATATCAGACTGGAGCGAGTCAGGGTTTGGCTTCTAGGCTTCACTTTTCCATCCATATCAGACTGAAGCGAGTCAGGGTTTGGCTTCTAGGTTTCACTTTTCCATCCATATCAGAATGGAGCAAGTCAGGGTTTGGCTTCTAGGCTTCACTTTTCCATCCATATCAGACTGGAGCGAGTCAGGGTTTGGCTTCTAGGCTTCATGTTTCCATCCATGTCAGACTAGAGTGAGTCAGGGTTTGGCTTCTAGGCTTCATTTTTCCATCCATATCAGACTGGAGCGAGTCAGGGTTTGGCTTCTAGGCTTCACTTTTCCATCCATATCAGACTGGAGCGATTCAGGATTTGGCTTCTAGGCTTCACGTTTCCATCCATATCAGACTGGAGCGATTTAGGGTTTTGGTTCTAGGCTTCACTTTTCCATCCATATCAGACTGGAGCAAATCAGGGTTTGGATTCTAGGCTTCACTTTTCCATCCATGTAAGACTGTAGCAGTCAGGGTTTGGCTTCTAGGCTTCACTTTTCCATCTATGTCAGACTGGAGCGAGTCAGGGATGGCTTCTAGGCTTCACTTTTCCATCCATGTCAGACTGGAGCAGTCATGTTTTGGCTTCTAGGCTTCACTTTTCCATCCATGTCAGACTGGAGCAGTCATGTTTTGGCTTCTAGGCTTCATGTCTCCATCCATGTCAGACTGTAGCAGTCATGTGTTGGCTTCTAGGCTTCATTATTCCTTCCATGTCAGTCTGGAACAGTCATGTTTTGGCTTCTAGGCTTCATGTTTCCATCCATGTCAGACTGTATTAGTCATGTTTTGGCTTCTAGGCTTCATTATTCCATCTATGTCAGACTGGAGCAGTCAGGGTTTGGCTTCTAGGCTTCATGTTTCTATCCATGTCAGACTGGAGCGAGTCTGGGTTTGGCTTCTAGGCTTCATTTTTCTATCCATATCAGACTGGAGTGAGTCAGGGTTTGGCTTCTAGGCTTCACTTTTCCATCCATATCAGACTGGAGAGAGTCAGGGTTTGGCTTCTAGGCTTCACTTTTCCATCCATATCAGACTGGAGCGAGTCAGGGTTTGGATTCTAGGCTTCACTTTTCCATCCATATCAGACTGGAGAGAGTCAGGGTTTGGCTTCTAGGCTTCACTTTTCCATCCATATCAGACTGGAGCGAGTCAGGGTTTGGCTTCTAGGTTTCACTTTTCCATCCATATCAGAATGGAGCAAGTCAGGGTTTGGCTTCTAGGCTTCACTTTTCCATCCATATCAGACTGGAGCGAGTCAGGGTTTGGCTTCTAGGCTTCATGTTTCCATCCATGTCAGACTAGAGTGAGTCAGGGTTTGGCTTCTAGGCTTCATTTTTCCATCCATATCAGACTGGAGCGAGTCAGGGTTTGGCTTCTAGGCTTCACTTTTCCATCCATATCAGACTGGAGCGATTCAGGATTTGGCTTCTAGGCTTCACGTTTCCATCCATATCAGACTGGAGCGATTTAGGGTTTTGGTTCTAGGCTTCACTTTTCCATCCATATCAGACTGGAGCAAATCAGGGTTTGGATTCTAGGCTTCACTTTTCCATCCATGTAAGACTGTAGCAGTCAGGGTTTGGCTTCTAGGCTTCACTTTTCCATCTATGTCAGACTGGAGCGAGTCAGGGATGGCTTCTAGGCTTCACTTTTCCATCCATGTCAGACTGGAGCAGTCATGTTTTGGCTTCTAGGCTTCACTTTTCCATCCATGTCAGACTGGAGCAGTCATGTTTTGGCTTCTAGGCTTCATGTCTCCATCCATGTCAGACTGTAGCAGTCATGTGTTGGCTTCTAGGCTTCATTATTCCTTCCATGTCAGACTGGAACAGTCATGTTTTGGCTTCTAGGCTTCATGTTTCCATCCATGTCAGACTGTATTAGTCATGTTTTGGCTTCTAGGCTTCATTATTCCATCTATGTCAGACTGGAGCGAGTCAGGGTTTGGCTTCTAGGCTTCATGTTTCCATCCATGTCAGACTGGAGCAGTCATGTTTTGGCTTCTAGGCTTCATGTTTCCATCCATGTCAGACTGGAGCGAGTCAGAGTTTGGCTTCTAGGCTTCACTTTTCCATCCATATCAGACTGGAGCGAGTCAGGGTTTGGATTCTAGGCTTCACTTTTCCATCCATATCAGACGGGAGCGAGTCAGGGTTTGGCTTCTAGGCTTCATGTTTCCATCCATGTAAGACTGGAGCGAGTCAGGGTTTGGCTTCTAGGCTTCATTTTTCCAACCATTTCAGACTGGAGCGAGTCAGGGTTTGGCTTCTAGGCTTCACTTTTCCATCCATATCAGACTGGAGCGAGTCAGGGTTGGCTTCTAGGCTTGATGTTTCCATCCATATCAGACTGGAGCGAGTCAGGGTTTGGCTTCTAGGCTTCAGTTTTCCATCCATATCAGAATGGAGTAAGTCAGGGTTTGGCTTCTAGGCTTCACTTTCCCATCCATATCAGAATGGAGCGAGTCAGGGTTTGGCTTCTAGGCTTCAATTTTCCATCCATGTCAGACTGGAGCGAGTCAGGGTTTGGCTTCTAGGCTTCACGTTTCCATCCATGTCACTCTGGAGCGAGTAAGGGTTTGGCTTCTAGGCTTCAGTTTTCCATCCATATCAGACTGGAGCGAGTCAGGGTTTGGCTTCTAGGCTTCACTTTTCCATCCATATCAGACTGGAGCGAGTCAGGGTTTGGCTTCTAGGTTTCACTTTTCCATCCATATCAGAATGGAGCAAGTCAGGGTTTGGCTTCTAGGCTTCACTTTTCCATCCATATCAGACTGGAGCGAGTCAGGGTTTGGCTTCTAGGCTTCATGTTTCCATCCATGTCAGACTAGAGTGAGTCAGGGTTTGGCTTCTAGGCTTCATTTTTCCATCCATATCAGACTGGAGCGAGTCAGGGTTTGGCTTCTAGGCTTCACTTTTCCATCCATATCAGACTGGAGCGATTCAGGATTTGGCTTCTAGGCTTCACGTTTCCATCCATATCAGACTGGAGCGATTTAGGGTTTTGGTTCTAGGCTTCACTTTTCCATCCATATCAGACTGGAGCAAATCAGGGTTTGGATTCTAGGCTTCACTTTTCCATCCATGTAAGACTGTAGCAGTCAGGGTTTGGCTTCTAGGCTTCACTTTTCCATCTATGTCAGACTGGAGCGAGTCAGGGATGGCTTCTAGGCTTCACTTTTCCATCCATGTCAGACTGGAGCAGTCATGTTTTGGCTTCTAGGCTTCACTTTTCCATCCATGTCAGACTGGAGCAGTCATGTTTTGGCTTCTAGGCTTCATGTCTCCATCCATGTCAGACTGTAGCAGTCATGTGTTGGCTTCTAGGCTTCATTATTCCTTCCATGTCAGACTGGAACAGTCATGTTTTGGCTTCTAGGCTTCATGTTTCCATCCATGTCAGACTGTATTAGTCATGTTTTGGCTTCTAGGCTTCATTATTCCATCTATGTCAGACTGGAGCAGTCAGGGTTTGGCTTCTAGGCTTCATGTTTCTATCCATGTCAGACTGGAGCGAGTCTGGGTTTGGCTTCTAGGCTTCATTTTTCTATCCATATCAGACTGGAGTGAGTCAGGGTTTGGCTTCTAGGCTTCACTTTTCCATCCATATCAGACTGGAGAGAGTCAGGGTTTGGCTTCTAGGCTTCACTTTTCCATCCATATCAGACTGGAGCGAGTCAGGGTTTGGATTCTAGGCTTTACTTTTCCATCCATGTCAGTCTGGAGCGAGTCAGGGTTTGGGTTCTAGGCTTCAGTTTTCCATCCATATCAGACTGGAGCGAGTCAGGGTTTGGCTTCTAGGCTTCAGTTTTCCATCCATGTCAGTCTGGAGCGAGTCAGGCTTTGGCTTCTAGGCTTCATGTTTCCATCCATGTCAGACTGGAGCAGTCATGTTTTGGCTTCTAGGCTTCATGTTTCCATCCATGTCAGACTGGAGCGAGTCAGAGTTTGGCTTCTAGGCTTCACTTTTCCATCCATATCAGAATGGAGCGAGTCAGGGTTTGGATTCTAGACTTCACTTTTCCATCCATATCAGACTGGAGCGAGTCAGGGTTTGGCTTCTAGGCTTCATTTTTCCAACCATTTCAGACTGGAGCGAGTCAGGGTTTGGCTTCTAGGCTTCACTTTTCCATCCATATCAGACTGGAGAGAGTCAGGGTTTGGCTTCTAGGCTTGATGTTTCCATCCATATCAGACTGGAGCGAGTCAGGGTTTGATTCTAGGCTTCAGTTTTCCATCCATATCAGAATGGAGCGAGTCAGGGTTTGGCTTCTAGGCTTCACTTTCCCATCCATATTAGAATGGAGCGAGTCAAGGTTTGGCTTCTAGGCTTCAATTTTCCATCCATGTCAGACTGTTGCGAGTCAGGGTTTGGCTTCTAGGCTTCACGTTTCCATCCATGTCAGTCTGGAGCGAGTAAGGGTTTGGCTTCTAGGCTTCAGTTTTCCATCCATATCAGACTGGAGCGAGTCAGGGTTTGGCTTCTAGGCTTCACTTTTCCATCCATATCAGACTGGAGCGAGTCAGGGTTTGGCTTCTAGGCTTCACTTTTCCATCCATATCAGAATGGAGCGAGTCAGGGTTTGGCTTCTAGGCTTCACTTTTCCATCCATATCAGACTGGAGCGAGTCAGGGTTTGGCTTCTAGGCTTCACTTTTCCATCCATATCAGACTGGAACGATTCAGGATTTGGCTTCTAGGCTTCACGTTTCCATCCATATCAGACTGGAGCGATTCAGGGTTTTGCTTCTAGGCTTCACTTTTCCATCCATATCAGACTGGAGCAAATCAGGGTTTGGATTCTAGGCTTCACTTTTCCATCCATGTAAGACTGTAGCAGTCAGGGTTTGGCTTCTAGGCTTCACTTTTCCATCCATGTCAGACTGGAGCGAGTCAGGGATGGCTTCTAGGCTTCACTTTTCCATCCATGTCAGACTGGAGCAGTCATGTTTTGGCTTCTAGGCTTCACTTTTCCATCCATGTCAGACTGGGGCAGTCATGTTTTGGCTTCTAGGCTTCATGTCTCCATCCATGTCAGACTGTAGCAGTCATGTTTTGGCTTCTAGGCTTCATTTTTCCATCCATATCAGACTGGAGCAGTCATGTTTTGGCTTCTAGGCTTCATGTTCCCATCCATGTAAGACTGTAGCAGTCATGTGTTGGCTTCTAGGCTTCATTATTCCATCCATGTCAGACTGGAGCAGTCATGTTTTGGCTTCTAGGCTTCATGTTTCCATCCATGTCAGACTGTAGCAGTCATGTTTTGGCTTCTAGGCTTCACTTTTCCATCCATATCAGACTGGAGCGAGTCAGGGTTTGGCTTCTAGGCTTCATGTTTCCATCCATGTCAGACTGGAGCGAGTCAGGGTTTGGCTTCTAGGCTTCACTTTTCCATCCATATCAGACTGGAGCGAGTCAGGGTTTGGCTTCTAGGCTTCACTTTTCCATCCATATCAGACTGGAGCGAGTCAGGGTTTGGCTTCTAGGCTTCATGTTTCCATCCATGTCAGACTGGAGCGAGTCAGGGTTTGGCTTCTAGGCTTCACTTTTCCATCCATATCAGACTGGAGTGAGTCAGGGTTTGGCTTCTAGGCTTCACGTTTCCATCCATATCAGACTGTAGCGAGTCATGTTTTGGCTTCTAGGCTTCATTATTCCATCTATGTCAGACTGGAGCAGTCAGGGTTTGGCTTCTAGGCTTCATGTTTCTATCCATGTCAGACTGGAGCGAGTCAGGGTTTGGCTTCTAGGCTTCATTTTTCTATCCATATCAGACTGGAGTGAGTCAGGGTTTGGCTTCTAGGCTTCACTTTTCCATCCATATCAGATTGGAGCGAGTCAGGGTTTGGCTTCTAGACTTCATGTTTCCATCCATATCAGACTGGAACGAGTCAGGGTTTGGCTTCTAGGCTTCAGTTTTAAATCCATATCAGACTGGAGCGAGTCAGGGTTTGGCTTCTAGGCTTCACTTTTCCATCCATGTCAGTCTGGAGCGAGTCAGGGTTTGGCTTCTAGGCTTCAGTTTTCCATCCATATCAGACTGGAGCGAGTCAGGGTTTGGCTTCTAGGCTTCAGTTTTCCATCCATGTCAGACTGGAGCAGTCATGTTTTGGCTTCTAGGCTTCATGTTTCCATCCATGTCAGACTGGAGCGAGTCAGAGTTTGGCTTCTAGGCTTCACTTTTCAATCCATATCAGACTGGAGCGAGTCAGGGTTTGGATTCTAGGCTTCACTTTGCCATCCATGTAAGACTGGAGCGAGTCAGGGTTTGGCTTCTAGGCTTCATTTTTCCAACCATTTCAGACTGGAGCGAGTCAGGGTTTGGCTTCTAGGCTTCACTTTTCCATCCATATCAGACTGGAGTGAGTCAGGGTTTGGCTTCTAGGCTTCACTTTTCCATCCATATCAGATTGGAGCGAGTCAGGGTTTGGCTTCTAGACTTCAGTTTTCCATCCATATCAGACTGGAGAGAGTCAGGGTTTGGCTTCTAGGCATCACTTTTCCATCCATGTCAGTCTGGAGCGAGTCAGGGTTTGGCTTCTAGGCTTCAGTTTTCCATCCATATCAGACTGGAGCGAGTCAGGGTTTGGCTTCTAGGCTTCAGTTTTCCATCCATGTCAGACTGGAGCAGTCATGTTTTGGCTTCTAGGCTTCATGTTTCCATCCATGTCAGACTGGAGCAGTCATGTTTTGGCTTCTAGGCTTCATGTCTCCATCCATGTCAGACTGTAGCAGTCATGTGTTGGCTTCTAGGCTTCATTATTCCTTCCATGTCAGACTGGAACAGTCATGTTTTGGCTTCTAGGCTTCATGTTTCCATCCATGTCAGACTGTATTAGTCATGTTTTGGCTTCTAGGCTTCATTATTCCATCTATGTCAGACTGGAGCGAGTCAGGGTTTGGCTTCTAGGCTTCATGTTTCCATCCATGTCAGACTGGAGCAGTCATGTTTTGGCTTCTAGGCTTCATGTTTCCATCCATGTCAGACTGGAGCGAGTCAGAGTTTGGCTTCTAGGCTTCACTTTTCCATCCATATCAGACTGGAGCGAGTCAGGGTTTGGATTCTAGGCTTCACTTTTCCATCCATATCAGACGGGAGCGAGTCAGGGTTTGGCTTCTAGGCTTCATGTTTCCATCCATGTAAGACTGGAGCGAGTCAGGGTTTGGCTTCTAGGCTTCATTTTTCCAACCATTTCAGACTGGAGCGAGTCAGGGTTTGGCTTCTAGGCTTCACTTTTCCATCCATATCAGACTGGAGCGAGTCAGGGTTGGCTTCTAGGCTTGATGTTTCCATCCATATCAGACTGGAGCGAGTCAGGGTTTGGCTTCTAGGCTTCAGTTTTCCATCCATATCAGAATGGAGCAAGTCAGGGTTTGGCTTCTAGGCTTCACTTTCCCATCCATATCAGAATGGAGCGAGTCAGGGTTTGGCTTCTAGGCTTCAATTTTCCATCCATGTCAGACTGGAGCGAGTCAGGGTTTGGCTTCTAGGCTTCACGTTTCCATCCATGTCACTCTGGAGCGAGTAAGGGTTTGGCTTCTAGGCTTCAGTTTTCCATCCATATCAGACTGGAGCGAGTCAGGGTTTGGCTTCTAGGCTTCACTTTTCCATCCATATCAGACTGGAGCGAGTCAGGGTTTGGCTTCTAGGTTTCACTTTTCCATCCATATCAGAATGGAGCAAGTCAGGGTTTGGCTTCTAGGCTTCACTTTTCCATCCATATCAGACTGGAGCGAGTCAGGGTTTGGCTTCTAGGCTTCATGTTTCCATCCATGTCAGACTAGAGTGAGTCAGGGTTTGGCTTCTAGGCTTCATTTTTCCATCCATATCAGACTGGAGCGAGTCAGGGTTTGGCTTCTAGGCTTCACTTTTCCATCCATATCAGACTGGAGCGATTCAGGATTTGGCTTCTAGGCTTCACGTTTCCATCCATATCAGACTGGAGCGATTTAGGGTTTTGGTTCTAGGCTTCACTTTTCCATCCATATCAGACTGGAGCAAATCAGGGTTTGGATTCTAGGCTTCACTTTTCCATCCATGTAAGACTGTAGCAGTCAGGGTTTGGCTTCTAGGCTTCACTTTTCCATCTATGTCAGACTGGAGCGAGTCAGGGATGGCTTCTAGGCTTCACTTTTCCATCCATGTCAGACTGGAGCAGTCATGTTTTGGCTTCTAGGCTTCACTTTTCCATCCATGTCAGACTGGAGCAGTCATGTTTTGGCTTCTAGGCTTCATGTCTCCATCCATGTCAGACTGTAGCAGTCATGTGTTGGCTTCTAGGCTTCATTATTCCTTCCATGTCAGACTGGAACAGTCATGTTTTGGCTTCTAGGCTTCATGTTTCCATCCATGTCAGACTGTATTAGTCATGTTTTGGCTTCTAGGCTTCATTATTCCATCTATGTCAGACTGGAGCAGTCAGGGTTTGGCTTCTAGGCTTCATGTTTCTATCCATGTCAGACTGGAGCGAGTCTGGGTTTGGCTTCTAGGCTTCATTTTTCTATCCATATCAGACTGGAGTGAGTCAGGGTTTGGCTTCTAGGCTTCACTTTTCCATCCATATCAGACTGGAGAGAGTCAGGGTTTGGCTTCTAGGCTTCACTTTTCCATCCATATCAGACTGGAGCGAGTCAGGGTTTGGATTCTAGGCTTTACTTTTCCATCCATGTCAGTCTGGAGCGAGTCAGGGTTTGGCTTCTAGGCTTCAGTTTTCCATCCATATCAGACTGGAGCGAGTCAGGGTTTGGCTTCTAGGCTTCAGTTTTCCATCCATGTCAGTCTGGAGCGAGTCAGGGTTTGGCTTCTAGGCTTCATGTTTCCATCCATGTCAGACTGGAGCAGTCATGTTTTGGCTTCTAGGCTTCATGTTTCCATCCATGTCAGACTGGAGCGAGTCAGAGTTTGGCTTCTAGGCTTCACTTTTCCATCCATATCAGAATGGAGCGAGTCAGGGTTTGGATTCTAGACTTCACTTTTCCATCCATATCAGACTGGAGCGAGTCAGGGTTTGGCTTCTAGGCTTCATTTTTCCAACCATTTCAGACTGGAGCGAGTCAGGGTTTGGCTTCTAGGCTTCACTTTTCCATCCATATCAGACTGGAGAGAGTCAGGGTTTGGCTTCTAGGCTTGATGTTTCCATCCATATCAGACTGGAGCGAGTCAGGGTTTGATTCTAGGCTTCAGTTTTCCATCCATATCAGAATGGAGCGAGTCAGGGTTTGGCTTCTAGGCTTCACTTTCCCATCCATATTAGAATGGAGCGAGTCAAGGTTTGGCTTCTAGGCTTCAATTTTCCATCCATGTCAGACTGTTGCGAGTCAGGGTTTGGCTTCTAGGCTTCACGTTTCCATCCATGTCAGTCTGGAGCGAGTAAAGGTTTGGCTTCTAGGCTTCAGTTTTCCATCCATATCAGACTGGAGCGAGTCAGGGTTTGGCTTCTAGGCTTCACTTTTCCATCCATATCAGACTGGAGCGAGTCAGGGTTTGGCTTCTAGGCTTCACTTTTCCATCCATATCAGAATGGAGCGAGTCAGGGTTTGGCTTCTAGGCTTCACTTTTCCATCCATATCAGACTGGAGCGAGTCAGGGTTTGGCTTCTAGGCTTCACTTTTCCATCCATATCAGACTGGAACGATTCAGGATTTGGCTTCTAGGCTTCACGTTTCCATCCATATCAGACTGGAGCGATTCAGGGTTTTGCTTCTAGGCTTCACTTTTCCATCCATATCAGACTGGAGCAAATCAGGGTTTGGATTCTAGGCTTCACTTTTCCATCCATGTAAGACTGTAGCAGTCAGGGTTTGGCTTCTAGGCTTCACTTTTCCATCCATGTCAGACTGGAGCGAGTCAGGGATGGCTTCTAGGCTTCACTTTTCCATCCATGTCAGACTGGAGCAGTCATGTTTTGGCTTCTAGGCTTCACTTTTCCATCCATGTCAGACTGGGGCAGTCATGTTTTGGCTTCTAGGCTTCATGTCTCCATCCATGTCAGACTGTAGCAGTCATGTTTTGGCTTCTAGGCTTCATTTTTCCATCCATATCAGACTGGAGCAGTCATGTTTTGGCTTCTAGGCTTCATGTTCCCATCCATGTAAGACTGTAGCAGTCATGTGTTGGCTTCTAGGCTTCATTATTCCATCCATGTCAGACTGGAGCAGTCATGTTTTGGCTTCTAGGCTTCATGTTTCCATCCATGTCAGACTGTAGCAGTCATGTTTTGGCTTCTAGGCTTCACTTTTCCATCCATATCAGACTGGAGCGAGTCAGGGTTTGGCTTCTAGGCTTCATGTTTCCATCCATGTCAGACTGGAGCGAGTCAGGGTTTGGCTTCTAGGCTTCACTTTTCCATCCATATCAGACTGGAGCGAGTCAGGGTTTGGCTTCTAGGCTTCACTTTTCCATCCATATCAGACTGGAGCGAGTCAGGGTTTGGCTTCTAGGCTTCATGTTTCCATCCATGTCAGACTGGAGCGAGTCAGGGTTTGGCTTCTAGGCTTCACTTTTCCATCCATATCAGACTGGAGTGAGTCAGGGTTTGGCTTCTAGGCTTCACGTTTCCATCCATATCAGACTGTAGCGAGTCATGTTTTGGCTTCTAGGCTTCATTATTCCATCTATGTCAGACTGGAGCAGTCAGGGTTTGGCTTCTAGGCTTCATGTTTCTATCCATGTCAGACTGGAGCGAGTCAGGGTTTGGCTTCTAGGCTTCATTTTTCTATCCATATCAGACTGGAGTGAGTCAGGGTTTGGCTTCTAAGCTTCACTTTTCCATCCATATCAGATTGGAGCGAGTCAGGGTTTGGCTTCTAGACTTCATGTTTCCATCCATATCAGACTGGAACGAGTCAGGGTTTGGCTTCTAGGCTTCAGTTTTAAATCCATATCAGACTGGAGCGAGTCAGGGTTTGGCTTCTAGGCTTCACTTTTCCATCCATGTCAGTCTGGAGCGAGTCAGGGTTTGGCTTCTAGGCTTCAGTTTTCCATCCATATCAGACTGGAGCGAGTCAGGGTTTGGCTTCTAGGCTTCAGTTTTCCATCCATGTCAGTCTGGAGCGAGTCAGGGTTTGGCTTCTAGGCTTCATAATTCCATCCATGTCAGACTGGAGCAGTCATGTTTTGGCTTCTAGGCTTCATGTTTCCATCCATGTCAGACTGGAGCGAGTCAGAGTTTGGCTTCTAGGCTTCACTTTTCAATCCATATCAGACTGGAGCGAGTCCGGGTTTGGATTCTAGGCTTCACTTTGCCATCCATGTAAGACTGGAGCGAGTCAGGGTTTGGCTTCTAGGCTTCATTTTTCCAACCATTTCAGACTGGAGCGAGTCAGGGTTTGGCTTCTAGGCTTCACTTTTCCATCCATATCAGACTGGAGTGAGTCAGGGTTTGGCTTCTAGGCTTCACTTTTCCATCCATATCAGATTGGAGCGAGTCAGGGTTTGGCTTCTAGACTTCAGTTTTCCATCCATATCAGACTGGAGAGAGTCAGGGTTTGGCTTCTAGGCATCACTTTTCCATCCATGTCAGTCTGGAGCGAGTCAGGGTTTGGCTTCTAGGCTTCAGTTTTCCATCCATATCAGACTGGAGCGAGTCAGGGTTTGGCTTCTAGGCTTCAGTTTTCCATCCATGTCAGACTGGAGCAGTCATGTTTTGGCTTCTAGGCTTCATGTTTCCATCCATGTCAGACTGGAGCGAGTCAGAGTTTGGCTTCTAGGCTTCACTTTTCCATCCATATCAGACTGGAGCGAGTCAGGGTTTGGATTCTAGGCTTCACTTTTCCATCCATATCAGACGGGAGCGAGTCAGGGTTTGGCTTCTAGGCTTCATGTTTCCATCCATGTAAGACTGGAGCGAGTCAGAGTTTGGCTTCTAGGCTTCACTTTTCCATCCATATCAGACTGGAGCGAGTCAGGGTTTGGATTCTAGGCTTCACTTTTCCATCCATATCAGACGGGAGCGAGTCAGGGTTTGGCTTCTAGGCTTCATGTTTCCATCCATGTAAGACTGGAGCGAGTCAGGGTTTGGCTTCTAGGCTTCGTTTTTCCAACCATTTCAGACTGGAGCGAGTCAGGGTTTGGCTTCTAGGCTTCACTTTTCCATCCATATCAGACTGGAGCGAGTCAGGGTTTGGCTTCTAGGCTTGATGTTTCCATCCATATCAGACTGGAGCGAGTCAGGGTTTGGCTTCTAGGCTTCAGTTTTCCATCCATATCAGAATGGAGCGAGTCAGGGTTTGGCTTCTAGGCTTCACTTTCCCATCCATATCAGAATGGAGCGAGTCAGGGTTTGGCTTCTAGGCTTCAATTTTCCATCCATGTCAGACTGGAGCGAGTCAGGGTTTGGCTTCTAGGCTTCACGTTTCCATCCATGTCAGTCTGGAGCGAGTAAGGGTTTGGCTTCTAGGCTTCAGTTTTCCATCCATATCAGACTGGAGCGAGTCAGGGTTTGGCTTCTAGGCTTCACTTTTCCATCCATATCAGACTGGAGCGAGTCAGGGTTTGGCTTCTAGGCTTCACTTTTCCATCCATATCAGAATGGAGCGAGTCAGGGTTTGGCTTCTAGGCTTCACGTTTCCATCCATATCAGACTGGAGCGATTCAGGGTTTTGCTTCTAGGCTTCACTTTTCCATCCATATCAGACTGGAGCAAATCAGGGTTTGGATTCTAGGCTTCACTTTTCCATCCATGTAAGACTGTAGCAGTCAGGGTTTGGCTTCTAGGCTTCACTTTTCCATCCATGTCAGACTGGAGCGAGTCAGGGATGGCTTCTAGGCTTCACTTTTCCATCCATGTCAGACTGGAGCAGTCATGTTTTGGCTTCTAGGCTTCACTTTTCCATCCATGTCAGACTGGAGCAGTCATGGCTTCTAGGCTTCATGTCTCCATCCATGTCAGACTGTAGCAGTCATGTTTTGGCTTCTAGGCTTCATTTTTCCATCCATATCAGACTGGAGCAGTCATGTTTTGGCTTCTAGGCTTCATGTTTCCATCCATGTCAGACTGTAGCAGTCATGTGTTGGCTTCTAGGCTTCATTATTCCATCCATGTCAGACTGGAGCAGTCATGTTTTGGTTTCTAGGCTTCATGTTTCCATCCATGTCAGACTGTAGCAGTCATGTTTTGGCTTCTAGGCTTCACTTTTCCATCCATATCAGACTGGAGCGAGTCAAGGTTTGGCTTCTAGGCTTCATGTTTCCATCCATGTCAGACTGGAGCGAGTCAGGGTTTGGCTTCTAGGCTTCATTTTTCCATCCATATCAGACTGGAGCGAGTCAGGGTTTGGCTTCTAGGCTTCACTTTTCCATCCATATCAGACTGGAGCGAGTCAGGGTTTGGCTTCTAGGCTTCACTTTTCCATCCATATCAGACTGGAGCGAGTCAGGGTTTGGCTTCTAGGTTTCACTTTTCCATCCATATCAGAATGGAGCAAGTCAGGGTTTGGCTTCTAGGCTTCACTTTTCCATCCATATCAGACTGGAGCGAGTCAGGGTTTGGCTTCTAGGCTTCATGTTTCCATCCATGTCAGACTAGAGTGAGTCAGGGTTTGGCTTCTAGGCTTCATTTTTCCATCCATATCAGACTGGAGCGAGTCAGGGTTTGGCTTCTAGGCTTCACTTTTCCATCCATATCAGACTGGAGCGATTCAGGATTTGGCTTCTAGGCTTCACGTTTCCATCCATATCAGACTGGAGCGATTTAGGGTTTTGGTTCTAGGCTTCACTTTTCCATCCATATCAGACTGGAGCAAATCAGGGTTTGGATTCTAGGCTTCACTTTTCCATCCATGTAAGACTGTAGCAGTCAGGGTTTGGCTTCTAGGCTTCACTTTTCCATCTATGTCAGACTGGAGCGAGTCAGGGATGGCTTCTAGGCTTCACTTTTCCATCCATGTCAGACTGGAGCAGTCATGTTTTGGCTTCTAGGCTTCACTTTTCCATCCATGTCAGACTGGAGCAGTCATGTTTTGGCTTCTAGGCTTCATGTCTCCATCCATGTCAGACTGTAGCAGTCATGTGTTGGCTTCTAGGCTTCATTATTCCTTCCATGTCAGACTGGAACAGTCATGTTTTGGCTTCTAGGCTTCATGTTTCCATCCATGTCAGACTGTATTAGTCATGTTTTGGCTTCTAGGCTTCATTATTCCATCTATGTCAGACTGGAGCAGTCAGGGTTTGGCTTCTAGGCTTCATGTTTCTATCCATGTCAGACTGGAGCGAGTCTGGGTTTGGCTTCTAGGCTTCATTTTTCTATCCATATCAGACTGGAGTGAGTCAGGGTTTGGCTTCTAGGCTTCACTTTTCCATCCATATCAGACTGGAGAGAGTCAGGGTTTGGCTTCTAGGCTTCACTTTTCCATCCATATCAGACTGGAGCGAGTCAGGGTTTGGATTCTAGGCTTTACTTTTCCATCCATGTCAGTCTGGAGCGAGTCAGGGTTTGGCTTCTAGGTTTCAGTTTTCCATCCATATCAGACTGGAGCGAGTCAGGGTTTGGCTTCTAGGCTTCAGTTTTCCATCCATGTCAGTCTGGAGCGAGTCAGGGTTTGGCTTCTAGGCTTCATGTTTCCATCCATGTCAGACTGGAGCAGTCATGTTTTGGCTTCTAGGCTTCATGTTTCCATCCATGTCAGACTGGAGCGAGTCAGAGTTTGGCTTCTAGGCTTCACTTTTCCATCCATATCAGAATGGAGCGAGTCAGGGTTTGGATTCTAGACTTCACTTTTCCATCCATATCAGACTGGAGCGAGTCAGGGTTTGGCTTCTAGGCTTCATTTTTCCAACCATTTCAGACTGGAGCGAGTCAGGGTTTGGCTTCTAGGCTTCACTTTTCCATCCATATCAGACTGGAGAGAGTCAGGGTTTGGCTTCTAGGCTTGATGTTTCCATCCATATCAGACTGGAGCGAGTCAGGGTTTGATTCTAGGCTTCAGTTTTCCATCCATATCAGAATGGAGCGAGTCAGGGTTTGGCTTCTAGGCTTCACTTTCCCATCCATATTAGAATGGAGCGAGTCAAGGTTTGGCTTCTAGGCTTCAATTTTCCATCCATGTCAGACTGTTGCGAGTCAGGGTTTGGCTTCTAGGCTTCACGTTTCCATCCATGTCAGTCTGGAGCGAGTAAGGGTTTGGCTTCTAGGCTTCAGTTTTCCATCCATATCAGACTGGAGCGAGTCAGGGTTTGGCTTCTAGGCTTCACTTTTCCATCCATATCAGACTGGAGCGAGTCAGGGTTTGGCTTCTAGGCTTCACTTTTCCATCCATATCAGAATGGAGCGAGTCAGGGTTTGGCTTCTAGGCTTCACTTTTCCATCCATATCAGACTGGAGCGAGTCAGGGTTTGGCTTCTAGGCTTCACTTTTCCATCCATATCAGACTGGAACGATTCAGGATTTGGCTTCTAGGCTTCACGTTTCCATCCATATCAGACTGGAGCGATTCAGGGTTTTGCTTCTAGGCTTCACTTTTCCATCCATATCAGACTGGAGCAAATCAGGGTTTGGATTCTAGGCTTCACTTTTCCATCCATGTAAGACTGTAGCAGTCAGGGTTTGGCTTCTAGGCTTCACTTTTCCATCCATGTCAGACTGGAGCGAGTCAGGGATGGCTTCTAGGCTTCACTTTTCCATCCATGTCAGACTGGAGCAGTCATGTTTTGGCTTCTAGGCTTCATTTTTCCATCCATGTCAGACTGGGGCAGTCATGTTTTGGCTTCTAGGCTTCATGTCTCCATCCATGTCAGACTGTAGCAGTCATGTTTTGGCTTCTAGGCTTCATTTTTCCATCCATATCAGACTCGAGCAGTCATGTTTTGGCTTCTAGGCTTCATGTTCCCATCCATGTAAGACTGTAGCAGTCATGTGTTGGCTTCTAGGCTTCATTATTCCATCCATGTCAGACTGGAGCAGTCATGTTTTGGCTTCTAGGCTTCATGTTTCCATCCATGTCAGACTGTAGCAGTCATGTTTTGGCTTCTAGGCTTCACTTTTCCATCCATATCAGACTGGAGCGAGTCAGGGTTTGGCTTCTAGGCTTCATGTTTCCATCCATGTCAGACTGGAGCGAGTCAGGGTTTGGCTTCTAGGCTTCACTTTTCCATCCATATCAGACTGGAGCGAGTCAGGGTTTGGCTTCTAGGCTTCACTTTTCCATCCATATCAGACTGGAGCGAGTCAGGGTTTGGCTTCTAGGCTTCATGTTTCCATCCATGTCAGACTGGAGCGAGTCAGGGTTTGGCTTCTAGGCTTCACTTTTCCATCCATATCAGACTGGAGTGAGTCAGGGTTTGGCTTCTAGGCTTCACGTTTCCATCCATATCAGACTGTAGCGAGTCATGTTTTGGCTTCTAGGCTTCATTATTCCATCTATGTCAGACTGGAGCAGTCAGGGTTTGGCTTCTAGGCTTCATGTTTCTATCCATGTCAGACTGGAGCGAGTCAGGGTTTGGCTTCTAGGCTTCATTTTTCTATCCATATCAGACTGGAGTGAGTCAGGGTTTGGCTTCTAGGCTTCACTTTTCCATCCATATCAGATTGGAGCGAGTCAGGGTTTGGCTTCTAGACTTCATGTTTCCATCCATATCAGACTGGAACGAGTCAGGGTTTGGCTTCTAGGCTTCAGTTTTAAATCCATATCAGACTGGAGCGAGTCAGGGTTTGGCTTCTAGGCTTCACTTTTCCATCCATGTCAGTCTGGAGCGAGTCAGGGTTTGGCTTCTAGGCTTCAGTTTTCCATCCATATCAGACTGGAGCGAGTCAGGGTTTGGCTTCTAGGCTTCAGTTTTCCATCCATGTCAGTCTGGAGCGAGTCAGGGTTTGGCTTCTAGGCTTCATGTTTCCATCCATGTCAGACTGGAGCAGTCATGTTTTGGCTTCTAGGCTTCATGTTTCCATCCATGTCAGACTGGAGCGAGTCAGAGTTTGGCTTCTAGGCTTCACTTTTCAATCCATATCAGACTGGAGCGAGTCAGGGTTTGGATTCTAGGCTTCACTTTGCCATCCATGTAAGACTGGAGCGAGTCAGGGTTTGGCTTCTAGGCTTCATTTTTCCAACCATTTCAGACTGGAGCGAGTCAGGGTTTGGCTTCTAGGCTTCACTTTTCCATCCATATCAGACTGGAGTGAGTCAGGGTTTGGCTTCTAGGCTTCACTTTTCCATCCATATCAGATTGGAGCGAGTCAGGGTTTGGCTTCTAGACTTCAGTTTTCCATCCATATCAGACTGGAGAGAGTCAGGGTTTGGCTTCTAGGCATCACTTTTCCATCCATGTCAGTCTGGAGCGAGTCAGGGTTTGGCTTCTAGGCTTCAGTTTTCCATCCATATCAGACTGGAGCGAGTCAGGGTTTGGCTTCTAGGCTTCAGTTTTCCATCCATGTCAGACTGGAGCAGTCATGTTTTGGCTTCTAGGCTTCATGTTTCCATCCATGTCAGACTGGAGCGAGTCAGAGTTTGGCTTCTAGGCTTCACTTTTCCATCCATATCAGACTGGAGCGAGTCAGGGTTTGGATTCTAGGCTTCACTTTTCCATCAATATCAGACGGGAGCGAGTCAGGGTTTGGCTTCTAGGCTTCATGTTTCCATCCATGTAAGACTGGAGCGAGTCAGAGTTTGGCTTCTAGGCTTCACTTTTCCATCCATATCAGACTGGAGCGAGTCAGGGTTTGGATTCTAGGCTTCACTTTTCCATCCATATCAGACGGGAGCGAGTCAGGGTTTGGCTTCTAGGCTTCATGTTTCCATCCATGTAAGACTGGAGCGAGTCAGGGTTTGGCTTCTAGGCTTCGTTTTTCCAACCATTTCAGACTGGAGCGAGTCAGGGTTTGGCTTCTAGGCTTCACTTTTCCATCCATATCAGACTGGAGCGAGTCAGGGTTTGGCTTCTAGGCTTGATGTTTCCATCCATATCAGACTGGAGCGAGTCAGGGTTTGGCTTCTAGGCTTCAGTTTTCCATCCATATCAGAATGGAGCGAGTCAGGGTTTGGCTTCTAGGCTTCACTTTCCCATCCATATCAGAATGGAGCGAGTCAGGGTTTGGCTTCTAGGCTTCAATTTTCCATCCATGTCAGACTGGAGCGAGTCAGGGTTTGGCTTCTAGGCTTCACGTTTCCATCCATGTCAGTCTGGAGCGAGTAAGGGTTTGGCTTCTAGGCTTCAGTTTTCCATCCATATCAGACTGGAGCGAGTCAGGGTTTGGCTTCTAGGCTTCACTTTTCCATCCATATCAGACTGGAGCGAGTCAGGGTTTGGCTTCTAGGCTTCACTTTTCCATCCATATCAGAATGGAGCGAGTCAGGGTTTGGCTTCTAGGCTTCACTTTTCCATCCATATCAGACTGGAGCGAGTCAGGGTTTGGCTTCTAGGCTTCACTTTTCCATCCATATCAGACTGGAGCGATTCAGGATTTGGCTTCTAGGCTTCACGTTTCCATCCAAATCAGACTGGAGCGATTCAGGGTTTTGCTTCTAGGCTTCACTTTTCCATCCATATCAGACTGGAGCAAATCAGGGTTTGGATTCTAGGCTTCACTTTTCCATCCATGTAAGACTGTAGCAGTCAGGGTTTGGCTTCTAGGCTTCACTTTTCCATCCATGTCAGACTGGAGCGAGTCAGGGATGGCTTCTAGGCTTCACTTTTCCATCCATGTCAGACTGGAGCAGTCATGTTTTGGCTTCTAGGCTTCACTTTTCCATCCATGTCAGACTGGAGCAGTCATGGCTTCTAGGCTTCATGTCTCCATCCATGTCAGACTGTAGCAGTCATGTTTTGGCTTCTAGGCTTCATTTTTCCATCCATATCAGACTGGAGCAGTCATGTTTTGGCTTCTAGGCTTCATGTTTCCATCCATGTCAGACTGTAGCAGTCATGTGTTGGCTTCTAGGCTTCATTATTCCATCCATGTCAGACTGGAGCAGTCATGTTTTGGCTTCTAGGCTTCATGTTTCCATCCATGTCAGACTGTAGCAGTCATGTTTTGGCTTCTAGGCTTCACTTTTCCATCCATATCAGACTGGAGCGAGTCAGGGTTTGGCTTCTAGGCTTCATGTTTCCATCCATGTCAGACTGGAGCGAGTCAGGGTTTGGCTTCTAGGCTTCATTTTTCCATCCATATCAGACTGGAGCGAGTCAGGGTTTGGCTTCTAGGCTTCACTTTTCCATCCATATCAGACTGGAGCGAGTCAGGGTTTGGCTTCTAGGCTTCATGTTTCCATCCATGTCAGACTGGAGCGAGTCAGGGTTTGGCTTCTAGGCTTCACTTTTCCATCCATATCAGACTGGAGTGAGTCAGGGTTTGGCTTCTAGGCTTCACGTTTCCATCCATATCAGACTGTAGCGAGTCATGTTTTGGCTTCTAGGCTTCATTATTCCATTTATGTCAGACTGGAGCAGTCAGGGTTTGGCTTCTAGGCTTCATGTTTCTATCCATGTCAGACTGGAGCGAGTCAGGGTTTGGCTTCTAGGCTTCATTTTTCTATCCATATCAGACTGGAGTGAGTCAGGGTTTGGCTTCTAGGCTTCACTTTTCCATCCATATCAGATTGGAGCGAGTCAGGGTTTGGCTTCTAGACTTCATGTTTCCATCCATATCAGACTGGAACGAGTCAGGGTTTGGCTTCTAGGCTTCAGTTTTCCATCCATATCAGACTGGAGCGAGTCAGGGTTTGGCTTCTAGGCTTCACTTTTCCATCCATGTCAGTCTGGAGCGAGTCAGGGTTTGGCTTCTAGGCTTCAGTTTTCCATCGATATCAGACTGGAGCGAGTCAGGGTTTGACTTCTAGGCTTCAGTTTTCCATCCATGTCAGTCTGGAGCGAGTCAGGGTTTGGCTTCTAGGCTTCATGTTTCCATTCATGTCAGACTGGAGCAGTCATGTTTTGGCTTCTAGGCTTCATGTTTCCATCCATGTCAGACTGGAGCGAGTCAGAGTTTGGCTTCTAGGCTTCACTTTTCAATCCATATCAGACTGGAGCGAGTCAGGGTTTGGATTCTAGGCTTAACTTTGCCATCCATGTAAGACTGGAGCGAGTCAGGGTTTGGCTTCTAGGCTTCATTTTTCCAACCATTTCAGACTGGAGCGAGTCAGGGTTTGGCTTCTAGGCTTCACTTTTCCATCCATATCAGACTGGAGTGAGTCAGGGTTTGGCTTCTAGGCTTCACTTTTCCATCCATATCAGATTGGAGCGAGTCAGGGTTTGGCTTCTAGACTTCAGTTTTCCATCCATATCAGACTGGAGAGAGTCAGGGTTTGGCTTCTAGGCATCACTTTTCCATCCATGTCAGTCTGGAGCGAGTCAGGGTTTGGCTTCTAGGCTTCAGTTTTCCATCCATATCAGACTGGAGCGAGTCAGGGTTTGGCTTCTAGGCTTCAGTTTTCCATCCATGTCAGACTGGAGCAGTCATGTTTTGGCTTCTAGGCTTCATGTTTCCATCCATGTCAGACTGGAGCGAGTCAGAGTTTGGCTTCTAGGCTTCACTTTTCCATCCATATCAGACTGGAGCGAGTCAGGGTTTGGATTCTAGGCTTCACTTTTCCATCCATATCAGACGGGAGCGAGTCAGGGTTTGGCTTCTAGGCTTCATGTTTCCATCCATGTAAGACTGGAGCGAGTCAGAGTTTGGCTTCTAGGCTTCACTTTTCCATCCATATCAGACTGGAGCGAGTCAGGGTTTGGATTCTAGGCTTCACTTTTCCATCCATATCAGACGGGAGCGAGTCAGGGTTTGGCTTCTAGGCTTCATGTTTCCATCCATGTTAGACTGGAGCGAGTCAGGGTTTGGCTTCTAGGCTTCGTTTTTCCAACCATTTCAGACTGGAGCGAGTCAGGGTTTGGCTTCTAGGCTTCACTTTTCCATCCATATCAGACTGGAGCGAGTCAGGGTTTGGCTTCTAGGCTTGATGTTTCCATCCATATCAGACTGGAGCGAGTCAGGGTTTGGCTTCTAGGCTTCAGTTTTCCATCCATATCAGAATGGAGCGAGTCAGGGTTTGGCTTCTAGGCTTCACTTTCCCATCCATATCAGAATGGAGCGAGTCAGGGTTTGGCTTCTAGGCTTCAATTTTCCATCCATGTCAGACTGGAGCGAGTCAGGGTTTGGCTTCTAGGCTTCACGTTTCCATCCATGTCAGTCTGGAGCGAGTAAGGGTTTGGCTTCTAGGCTTCAGTTTTCCATCCATATCAGACTGGAGCGAGTCAGGGTTTGGCTTCTAGGCTTCACTTTTCCATCCATATCAGACTGGAGCGAGTCAGGGTTTGGCTTCTAGGCTTCACTTTTCCATCCATATCAGACTGGAGCGAGTCAGGGTTTGGCTTCTAGGCTTCACTTTTCCATCCATATCAGAATCGAGCGAGTCAGGGTTTGGCTTCTAGGCTTCACTTTTCCATCCATGTCAGACTGGAGCAGTCATGTTTTGGCTTCTAGGCTTCATGTCTCCATCCATATCAGACTGGAGCAGTCATGTTTTGGCTTCTAGGCTTCATGTTTCCATCCTTGTCAGACTGTAGCAGTCATGTGTTGGCTTCTAGGCTTCATTATTCCATCCATGTCAGACTGGAGCAGTCATGTTTTGGCTTCTAGGCTTCATGTTTCCATCCATGTCAGACTGGAGCAGTCACGGTTTGGCTTCTAGGCTTCATTATTCCATCTATGTCAGACTGGAGCAGTCAGGGTTTGGCTTCTAGGCTTCATTTTTCCATCTATGTCAGACTGGAGCAGTCAGGGTTTGGCTGCTCAACTTCATATTTCCATCCATGTCAGACTGGAGGAGTCAGGGTTGGCTTCTAGGCTTCACTTTCCCATTCATGTCAGACTGGAGCAGTCATGTTTTGGCTTCTAGGCTTCATTTTTCCATCCATATCAGACTGGAGCAAGTCAGGTTTTGGCTTCTAGGCTTCACTTTTCCATCCATATCAGACTGGAGCGAGTCAGGGTTTGGCTTCTAGGCTTCACTTTTCCATCCATATCAGACTGGAGCGAGTCAGGGTTTGGCTTCTAGGCTTCACTTTTCCATCCATGTCAGTCTGGGGCGAGTCAGGGTTTGGCTTCTAGGCTTCAGTTTTTCATCCATATCAGACTGGAGCGAGTCAGGGTTTGGCTTCTAGGCTTCAGTTTTCCATCCATGTCAGTCTGGAGCGAGTCAGGGTTTGGCTTCTAGGCTTTACGTTTCCATCCATGTCAGACTGGAGCAGTCATGTTTTGGCTTCTAGGCTTCATGTTTCCATCCATGTCAGACTGGAGCGAGTCAGAGTTTGGCCTCTAGGCTTCACTTTTCCATCCATATCAGACTGGAGCGAGCCAGGGTTTGGATTCTAGGCTTCACTTTTCCATCCATATCAGACGGGAGCGAGTCAGGGTTTGGCTTCTAGGATTCATGTTTCCATCCATGTAAGACTGGAGCCAGTCAGGGTTTGGCTTCTAGGCTTCATTTTTCCATCCATTTCAGACTGGAGCGAGTCAGGGTTTGGCTTCTAGGCTTCACTTTTCCATCCATATCAGACTGGAGCGAGTCAGGGTTTGGCTTCTGGCTTCATGTTTCCATCCATATCAGACTGGAGCGAGTCAGGGTTTGGCTTCTAGGCTTCAGTTTTCCATCCATATCAGAATGGAGCGAGTCAGGGTTTGGCTTCTAGGCTTCACTTTTCCATCCATATCAGAATGGAGCGAGTCAGGGTTTGGCTTCTAGGCTTCAGTTTTCCATCCATATCAGACGGGAGCGAGTCAGGGTTTGGCTTCTAGGCTTCATGTTTCTATCCATGTCAGACTGGAGCGAGTCAGGGTTTGGCTTCTAGGCTTCATTTTTCTGTCCATATCAGACTGGAGCGAGTCAGGGTTTGGCTTCTAGGCTTCACTTTTCCATCCATATCAGATTGGAGCGAGTCAGGGTTTGGCTTCTAGACTTCATGTTTCCATACATATCAGACTGGAACGAGTCAGGGTTTGGCTTCTAGGCTTCATTATTCCATCTATGTCAGACTGGAGCAGTCAGGGTTTGGCTTCTAGGCTTCATTTTTCCATCTATGTCAGACTGGAGCAGTCAGGGTTTGGCTGCTCAACTTCATATTTCCATCCATGTCAGACTGGAGGAGTCAGGGTTGGCTTCTAGGCTTCACTTTCCCATTCATGTCAGACTGGAGCAGTCATGTTTTGGCTTCTAGGCTTCATTTTTCCATCCATATCAGACTGGAGCAAGTCAGGTTTTGGCTTCTAGGCTTCACTTTTCCATCCATATCAGACTGGAGCGAGTCAGGGTTTGGCTTCTAGGCTTCACTTTTCCATCCATATCAGACTGGAGCGAGTCAGGGTTTGGCTTCTAGGCTTCACTTTTCCATCCATGTCAGTCTGGGGCGAGTCAGGGTTTGGCTTCTAGGCTTCAGTTTTTCATCCATATCAGACTGGAGCGAGTCAGGGTTTGGCTTCTAGGCTTCAGTTTTCCATCCATGTCAGTCTGGAGCGAGTCAGGGTTTGGCTTCTAGGCTTTACGTTTCCATCCATGTCAGACTGGAGCAGTCATGTTTTGGCTTCTAGGCTTCATGTTTCCATCCATGTCAGACTGGAGCGAGTCAGAGTTTGGCCTCTAGGCTTCACTTTTCCATCCATATCAGACTGGAGCGAGCCAGGGTTTGGATTCTAGGCTTCACTTTTCCATCCATATCAGACGGGAGCGAGTCAGGGTTTGGCTTCTAGGATTCATGTTTCCATCCATGTAAGACTGGAGCCAGTCAGGGTTTGGCTTCTAGGCTTCATTTTTCCATCCATTTCAGACTGGAGCGAGTCAGGGTTTGGCTTCTAGGCTTCACTTTTCCATCCATATCAGACTGGAGCGAGTCAGGGTTTGGCTTCTAGGCTTCATGTTTCCATCCATATCAGACTGGAGCGAGTCAGGGTTTGGCTTCTAGGCTTCAGTTTTCCATCCATATCAGAATGGAGCGAGTCAGGGTTTGGCTTCTAGGCTTCACTTTTCCATCCATATCAGAATGGAGCGAGTCAGGGTTTGGCTTCTAGGCTTCAGTTTTCCATCCATATCAGACGGGAGCGAGTCAGGGTTTGGCTTCTAGGCTTCATGTTTCTATCCATGTCAGACTGGAGCGAGTCAGGGTTTGGCTTCTAGGCTTCATTTTTCTGTCCATATCAGACTGGAGCGAGTCAGGGTTTGGCTTCTAGGCTTCACTTTTCCATCCATATCAGATTGGAGCGAGTCAGGGTTTGGCTTCTAGACTTCATGTTTCCATACATATCAGACTGGAACGAGTCAGGGTTTGGCTTCTAGGCTTCAGTTTTCCATCCATATCAGACTGGAGAGAGTCAGGGTTTGGCTTCTAGGCTTCACTTTTCCATCCATATCAGACTGGAGCGAGTCAGGGTTTGGCTTCTAGGCTTCACTTTTCCATCCATGTCAGTCTGGAGCGAGTCAGGGTTTGGCTTCTAGGCTTCAGTTTTCCATCCATATCAGACTGGAGCGAGTCAGGGTTTGGCTTCTAGGCTTCAGTTTTCCATCCATGTCAGTCTGGAGCGAGTCAGGGTTTGGCTTCTAGGCTTCATGTTTCCATCCATGTCAGACTCGAGCAGTCATGTTTTGGCTTCTAGGCTTCATGTTTCCATCCATGTCAGACTGGAGCGAGTCAGAGTTTGGCTTCTAGGCTTCACTTTTCCATCCATATCAGACTGGAGCGAGTCAGGGTTTGGATTCTAGGCTTCACTTTTCCATCCATATCAGACGGGAGCGAGTCAGGGTTTGGCTTCTAGGCTTCATGTTTCCATCCATGTAAGACTGGAGCGAGTCAGGGTTTGGCTTCTAGGCTTCATTTTTCCAACCATTTCAGACTGGAGCGAGTCAGGGTTTGGCTTCTAGGCTTCACTTTTCCATCCATATCAGACTGGAGCGAGTCAGGGTTTGGCTTCTAGGCTTGATGTTTCCATCCATATCAGACTGGAGCGAGTCAGGGTTTGGCTTCTAGGCTTCAGTTTTCCATCCATATCAGAATGGAGCGAGTCAGGGTTTGGCTTCTAGGCTTCACTTTCCCATCCATATCAGAATGGAGCGAGTCAGGGTTTGGCTTCTAGGCTTCAATTTTCCATCCATGTCAGACTGGAGCGAGTCGGGGTTTGGCTTCTAGGCTTCACGTTTCCATCCATGTCAGTCTGGAGCGAGTAAGGGTTTGGCTTCTAGGCTTCAGTTTTCCATCCATATCAGACTGGAGCGAGTCAGGGTTTGGCTTCTAGGCTTCACTTTTCCATCCATATCAGACTGGAGCGAGTCAGGGTTTGGCTTCTAGGCTTCACTTTTCCATCCATATCAGAATGGAGCGAGTCAGGGTTTGGCTTCTAGTCTTCACTTTTCCATCCATATCAGACTTTAGCGAGTCAGGGTTTGGTTTCTAGGCTTCATGTTTCCATCCATGTCAGACTAGAGTGAGTCAGGGTTTGGCTTCTAGGCTTCATTTTTCCATCCATATCAGACTGGAGCGAGTCAGGGTTTGGCTTCTAGGCTTCACTTTTCCATCCATATCAGACTGGAGCGATTCAGGATTTGTCTTCTAGGCTTCACGTTTCCATCCATATCAGACTGGAGCGATTCAGGGTTTTGCTTCTAGGCTTCACTTTTCCATCCATATCAGACTGGAGCAAATCAGGGTTTGGATTCTAGGCTTCACTTTTCCATCCATGTAAGACTGTAGGAGTCAGGGTTTGGCTTCTAGGCTTCACTTTTCCATCCATGTCAGACTGGAGCGAGTCAGGGATGGCTTCTAGGCTTCACTTTTCCATCCATGTCAGACTGGAGCAGTCATGATTTGGCTTCTAGGTTTCACTTTTCCATCCATGTCAGACTGGAGCAGTCATGTTTTGGCTTCTAGGCTTCATGTCTCCATCCATGTCAGACTGTAGCAGTCATGTTTTGGCTTCTAGGCTTCATTTTTCCATCCATATCAGACTGGAGCAGTCATGTTTTGGCTTCTAGGCTTCATGTTTCCATCCATGTCAGACTGTAGCAGTCATGTGTTGGCTTCTAGGCTTCATTATTCCATCCATGTCAGACTGGAACAGTCATGTTTTGGCTTCTAGGCTTCATGTTTCCATCCATGTCAGACTGTAGCAGTCATGTTTTGGCTTCTAGGCTTCATTATTCCATCTATGTCAGACTGGAGCAGTCAGGGTTTGGCTTCTAGGCTTCATGTTTCTATCCATGTCAGACTGGAGCGAGTCTGGGTTTGACTTCTAGGCTTCATTTTTCCATCCATATCAGACTGGAGCGAGTCAGGGTTTGGCTTCTAGGCTTCATGTTTCCATCCATGTAAGACTGGAGCGAGTCAGGGTTTGGCTTCTAGGCTTCATTTTTCCAACCATTTCAGACTGGAGCGAGTCAGGGTTTGGCTTCTAGGCTTCACTTTTCCATCCATATCAGACTGGAGCGAGTCAGGGTTTGGCTTCTAGGCTTGATGTTTCCATCCATATCAGACTGGAGCGAGTCAGGGTTTGGCTTCTAGGCTTCAGTTTTCCATCCATATCAGAATGGAGCAAGTCAGGGTTTGGCTTCTAGGCTTCACTTTCCCATCCATATCAGAATGGAGCGAGTCAGGGTTTGGCTTCTAGGCTTCAATTTTCCATCCATGTCAGACTGGAGCGAGTCAGGGTTTGGCTTCTAGGCTTCACGTTTCCATCCATGTCACTCTGGAGCGAGTAAGGGTTTGGCTTCTAGGCTTCAGTTTTCCATCCATATCAGACTGGAGCGAGTCAGGGTTTGGCTTCTAGGCTTCACTTTTCCATCCATATCAGACTGGAGCGAGTCAGGGTTTGGCTTCTAGGTTTCACTTTTCCATCCATATCAGAATGGAGCAAGTCAGGGTTTGGCTTCTAGGCTTCACTTTTCCATCCATATCAGACTGGAGCGAGTCAGGGTTTGGCTTCTAGGCTTCACTTTTCCATCCATATCAGATTGGAGCGAGTCAGGGTTTGGCTTCTAGACTTCATGTTTCCATCCATATCAGACTGGAACGAGTCAGGGTTTGGCTTCTAGGCTTCAGTTTTCCATCCATATCAGACTGGAGAGAGTCAGGGTTTGGCTTCTAGGTTTCACTTTTCCATCCATATCAGACTGGAGCGAGTCAGGGTTTGGCTTCTAGGCTTCACTTTTCCATCCATGTCAGTCTGGAGCGAGTCAGGGTTTGGCTTCTAGGCTTCAGTTTTCCATCCATGTCAGACTGGAGCAGTCATGTTTTGGCTTCTAGGCTTCATGTTTCCATCCATATCAGACTGGAGCGAGTCAGAGTTTGGCTTCTAGGCTTCAGTTTTCCATCCATATCAGACTGGAGAGAGTCAGGGTTTGGCTTCTAGGCTTCACTTTTCCATCCATATCAGACTGGAGCGAGTCAGGGTTTGGCTTCTAGGCTTCAGTATTCCATCCATGTCAGTCTGGAGCGAGTCAGGGTTTGGCTTCTAGGCTTCATGTTTCCATCCATGTCAGACTGGAGCAGTCATGTTTTGGCTTCTAGGCTTCATGTTTCCATCCATGTCAGACTGGAGCGAGTCAGAGTTTGGCTTCTAGGCTTCACTTTTCCATCCATATCAGACTGGAGCGAGTCAGGGTTTGGATTCTAGGCTTCACTTTTCCATCCATATCAGACGGGAGCGAGTCAGGGTTTGGCTTCTAGGCTTCATGTTTCCATCCATGTAAGACTGGAGCGAGTCAGGGTTTGGCTTCTAGGCTTCATTTTTCCAACCATTTCAGACTGGAGCGAGTCAGGGTTTGGCTTCTAGGCTTCACTTTTCCATCCATATCAGACTGGAGCGAGTCAGGGTTTGGCTTCTAGGCTTGATGTTTCCATCCATATCAGACTGGAGCGAGTCAGGGTTTGGCTTCTAGGCTTCAGTTTTCCATCCATATCAGAATGGAGCAAGTCAGGGTTTGGCTTCTAGGCTTCACTTTCCCATCCATATCAGAATGGAGCGAGTCAGGGTTTGGCTTCTAGGCTTCAATTTTCCATCCATGTCAGACTGGAGCGAGTCAGGGTTTGGCTTCTAGGCTTCACGTTTCCATCCATGTCACTCTGGAGCGAGTAAGGGTTTGGCTTCTAGGCTTCAGTTTTCCATCCATATCAGACTGGAGCGAGTCAGGGTTTGGCTTCTAGGCTTCACTTTTCCATCCATATCAGACTGGAGCGAGTCAGGGTTTGGCTTCTAGGTTTCACTTTTCCATCCATATCAGAATGGAGCAAGTCAGGGTTTGGCTTCTAGGCTTCACTTTTCCATCCATATCAGACTGGAGCGAGTCAGGGTTTGGCTTCTAGGCTTCATGTTTCCATCCATGTCAGACTAGAGTGAGTCAGGGTTTGGCTTCTAGGCTTCCTTTTTCCATCCATATCAGACTGGAGCGAGTCAGGGTTTGGCTTCTAGGCTTCACTTTTCCATCCATATCAGACAGGAGCGATTCAGGATTTGGCTTCTAGGCTTCACGTTTCCATCCATATCAGACTGGAGCGATTTAGGGTTTTGCTTCTAGGCTTCACTTTTCCATCCATATCAGACTGGAGAAAATCAGGGTTTGGATTCTAGGCTTCACTTTTCCATCCATGTAAGACTGTAGCAGTCAGGGTTTGGCTTCTACGCTTCACTTTTCCATCTATGTCAGACTGGAGCGAGTCAGGGATGGCTTCTAGGCTTCACTTTTCCATCCATGTCAGACTGGAGCAGTCATGTTTTGGCTTCTAGGCTTCACTTTTCCATCCATGTCAGACTGGAGCAGTCATGTTTTGGCTTCTAGGCTTCATGTCTCCATCCATGTCAGACTGTAGCAGTCATGTTTTGGCTTCTAGGCTTCATTTTTCCATCCATATCAGACTGGAGCAGTCATGTTTTGGCTTCTAGGCTTCATGTTTCCATCCATGTCAGACTGTAGCAGTCATGTGTTGGCTTCTAGGCTTCATTATTCCATCCATGTCAGACTGGAGCAGTCATGTTTTGGCTTCTAGGCTTCATGTTTCCATCCATGTCAGACTGTGGCAGTCATGTTTTGGCTTCTAGGCTTCATTATTCCATCTATGTCAGACTGGAGCAGTCAGGGTTTGGCTTCTAGGCTTCATTTTTCCATCTATGTCAGACTGGAGCAGTCAGGGTTTGGCTTCTCAACTTCATATTTCCATCCATGTCAGACTGGAGGAGTCAGGGTTGGCTTCTAGGCTTCACTTTCCCATTCATGTCAGACTGGAGCACTCATGTTTTGGCTTCTAGGCTTCATGTTTCCAGCCATGTCAGACTGCAGCGAGTCAGGGTTTGGCTTCTAGGCTTCACTTTTCCATCCATATCAGACTGGAGCGATTCAGGATTTGGCTTCTAGGCTTTACGTTTCCATCCATATCAGACTGGAGCGATTCAGGGTTTTGCTTCTAGGCTTCACTTTTCCATCCATATCAGACTGGAGCAAATCAGGGTTTGGATTCTAGGCTTCACTTTTCCATCCATGTAAGACTGTAGCAGTCAGGGTTTGGCTTCTAGGCTTCACTTTTCCATCCATGTCAGACTGGAGCGAGTCAGGGATGGCTTCTAGGCTTCACTTTTCCATCCATGTCAGACTGGAGCAGTCATGATTTGGCTTCTAGGCTTAACTTTTCCATCCATGTCAGACTGGAGCAGTCATGTTTTGGCTTCTAGGCTTCATGTCTCCATCCATGTCAGACTGTAGCAGTCATGTTTTGGCTTCTAGGCTTCATTTTTCCATCCATATCAGACTGGAGCAGTCATGTTTTGGCTTCTAGGCTTCATGTTTCCATCCATGTCAGACTGTAGCAGTCATGTGTTGGCTTCTAGGCTTCATTATTCCATCCATGTCAGACTGGAACAGTCATGTTTTGGCTTCTAGGCTTCATGTTTCCATCCATGTCAGACTGTAGCAGTCATGTTTTGGCTTCTAGGCTTCATTATTCCATCTATGTCAGACTGGAGCAGTCAGGGTTTGGCTTCTAGGCTTCATGTTTCTATCCATGTCAGACTGGAGCGAGTCTGGGTTTGGCTTCTAGGCTTCATTTTTCTATCCATATCAGACTGGAGTGAGTCAGGGTTTGGCTTCTAGGCTTCACTTTTCCATCCATATCAGATTGGAGCGAGTCAGGGTTTGGCTTCTAGACTTCATGTTTCCATCCATATCAGACTGGAACGAGTCAGGGTTTGGCTTCTAGGCTTCAGTTTTCCATCCATATCAGACTGGAGAGAGTCAGGGTTTGGCTTCTAGGCTTCACTTTTCCATCCATATCAGACTGGAGCGAGTCAGGGTTTGGCTTCTAGGCTTCACTTTTCCATCCATGTCAGTCTGGAGCGAGTCAGGGTTTGGCTTCTAGGCTTCAGTTTTCCATCCATATCAGACTGGAGCGAGTCAGGGTTTGGCTTCTAGGCTTCAGTATTCCATCCATGTCAGTCTGGAGCGAGTCAGGGTTTGGCTTCTAGGCTTCATGTTTCCATCCATGTCAGACTGGAGCAGTCATGTTTTGGCTTCTAGGCTTCATGTTTCCATCCATGTCAGACTGGAGCGAGTCAGAGTTTGGCTTCTAGGCTTCACTTTTCCATCCATATCAGACTGGAGCGAGTCAGGGTTTGGATTCTAGGCTTCACTTTTCCATCCATATCAGACGGGAGCGAGTCAGGGTTTGGCTTCTAGGCTTCATGTTTCCATCCATGTAAGACTGGAGCGAGTCAGGGTTTGGCTTCTAGGCTTCATTTTTCCAACCATTTCAGACTGGAGCGAGTCAGGGTTTGGCTTCTAGGCTTCACTTTTCCATCCATATCAGACTGGAGCGAGTCAGGGTTTGGCTTCTAGGCTTGATGTTTCCATCCATATCAGACTGGAGCGAGTCAGGGTTTGGCTTCTAGGCTTCAGTTTTCCATCCATATCAGAATGGAGCAAGTCAGGGTTTGGCTTCTAGGCTTCACTTTCCCATCCATATCAGAATGGAGCGAGTCAGGGTTTGGCTTCTAGGCTTCAATTTTCCATCCATGTCAGACTGGAGCGAGTCAGGGTTTGGCTTCTAGGCTTCACGTTTCCATCCATGTCACTCTGGAGCGAGTAAGGGTTTGGCTTCTAGGCTTCAGTTTTCCATCCATATCAGACTGGAGCGAGTCAGGGTTTGGCTTCTAGGCTTCACTTTTCCATCCATATCAGACTGGAGCGAGTCAGGGTTTGGCTTCTAGGTTTCACTTTTCCATCCATATCAGAATGGAGCAAGTCAGGGTTTGGCTTCTAGGCTTCACTTTTCCATCCATATCAGACTGGAGCGAGTCAGGGTTTGGCTTCTAGGCTTCATGTTTCCATCCATGTCAGACTAGAGTGAGTCAGGGTTTGGCTTCTAGGCTTCATTTTTCCATCCATATCAGACTGGAGCGAGTCAGGGTTTGGCTTCTAGGCTTCACTTTTCCATCCATATCAGACTGGAGCGATTCAGGATTTGGCTTCTAGGCTTCACGTTTCCATCCATATCAGACTGGAGCGATTTAGGGTTTTGCTTCTAGGCTTCACTTTTCCATCCATATCAGACTGGAGCAAATCAGGGTTTGGATTCTAGGCTTCACTTTTCCATCCATGTAAGACTGTAGCAGTCAGGGTTTGGCTTCTAGGCTTCACTTTTCCATCTATGTCAGACTGGAGCGAGTCAGGGATGGCTTCTAGGCTTCACTTTTCCATCCATGTCAGACTGGAGCAGTCATGTTTTGGCTTCTAGGCTTCACTTTTCCATCCATGTCAGACTGGAGCAGTCATGTTTTGGCTTCTAGGCTTCATGTCTCCATCCATGTCAGACTGTAGCAGTCATGTTTTGGCTTCTAGGCTTCATTTTTCCATCCATATCAGACTGGAGCAGTCATGTTTTGGCTTCTAGGCTTCATGTTTCCATCCATGTCAGACTGTAGCAGTCATGTGTTGGCTTCTAGGCTTCATTATTCCATCCATGTCAGACTGGAGCAGTCATGTTTTGGCTTCTAGGCTTCATGTTTCCATCCATGTCAGACTGTGGCAGTCATGTTTTGGCTTCTAGGCTTCATTATTCCATCTATGTCAGACTGGAGCAGTCAGGGTTTGGCTTCTAGGCTTCATTTTTCCATCTATGTCAGACTGGAGCAGTCAGGGTTTGCCTTCTCAACTTCATATTTCCATCCATGTCAGACTGGAGGAGTCAGGGTTGGCTTCTAGGCTTCACTTTCCCATTCATGTCAGACTGGAGCAGTCATGTTTTGGCTTCTAGGCTTCATGTTTCCAGCCATGTCAGACTGCAGCGAGTCAGGGTTTGGCTTCTAGGCTTCACTTTTCCATCCATGTCAGTCTGGAGCAGTCATGTTTTGGCTTCTAGGCTTCATTTTTCCATCCATATCAGACTGGAGCAAGTCAGGTTTTGGCTTCTAGGCTTCACTTTTCCATCCATATCAGACTGGAGCGAGTCAGGGTTTGGCTTCTAGGCTTCACGTTTCCATCCATATCAGACTGGAGCGAGTCAGGGTTTGGCTTCTAGGCTTCACTTTTCCATCCATGTCAGTCTGGAGCGAGTCAGGGTTTGGCTTCTAGGCTTCAGTTTTTCATCCATATCAGACTGGAGCGAGTCAGGGTTTGGCTTCTAGGCTTCAGTTTTCCATCCATGTCAGTCTGGAGCGAGTCAGGGTTTGGCTTCTAGGCTTCACGTTTCCATCCATGTCAGACTGGAGCAGTCATGTTTTGGCTTCTAGGCTTCATGTTTCCATCCATGTCAGACTGGAGCGAGTCAGAGTTTGGCCTCTAGGCTTCACTTTTCCATCCATATCAGACAGGAGCGAGTCAGGGTTTGGATTCTAGGCTTCACTTTTCCATCCATATCAGACGGGAGCGTGCCAGGGTTTGGCTTCTAGGATTCATGTTTCCATCCATGTAAGACTGGAGCGAGTCAGGGTTTGGCTTCTAGGCTTCATTTTTCCATCCATTTCAGACTGGAGCGAGTCAGGGTTTGGCTTCTAGGCTTCACTTTTCCATCCATATCAGACTGGAGCGAGTCAGGGTTTGGCTTCTAGGCTTCATGTTTCCATCCATATCAGACTGGAGCGAGTCAGGGTTTGGCTTCTAGGCTTCAGTTTTCCATCCATATCAGAATGGAGCGAGTCAGGGTTTGGCTTCTAGGCTTCACTTTTCCATCCATATCAGAATGGAGCGAGTCAGGGTTTGGCTTCTAGGCTTCAGTTTGCCATCCATATCAGACGGAAGCGAGTCAGGGTTTGGCTTCTAGGCTTCATGTTTCTATCCATGTCAGACTGGAGCGAGTCAGGGTTTGGCATTTAGGCTTCATTTTTCTATCCATATCAGACTGGAGTGAGTCAGGGTTTGGCTTCTAGGCTTCACTTTTCCATCCATATCAGATTGGAGCGAGTCAGGGTTTGGCTTCTAGACTTCATGTTTCCATCCATATCAGACTGGAACGAGTCAGGGTTTGGCTTCTAGGCTTCAGTTTTCCATCCATATCAGACTGGAGCAGTCATGTTTTGGCTTCTAGGCTTCACTTTTCCATCCATGTCAGACTGGAGCAGTCATGTTTTGGCTTCTAGGCTTCATGTCTCCATCCATGTCAGACTGTAGCAGTCATGTTTTGGCTTCTAGGCTTCATTTTTCCATCCATATCAGACTGGAGCAGTCATGTTTTGGCTTCTAGGCTTCATGTTTCCATCCATGTCAGACTGTAGCAGTCATGTGTTGGCTTCTAGGCTTCATTATTCCATCCATGTCAGACTGGAGCAGTCATGTTTTGGCTTCTAGGCTTCATGTTTCCATCCATGTCAGACTGTGGCAGTCATGTTTTGGCTTCTAGGCTTCATTATTCCATCTATGTCAGACTGGAGCAGTCAGGGTTTGGCTTCTAGGCTTCATTTTTCCATCTATGTCAGACTGGAGCAGTCAGGGTTTGGCTTCTCAACTTCATATTTCCATCCATGTCAGACTGGAGGAGTCAGGGTTGGCTTCTAGGCTTCACTTTCCCATTCATGTCAGACTGGAGCAGTCATGTTTTGGCTTCTAGGCTTCATGTTTCCAGCCATGTCAGACTGCAGCGAGTCAGGGTTTGGCTTCTAGGCTTCACTTTTCCATCCATGTCAGTCTGGAGCAGTCATGTTTTGGCTTCTAGGCTTCATTTTTCCATCCATATCAGACTGGAGCAAGTCAGGTTTTGGCTTCTAGGCTTCACTTTTCCATCCATATCAGACTGGAGCGAGTCAGGGTTTGGCTTCTAGGCTTCACGTTTCCATCCATATCAGACTGGAGCGAGTCAGGGTTTGGCTTCTAGGCTTCACTTTTCCATCCATGTCAGTCTGGAGCGAGTCAGGGTTTGGCTTCTAGGCTTCAGTTTTTCATCCATATCAGACTGGAGCGAGTCAGGGTTTGGCTTCTAGGCTTCAGTTTTCCATCCATGTCAGTCTGGAGCGAGTCAGGGTTTGGCTTCTAGGCTTCACGTTTCCATCCATGTCAGACTGGAGCAGTCATGTTTTGGCTTCTAGGCTTCATGTTTCCATCCATGTCAGACTGGAGCGAGTCAGAGTTTGGCCTCTAGGCTTCACTTTTCCATCCATATCAGACTGGAGCGAGTCAGGGTTTGGATTCTAGGCTTCACTTTGCCATCCATATCAGACGGGAGCGTGCCAGGGTTTGGCTTCTAGGATTCATGTTTCCATCCATGTAAGACTGGAGCGAGTCAGGGTTTGGCTTCTAGGCTTCATTTTTCCATCCATTTCAGACTGGAGCGAGTCAGGGTTTGGCTTCTAGGCTTCACTTTTCCATCCATATCAGACTGGAGCGAGTCAGGGTTTGGCTTCTAGGCTTCATGTTTCCATCCATATCAGACTGGAGCGAGTCAGGGTTTGGCTTCTAGGCTTCGGTTTTCCATCCATATCAGAATGGAGCGAGTCAGGGTTTGGCTTCTAGGCTTCACTTTTCCATCCATATCAGAATGGAGCGAGTCAGGGTTTGGCTTCTAGGCTTCAGTTTGCCATCCATATCAGACGGAAGCGAGTCAGGGTTTGGCTTCTAGGCTTCATGTTTCTATCCATGTCAGACTGGAGCGAGTCAGGGTTTGGCATTTAGGCTTCATTTTTCTATCCATATCAGACTGGAGTGAGTCAGGGTTTGGCTTCTAGGCTTCACTTTTCCATCCATATCAGATTGGAGCGAGTCAGGGTTTGGCTTCTAGACTTCATGTTTCCATCCATATCAGACTGGAACGAGTCAGGGTTTGGCTTCTAGGCTTCAGTTTTCCATCCATATCAGACTGGAGAGAGTCAGGGTTTGGCTTCTAGGCTTCACTTTTCCATCCATATCAGACTGGAGCGAGTCAGGGTTTCGATTCTAGGCTTTACTTTTCCATCCATGTCAGTCTGGAGCGAGTCAGGGTTTGGCTTCTAGGCTTCAGTTTTCCATCCATATCAGACTGGAGCGAGTCAGGGTTTGGCTTCTAGGCTTCAGTTTTCCATCCATGTCAGTCTGGAGCGAGTCAGGGTTTGGCTTCTAGGCTTCATGTTTCCATCCATGTCAGACTGGAGCAGTCATGTTTTGGCTTCTAGGCTTCATGTTTCCATCCATGTCAGACTGGAGCGAGTCAGAGTTTGGCTTCTAGGCTTCACTTTTCCATCCATATCAGACTGGAGCGAGTCAGGGTTTGGATTCTAGACTTCACTTTTCCATCCATATCAGACTGGAGCGAGTCAGGGTTTGGCTTCTAGGCTTCATTTTTCCAACCATTTCAGACTGGAGCGAGTCAGGGTTTGGCTTCTAGGCTTCACTTTTCCATCCATATCAGACTGGAGCGAGTCAGGGTTTGGCTTCTAGGCTTGATGTTTCCATCCATATCAGACTGGAGCGAGTCAGGGTTTGATTCTAGGCTTCAGTTTTCCATCCATATCAGAATGGAGCGAGTCAGGGTTTGGCTTCTAGGCTTCACTTTCCCATCCATATTAGAATGGAGCGAGTCAAGGTTTGGCTTCTAGGCTTCAATTTTCCATCCATGTCAGACTGTTGCGAGTCAGGGTTTGGCTTCTAGGCTTCACGTTTCCATCCATGTCAGTCTGGAGCGAGTAAGGGTTTGGCTTCTAGGCTTCAGTTTTCCATCCATATCAGACTGGAGCGAGTCAGGGTTTGGCTTCTAGGCTTCACTTTTCCATCCATATCAGACTGGAGCGAGTCAGGGTTTGGCTTCTAGGCTTCACTTTTCCATCCATATCAGAATGGAGCGAGTCAGGGTTTGGCTTCTAGGCTTCACTTTTCCATCCATATCAGACTGGAGCGAGTCAGGGTTTGGCTTCTAGGCTTCACTTTTGCATCCATATCAGACTGGAGCGATTCAGGATTTGGCTTCTAGGCTTCACGTTTCCATCCATATCAGACTGGAGCGATTCAGGGTTTTGCTTCTAGGCTTCACTTTTCCATCCATATCAGACTGGAGCAAATCAGGGTTTGGATTCTAGGCTTCACTTTTCCATCCATGTAAGACTGTAGCAGTCAGGGTTTGGCTTCTAGGCTTCACTTTTCCATCCATGTCAGACTGGAGCGAGTCAGGGATGGCTTCTAGGCTTCACTTTTCCATCCATGTCAGACTGGAGCAGTCATGTTTTGGCTTCTAGGCTTCACTTTTCCATCCATGTCAGACTGGAGCAGTCATGTTTTGGCTTCTAGGCTTCATGTCTCCATCCATGTCAGACTGTAGCAGTCATGTTTTGGCTTCTAGGCTTCATTTTTCCATCCATATCAGACTGGAGCAGTCATGTTTTGGCTTCTAGGCTTCATGTTTCCATCGATGTCAGACTGTAGCAGTCATGTGTCGGCTTCTAGGCTTCATTATTCCATCCATGTCAGACTGGAGCAGTCATGTTTTGGCTTCTAGGCTTCATGTTTCCATCCATGTCAGACTGTAGCAGTCATGTTTTGGCTTCTAGGCTTCACTTTTCCATCCATATCAGACTGGAGCGAGTCAGGGTTTGGCTTCTAGGCTTCATGTTTCCATCCATGTCAGACTGGAGCGAGTCAGGGTTTGGCTTCTAGGCTTCACTTTTCCATCCATATCAGACTGGAGCGAGTCAGGGTTTGGCTTCTAGGCTTCACTTTTCCATCCATGTCAGACTGGAGCGAGTCAGGGTTTGGCTTCTAGGCTTCACTTTTCCATCCATATCAGACTGGAGTGAGTCAGGGTTTGGCTTCTAGGCTTCACGTTTCCATCCATATCAGACTGTAGCGAGTCATGTTTTGGCTTCTAGGCTTCATTATTCCATCTATGTCAGACTGGAGCAGTCAGGGTTTGGCTTCTAGGCTTCATGTTTCTATCCATGTCAGACTGGAGCGAGTCAGGGTTTGGCTTCTAGGCTTCATTTTTCTATCCATATCAGACTGGAGTGAGTCAGGGTTTGGCTTCTAGGCTTCACTTTTCCATCCATATCAGATTGGAGCGAGTCAGGGTTTGGCTTCTAGACTTCATGTTTCCATCCATATCAGACTGGAACGAGTCAGGGTTTGGCTTCTAGGCTTCAGTTTTCCATCCATATCAGACTGGAGCGAGTCAGGGTTTGGCTTCTAGGCTTCACTTTTCCATCCATGTCAGTCTGGAGCGAGTCAGGGTTTGGCTTCTAGGCTTCAGTTTTCCATCCATATCAGACTGGAGCGAGTCAGGGTTTGGCTTCTAGGCTTCAGTTTTCCATCCATGTCAGTCTGGAGCGAGTCAGGGTTTGGCTTCTAGGCTTCATGTTTCCATCCATGTCAGACTGGAGCAGTCATGTTTTGGCTTCTAGGCTTCATGTTTCCATCCATGTCAGACTGGAGCGAGTCAGAGTTTGGCTTCTAGGCTTCACTTTTCAATCCATATCAGACTGGAGCGAGTCAGGGTTTGGATTCTAGGCTTCACTTTCCATCCATGTAAGACTGGAGCGAGTCAGGGTTTGGCTTCTAGGCTTCATTTTTCCAACCATTTCAGACTGGAGCGAGTCAGGGTTTGGCTTCTAGGCTTCACTTTTCCATCCATATCAGACTGGAGTGAGTCAGGGTTTTGCTTCTAGGCTTCACTTTTCAATCCATATCAGATTGGAGCGAGTCAGGGTTTGGCTTCTAGACTTCAGTTTTCCATCCATATCAGACTGGAGAGAGTCAGGGTTTGGCTTCTAGGCTTCACTTTTCCATCCATGTCAGTCTGGAGCGAGTCAGGGTTTGGCTTCTAGGCTTCAGTTTTCCATCCATATCAGACTGGAGCGAGTCAGGGTTTGGCTTCTAGGCTTCAGTTTTCCATCCATGTCAGACTGGAGCAGTCATGTTTTGGCTTCTAGGCTTCATGTTTCCATCCATGTCAGACTGGAGCGAGTCAGAGTTTGGCTTCTAGGCTTCACTTTTCCATCCATATCAGACTGGAGCGAGTCAGGGTTTGGATTCTAGGCTTCACTTTTCCATCCATATCAGACGGGAGCGAGTCAGGGTTTGGCTTCTAGGCTTCATGTTTCCATCCATGTCAGACTGGAGCGAGTCAGAGTTTGGCTTCTAGGCTTCACTTTTCCATCCATATCAGACTGGAGCGAGTCAGGGTTTGGATTCTAGGCTTCACTTTTCCATCCATATCAGACGGGAGCGAGTCAGGGTTTGGCTTCTAGGCTTCATGTTTCCATCCATGTAAGACTGGAGCGAGTCAGGGTTTGGCTTCTAGGCTTCATTTTTCCAACCATTTCAGACTGGAGCGAGTCAGGGTTTGGCTTCTAGGCTTCACTTTTCCATCCATATCAGACTGGAGCGAGTCAGGGTTTGGCTTCTAGGCTTGATGTTTCCATCCATATCAGACTGGAGCGAGTCAGGGTTTGGCTTCTAGGCTTCAGTTTTCCATCCATATCAGAATGGAGCGAGTCAGGGTTTGGCTTCTAGGCTTCACTTTCCCATCCATATCAGAATGGAGCGAGTCAGGGTTTGGCTTCTAGGCTTCAATTTTCCATCCATGTCAGACTGGAGCGAGTCAGGGTTTGGCTTCTAGGCTTCACGTTTCCATCCATGTCAGTCTGGAGCGAGTAAGGGTTTGGCTTCTAGGCTTCAGTTTTCCATCCATATCAGACTGGAGCGAGTCAGGGTTTGGCTTCTAGGCTTCACTTTTCCATCCATATCAGACTGGAGCGAGTCAGGGTTTGGCTTCTAGGCTTCACTTTTCCATCCATATCAGACTGGAGCGAGTCAGGGTTTGGCTTCTAGGCTTCACTTTTCCATCCATATCAGAATGGTGCGAGTCAGGGTTTGGCTTCTAGGCTTCACTTTTCCATCCATGTCAGACTGTAGCAGTCATGGGTTGGCTTCTAGGCTTCATTATTCCATCCATGTCAGACTGGAGCAGTCATGTTTTGGCTTCTAGGCTTCATGTTTCCATCCATGTCAGACTGTAGCAGTCATGTTTTGGCTTCTAGGCTTCATTATTCCATCTATGTCAGACTGGAGCAGTCAGGGTTTGACTTCTAGGCTTCATGTTTCTATCCATGTCAGACTGGAGCGAGTCAGGGTTTGGCTTCTAGGCTTCATTTTTCCATCCATTTCTGACTGGAGCGAGTCAGGGTTTGGCTTCTAGGCTTCACTTTTCCATCCATATCAGACTGGAGCGAGTCAGGGTTTGGCTTCTAGGCTTCATGTTTCCATCCATATCAGACTGGAGCGAGTCAGGGTTTGGCTTCTAGGCTTCAGTTTTCCATCCATATCAGAATGGAGCGAGTCAGGGTTTGGCTTCTAGGCTTCACTTGTCCATCCATATCAGAATGGAGCGAGTCAGGGTTTGGCTTCTAGGCTTCAGTTTTCCATCCATATCAGACGGAAGCGAGTCAGGGTTTGGCTTCTAGGCTTCATGTTTCTATCCATGTCAGACTGGAGCGAGTCAGGGTTTGGCATTTAGGCTTCATTTTTCTATCCATATCAGACTGGAGTGAGTCAGGGTTTGGCTTCTAGGCTTCACTTTTCCATCCATATCAGATTGGAGCGAGTCAGGGTTTGGCTTCTAGACTTCATGTTTCCATCCATATCAGACTGGAACGAGTCAGGGTTTGGCTTCTAGGCTTCAGTTTTCCATCCATATCAGACTGGAGAGAGTCAGGGTTTGGCTTCTAGGCTTCACTTTTCCATCCATATCAGACTGGAGCGAGTCAGGGTTTGGATTCTAGGCTTTACTTTTCCATCCATGTCAGTCTGGAGCGAGTCAGGGTTTGGCTTCTAGGCTTCAGTTTTCCATCCATATCAGACTGGAGCGAGTCAGGGTTTGGCTTCTAGGCTTCAGTTTTCCATCCATGTCAGTCTGGAGCGAGTCAGGGTTTGGCTTCTAGGCTTCATGTTTCCATCCATGTCAGACTGGAGCAGTCATGCTTTGGCTTCTAGGCTTCATGTTTCCATCCATGTCAGACTGGAGCGAGTCAGAGTTTGGCTTCTAGGCTTCACTTTTCCATCCATATCAGACTGGAGCGAGTCAGGGTTTGGATTCTAGACTTCACTTTTCCATCCATATCCGACTGGAGCGAGTCAGGGTTTGGCTTCTAGGCTTCATTTTTCCAACCATTTCAGACTGGAGCGAGTCAGGGTTTGGCTTCTAGGCTTCAGTTTTCCATCCATGTCAGACTGGAGCAGTCATGTTTTGGCTTCTAGGCTTCATGTTTCCATCCATGTCAGACTGGAGCGAGTCAGAGTTTGGCTTCTAGGCTTCACTTTTCCATCCATATCAGACTGGAGCGAGTCAGGGTTTGGATTCTAGGCTTCACTTTTCCATCCATATCAGACGGGAGCGAGTCAGGGTTTGGCTTCTAGGCTTCATGTTTCCATCCATGTCAGACTGGAGCGAGTCAGAGTTTGGCTTCTAGGCTTCACTTTTCCATCCATATCAGACTGGAGCGAGTCAGGGTTTGGATTCTAGGCTTCACTTTTCCATCCATATCAGACGGGAGCGAGTCAGGGTTTGGCTTCTAGGCTTCATGTTTCCATCCATGTAAGACTGGAGCGAGTCAGGGTTTGGCTTCTAGGCTTCATTTTTCCAACCATTTCAGACTGGAGCGAGTCAGGGTTTGGCTTCTAGGCTTCACTTTTCCATCCATATCAGACTGGAGCGAGTCAGGGTTTGGCTTCTAGGCTTGATGTTTCCATCCATATCAGACTGGAGCGAGTCAGGGTTTGGCTTCTAGGCTTCAGTTTTCCATCCATATCAGAATGGAGCGAGTCAGGGTTTGGCTTCTAGGCTTCACTTTCCCATCCATATCAGAATGGAGCGAGTCAGGGTTTGGCTTCTAGGCTTCAATTTTCCATCCATGTCAGACTGGAGCGAGTCAGGGTTTGGCTTCTAGGCTTCACGTTTCCATCCATGTCAGTCTGGAGCGAGTAAGGGTTTGGCTTCTAGGCTTCAGTTTTCCATCCATATCAGACTGGAGCGAGTCAGGGTTTGGCTTCTAGGCTTCACTTTTCCATCCATATCAGACTGGAGCGAGTCAGGGTTTGGCTTCTAGGCTTCACTTTTCCATCCATATCAGACTGGAGCGAGTCAGGGTTTGGCTTCTAGGCTTCACTTTTCCATCCATATCAGAATGGTGCGAGTCAGGGTTTGGCTTCTAGGCTTCACTTTTCCATCCATGTCAGACTGTAGCAGTCATGTGTTGGCTTCTAGGCTTCATTATTCCATCCATGTCAGACTGGAGCAGTCATGTTTTGGCTTCTAGGCTTCATGTTTCCATCCATGTCAGACTGTAGCAGTCATGTTTTGGCTTCTAGGCTTCATTATTCCATCTATGTCAGACTGGAGCAGTCAGGGTTTGACTTCTAGGCTTCATGTTTCTATCCATGTCAGACTGGAGCGAGTCAGGGTTTGGCTTCTAGGCTTCATTTTTCCATCCATTTCAGACTGGAGCGAGTCAGGGTTTGGCTTCTAGGCTTCACTTTTCCATCCATATCAGACTGGAGCGAGTCAGGGTTTGGCTTCTAGGCTTCATGTTTCCATCCATATCAGACTGGAGCGAGTCAGGGTTTGGCTTCTAGGCTTCAGTTTTCCATCCATATCAGAATGGAGCGAGTCAGGGTTTGGCTTCTAGGCTTCACTTTTCCATCCATATCAGAATGGAGCGAGTCAGGGTTTGGCTTCTAGGCTTCAGTTTTCCATCCATATCAGACGGAAGCGAGTCAGGGTTTGGCTTCTAGGCTTCATGTTTCTATCCATGTCAGACTGGAGCGAGTCAGGGTTTGGCATTTAGGCTTCATTTTTCTATCCATATCAGACTGGAGTGAGTCAGGGTTTGGCTTCTAGGCTTCACTTTTCCATCCATATCAGATTGGAGCGAGTCAGGGTTTGGCTTCTAGACTTCATGTTTCCATCCATATCAGACTGGAACGAGTCAGGGTTTGGCTTCTAGGCTTCAGTTTTCCATCCATATCAGACTGGAGAGAGTCAGGGTTTGGCTTCTAGGCTTCACTTTTCCATCCATATCAGACTGGAGCGAGTCAGGGTTTGGATTCTAGGCTTTACTTTTCCATCCATGTCAGTCTGGAGCGAGTCAGGGTTTGGCTTCTAGGCTTCAGTTTTCCATCCATATCAGACTGGAGCGAGTCAGGGTTTGGCTTCTAGGCTTCAGTTTTCCATCCATGTCAGTCTGGAGCGAGTCAGGGTTTGGCTTCTAGGCTTCATGTTTCCATCCATGTCAGACTGGAGCAGTCATGCTTTGGCTTCTAGGCTTCATGTTTCCATCCATGTCAGACTGGAGCGAGTCAGAGTTTGGCTTCTAGGCTTCACTTTTCCATCCATATCAGACTGGAGCGAGTCAGGGTTTGGATTCTAGACTTCACTTTTCCATCCATATCCGACTGGAGCGAGTCAGGGTTTGGCTTCTAGGCTTCATTTTTCCAACCATTTCAGACTGGAGCGAGTCAGGGTTTGGCTTCTAGGCTTCACTTTTCCATCCATATCAGACTGGAGCGAGTCAGGGTTTGGCTTCTAGGCTTGATGTTTCCATCCATATCAGACTGGAGCGAGTCAGGGTTTGATTCTAGGCTTCAGTTTTCCATCCATATCAGAATGGAGCGAGTCAGGGTTTGGCTTCTAGGCTTCACTTTCCCATCCATATTAGAATGGAGCGAGTCAAGGTTTGGCTTCTAGGCTTCAATTTTCCATCCATGTCAGACTGTTGCGAGTCAGGGTTTGGCTTCTAGGCTTCACGTTTCCATCCATGTCAGTCTGGAGCGAGTAAGGGTTTGGCTTCTAGGCTTCAGTTTTCCATCCATATCAGACTGGAGCGAGTCAGGGTTTGGCTTCTAGGCTTCACTTTTCCATCCATATCAGACTGGAGCGAGTCAGGGTTTGGCTTCTAGGCTTCACTTTTCCATCCATATCAGAATGGAGCGAGTCAGGGTTTGGCTTCTAGGCTTCACTTTTCCATCCATATCAGACAGGAGTGAGTCAGGGTTTGGCTTCTAGGCTTCACTTTTCCATCCATATCAGACTGGAGCGATTCAGGATTTGGCTTCTAGGCTTCACGTTTCCATCCATATCAGACTGGAGCGATTCAGGGTTTTGCTTCTAGGCTTTACTTTTCCATCCATATCAGACTGGAGCAAATCAGGGTTTGGATTCTAGGCTTCACTTTTCCATCCATGTAAGACTGTAGCAGTCAGGGTTTGGCTGCTAGGCTTCACTTTTCCATCCATGTCAGACTGGAGCGAGTCAGGGATGGCTTCTAGGCTTCACTTTTCCATCCATGTCAGACTGGAGCAGTCATGTTTTGGCTTCTAGGCTTCACTTTTCCATCCATGTCAGACTGGAGCAGTCATGTTTTGGCTTCTAGGCTTCATGTCTCCATCCATGTCAGACTGTAGCAGTCATGTTTTGGCTTCTAGGCTTCATTTTTCCATCCATATCAGACTGGAGCAGTCATGTTTGGCTTCTAGGCTTCATGTTTCCATCCATGTCAGACTGTAGCAGTCATGTGTTGGTTTCTAGGCTTCATTATTCCATCCATGTCAGACTGGAGCAGTCATGTTTTGGCTTCTAGGCTTCATGTTTCCATCCATGTCAGACTGTAGCAGTCATGTTTTGGCTTCTAGGCATCACTTTTCCATCCATATCAGACTGGAGCGAGTCAGGGTTTGGCTTCTAGGCTTCATGTTTCCATCCATGTCAGACTGGAGCGAGTCAGGGTTTGGCTTCTAGGCTTCACTTTTCCATCCACATCAGACTGGAGCGAGTCAGGGTTTGGCTTCTAGGCTTCACTTTTCCATCCATATCAGACTGGAGCGAGTCAGGGTTTGGCTTCTAGGCTTCATGTTTCCATCCATGTCAGACTGGAGCGAGTCAGGGTTTGGCTTCTAGGCTTCACTTTTCCATCCATATCAGACTGGAGTGAGTCAGGGTTTGGCTTCTAGGCTTCACGTTTCCATCCATATCAGACTGTAGCGAGTCATGTTTTGGCTTCTAGGCTTCATTATTCCATCTATGTCAGACTGGAGCAGTCAGGGTTTGGCTTCTAGGCTTCACTTTTCCATCCATATCAGACTGTAGCGAGTCATGTTTTGGCTTCTAGGCTTCACTTTTCCATCCATATCAGACTGGAGCGAGTCAGGGTTTGGATTCTAGGCTTCACTTTTCCATCCATATCAGACGGGAGCGAGTCAGGGTTTGGCTTCTAGGCTTCATGTTTCCATCCATGTAAGACTGGAGCGAGTCAGGGTTTGGCTTCTAGGCTTCATTTTTCCAACCATTTCAGACTGGAGCGAGTCAGGGTTTGGCTTCTAGGCTTCACTTTTCCATCCATATCAGACTGGAGCGAGTCAGGGTTTGGCTTCTAGGCTTGATGTTTCCATCCATATCAGACTGGAGCGAGTCAGGGTTTGGCTTCTAGGCTTCAATTTTCCATCCATGTCAGACTGGAGCGAGTCAGGGTTTGGCTTCTAGGCTTCACTTTCCCATCCATATCAGAATGGAGCGAGTCAGGGTTTGGCTTCTAGGCTTCAATTTTCCATCCATATCAGAATGGAGCGAGTCAGGGTTTGGCTTCTAGGCTTCAATTTTCCATCCATGTCAGACTGGAGCGAGTCAGGGTTTGGCTTCTAGGCTTCACGTTTCCATCCATGTCAGTCTGGAGCGAGTAAGGGTTTGGCTTCTAGGCTTCAGTTTTCCATCCATATCAGACTGGAGCGAGTCAGGGTTTGGCTTCTAGGCTTCACTTTTCCATCCATATCAGACTGGAGCGAGTCAGGGTTTGGCTTCTAGGCTTCACTTTTCCATCCATATCAGACTGGAGCGAGTCAGGGTTTGGCTTCTAGGCTTCACTTTTCCATCCATATCAGAATGGTGCGAGTCAGGGTTTGGCTTCTAGGCTTCACTTTTCCATCCATGTCAGACTGTAGCAGTCATGTGTTGGCTTCTAGGCTTCATTATTCCATCCATGTCAGACTGGAGCAGTCATGTTTTGGCTTCTAGGCTTCATGTTTCCATCCATGTCAGACTGTAGCAGTCATGTTTTGGCTTCTAGGCTTCATTATTCCATCTATGTCAGACTGGAGCAGTCAGGGTTTGACTTCTAGGCTTCATGTTTCTATCCATGTCAGACTGGAGCGAGTCAGGGTTTGGCTTCTAGGCTTCATTTTTCCATCCATTTCAGACTGGAGCGAGTCAGGGTTTGGCTTCTAGGCTTCACTTTTCCATCCATATCAGACTGGAGCGAGTCAGGGTTTGGCTTCTAGGCTTCATGTTTCCATCCATATCAGACTGGAGCGAGTCAGGGTTTGGCTTCTAGGCTTCAGTTTTCCATCCATATCAGAATGGAGCGAGTCAGGGTTTGGCTTCTAGGCTTCACTTTTCCATCCATATCAGAATGGAGCGAGTCAGGGTTTGGCTTCTAGGCTTCAGTTTTCCATCCATATCAGACGGAAGCGAGTCAGGGTTTGGCTTCTAGGCTTCATGTTTCTATCCATGTCAGACTGGAGCGAGTCAGGGTTTGGCATTTAGGCTTCATTTTTCTATCCATATCAGACTGGAGTGAGTCAGGGTTTGGCTTCTAGGCTTCACTTTTCCATCCATATCAGATTGGAGCGAGTCAGGGTTTGGCTTCTAGACTTCATGTTTCCATCCATATCAGACTGGAACGAGTCAGGGTTTGGCTTCTAGGCTTCAGTTTTCCATCCATATCAGACTGGAGAGAGTCAGGGTTTGGCTTCTAGGCTTCACTTTTCCATCCATATCAGACTGGAGCGAGTCAGGGTTTGGATTCTAGGCTTTACTTTTCCATCCATGTCAGTCTGGAGCGAGTCAGGGTTTGGCTTCTAGGCTTCAGTTTTCCATCCATATCAGACTGGAGCGAGTCAGGGTTTGGCTTCTAGGCTTCAGTTTTCCATCCATGTCAGTCTGGAGCGAGTCAGGGTTTGGCTTCTAGGCTTCATGTTTCCATCCATGTCAGACTGGAGCAGTCATGCTTTGGCTTCTAGGCTTCATGTTTCCATCCATGTCAGACTGGAGCGAGTCAGAGTTTGGCTTCTAGGCTTCACTTTTCCATCCATATCAGACTGGAGCGAGTCAGGGTTTGGATTCTAGACTTCACTTTTCCATCCATATCCGACTGGAGCGAGTCAGGGTTTGGCTTCTAGGCTTCATTTTTCCAACCATTTCAGATTGGAGCGAGTCAGGGTTTGGCTTCTAGGCTTCACTTTTCCATCCATATCAGACTGGAGCGAGTCAGGGTTTGGCTTCTAGGCTTGATGTTTCCATCCATATCAGACTGGAGCGAGTCAGGGTTTGATTCTAGGCTTCAGTTTTCCATCCATATCAGAATGGAGCGAGTCAGGGTTTGGCTTCTAGGCTTCACTTTCCCATCCATATTAGAATGGAGCGAGTCAAGGTTTGGCTTCTAGGCTTCAATTTTCCATCCATGTCAGACTGTTGCGAGTCAGGGTTTGGCTTCTAGGCTTCACGTTTCCATCCATGTCAGTCTGGAGCGAGTAAGGGTTTGGCTTCTAGGCTTCAGTTTTCCATCCATATCAGACTGGAGCGAGTCAGGGTTTGGCTTCTAGGCTTCACTTTTCCATCCATATCAGACTGGAGCGAGTCAGGGTTTGGCTTCTAGGCTTCACTTTTCCATCCATATCAGAATGGAGCGAGTCAGGGTTTGGCTTCTAGGCTTCACTTTTCCATCCATATCAGACAGGAGTGAGTCAGGGTTTGGCTTCTAGGCTTCACTTTTCCATCCATATCAGACTGGAGCGATTCAGGATTTGGCTTCTAGGCTTCACGTTTCCATCCATATCAGACTGGAGCGATTCAGGGTTTTGCTTCTAGGCTTTACTTTTCCATCCATATCAGACTGGAGCAAATCAGGGTTTGGATTCTAGGCTTCACTTTTCCATCCATGTAAGACTGTAGCAGTCAGGGTTTGGCTGCTAGGCTTCACTTTTCCATCCATGTCAGACTGGAGCGAGTCAGGGATGGCTTCTAGGCTTCACTTTTCCATCCATGTCAGACTGGAGCAGTCATGTTTTGGCTTCTAGGCTTCACTTTTCCATCCATGTCAGACTGGAGCAGTCATGTTTTGGCTTCTAGGCTTCATGTCTCCATCCATGTCAGACTGTAGCAGTCATGTTTTGGCTTCTAGGCTTCATTTTTCCATCCATATCAGACTGGAGCAGTCATGTTTGGCTTCTAGGCTTCATGTTTCCATCCATGTCAGACTGTAGCAGTCATGTGTTGGCTTCTAGGCTTCATTATTCCATCCATGTCAGACTGGAGCAGTCATGTTTTGGCTTCTAGGCTTCATGTTTCCATCCATGTCAGACTGTAGCAGTCATGTTTTGGCTTCTAGGCATCACTTTTCCATCCATATCAGACTGGAGCGAGTCAGGGTTTGGCTTCTAGGCTTCATGTTTCCATCCATGTCAGACTGGAGCGAGTCAGGGTTTGGCTTCTAGGCTTCACTTTTCCATCCACATCAGACTGGAGCGAGTCAGGGTTTGGCTTCTAGGCTTCACTTTTCCATCCATATCAGACTGGAGCGAGTCAGGGTTTGGCTTCTAGGCTTCATGTTTCCATCCATGTCAGACTGGAGCGAGTCAGGATTTGGCTTCTAGGCTTCACTTTTCCATCCATATCAGACTGGAGTGAGTCAGGGTTTGGCTTCTAGGCTTCACGTTTCCATCCATATCAGACTGTAGCGAGTCATGTTTTGGCTTCTAGGCTTCATTATTCCATCTATGTCAGACTGGAGCAGTCAGGGTTTGGCTTCTAGGCTTCATGTTTCTATCCATGTCAGACTGGAGCGAGTCAGGGTTTGGCTTCTAGGCTTCATTTTTCTATCCATTTCAGACTGGAGTGAGTCAGGGTTTGGCTTCTAGGCTTCACTTTTCCATCCATATCAGATTGGAGCGAGTCAGGGTTTGGCTTCTAGACTTCATGTTTCCATCCATATCAGACTGGAACGAGTCAGGGTTTGGCTTCTAGGCTTCAGTTTTCCATCCATATCAGACTGGAGCGAGTCAGGGTTTGGCTTCTAGTCTTCACTTTTCCATCCATGTCAGTCTGGAGCGAGTCAGGGTTTGGCTTCTAGGCTTCAGTTTTCCATCCATATCAGACTGGAGCGAGTCAGGGTTTGGCTTCTAGTCTTCACTTTTCCATCCATGTCAGTCTGGAGCGAGTCAGGGTTTGGCTTCTAGGCTTCAGTTTTCCATCCATATCAGACTGGAGCGAGTCAGGGTTTGGCTTCTAGGCTTCATGTTTCCATCCATGTCAGACTGGAGCAGTCATGTTTTGGCTTCTAGGCTTCATGTTTCCATCCATGTCAGACTGGAGCGAGTCAGAGTTTGGCTTCTAGGCTTCACTTTTCAATCCATATCAGACTGGAGCGAGTCAGGGTTTGGATTCTAGGCTTCACTTTCCATCCATGTAAGACTGGAGCGAGTCAGGGTTTGGCTTCTAGGCTTCATTTTTCCAACCATTTCAGACTGGAGCGAGTCAGGGTTTGGCTTCTAGGCTTCACTTTTCCATCCATATCAGACTGGAGTGAGTCAGGGTTTGGCTTCTAGGCTTCACTTTTCAATCCATATCAGATTGGAGCGAGTCAGGGTTTGGCTTCTAGACTTCAGTTTTCCATCCATATCAGACTGGAGAGAGTCAGGGTTTGGCTTCTAGGCTTCACTTTTCCATCCATGTCAGTCTGGAGCGAGTCAGGGTTTGGCTTCTAGGCTTCAGTTTTCCATCCATATCAGACTGGAGCGAGTCAGGGTTTGGCTTCTAGGCTTCAGTTTTCCATCCATGTCAGACTGGAGCAGTCATGTTTTGGCTTCTAGGCTTCATGTTTCCATCCATATCAGACTGGAGCGAGTCAAGGTTTGGATTCTAGGCTTCACTTTTCCATCCATATCAGACGGGAGCGAGTCAGGGTTTGGCTTCTAGGCTTCATGTTTCCATCCATGTCAGACTGGAGCGAGTCAGAGTTTGGCTTCTAGGCTTCACTTTTCCATCCATATCAGACTGGAGCGAGTCAAGGTTTGGATTCTAGGCTTCACTTTTCCATCCATATCAGACGGGAGCGAGTCAGGGTTTGGCTTCTAGGCTTCATGTTTCCATCCATGTCAGACTGGAGCGAGTCAGAGTTTGGCTTCTAGGCTTCACTTTTCCATCCATATCAGACTGGAGCGAGTCAGGGTTTGGATTCTAGGCTTCACTTTTCCATCCATATCAGACGGGAGCGAGTCAGGGTTTGGCTTCTAGGCTTCATGTTTCCATCCATGTAAGACTGGAGCGAGTCAGGGTTTGGCTTCTAGGCTTCATTTTTCCAACCATTTCAGACTGGAGCGAGTCAGGGTTTGGCTTCTAGGCTTCACTTTTCCATCCATATCAGACTGGAGCGAGTCAGGGTTTGGCTTCTAGGCTTGATGTTTCCATCCATATCAGACTGGAGCGAGTCAGGGTTTGGCTTCTAGGCTTCAGTTTTCCATCCATATCAGAATGGAGCGAGTCAGGGTTTGGCTTCTAGGCTTCACTTTCCCATCCATATCAGAATGGAGCGAGTCAGGGTTTGGCTTCTAGGCTTCAATTTTCCATCCATGTCAGACTGGAGCGAGTCAGGGTTTGGCTTCTAGGCTTCACGTTTCCATCCATGTCAGTCTGGAGCGAGTAAGGGTTTGGCTTCTAGGCTTCAGTTTTCCATCCATATCAGACTGGAGCGAGTCAGGGTTTGGCTTCTAGGCTTCACTTTTCCATCCATATCAGACTGGAGTGAGTCAGGGTTTGGCTTCTAGGCTTCGCTTTTCCATCCATATCAGAATGGAGCGAGTCAGGGTTTGGCTTCTAGGCTTCACTTTTCCATCCATGTCAGACTGTAGCAGTCATGTGTTGGCTTCTAGGCTTCATTATTCCATCCATGTCAGACTGGAGCAGTCATGTTTTGGCTTCTAGGCTTCATGTTTCCATCCATGTCAGACTGTAGCAGTCATGTTTTGGCTTCTAGGCTTCATTATTCCATCTATGTCAGACTGGAGCAGTCAGGGTTTGACTTCTAGGCTTCATGTTTCTATCCATGTCAGACTGGAGCGAGTCAGGGTTTGGCTTCTAGGCTTCATTTTTCTATCCATATCAGACTGGAGTGAGTCAGGGTTTGGCTTCTAGGCTTAACTTTTCCATCCATATCAGATTGGAGCGAGTCAGGGTTTGGCTTCTAGACTTCAGTTTTCCATCCATATCAGACTGGAGAGAGTCAGGGTTTGGCTTCTAGGCTTCAGTTTTCCATCCATATCAGACTGAAGCGAGTCAGGGTTTGGCTTCTAGGCTTCACTTTTCCATCCATGTCAGTCTGGAGCAGTCATGTTTTGGCTTCTAGGCTTCATTTTTCCATCCATATCAGACTGGAGCGAGTCAGGGTTTGGCTTCTAGGCTTCACTTTTCCATCCATATCAGACTGGAGCGAGTCAGAGTTTGGCTTCTAGGCTTCATGTTTCCATCCATGTCAGACTAGAGTGAGTCAGGGTTTGGCTTCTAGGCTTCACTTTTCCATCCATATCAGAATGGAGCGAGTCAGGGTTTGGCTTCTAGGCTTCACTTTTCCATCCATATCAGACTGGAGCGAGTCAGGGTTTGGCTTCTAGGCTTCATGTTTCCATCCATGTCAGACTAGAGTGAGTCAGGGTTTGGCTTCTAGGCTTCATTTTTCCATCCATATCAGACTGGAGCGAGTCAGGGTTTGGCTTCTAGGCTTCACTTTTCCATCCATATCAGACTGGAGCGATTCAGGATTTGGCTTCTAGGCTTCACGTTTCCATCCATATCAGACTGGAGCGATTCAGGGTTTTGCTTCTAGGCTTCACTTTTCCATCCATATCAGACTGGAGCAAATCAGGGTTTGGATTCTAGGCTTCACTTTTCCATCCATGTAAGACTGTAGCAGTCAGGGTTTGGCTTCTAGGCTTCACTTTTCCATCCATGTCAGACTGGAGCGAGTCAGGGATGGCTTCTAGGCTTCACTTTTCCATCCATGTCAGACTGGAGCAGTCATGATTTGGCTTCTAGGCTTCACTTTTCCATCCATGTCAGACTGGAGCAGTCATGTTTTGGCTTCTAGGCTTCATGTCTCCATCCATGTCAGACTGTAGCAGTCATGTTTTGGCTTCTAGGCTTCATTTTTCCATCCATATCAGACTGGAGCAGTCATGTTTTGGCTTCTAGGCTTCATGTTTCCATCCATGTCAGACTGTAGCAGTCATGTGTTGGCTTCTAGGCTTCATTATTCCATCCATGTCAGACTGGAACAGTCATGTTTTGGCTTCTAGGCTTCATGTTTCCATCCATGTCAGACTGTAGCAGTCATGTTTTGGCTTCTAGGCTTCATTATTCCATCTATGTCAGACTGGAGCAGTCAGGGTTTGGCTTCTAGGCTTCATGTTTCTATCCATGTCAGACTGGAGCGAGTCAGGGTTTGGCTTCTAGGCTTCATTTTTCTATCCATATCAGACTGGAGTGAGTCAGGGTTTGGCTTCTAGGCTTCACTTTTCCATCCATATCAGATTGGAGCGAGTCAGGGTTTGGCTTCTAGACTTCATGTTTCCATCCATATCAGACTGGAACGAGTCAGGGTTTGGCTTCTAGGCTTCAGTTTTCCATCCATATCAGACTGGAGAGAGTCAGGGTTTGGCTTCTAGGCTTCACTTTTCCATCCATATCAGACTGGAGCGAGTCAGGGTTTGGCTTCTAGGCTTCACTTTTCCATCCATGTCAGTCTGGAGCGAGTCAGGGTTTGGCTTCTAGGCTTCAGTTTTCCATCCATATCAGACTGGAGCGAGTCAGGGTTTGGCTTCTAGGCTTCAGTATTCCATCCATGTCAGTCTGGAGCGAGTCAGGGTTTGGCTTCTAGGCTTCATGTTTCCATCCATGTCAGACTGGAGCAGTCATGTTTTGGCTTCTAGGCTTCATGTTTCCATCCATGTCAGACTGGAGCGAGTCAGAGTTTGGCTTCTAGGCTTCACTTTTCCATCCATATCAGACTGGAGCAGTCAGGGTTTGGATTCTAGGCTTCACTTTTCCATCCATATCAGACGGGAGCGAGTCAGGGTTTGGCTTCTAGGCTTCATGTTTCCATCCATGTAAGACTGGAGCGAGTCAGGGTTTGGCTTCTAGGCTTCATTTTTCCAACCATTTCAGACTGGAGCGAGTCAGGGTTTGGCTTCTAGGCTTCACTTTTCCATCCATATCAGACTGGAGCGAGTCAGGGTTTGGCTTCTAGGCTTGATGTTTCCATCCATATCAGACTGGAGCGAGTCAGGGTTTGGCTTCTAGGCTTCAGTTTTCCATCCATATCAGAATGGAGCGAATCAGGGTTTGGCTTCTAGGCTTCACTTTCCCATCCATATCAGAATGGAGCGAGTCAGGGTTTGGCTTCTAGGCTTCAATTTTCCATCCATGTCAGACTGGAGCGAGTCAGGGTTTGGCTTCTAGGCTTCACTTTTCCATCCATGTCACTCTGGAGCGAGTAAGGGTTTGGCTTCTAGGCTTCAGTTTTCCATCCATATCAGACTGGAGCGAGTCAGGGTTTGGCTTCTAGGCTTCACTTTTCCATCCATATCAGACTGGAGCGAGTCAGGGTTTGGCTTCTAGGTTTCACTTTTCCATCCATATCAGAATGGAGCGAGTCAGGGTTTGGCTTCTAGGCTTCACTTTTCCATCCATATCAGACTGGAGCGAGTCAGGGTTTGGCTTCTAGGCTTCATGTTTCCATCCATGTCAGACTAGAGTGAGTCAGGGTTTGGCTTCTAGGCTTCATTTTTCCATCCATATCAGACTGGAGCGAGTCAGGGTTTGGCTTCTAGGCTTCACTTTTCCATCCATATCAGACTGGAGCGATTCAGGATTTGGCTTCTAGGCTTCACGTTTCCATCCATATCAGACTGGAGCGATTTAGGGTTTTGCTTCTAGGCTTCACTTTTCCATCCATATCAGACTGGAGCAAATCAGGGTTTGGATTCTAGGCTTCACTTTTCCATCCATGTAAGACTGTAGCAGTCAGGGTTTGGCTTCTAGGCTTCACTTTTCCATCTATGTCAGACTGGAGCGAGTCAGGGATGGCTTCTAGGCTTCACTTTTCCATCCATGTCAGACTGGAGCAGTCATGTTTTGGCTTCAAGGCTTCACTTTTCCATCCATGTCAGACTGGAGCAGTCATGTTTTGGCTTCTAGGCTTCATTTTTCCATCCATATCAGACTGGAGCAGTCATGTTTTGGCTTCTAGGCTTCATGTTTCCATCCATGTCAGACTGTAGCAGTCATGTGTTGGCTTCTAGGCTTCATTATTCCATCCATGTCAGACTGGAGCAGTCATGTTTTGGCTTCTAGGCTTCATGTTTCCATCCATGTCAGACTGTGGCAGTCATGTTTTGGCTTCTAGGCTTCATTATTCCATCTATGTCAGAATGGAGCGAGTCAGGGTTTGGCTTCTAGGCTTCAATTTTCCATCCATGTCAGACTGGAGCGAGTCAGGGTTTGGCTTCTAGGCTTCACTTTTCCATCCATGTCACTCTGGAGCGAGTAAGGGTTTGGCTTCTAGGCTTCAGTTTTCCATCCATATCAGACTGGAGCGAGTCAGGGTTTGGCTTCTAGGCTTCACTTTTCCATCCATATCAGACTGGAGCGAGTCAGGGTTTGGCTTCTAGGTTTCACTTTTCCATCCATATCAGAATGGAGCGAGTCAGGGTTTGGCTTCTAGGCTTCACTTTTCCATCCATATCAGACTGGAGCGAGTCAGGGTTTGGCTTCTAGGCTTCATGTTTCCATCCATGTCAGACTAGAGTGAGTCAGGGTTTGGCTTCTAGGCTTCATTTTTCCATCCATATCAGACTGGAGCGAGTCAGGGTTTGGCTTCTAGGCTTCACTTTTCCATCCATATCAGACTGGAGCGATTCAGGATTTGGCTTCTAGGCTTCACGTTTCCATCCATATCAGACTGGAGCGATTTAGGGTTTTGCTTCTAGGCTTCACTTTTCCATCCATATCAGACTGGAGCAAATCAGGGTTTGGATTCTAGGCTTCACTTTTCCATCCATGTAAGACTGTAGCAGTCAGGGTTTGGCTTCTAGGCTTCACTTTTCCATCTATGTCAGACTGGAGCGAGTCAGGGATGGCTTCTAGGCTTCACTTTTCCATCCATGTCAGACTGGAGCAGTCATGTTTTGGCTTCTAGGCTTCACTTTTCCATCCATGTCAGACTGGAGCAGTCATGTTTTGGCTTCTAGGCTTCATTTTTCCATCCATATCAGACTGGAGCAGTCATGTTTTGGCTTCTAGGCTTCATGTTTCCATCCATGTCAGACTGTAGCAGTCATGTGTTGGCTTCTAGGCTTCATTATTCCATCCATGTCAGACTGGAGCAGTCATGTTTTGGCTTCTAGGCTTCATGTTTCCATCCATGTCAGACTGTGGCAGTCATGTTTTGGCTTCTAGGCTTCATTATTCCATCTATGTCAGACTGGAGCAGTCAGGGTTTGGCTTCTAGGCTTCACTTTTCCATCTATGTCAGACTGGAGCGAGTCAGGGATGGCTTCTAGGCTTCACTTTTCCATCCATGTCAGACTGGAGCAGTCATGTTTTGGCTTCTAGGCTTCACTTTTCCATCCATGTCAGACTGGAGCAGTCATGTTTTGGCTTCTAGGCTTCATTTTTCCATCCATATCAGACTGGAGCAGTCATGTTTTGGCTTCTAGGCTTCATGTTTCCATCCATGTCAGACTGTAGCAGTCATGTGTTGGCTTCTAGGCTTCATTATTCCATCCATGTCAGACTGGAGCAGTCATGTTTTGGCTTCTAGGCTTCATGTTTCCATCCATGTCAGACTGGAGCAGTCATGTTTTGGCTTCTAGGCTTCACTTTTCCATCCATGTCAGACTGGAGCAGTCATGTTTTGGCTTCTAGGCTTCATTTTTCCATCCATATCAGACTGGAGCAGTCATGTTTTGGCTTCTAGGCTTCATGTTTCCATCCATGTCAGACTGTAGCAGTCATGTGTTGGCTTCTAGGCTTCATTATTCCATCCATGTCAGACTGGAGCAGTCATGTTTTGGCTTCTAGGCTTCATGTTTCCATCCATGTCAGACTGTGGCAGTCATGTGTTGGCTTCTAGGCTTCATTATTCCATCTATGTCAGACTGGAGCAGTCAGGGTTTGGCTTCTAGGCTTCACTTTTCCATCTATGTCAGACTGGAGCGAGTCAGGGATGGCTTCTAGGCTTCACTTTTCCATCCATGTCAGACTGGAGCAGTCATGTTTTGGCTTCTAGGCTTCATGTTTCCATCCATGTCAGACTGTGGCAGTCATGTTTTGGCTTCTAGGCTTCACTTTTCCATCCATGTCAGACTGGAGCAGTCATGTTTTGGCTTCTAGGCTTCATGTCTCCATCCATGTCAGACTGTAGCAGTCATGTTTTGGCTTCTAGGCTTCATTTTTCCATCCATATCAGACTGGAGCAGTCATGTTTTGGCTTCTAGGCTTCATGTTTCCATCCATGTCAGACTGTAGCAGTCATGTGTTGGCTTCTAGGCTTCATTATTCCATCCATGTCAGACTGGAACAGTCATGTTTTGGCTTCTAGGCTTCATGTTTCCATCCATGTCAGACTGTAGCAGTCATGTTTTGGCTTCTAGGCTTCATTATTCCATCTATGTCAGACTGGAGCAGTCAGGGTTTGGCTTCTAGGCTTCATGTTTCTATCCATGTCAGACTGGAGCGAGTCAGGGTTTGGCTTCTAGGCTTCATTTTTCTATCCATATCAGACTGGAGTGAGTCAGGGTTTGGCTTCTAGGCTTCACTTTTCCATCCATATCATATTGGAGCGAGTCAGGGTTTGGCTTCTAGACTTCATGTTTCCATCCATATCAGACTGGAACGAGTCAGGGTTTGGCTTCTAGGCTTCAGTTTTCCATCCATATCAGACTGGAGAGAGTCAGGGTTTGGCTTCTAGGCTTCACTTTTCCATCCATATCAGACTGGAGCGAGTCAGGGTTTGGCTTCTAGGCTTCACTTTTCCATCCATGTCAGTCTGGAGCGAGTCAGGGTTTGGCTTCTAGGCTTCAGTTTTCCATCCATATCAGACTGGAGCGAGTCAGGGTTTGGCTTCTAGGCTTCAGTATTCCATCCATGTCAGTCTGGAGCGAGTCAGGGTTTGGCTTCTAGGCTTCATGTTTCCATCCATGTCAGACTGGAGCAGTCATGTTTTGGCTTCTAGGCTTCATGTTTCCATCCATGTCAGACTGGAGCGAGTCAGAGTTTGGCTTCTAGGCTTCACTTTTCCATCCATATCAGACTGGAGCGAGTCAGGGTTTGGCTTCTAGGCTTCATGTTTCCATCCATGTAAGACTGGAGCGAGTCAGGGTTTGGATTCTAGGCTTCACTTTTCCATCCATATCAGACGGGAGCGAGTCAGGGTTTGGCTTCTAGGCTTCATGTTTCCATCCATGTAAGACTGGAGCGAGTCAGGGTTTGGCTTCTAGGCTTCATTTTTCCAACCATTTCAGACTGGAGCGAGTCAGGGTTTGGCTTCTAGGCTTCACTTTTCCATCCATATCAGACTGGAGCGAGTCAGGGTTTGGCTTCTAGGCTTGATGTTTCCATCCATATCAGACTGGAGCGAGTCAGGGTTTGGCTTCTAGGCTTCAGTTTTCCATCCATATCAGAATGGAGCGAATCAGGGTTTGGCTTCTAGGCTTCACTTTCCCATCCATATCAGAATGGAGCGAGTCAGGGTTTGGCTTCTAGGCTTCAATTTTCCATCCATGTCAGACTGGAGCGAGTCAGGGTTTGGCTTCTAGGCTTCACTTTTCCATCCATGTCACTCTGGAGCGAGTAAGGGTTTGGCTTCTAGGCTTCAGTTTTCCATCCATATCAGACTGGAGCGAGTCAGGGTTTGGCTTCTAGGCTTCACTTTTCCATCCATATCAGACTGGAGCGAGTCAGGGTTTGGCTTCTAGGTTTCACTTTTCCATCCATATCAGAATGGAGCGAGTCAGGGTTTGGCTTCTAGGCTTCACTTTTCCATCCATATCAGACTGGAGCGAGTCAGGGTTTGGCTTCTAGGCTTCATGTTTCCATCCATGTCAGACTAGAGTGAGTCAGGGTTTGGCTTCTAGGCTTCATTTTTCCATCCATATCAGACTGGAGCGAATCAGGGTTTAGCTTCTAGGCTTCACTTTTCCATCCATATCAGACTGGAGCGATTCAGGATTTGGCTTCTAGGCTTCACGTTTCCATCCATATCAGACTGGAGCGATTTAGGGTTTTGCTTCTAGGCTTCACTTTTCCATCCATATCAGACTGGAGCAAATCAGGGTTTGGATTCTAGGCTTCACTTTTCCATCCATGTAAGACTGTAGCAGTCAGGGTTTGGCTTCTAGGCTTCACTTTTCCATCTATGTCAGACTGGAGCGAGTCAGGGATGGCTTCTAGGCTTCACTTTTCCATCCATGTCAGACTGGAGCAGTCATGTTTTGGCTTCTAGGCTTCACTTTTCCATCCATGTCAGACTGGAGCAGTCATGTTTTGGCTTCTAGGCTTCATTTTTCCATCCATATCAGACTGGAGCAGTCATGTTTTGGCTTCTAGGCTTCATGTTTCCATCCATGTCAGACTGTAGCAGTCATGTGTTGGCTTCTAGGCTTCATTATTCCATCCATGTCAGACTGGAGCAGTCATGTTTTGGCTTCTAGGCTTCATGTTTCCATCCATGTCAGACTGTGGCAGTCATGTTTTGGCTTCTAGGCTTCATTATTCCATCTATGTCAGACTGGAGCAGTCAGGGTTTGGCTTCTCAACTTCATATTTCCATCCATGTCAGACTGGAGGAGTCAGGGTTGGCTTCTAGGCTTCACTTTCCCATTCATGTCAGACTGGAGCAGTCATGTTTTGGCTTCTAGGCTTCATGTTTCCAGCCATGTCAGACTGCAGCGAGTCAGGGTTTGGCTTCTAGGCTTCACTTTTCCATCCATATCAGTCTGGAGCAGTCATGTTTTGGCTTCTAGGCTTCATTTTTCCATCCATATCAGACTGGAGCAAGTCAGGTTTTGGCTTCTAGGCTTCACTTTTCCATCCATATCAGACTGGAGCGAGTCAGGGTTTGGCTTCTAGGCTTCACTTTTCCATCCATATCAGACTGGAGCGAGTCAGGGTTTGGCTTCTAGGCTTCACTTTTCCATCCATGTCAGTCTGGAGCGAGTCAGGGTTTGGCTTCTAGGCTTCAGTTTTTCATCCATATCAGACTGGAGCGAGTCAGGGTTTGGCTTCTAGGCTTCAGTTTTCCATCCATGTCAGTCTGGAGCGAGTCAGGGTTTGGCTTCTAGGCTTCACGTTTCCATCCATGTCAGACTGGAGCAGTCATGTTTTGGCTTCTAGGCTTCATGTTTCCATCCATGTCAGACTGGAGCGAGTCAGAGTTTGGCCTCTAGGCTTCACTTTTCCATCCATATCAGACTGGAGCGAGTCAGGGTTTGGATTCTAGGCTTCACTTTTCCATCCATATCAGACGGGAGCGTGTCAGGGTTTGGCTTCTAGGATTCATGTTTCCATCCATGTAAGACTGGAGCGAGTCAGGGTTTGGCTTCTAGGCTTCATTTTTCCATCCATTTCAGACTGGAGCGAGTCAGGGTTTGGCTTCTAGGCTTCAGTTTTCCATCCATATCAGAATGGAGCAAGTCAGGGTTTGGCTTCTAGGCTTCACTTTTCCATCCATATCAGAATGGAGCGAGTCAGGGTTTGGCTTCTAGGCTTCAGTTTTCCATCCATATCAGACGGGAGGGAGTCAGGGTTTGGCTTCTAGGCTTCATGTTTCTATCCATGTCAGACTGGAGGGAGTCAGGGTTTGGCATTTAGGCTTCATGTTTGTATCCATGTCAGACTGGAGCGAGTCAGGGTTTGGATTCTAGGCTTCACTTTTCCATCCATATCAGACGGGAGCGAGTCAGGGTTTGGCTTCTAGGCTTCATGTTTCCATCCATGTCAGACTGGAGCGAGTCAGAGTTTGGCTTCTAGGCTTCACTTTTCCATCCATATCAGACTGGAGCGAGTCAGGGTTTGGATTCTAGGCTTCACTTTTCCATCCATATCAGACGGGAGCGAGTCAGGGTTTGGCTTCTAGGCTTCACTTTTCCATCCATATCAGAATGGAGCGAGTCAGGGTTTGGCTTCTAGGCTTCACTTTTCCATCCACATCAGAATGGAGCGAGTCAGGGTTTGGCTTCTAGGCTTCAGTTTTCCATCCATATCAGACGGGAGCGAGTCAGGGTTTGGCTTCTAGGCTTCATGTTTGTATCCATGTCAGACTGGAGCGAGTCAGGGTTTGGATTCTAGGCTTCACTTTTCCATCCATATCAGACGGGAGCGAGTCAGGGTTTGGCTTCTAGGCTTCATGTTTCCATCCATGTCAGACTGGAGCGAGTCAGAGTTTGGCTTCTAGGCTTCACTTTTCCATCCATATCAGACTGGAGCGAGTCAGGGTTTGGATTCTAGGCTTCACTTTTCCATCCATATCAGACGGGAGCGAGTCAGGGTTTGGCTTCTAGGCTTCATGTTTCCATCCATGTAAGACTGGAGCGAGTCAGGGTTTGGCTTCTAGGCTTCATTTTTCCAACCATTTCAGACTGGAGCGAGTCAGGGTTTGGCTTCTAGGCTTCACTTTTCCATCCATATCAGACTGGAGCGAGTCAGGGTTTGGCTTCTAGGCTTGATGTTTCCATCCATATCAGACTGGAGCGAGTCAGGGTTTGGCTTCTAGGCTTCAGTTTTCCATCCATATCAGAATTGAGCGAGTCAGGGTTTGGCTTCTAGGCTTCACTTTCCCATCCATATCAGAATGGAGCGAGTCAGGTTTTGGCTTCTAGGCTTCAATTTTCCATCCATGTCAGACTGGAGCGAGTCAGGGTTTGGCTTCTAGGCTTCACGTTTCCATCCACGTCAGTCTGGAGCGAGTAAGGGTTTGGCTTCTAGGCTTCAGTTTTCCATCCATATCAGACTGGAGCGAGTCAGGGTTTGGCTTCTAGGCTTCACTTTTCCATCCATATCAGACTGGAGCGAGTCAGGGTTTGGCTTCTAGGCTTCACTTTTCCATCCATATCAGACTGGAGCGAGTCAGGGTTTGGCTTCTAGGCTTCACTTTTCCATCCATATCAGAATGGAGCGAGTCAGGGTTTGGCTTCTAGGCTTCACTTTTCCATCCATGTCAGACTGTAGCAGTCATGTGTTGGCTTCTAGGCTTCATTATTCCATCCATGTCAGACTGGAGCAGTCATGTTTTGGCTTCTAGGCTTCATGTTTCCATCCATGTCAGACTGTAGCAGTCATGTTTTGGCTTCTAGGCTTCATGATTCCATCCATATCAGACTGGAGCGAGTCAGGGTTTGGCTTCTAGGCTTCACTTTTCCATCCATATCAGAATGGAGCGAGTCAGGGTTTGGCTTCTAGGCTTCACTTTTCCATCCATATCAGACTGGAGCGAGTCAGGGTTTGGCTTCTAGGTTTCACTTTTCCATCCATATCAGACTGGAGCGATTCAGGATTTGGCTTCTAGGCTTCACGTTTCCATCCATATCAGACTGGAGCGAGTCAGGGTTTTGCTTCTAGGCTTCACTTTTCCATCCATATCAGAATGGAGCGAGTCAGGGTTTGGCTTCTAGGCTTCACTTTTCCATCCATATCAGAATGGAGCGAGTCAGGGTTTGGCTTCTAGGCTTCAGTTTTCCATCCATATCAGACGGAAGCGAGTCAGGGTTTGGCTTCTAGGCTTCATGTTTCTATCCATGTCAGACTGGAGCGAGTCAGGGTTTGGCATTTAGGCTTCATTTTTCCATCCATATCAGACTGGAGCGAGTCAGGGTTTGGCTTCTAGGCTTCATGTTTCCATCCATATCAGACTGGAGCGAGTCAGGGTTTGGCTTCTAGGCTTCAGTTTTCCATCCATATCAGAATGGAGCGAGTCAGGGTTTGGCTTCTAGGCTTCACTTTTCCATCCATATCAGAATGGAGCGAGTCAGGGTTTGGCTTCTAGGCTTCAGTTTTCCATCCATATCAGACGGAAGCGAGTCAGGGTTTGGCTTCTAGGCTTCATGTTTCCATCCATGTCAGACTGGAGCAGTCATGTTTTGGCTTCTAGGCTTCATGTTTCCATCCATGTCAGACTGGAGCGAGTCAGAGTTTGGCCTCTAGGCTTCACTTTTCCATCCATATCAGACTGGAGCGAGTCAGGGTTTGGATTCTAGGCTTCACTTTTCCATCCATATCAGACGGGAGCGTGTCAGGGTTTGGCTTCTAGGATTCATGTTTCCATCCATGTAAGACTGGAGCGAGTCAGGGTTTGGCTTCTAGGCTTCATTTTTCCATCCATTTCAGACTGGAGCGAGTCAGGGTTTGGCTTCTAGGCTTCAGTTTTCCATCCATATCAGAATGGAGCAAGTCAGGGTTTGGCTTCTAGGCTTCACTTTTCCATCCATATCAGAATGGAGCGAGTCAGGGTTTGGCTTCTAGGCTTCAGTTTTCCATCCATATCAGACGGGAGCGAGTCAGGGTTTGGCTTCTAGGCTTCATGTTTCTATCCATGTCAGACTGGAGCGAGTCAGGGTTTGGCATTTAGGCTTCATGTTTGTATCCATGTCAGACTGGAGCGAGTCAGGGTTTGGATTCTAGGCTTCACTTTTCCATCCATATCAGACGGGAGCGAGTCAGGGTTTGGCTTCTAGGCTTCATGTTTCCATCCATGTCAGACTGGAGCGAGTCAGAGTTTGGCTTCTAGGCTTCACTTTTCCATCCATATCAGACTGGAGCGAGTCAGGGTTTGGATTCTAGGCTTCACTTTTCCATCCATATCAGACGGGAGCGAGTCAGGGTTTGGCTTCTAGGCTTCACTTTTCCATCCATATCAGAATGGAGCGAGTCAGGGTTTGGCTTCTAGGCTTCACTTTTCCATCCACATCAGAATGGAGCGAGTCAGGGTTTGGCTTCTAGGCTTCAGTTTTCCATCCATATCAGACGGGAGCGAGTCAGGGTTTGGCTTCTAGGCTTCATGTTTGTATCCATGTCAGACTGGAGCGAGTCAGGGTTTGGATTCTAGGCTTCACTTTTCCATCCATATCAGACGGGAGCGAGTCAGGGTTTGGCTTCTAGGCTTCATGTTTCCATCCATGTCAGACTGGAGCGAGTCAGAGTTTGGCTTCTAGGCTTCACTTTTCCATCCATATCAGACTGGAGCGAGTCAGGGTTTGGATTCTAGGCTTCACTTTTCCATCCATATCAGACGGGAGCGAGTCAGGGTTTGGCTTCTAGGCTTCATGTTTCCATCCATGTAAGACTGGAGCGAGTCAGGGTTTGGCTTCTAGGCTTCATTTTTCCAACCATTTCAGACTGGAGCGAGTCAGGGTTTGGCTTCTAGGCTTCACTTTTCCATCCATATCAGACTGGAGCGAGTCAGGGTTTGGCTTCTAGGCTTGATGTTTCCATCCATATCAGACTGGAGCGAGTCAGGGTTTGGCTTCTAGGCTTCAGTTTTCCATCCATATCAGAATGGAGCGAGTCAGGGTTTGGCTTCTAGGCTTCACTTTCCCATCCATATCAGAATGGAGCGAGTCAGGTTTTGGCTTCTAGGCTTCAATTTTCCATCCATGTCAGACTGGAGCGAGTCAGGGTTTGGCTTCTAGGCTTCACGTTTCCATCCACGTCAGTCTGGAGCGAGTAAGGGTTTGGCTTCTAGGCTTCAGTTTTCCATCCATATCAGACTGGAGCGAGTCAGGGTTTGGCTTCTAGGCTTCACTTTTCCATCCATATCAGACTGGAGCGAGTCAGGGTTTGGCTTCTAGGCTTCACTTTTCCATCCATATCAGACTGGAGCGAGTCAGGGTTTGGCTTCTAGGCTTCACTTTTCCATCCATATCAGAATGGAGCGAGTCAGGGTTTGGCTTCTAGGCTTCACTTTTCCATCCATGTCAGACTGTAGCAGTCATGTGTTGGCTTCTAGGCTTCATTATTCCATCCATGTCAGACTGGAGCAGTCATGTTTTGGCTTCTAGGCTTCATGTTTCCATCCATGTCAGACTGTAGCAGTCATGTTTTGGCTTCTAGGCTTCATGATTCCATCTATGTCAGACTGGAGCAGTCAGGGTTTGACTTCTAGGCTTCATGTTTCTATCCATGTCAGACTGGAGCGAGTCAGGGTTTGGCTTCTAGGCTTCATTTTTCCATCCATTTCAGACTGGAGCGAGTCAGGGTTTGGCTTCTAGGCTTCACTTTTCCATCCATATCAGACTGGAGCGAGTCAGGGTTTGGCTTCTAGGCTTCATGTTTCCATCCATATCAGACTGGAGCGAGTCAGGGTTTGGCTTCTAGGCTTCAGTTTTCCATCCATATCAGAATGGAGCGAGTCAGGGTTTGGCTTCTAGGCTTCACTTTTCCATCCATATCAGAATGGAGCGAGTCAGGGTTTGGCTTCTAGGCTTCAGTTTTCCATCCATATCAGACGGAAGCGAGTCAGGGTTTGGCTTCTAGGCTTCATGTTTCTATCCATGTCAGACTGGAGCGAGTCAGGGTTTGGCATTTAGGCTTCATTTTTCCATCCATATCAGACTGGAGCGAGTCAGGGTTTGGCTTCTAGGCTTCATGTTTCCATCCATATCAGACTGGAGCGAGTCAGGGTTTGGCTTCTAGGCTTAACTTTTCCATCCATATCAGAATGGAGCGAGTCAGGGTTTGGCTTCTAGGCTTCACTTTTCCATCCATATCAGAATGGAGCGAGTCAGGGTTTGGCTTCTAGGCTTCAGTTTTCCATCCATATCAGACGGAAGCGAGTCAGGGTTTGGCTTCTAGGCTTCATGTTTCTATCCATGTCAGACTGGAGCGAGTCAGGGTTTGGCATTTAGGCTTCATTTTTCTATCCATATCAGACTGGAGTGAGTCAGGGTTTGGCTTCTAGGCTTCACTTTTCCATCCATATCAGATTGGAGCGAGTCAGGGTTTGGCTTCTAGACTTCATGTTTCCATCCATATCAGACTGGAACGAGTCAGGGTTTGGCTTCTAGGCTTCAGTTTTCCATCCATATCAGACTGGAGAGAGTCAGGGTTTGGCTTCTAGGCTTCACTTTTCCATCCATATCAGACTGGAGCGAGTCAGGGTTTGGATTCTAGGCTTTACTTTTCCATCCATGTCAGTCTGGAGCGAGTCAGGGTTTGGCTTCTAGGCTTCAGTTTTCCATCCATATCAGACTGGAGCGAGTCAGGGTTTGGCTTCTAGGCTTCAGTTTTCCATCCATGTCAGTCTGGAGCGAGTCAGGGTTTGGCTTCTAGGCTTCATGTTTCCATCCATGTCAGACTGGAGCAGTCATGTTTTGGCTTCTAGGCTTCATGTTTCCATCCATGTCAGACTGGAGCGAGTCAGAGTTTGGCTTCTAGTTTTCACTTTTCCATCCTTATCAGACTGGAGCGAGTCAGGGTTTGGATTCTAGACTTCACTTTTCCATCCATATCAGACTGGAGCGAGTCAGGGTTTGGCTTCTAGGCTTCATTTTTCCAACCATTTCAGACTGGAGCGAGTCAGGGTTTGGCTTCTAGGCTTCACTTTTCCATCCATATCAGACTGGAGAGAGTCAGGGTTTGGCTTCTAGGCTTCACTTTTCCATCCATATCAGACTGGAGCGAGTCAGGGTTTGGATTCTAGGCTTTACTTTTCCATCCATGTCAGTCTGGAGCGAGTCAGGGTTTGGCTTCTAGGCTTCAGTTTTCCATCCATATCAGACTGGAGCGAGTCAGGGTTTGGCTTCTAGGCTTCAGTTTTCCATCCATGTCAGTCTGGAGCGAGTCAGGGTTTGGCTTCTAGGCTTCATGTTTCCATCCATGTCAGACTGGAGCAGTCATGTTTTGGCTTCTAGGCTTCATGTTTCCATCCATGTCAGACTGGAGCGAGTCAGAGTTTGGCTTCTAGGCTTCACTTTTCCATCCATATCAGACTGGAGCGAGTCAGGGTTTGGATTCTAGACTTCACTTTTCCATCCATATCAGACTGGAGCGAGTCAGGGTTTGGCGTCTAGGCTTCATTTTTCCAACCATTTCAGACTGGAGCGAGTCAGGGTTTGGCTTCTAGGCTTCACTTTTCCATCCATATCAGACTGGAGCGAGTCAGGGTTTGGCTTCTAGGCTTGATGTTTCCATCCATATCAGACTGGAGCGAGTCAGGGTTTGATTCTAGGCTTCAGTTTTCCATCCATATCAGAATGGAGCGAGTCAAGGTTTGGCTTCTAGGCTTCAATTTTGCATCCATGTCAGACTGTTGCGAGTCAGGGTTTGGCTTCTAGGTTTCACTTTTCCATCCATATCAGACTGGAGCGATTCAGGATTTGGCTTCTAGGCTTCACGTTTCCATCCATATCAGACTGGAGCGAGTCAGGGTTTTGCTTCTAGGCTTCACTTTTCCATCCATATCAGAATGGAGCGAGTCAGGGTTTGGCTTCTAGGCTTCACTTTTCCATCCATATCAGAATGGAGCGAGTCAGGGTTTGGCTTCTAGGCTTCAGTTTTCCATCCATATCAGACGGAAGCGAGTCAGGGTTTGGCTTCTAGGCTTCATGTTTCTATCCATGTCAGACTGGAGCGAGTCAGGGTTTGGCATTTAGGCTTCATTTTTCCATCCATATCAGACTGGAGCGAGTCAGGGTTTGGCTTCTAGGCTTCATGTTTCCATCCATATCAGACTGGAGCGAGTCAGGGTTTGGCTTCTAGGCTTCAGTTTTCCATCCATATCAGAATGGAGCGAGTCAGGGTTTGGCTTCTAGGCTTCACTTTTCCATCCATATCAGAATGGAGCGAGTCAGGGTTTGGCTTCTAGGCTTCAGTTTTCCATCCATATCAGACGGAAGCGAGTCAGGGTTTGGCTTCTAGGCTTCATGTTTCCATCCATGTCAGACTGGAGCAGTCATGTTTTGGCTTCTAGGCTTCATGTTTCCATCCATGTCAGACTGGAGCGAGTCAGAGTTTGGCCTCTAGGCTTCACTTTTCCATCCATATCAGACTGGAGCGAGTCAGGGTTTGGATTCTAGGCTTCACTTTTCCATCCATATCAGACGGGAGCGTGTCAGGGTTTGGCTTCTAGGATTCATGTTTCCATCCATGTAAGACTGGAGCGAGTCAGGGTTTGGCTTCTAGGCTTCATTTTTCCATCCATTTCAGACTGGAGCGAGTCAGGGTTTGGCTTCTAGGCTTCAGTTTTCCATCCATATCAGAATGGAGCAAGTCAGGGTTTGGCTTCTAGGCTTCACTTTTCCATCCATATCAGAATGGAGCGAGTCAGGGTTTGGCTTCTAGGCTTCAGTTTTCCATCCATATCAGACGGGAGCGAGTCAGGGTTTGGCTTCTAGGCTTCATGTTTCTATCCATGTCAGACTGGAGCGAGTCAGGGTTTGGCATTTAGGCTTCATGTTTGTATCCATGTCAGACTGGAGCGAGTCAGGGTTTGGATTCTAGGCTTCACTTTTCCATCCATATCAGACGGGAGCGAGTCAGGGTTTGGCTTCTAGGCTTCATGTTTCCATCCATGTCAGACTGGAGCGAGTCAGAGTTTGGCTTCTAGGCTTCACTTTTCCATCCATATCAGACTGGAGCGAGTCAGGGTTTGGATTCTAGGCTTCACTTTTCCATCCATATCAGACGGGAGCGAGTCAGGGTTTGGCTTCTAGGCTTCACTTTTCCATCCATATCAGAATGGAGCGAGTCAGGGTTTGGCTTCTAGGCTTCACTTTTCCATCCACATCAGAATGGAGCGAGTCAGGGTTTGGCTTCTAGGCTTCAGTTTTCCATCCATATCAGACGGGAGCGAGTCAGGGTTTGGCTTCTAGGCTTCATGTTTGTATCCATGTCAGACTGGAGCGAGTCAGGGTTTGGATTCTAGGCTTCACTTTTCCATCCATATCAGACGGGAGCGAGTCAGGGTTTGGCTTCTAGGCTTCATGTTTCCATCCATGTCAGACTGGAGCGAGTCAGAGTTTGGCTTCTAGGCTTCACTTTTCCATCCATATCAGACTGGAGCGAGTCAGGGTTTGGATTCTAGGCTTCACTTTTCCATCCATATCAGACGGGAGCGAGTCAGGGTTTGGCTTCTAGGCTTCATGTTTCCATCCATGTAAGACTGGAGCGAGTCAGGGTTTGGCTTCTAGGCTTCATTTTTCCAACCATTTCAGACTGGAGCGAGTCAGGGTTTGGCTTCTAGGCTTCACTTTTCCATCCATATCAGACTGGAGCGAGTCAGGGTTTGGCTTCTAGGCTTGATGTTTCCATCCATATCAGACTGGAGCGAGTCAGGGTTTGGCTTCTAGGCTTCAGTTTTCCATCCATATCAGAATGGAGCGAGTCAGGGTTTGGCTTCTAGGCTTCACTTTCCCATCCATATCAGAATGGAGCGAGTCAGGTTTTGGCTTCTAGGCTTCAATTTTCCATCCATGTCAGACTGGAGCGAGTCAGGGTTTGGCTTCTAGGCTTCACGTTTCCATCCACGTCAGTCTGGAGCGAGTAAGGGTTTGGCTTCTAGGCTTCAGTTTTCCATCCATATCAGACTGGAGCGAGTCAGGGTTTGGCTTCTAGGCTTCACTTTTCCATCCATATCAGACTGGAGCGAGTCAGGGTTTGGCTTCTAGGCTTCACTTTTCCATCCATATCAGACTGGAGCGAGTCAGGGTTTGGCTTCTAGGCTTCACTTTTCCATCCATATCAGAATGGAGCGAGTCAGGGTTTGGCTTCTAGGCTTCACTTTTCCATCCATGTCAGACTGTAGCAGTCATGTGTTGGCTTCTAGGCTTCATTATTCCATCCATGTCAGACTGGAGCAGTCATGTTTTGGCTTCTAGGCTTCATGTTTCCATCCATGTCAGACTGTAGCAGTCATGTTTTGGCTTCTAGGCTTCATGATTCCATCTATGTCAGACTGGAGCAGTCAGGGTTTGACTTCTAGGCTTCATGTTTCTATCCATGTCAGACTGGAGCGAGTCAGGGTTTGGCTTCTAGGCTTCATTTTTCCATCCATTTCAGACTGGAGCGAGTCAGGGTTTGGCTTCTAGGCTTCACTTTTCCATCCATATCAGACTGGAGCGAGTCAGGGTTTGGCTTCTAGGCTTCATGTTTCCATCCATATCAGACTGGAGCGAGTCAGGGTTTGGCTTCTAGGCTTCAGTTTTCCATCCATATCAGAATGGAGCGAGTCAGGGTTTGGCTTCTAGGCTTCACTTTTCCATCCATATCAGAATGGAGCGAGTCAGGGTTTGGCTTCTAGGCTTCAGTTTTCCATCCATATCAGACGGAAGCGAGTCAGGGTTTGGCTTCTAGGCTTCATGTTTCTATCCATGTCAGACTGGAGCGAGTCAGGGTTTGGCATTTAGGCTTCATTTTTCCATCCATATCAGACTGGAGCGAGTCAGGGTTTGGCTTCTAGGCTTCATGTTTCCATCCATATCAGACTGGAGCGAGTCAGGGTTTGGCTTCTAGGCTTAACTTTTCCATCCATATCAGAATGGAGCGAGTCAGGGTTTGGCTTCTAGGCTTCACTTTTCCATCCATATCAGAATGGAGCGAGTCAGGGTTTGGCTTCTAGGCTTCAGTTTTCCATCCATATCAGACGGAAGCGAGTCAGGGTTTGGCTTCTAGGCTTCATGTTTCTATCCATGTCAGACTGGAGCGAGTCAGGGTTTGGCATTTAGGCTTCATTTTTCTATCCATATCAGACTGGAGTGAGTCAGGGTTTGGCTTCTAGGCTTCACTTTTCCATCCATATCAGATTGGAGCGAGTCAGGGTTTGGCTTCTAGACTTCATGTTTCCATCCATATCAGACTGGAACGAGTCAGGGTTTGGCTTCTAGGCTTCAGTTTTCCATCCATATCAGACTGGAGAGAGTCAGGGTTTGGCTTCTAGGCTTCACTTTTCCATCCATATCAGACTGGAGCGAGTCAGGGTTTGGATTCTAGGCTTTACTTTTCCATCCATGTCAGTCTGGAGCGAGTCAGGGTTTGGCTTCTAGGCTTCAGTTTTCCATCCATATCAGACTGGAGCGAGTCAGGGTTTGGCTTCTAGGCTTCAGTTTTCCATCCATGTCAGTCTGGAGCGAGTCAGGGTTTGGCTTCTAGGCTTCATGTTTCCATCCATGTCAGACTGGAGCAGTCATGTTTTGGCTTCTAGGCTTCATGTTTCCATCCATGTCAGACTGGAGCGAGTCAGAGTTTGGCTTCTAGTTTTCACTTTTCCATCCATATCAGACTGGAGCGAGTCAGGGTTTGGATTCTAGACTTCACTTTTCCATCCATATCAGACTGGAGCGAGTCAGGGTTTGGCTTCTAGGCTTCATTTTTCCAACCATTTCAGACTGGAGCGAGTCAGGGTTTGGCTTCTAGGCTTCACTTTTCCATCCATATCAGACTGGAGAGAGTCAGGGTTTGGCTTCTAGGCTTCACTTTTCCATCCATATCAGACTGGAGCGAGTCAGGGTTTGGATTCTAGGCTTTACTTTTCCATCCATGTCAGTCTGGAGCGAGTCAGGGTTTGGCTTCTAGGCTTCAGTTTTCCATCCATATCAGACTGGAGCGAGTCAGGGTTTGGCTTCTAGGCTTCAGTTTTCCATCCATGTCAGTCTGGAGCGAGTCAGGGTTTGGCTTCTAGGCTTCATGTTTCCATCCATGTCAGACTGGAGCAGTCATGTTTTGGCTTCTAGGCTTCATGTTTCCATCCATGTCAGACTGGAGCGAGTCAGAGTTTGGCTTCTAGGCTTCACTTTTCCATCCATATCAGACTGGAGCGAGTCAGGGTTTGGATTCTAGACTTCACTTTTCCATCCATATCAGACTGGAGCGAGTCAGGGTTTGGCGTCTAGGCTTCATTTTTCCAACCATTTCAGACTGGAGCGAGTCAGGGTTTGGCTTCTAGGCTTCACTTTTCCATCCATATCAGACTGGAGCGAGTCAGGGTTTGGCTTCTAGGCTTGATGTTTCCATCCATATCAGACTGGAGCGAGTCAGGGTTTGATTCTAGGCTTCAGTTTTCCATCCATATCAGAATGGAGCGAGTCAAGGTTTGGCTTCTAGGCTTCAATTTTGCATCCATGTCAGACTGTTGCGAGTCAGGGTTTGGCTTCTAGGCTTCACGTTTCCATCCATGTCAGTCTGGAGCGAGTAAGGGTTTGGCTTCTAGGCTTCAGTTTTCCATCCATATCAGACTGGAGCGAGTCAGGGTTTGGCTTCTAGGCTTCACTTTTCCATCCATATCAGACTGGAGCGAGTCAGGGTTTGGCTTCTAGGCTTCACTTTTCCATCCATATCAGAATGGAGCGAGTCAGGGTTTGGCTTCTAGGCTTCACTTTTCCATCCATATCAGACTGGAGCGAGTCAGGGTTTGGCTTCTAGGCTTCACTTTTCCATCCATATCAGACTGGAGCGATTCAGGATTTGGCTTCTAGGCTTCACGTTTCCATCCATATCAGACTGGAGCGATTCAGGGTTTTGCTTCTAGGCTTCACTTTTCCATCCATATCAGACTGGAGCAAATCAGGGTTTGGATTCTAGGCTTCACTTTTCCATCCATGTAAGACTGTAGCAGTCAGGGTTTGGCTTCTAGGCTTCACTTTTCCATCCATGTCAGACTGGAGCGAGTCAGGGATGGCTTCTAGGCTTCACTTTTCCATCCATGTCAGACTGGAGCAGTCATGTTTTGGCTTCTAGGCTTCACTTTTCCATCCATGTCAGACTGAAGCAGTCATGTTTTGGCTTCTAGGCTTCATGTCTCCATCCATGTCAGACTGTAGCAGTCATGTTTTGGCTTCTAGGCTTCATTTTTCCATCCATATCAGACTGGAGCAGTCATGTTTTGGCTTCTAGGCTTCATGTTTCCATCCATGTCAGACTGTAGCAGTCATGTGTTGGCTTCTAGGCTTCATTATTCCATCCATGTCAGACTGGAGCAGTCATGTTTTGGCTTCTAGGCTTCATGTTTCCATCCATGTCAGACTGTAGCAGTCATGTTTTGGCTTCTAGGCTTCACTTTTCCATCCATATCAGACTGGAGCGAGTCAGGGTTTGGCTTCTAGGCTTCATGTTTCCATCCATGTCAGACTGGAGCGAGTCAGGGTTTGGCTTCTAGGCTTCACTTTTCCATCCACATCAGACTGGAGCGAGTCAGGGTTTGGCTTCTAGGCTTCACTTTTCCATCCATATCAGACTGGAGCGAGTCAGGGTTTGGCTTCTAGGCTTCATGTTTCCATCCATGTCAGACTGGAGCGAGTCAGGGTTTGGCTTCTAGGCTTCACTTTTCCATCCATATCAGACTGGAGTGAGTCAGGGTTTGGCTTCTAGGCTTCACGTTTCCATCCATATCAGACTGTAGCGAGTCATGTTTTGGCTTCTAGGCTTCATTATTCCATCTATGTCAGACTGGAGCAGTCAGGGTTTGGCTTCTAGGCTTCATGTTTCTATCCATGTCAGACTGGAGCGAGTCAGGGTTTGGCTTCTAGGCTTCATTTTTCTATCCATATCAGACTGGAGTGAGTCAGGGTTTGGCTTCTAGGCTTCACTTTTCCATCCATATCAGATTGGAGCGAGTCAGGGTTTGGCTTCTAGACTTCATGTTTCCATCCATATCAGACTGGAACGAGTCAGGGTTTGGCTTCTAGGCTTCAGTTTTCCATCCATATCAGACTGGAGCGAGTCAGGGTTTGGCTTCTAGTCTTCACTTTTCCATCCATGTCAGTCTGGAGCGAGTCAGGGTTTGGCTTCTAGGCTTCAGTTTTCCATCCATATCAGACTGGAGCGAGTCAGGGTTTGGCTTCTAGGCTTCAGTTTTCCATCCATGTCAGTCTGGAGCGAGTCAGGGTTTGGCTTCTAGGCTTCATGTTTCCATCCATGTCAGACTGGAGCAGTCATGTTTTGGCTTCTAGGCTTCATGTTTCCATCCATGTCAGACTGGAGCGAGTCAGAGTTTGGCTTCTAGGCTTCACTTTTCAATCCATATCAGACTGGAGCGAGTCAGGGTTTGGATTCTAGGCTTCACTTTCCATCCATGTAAGACTGGAGCGAGTCAGGGTTTGGCTTCTAGGCTTCATTTTTCCAACCATTTCAGACTGGAGCGAGTCAGGGTTTGGCTTCTAGGCTTCACTTTTCCATCCATATCAGACTGGAGTGAGTCAGGGTTTGGCTTCTAGGCTTCACTTTTCAATCCATATCAGATTGGAGCGAGTCAGGGTTTGGCTTCTAGACTTCAGTTTTCCATCCATATCAGACTGGAGAGAGTCAGGGTTTGGCTTCTAGGCTTCACTTTTCCATCCATGTCAGTCTGGAGCGAGTCAGGGTTTGGCTTCTAGGCTTCAGTTTTCCATCCATATCAGACTGGAGCGAGTCAGGGTTTGGCTTCTAGGCTTCAGTTTTCCATCCATGTCAGACTGGAGCAGTCATGTTTTGGCTTCTAGGCTTCATGTTTCCATCCATGTCAGACTGGAGCGAGTCACAGTTTGGCTTCTAGGCTTCACTTTTCCATCCATATCAGACTGGAGCGAGTCAGGGTTTGGATTCTAGGCTTCACTTTTCCATCCATATCAGACGGGAGCGAGTCAGGGTTTGGCTTCTAGGCTTCATGTTTCCATCCATGTCAGACTGGAGCGAGTCAGAGTTTGGCTTCTAGGCTTCACTTTTCCATCCATATCAGACTGGAGCGAGTCAGGGTTTGGATTCTAGGCTTCACTTTTCCATCCATATCAGACGGGAGCGAGTCAGGGTTTGGCTTCTAGGCTTCATGTTTCCATCCATGTAAGACTGGAGCGAGTCAGGGTTTGGCTTCTAGGCTTCATTTTTCCAACCATTTCAGACTGGAGCGAGTCAGGGTTTGGCTTCTAGGCTTCACTTTTCCATCCATATCAGACTGGAGCGAGTCAGGGTTTGGCTTCTAGGCTTGATGTTTCCATCCATATCAGACTGGAGCGAGTCAGGGTTTGGCTTCTAGGCTTCAGTTTTCCATCCATATCAGAATGGAGCGAGTCAGGGTTTGGCTTCTAGGCTTCACTTTCCCATCCATATCAGAATGGAGCGAGTCAGGGTTTGGCTTCTAGGCTTCAATTTTCCATCCATGTCAGACTGGAGCGAGTCAGGGTTTGGCTTCTAGGCTTCACGTTTCCATCCATGTCAGTCTGGAGCGAGTAAGGGTTTGGCTTCTAGGCTTCAGTTTTCCATCCATATCAGACTGGAGCGAGTCAGGGTTTGGCTTCTAGGCTTCACTTTTCCATCCATATCAGACTGGAGCGAGTCAGGGTTTGGCTTCTAGGCTTCACTTTTCCATCCATATCAGACTGGAGCGAGTCAGGGTTTGGCTTCTAGGCTTCGCTTTTCCATCCATATCAGAATGGAGCGAGTCAGGGTTTGGCTTCTAGGCTTCACTTTTCCATCCATGTCAGACTGTAGCAGTCATGTGTTGGCTTCTAGGCTTCATTATTCCATCCATGTCAGACTGGAGCAGTCATGTTTTGGCTTCTAGGCTTCATGTTTCCATCCATGTCAGACTGTAGCAGTCATGTTTTGGCTTCTAGGCTTCATTATTCCATCTATGTCAGACTGGAGCAGTCAGGGTTTGACTTCTAGGCTTCATGTTTCTATCCATGTCAGACTGGAGCGAGTCAGGGTTTGGCTTCTAGGCTTCATGTTTCCATCCATGTCAGACTAGAGTGAGTCAGGGTTTGGCTTCTAGGCTTAACTTTTCCATCCATATCAGATTGGAGCGAGTCAGGGTTTGGCTTCTAGACTTCAGTTTTCCATCCATATCAGACTGGAGAGAGTCAGGGTTTGGCTTCTAGGCTTCAGTTTTCCATCCATATCAGACTGAAGCGAGTCAGGGTTTGGCTTCTAGGCTTCACTTTTCCATCCATGTCAGTCTGGAGCAGTCATGTTTTGGCTTCTAGGCTTCATTTTTCCATCCATATCAGACTGGAGCGAGTCAGGGTTTGGCTTCTAGGCTTCACTTTTCCATCCATATCAGACTGGAGCGAGTCAGGGTTTGGCTTCTAGGCTTCATGTTTCCATCCATGTCAGACTAGAGTGAGTCATGGTTTGGCTTCTAGGCTTCACTTTTCCATCCATATCAGAATGGAGCGAGTCAGGGTTTGGCTTCTAGGCTTCACTTTTCCATCCATATCAGACTGGAGCGAGTCAGGGTTTGGCTTCTAGGCTTCATGTTTCCATCCATGTCAGACTAGAGTGAGTCAGGGTTTGGCTTCTAGGCTTCATTTTTCCATCCATATCAGACTGGAGCGAGTCAGGGTTTGGCTTCTAGGCTTCACTTTTCCATCCATATCAGACTGGAGCGATTCAGGATTTGGCTTCTAGGCTTCACGTTTCCATCCATATCAGACTGGAGCGATTCAGGGTTTTGCTTCTAGGCTTCACTTTTCCATCCATATCAGACTGGAGCAAATCAGGGTTTGGATTCTAGACTTCACTTTTCCATCCATGTAAGACTGTAGCAGTCAGGGTTTGGCTTCTAGGCTTCACTTTTCCATCCATGTCAGACTGGAGCGAGTCAGGGATGGCTTCTAGGCTTCACTTTTCCATCCATGTCAGACTGGAGCAGTCATGATTTGGCTTCTAGGCTTCACTTTTCCATCCATGTCAGACTGGAGCAGTCATGTTTTGGCTTCTAGGCTTCATGTTTCCATCCATGTCAGACTGTAGCAGTCATGTGTTGGCTTCTAGGCTTCATTATTCCATCCATGTCAGACTGGAACAGTCATGTTTTGGCTTCTAGGCTTCATGTCTCCATCCATGTGAGACTGTAGCAGTCATGTTATGGCTTCTAGGCTTCATTTTTCCATCCATATCAGACTGGAGCAGTCATGTTTTGGCTTCTAGGCTTCATGTTTCCATCCATGTCAGACTGTAGCAGTCATGTGTTGGCTTCTAGGCTTCATTATTCCATCCATGTCAGACTGGAACAGTCATGTTTTGGCTTCTAGGCTTCATGTTTCCATCCATGTCAGACTGTAGCAGTCATGTTTTGGCTTCTAGGCTTCATTATTCCATCTATGTCAGACTGGAGCAGTCAGGGTTTGGCTTCTAGGCTTCATGTTTCTATCCATGTCAGACTGGAGCGAGTCAGGGTTTGGCTTCTAGGCTTCATTTTTCTATCCATATCAGACTGGAGTGAGTCAGGGTTTGGCTTCTAGGCTTCACTTTTCCATCCATATCAGATTGGAGCGAGTCAGGGTTTGGCTTCTAGACTTCATGTTTCCATCCATATCAGACTGGAACGAGTCAGGGTTTGGCTTCTAGGCTTCAGTTTTCCATCCATATCAGACTGGAGAGAGTCAGGGTTTGGCTTCTAGGCTTCACTTTTCCATCCATATCAGACTGGAGCGAGTCAGGGTTTGGCTTCTAGGCTTCACTTTTCCATCCATGTCAGTCTGGAGCGAGTCAGGGTTTGGCTTCTAGGCTTCAGTTTTCCATCCATATCAGACTGGAGCGAGTCAGGGTTTGGCTTCTAGGCTTCAGTATTCCATCCATGTCAGTCTGGAGCGAGTCAGGGTTTGGCTTCTAGGCTTCATGTTTCCATCCATGTCAGACTGGAGCAGTCATGTTTTGGCTTCTAGGCTTCATGTTTCCATCCATGTCAGACTGGAGCGAGTCAGAGTTTGGCTTCTAGGCTTCACCTTTCCATCCATATCAGACTGGAGCGAGTCAGGGTTTGGATTCTAGGCTTCACTTTTCCATCCATATCAGACGGGAGCGAGTCAGGGTTTGGCTTCTAGGCTTCATGTTTCCATCCATGTAAGACTGGAGCGAGTCAGGGTTTGGCTTCTTGGCTTCATTTTTCCAACCATTTCAGACTGGAGCGAGTCAGGGTTTGGCTTCTAGGCTTCACTTTTCCATCCATATCAGACTGGAGCGAGTCAGGGTTTGGCTTCTAGGCTTGATGTTTCCATCCATATCAGACTGGAGCGAGTCAGGGTTTGGCTTCTAGGCTTCAGTTTTCCATCCATATCAGAATGGAGCGAATCAGGGTTTGGCTTCTAGGCTTCACTTTCCCATCCATATCAGAATGGAGCGAGTCAGGGTTTGGCTTCTAGGCTTCAATTTTCCATCCATGTCAGACTGGAGCGAGTCAGGGTTTGGCTTCTAGGCTTCACTTTTCCATCCATGTCACTCTGGAGCGAGTAAGGGTTTGGCTTCTAGGCTTCAGTTTTCCATCCATATCAGACTGGAGCGAGTCAGGGTTTGGCTTCTAGGCTTCACTTTTCCATCCACATCAGACTGGAGCGAGTCAGGGTTTGGCTTCTAGGCTTCACTTTTCCATCCATATCAGACTGGAGCGAGTCAGGGTTTGGCTTCTAGGCTTCATGTTTCCATCCATGTCAGACTGGAGCGAGTCAGGGTTTGGCTTCTAGGCTTCACTTTTCCATCCATATCAGACTGGAGTGAGTCAGGGTTTGGCTTCTAGGCTTCACGTTTCCATCCATATCAGACTGTAGCGAGTCATGTTTGGGCTTCTAGGCTTCATTATTCCATCTATGTCAGACTGGAGCAGTCAGGGTTTGGCTTCTAGGCTTCATGTTTCTATCCATGTCAGACTGGAGCGAGTCAGGGTTTGGCTTCTAGGCTTCATTTTTCTATCCATATCAGACTGGAGTGAGTCAGGGTTTGGCTTCTAGGCTTCACTTTTCCATCCATATCAGATTGGAGCGAGTCAGGTTTTGGCTTCTAGACTTCATGTTTCCATCCATATCAGACTGGAACGAGTCAGGTTTTGGCTTCTAGGCTTCAGTTTTCCATCCATATCAGACTGGAGCGAGTCAGGGTTTGGCTTCTAGTCTTCACTTTTCCATCCATGTCAGTCTGGAGCGAGTCAGGGTTTGGCTTCTAGGCTTCAGTTTTCCATCCATATCAGACTGGAGCGAGTCAGGGTTTGGCTTCTAGGCTTCAGTTTTCCATCCATGTCAGTCTGGAGCGAGTCAGGGTTTGGCTTCTAGGCTTCATGTTTCCATCCAGTCAGACTGGAGCAGTCATGTTTTGGCTTCTAGGCTTCATGTTTCCATCCATGTCAGACTGGAGCGAATCAGAGTTTGGCCTCTAGGCTTCACTTTTCCATCCATATCAGACTGGAGCGAGTCAGGGTTTGGATTCTAGGCTTCACTTTTCCATCCATATCAGACGGGAGCGTGTCAGGGTTTGGCTTCTAGGATTCATGTTTCCATCCATGTAAGACTGGAGCGAGTCAGGGTTTGGCTTCTAGGCTTCATTTTTCCATCCATTTCAGACTGGAGCGAGTCAGGGTTTGGCTTCTAGGCTTCAGTTTTCCATCCATATCAGAATGGAGCAAGTCAGGGTTTGGCTTCTAGGCTTCACTTTTCCATCCATATCAGAATGGAGCGAGTCAGGGTTTGGCTTCTAGGCTTCAGTTTTCCATCCATATCAGACGGGAGCGAGTCAGGGTTTGGCTTCTAGGCTTCATGTTTCTATCCATGTCAGACTGGAGCGAGTCAGGGTTTGGCATTTAGGCTTCATGTTTGTATCCATGTCAGACTGGAGCGAGTCAGGGTTTGGATTCTAGGCTTCACTTTTCCATCCATATCAGACGGGAGCGAGTCAGGGTTTGGCTTCTAGGCTTCATGTTTCCATCCATGTCAGACTGGAGCGAGTCAGAGTTTGGCTTCTAGGCTTCACTTTTCCATCCATATCAGACTGGAGCGAGTCAGGGTTTGGATTCTAGGCTTCACTTTTCCATCCATATCAGACGGGAGCGAGTCAGGGTTTGGCTTCTAGGCTTCACTTTTCCATCCATATCAGAATGGAGCGAGTCAGGGTTTGGCTTCTAGGCTTCACTTTTCCATCCACATCAGAATGGAGCGAGTCAGGGTTTGGCTTCTAGGCTTCAGTTTTCCATCCATATCAGACGGGAGCGAGTCAGGGTTTGGCTTCTAGGCTTCATGTTTGTATCCATGTCAGACTGGAGCGAGTCAGGGTTTGGATTCTAGGCTTCACTTTTCCATCCATATCAGACGGGAGCGAGTCAGGGTTTGGCTTCTAGGCTTCATGTTTCCATCCATGTCAGACTGGAGCGAGTCAGAGTTTGGCTTCTAGGCTTCACTTTTCCATCCATATCAGACTGGAGCGAGTCAGGGTTTGGATTCTAGGCTTCACTTTTCCATCCATATCAGACGGGAGCGAGTCAGGGTTTGGCTTCTAGGCTTCATGTTTCCATCCATGTAAGACTGGAGCGAGTCAGGGTTTGGCTTCTAGGCTTCATTTTTCCAACCATTTCAGACTGGAGCGAGTCAGGGTTTGGCTTCTAGGCTTCACTTTTCCATCCATATCAGACTGGAGCGAGTCAGGGTTTGGCTTCTAGGCTTGATGTTTCCATCCATATCAGACTGGAGCGAGTCAGGGTTTGGCTTCTAGGCTTCAGTTTTCCATCCATATCAGAATGGAGCGAGTCAGGGTTTGGCTTCTAGGCTTCACTTTCCCATCCATATCAGAATGGAGCGAGTCAGGTTTTGGCTTCTAGGCTTCAATTTTCCATCCATGTCAGACTGGAGCGAGTCAGGGTTTGGCTTCTAGGCTTCACGTTTCCATCCACGTCAGTCTGGAGCGAGTAAGGGTTTGGCTTCTAGGCTTCAGTTTTCCATCCATATCAGACTGGAGCGAGTCAGGGTTTGGCTTCTAGGCTTCACTTTTCCATCCATATCAGACTGGAGCGAGTCAGGGTTTGGCTTCTAGGCTTCACTTTTCCATCCATATCAGACTGGAGCGAGTCAGGGTTTGGCTTCTAGGCTTCACTTTTCCATCCATATCAGAATGGAGCGAGTCAGGGTTTGGCTTCTAGGCTTCACTTTTCCATCCATGTCAGACTGTAGCAGTCATGTGTTAGCTTCTAGGCTTCATTATTCCATCCATGTCAGACTGGAGCAGTCATGTTTTGGCTTCTAGGCTTCATGTTTCCATCCATGTCAGACTGTAGCAGTCATGTTTTGGCTTCTAGGCTTCATGATTCCATCTATGTCAGACTGGAGCAGTCAGGGTTTGACTTCTAGGCTTCATGTTTCTATCCATGTCAGACTGGAGCGAGTCAGGGTTTGGCTTCTAGGCTTCATTTTTCCATCCATTTCAGACTGGAGCGAGTCAGGGTTTGGCTTCTAGGCTTCACTTTTCCATCCATATCAGACTGGAGCGAGTCAGGGTTTGGCTTCTAGGCTTCATGTTTCCATCCATATCAGACTGGAGCGAGTCAGGGTTTGGCTTCTAGGCTTCAGTTTTCCATCCATATCAGAATGGAGCGAGTCAGGGTTTGGCTTCTAGGCTTCACTTTTCCATCCATATCAGAATGGAGCGAGTCAGGGTTTGGCTTCTAGGCTTCAGTTTTCCATCCATATCAGACGGAAGCGAGTCAGGGTTTGGCTTCTAGGCTTCATGTTTCTATCCATGTCAGACTGGAGCGAGTCAGGGTTTGGCATTTAGGCTTCATTTTTCCATCCATATCAGACTGGAGCGAGTCAGGGTTTGGCTTCTAGGCTTCATGTTTCCATCCATATCAGACTGGAGCGAGTCAGGGTTTGGCTTCTAGGCTTCAGTTTTCCATCCATATCAGACTGGAGCGAGTCAGGGTTTGGCTTCTAGGCTTCATGTTTCCATCCATATCAGACTGGAGCGAGTCAGGGTTTGGCTTCTAGGCTTCATTATTCCATCCATGTCAGACTGGAGCAGTCATGTTTTGGCTTCTAGGCTTCATGTTTCCATCCATGTCAGACTGTAGCAGTCATGTTTTGGCTTCTAGGCTTCATTATTCCATCTATGTCAGACTGGAGCAGTCAGGGTTTGACTTCTAGGCTTCATGTTTCTATCCATGTCAGACTGGAGCGAGTCAGGGTTTGGCTTCTAGGCTTCATGTTTCCATCCATGTCAGACTAGAGTGAGTCAGGGTTTGGCTTCTAGGCTTAACTTTTCCATCCATATCAGATTGGAGCGAGTCAGGGTTTGGCTTCTAGACTTCAGTTTTCCATCCATATCAGACTGGAGAGAGTCAGGGTTTGGCTTCTAGGCTTCAGTTTTCCATCCATATCAGACTGAAGCGAGTCAGGGTTTGGCTTCTAGGCTTCACTTTTCCATCCATGTCAGTCTGGAGCAGTCATGTTTTGGCTTCTAGGCTTCATTTTTCCATCCATATCAGACTGGAGCGAGTCAGGGTTTGGCTTCTAGGCTTCACTTTTCCATCCATATCAGACTGGAGCGAGTCAGGGTTTGGCTTCTAGGCTTCATGTTTCCATCCATGTCAGACTAGAGTGAGTCATGGTTTGGCTTCTAGGCTTCACTTTTCCATCCATATCAGAATGGAGCGAGTCAGGGTTTGGCTTCTAGGCTTCACTTTTCCATCCATATCAGACTGGAGCGAGTCAGGGTTTGGCTTCTAGGCTTCATGTTTCCATCCATGTCAGACTAGAGTGAGTCAGGGTTTGGCTTCTAGGCTTCATTTTTCCATCCATATCAGACTGGAGCGAGTCAGGGTTTGGCTTCTAGGCTTCACTTTTCCATCCATATCAGACTGGAGCGATTCAGGATTTGGCTTCTAGGCTTCACGTTTCCATCCATATCAGACTGGAGCGATTCAGGGTTTTGCTTCTAGGCTTCACTTTTCCATCCATATCAGACTGGAGCAAATCAGGGTTTGGATTCTAGACTTCACTTTTCCATCCATGTAAGACTGTAGCAGTCAGGGTTTGGCTTCTAGGCTTCACTTTTCCATCCATGTCAGACTGGAGCGAGTCAGGGATGGCTTCTAGGCTTCACTTTTCCATCCATGTCAGACTGGAGCAGTCATGATTTGGCTTCTAGGCTTCACTTTTCCATCCATGTCAGACTGGAGCAGTCATGTTTTGGCTTCTAGGCTTCATGTTTCCATCCATGTCAGACTGTAGCAGTCATGTGTTGGCTTCTAGGCTTCATTATTCCATCCATGTCAGACTGGAACAGTCATGTTTTGGCTTCTAGGCTTCATGTCTCCATCCATGTGAGACTGTAGCAGTCATGTTATGGCTTCTAGGCTTCATTTTTCCATCCATATCAGACTGGAGCAGTCATGTTTTGGCTTCTAGGCTTCATGTTTCCATCCATGTCAGACTGTAGCAGTCATGTGTTGGCTTCTAGGCTTCATTATTCCATCCATGTCAGACTGGAACAGTCATGTTTTGGCTTCTAGGCTTCATGTTTCCATCCATGTCAGACTGTAGCAGTCATGTTTTGGCTTCTAGGCTTCATTATTCCATCTATGTCAGACTGGAGCGAGTCAGGGTTTGGATTCTAGGCTTCACTTTTCCATCCATATCAGACGGGAGCGAGTCAGGGTTTGGCTTCTAGGCTTCACTTTTCCATCCATATCAGAATGGAGCGAGTCAGGGTTTGGCTTCTAGGCTTCACTTTTCCATCCACATCAGAATGGAGCGAGTCAGGGTTTGGCTTCTAGGCTTCAGTTTTCCATCCATATCAGACGGGAGCGAGTCAGGGTTTGGCTTCTAGGCTTCATGTTTGTATCCATGTCAGACTGGAGCGAGTCAGGGTTTGGATTCTAGGCTTCACTTTTCCATCCATATCAGACGGGAGCGAGTCAGGGTTTGGCTTCTAGGCTTCATGTTTCCATCCATGTCAGACTGGAGCGAGTCAGAGTTTGGCTTCTAGGCTTCACTTTTCCATCCATATCAGACTGGAGCGAGTCAGGGTTTGGATTCTAGGCTTCACTTTTCCATCCATATCAGACGGGAGCGAGTCAGGGTTTGGCTTCTAGGCTTCATGTTTCCATCCATGTAAGACTGGAGCGAGTCAGGGTTTGGCTTCTAGGCTTCATTTTTCCAACCATTTCAGACTGGAGCGAGTCAGGGTTTGGCTTCTAGGCTTCACTTTTCCATCCATATCAGACTGGAGCGAGTCAGGGTTTGGCTTCTAGGCTTGATGTTTCCATCCATATCAGACTGGAGCGAGTCAGGGTTTGGCTTCTAGGCTTCAGTTTTCCATCCATATCAGAATGGAGCGAGTCAGGGTTTGGCTTCTAGGCTTCACTTTCCCATCCATATCAGAATGGAGCGAGTCAGGTTTTGGCTTCTAGGCTTCAATTTTCCATCCATGTCAGACTGGAGCGAGTCAGGGTTTGGCTTCTAGGCTTCACGTTTCCATCCACGTCAGTCTGGAGCGAGTAAGGGTTTGGCTTCTAGGCTTCAGTTTTCCATCCATATCAGACTGGAGCGAGTCAGGGTTTGGCTTCTAGGCTTCACTTTTCCATCCATATCAGACTGGAGCGAGTCAGGGTTTGGCTTCTAGGCTTCACTTTTCCATCCATATCAGACTGGAGCGAGTCAGGGTTTGGCTTCTAGGCTTCACTTTTCCATCCATATCAGAATGGAGCGAGTCAGGGTTTGGCTTCTAGGCTTCACTTTTCCATCCATGTCAGACTGTAGCAGTCATGTGTTAGCTTCTAGGCTTCATTATTCCATCCATGTCAGACTGGAGCAGTCATGTTTTGGCTTCTAGGCTTCATGTTTCCATCCATGTCAGACTGTAGCAGTCATGTTTTGGCTTCTAGGCTTCATGATTCCATCTATGTCAGACTGGAGCAGTCAGGGTTTGACTTCTAGGCTTCATGTTTCTATCCATGTCAGACTGGAGCGAGTCAGGGTTTGGCTTCTAGGCTTCATTTTTCCATCCATTTCAGACTGGAGCGAGTCAGGGTTTGGCTTCTAGGCTTCACTTTTCCATCCATATCAGACTGGAGCGAGTCAGGGTTTGGCTTCTAGGCTTCATGTTTCCATCCATATCAGACTGGAGCGAGTCAGGGTTTGGCTTCTAGGCTTCAGTTTTCCATCCATATCAGAATGGAGCGAGTCAGGGTTTGGCTTCTAGGCTTCACTTTTCCATCCATATCAGAATGGAGCGAGTCAGGGTTTGGCTTCTAGGCTTCAGTTTTCCATCCATATCAGACGGAAGCGAGTCAGGGTTTGGCTTCTAGGCTTCATGTTTCTATCCATGTCAGACTGGAGCGAGTCAGGGTTTGGCATTTAGGCTTCATTTTTCCATCCATATCAGACTGGAGCGAGTCAGGGTTTGGCTTCTAGGCTTCATGTTTCCATCCATATCAGACTGGAGCGAGTCAGGGTTTGGCTTCTAGGCTTCAGTTTTCCATCCATATCAGACTGGAGCGAGTCAGGGTTTGGCTTCTAGGCTTCATGTTTCCATCCATATCAGACTGGAGCGAGTCAGGGTTTGGCTTCTAGGCTTCATTATTCCATCCATGTCAGACTGGAGCAGTCATGTTTTGGCTTCTAGGCTTCATGTTTCCATCCATGTCAGACTGTAGCAGTCATGTTTTGGCTTCTAGGCTTCATTATTCCATCTATGTCAGACTGGAGCAGTCAGGGTTTGACTTCTAGGCTTCATGTTTCTATCCATGTCAGACTGGAGCGAGTCAGGGTTTGGCTTCTAGGCTTCATGTTTCCATCCATGTCAGACTAGAGTGAGTCAGGGTTTGGCTTCTAGGCTTAACTTTTCCATCCATATCAGATTGGAGCGAGTCAGGGTTTGGCTTCTAGACTTCAGTTTTCCATCCATATCAGACTGGAGAGAGTCAGGGTTTGGCTTCTAGGCTTCAGTTTTCCATCCATATCAGACTGAAGCGAGTCAGGGTTTGGCTTCTAGGCTTCACTTTTCCATCCATGTCAGTCTGGAGCAGTCATGTTTTGGCTTCTAGGCTTCATTTTTCCATCCATATCAGACTGGAGCGAGTCAGGGTTTGGCTTCTAGGCTTCACTTTTCCATCCATATCAGACTGGAGCGAGTCAGGGTTTGGCTTCTAGGCTTCATGTTTCCATCCATGTCAGACTAGAGTGAGTCATGGTTTGGCTTCTAGGCTTCACTTTTCCATCCATATCAGAATGGAGCGAGTCAGGGTTTGGCTTCTAGGCTTCACTTTTCCATCCATATCAGACTGGAGCGAGTCAGGGTTTGGCTTCTAGGCTTCATGTTTCCATCCATGTCAGACTAGAGTGAGTCAGGGTTTGGCTTCTAGGCTTCATTTTTCCATCCATATCAGACTGGAGCGAGTCAGGGTTTGGCTTCTAGGCTTCACTTTTCCATCCATATCAGACTGGAGCGATTCAGGATTTGGCTTCTAGGCTTCACGTTTCCATCCATATCAGACTGGAGCGATTCAGGGTTTTGCTTCTAGGCTTCACTTTTCCATCCATATCAGACTGGAGCAAATCAGGGTTTGGATTCTAGACTTCACTTTTCCATCCATGTAAGACTGTAGCAGTCAGGGTTTGGCTTCTAGGCTTCACTTTTCCATCCATGTCAGACTGGAGCGAGTCAGGGATGGCTTCTAGGCTTCACTTTTCCATCCATGTCAGACTGGAGCAGTCATGATTTGGCTTCTAGGCTTCACTTTTCCATCCATGTCAGACTGGAGCAGTCATGTTTTGGCTTCTAGGCTTCATGTTTCCATCCATGTCAGACTGTAGCAGTCATGTGTTGGCTTCTAGGCTTCATTATTCCATCCATGTCAGACTGGAACAGTCATGTTTTGGCTTCTAGGCTTCATGTCTCCATCCATGTGAGACTGTAGCAGTCATGTTATGGCTTCTAGGCTTCATTTTTCCATCCATATCAGACTGGAGCAGTCATGTTTTGGCTTCTAGGCTTCATGTTTCCATCCATGTCAGACTGTAGCAGTCATGTGTTGGCTTCTAGGCTTCATTATTCCATCCATGTCAGACTGGAACAGTCATGTTTTGGCTTCTAGGCTTCATGTTTCCATCCATGTCAGACTGTAGCAGTCATGTTTTGGCTTCTAGGCTTCATTATTCCATCTATGTCAGACTGGAGCAGTCAGGGTTTGGCTTCTAGGCTTCATGTTTCTATCCATGTCAGACTGGAGCGAGTCAGGGTTTGGCTTCTAGGCTTCATTTTTCTATCCATATCAGACTGGAGTGAGTCAGGGTTTGGCTTCTAGGCTTCACTTTTCCATCCATATCAGATTGGAGCGAGTCAGGGTTTGGCTTCTAGACTTCATGTTTCCATCCATATCAGACTGGAACGAGTCAGGGTTTGGCTTCTAGGCTTCAGTTTTCCATCCATATCAGACTGGAGAGAGTCAGGGTTTGGCTTCTAGGCTTCACTTTTCCATCCATATCAGACTGGAGCGAGTCAGGGTTTGGCTTCTAGGCTTCACTTTTCCATCCATGTCAGTCTGGAGCGAGTCAGGGTTTGGCTTCTAGGCTTCAGTTTTCCATCCATATCAGACTGGAGCGAGTCAGGGTTTGGCTTCTAGGCTTCAGTATTCCATCCATGTCAGTCTGGAGCGAGTCAGGGTTTGGCTTCTAGGCTTCATGTTTCCATCCATGTCAGACTGGAGCAGTCATGTTTTGGCTTCTAGGCTTCATGTTTCCATCCATGTCAGACTGGAGCGAGTCAGAGTTTGGCTTCTAGGCTTCACCTTTCCATCCATATCAGACTGGAGCGAGTCAGGGTTTGGATTCTAGGCTTCACTTTTCCATCCATATCAGACGGGAGCGAGTCAGGGTTTGGCTTCTAGGCTTCATGTTTCCATCCATGTAAGACTGGAGCGAGTCAGGGTTTGGCTTCTTGGCTTCATTTTTCCAACCATTTCAGACTGGAGCGAGTCAGGGTTTGGCTTCTAGGCTTCACTTTTCCATCCATATCAGACTGGAGCGAGTCAGGGTTTGGCTTCTAGGCTTGATGTTTCCATCCATATCAGACTGGAGCGAGTCAGGGTTTGGCTTCTAGGCTTCAGTTTTCCATCCATATCAGAATGGAGCGAATCAGGGTTTGGCTTCTAGGCTTCACTTTCCCATCCATATCAGAATGGAGCGAGTCAGGGTTTGGCTTCTAGGCTTCAATTTTCCATCCATGTCAGACTGGAGCGAGTCAGGGTTTGGCTTCTAGGCTTCACTTTTCCATCCATGTCACTCTGGAGCGAGTAAGGGTTTGGCTTCTAGGCTTCAGTTTTCCATCCATATCAGACTGGAGCGAGTCAGGGTTTGGCTTCTAGGCTTCACTTTTCCATCCACATCAGACTGGAGCGAGTCAGGGTTTGGCTTCTAGGCTTCACTTTTCCATCCATATCAGACTGGAGCGAGTCAGGGTTTGGCTTCTAGGCTTCATGTTTCCATCCATGTCAGACTGGAGCGAGTCAGGGTTTGGCTTCTAGGCTTCACTTTTCCATCCATATCAGACTGGAGTGAGTCAGGGTTTGGCTTCTAGGCTTCACGTTTCCATCCATATCAGACTGTAGCGAGTCATGTTTGGGCTTCTAGGCTTCATTATTCCATCTATGTCAGACTGGAGCAGTCAGGGTTTGGCTTCTAGGCTTCATGTTTCTATCCATGTCAGACTGGAGCGAGTCAGGGTTTGGCTTCTAGGCTTCATTTTTCTATCCATATCAGACTGGAGTGAGTCAGGGTTTGGCTTCTAGGCTTCACTTTTCCATCCATATCAGATTGGAGCGAGTCAGGTTTTGGCTTCTAGACTTCATGTTTCCATCCATATCAGACTGGAACGAGTCAGGTTTTGGCTTCTAGGCTTCAGTTTTCCATCCATATCAGACTGGAGCGAGTCAGGGTTTGGCTTCTAGTCTTCACTTTTCCATCCATGTCAGTCTGGAGCGAGTCAGGGTTTGGCTTCTAGGCTTCAGTTTTCCATCCATATCAGACTGGAGCGAGTCAGGGTTTGGCTTCTAGGCTTCAGTTTTCCATCCATGTCAGTCTGGAGCGAGTCAGGGTTTGGCTTCTAGGCTTCATGTTTCCATCCATGTCAGACTGGAGCAGTCATGTTTTGGCTTCTAGGCTTCATGTTTCCATCCATGTCAGACTGGAGCGAATCAGAGTTTGGCCTCTAGGCTTCACTTTTCCATCCATATCAGACTGGAGCGAGTCAGGGTTTGGATTCTAGGCTTCACTTTTCCATCCATATCAGACGGGAGCGTGTCAGGGTTTGGCTTCTAGGATTCATGTTTCCATCCATGTAAGACTGGAGCGAGTCAGGGTTTGGCTTCTAGGCTTCATTTTTCCATCCATTTCAGACTGGAGCGAGTCAGGGTTTGGCTTCTAGGCTTCAGTTTTCCATCCATATCAGAATGGAGCAAGTCAGGGTTTGGCTTCTAGGCTTCACTTTTCCATCCATATCAGAATGGAGCGAGTCAGGGTTTGGCTTCTAGGCTTCAGTTTTCCATCCATATCAGACGGGAGCGAGTCAGGGTTTGGCTTCTAGGCTTCATGTTTCTATCCATGTCAGACTGGAGCGAGTCAGGGTTTGGCATTTAGGCTTCATGTTTGTATCCATGTCAGACTGGAGCGAGTCAGGGTTTGGATTCTAGGCTTCACTTTTCCATCCATATCAGACGGGAGCGAGTCAGGGTTTGGCTTCTAGGCTTCATGTTTCCATCCATGTCAGACTGGAGCGAGTCAGAGTTTGGCTTCTAGGCTTCACTTTTCCATCCATATCAGACTGGAGCGAGTCAGGGTTTGGATTCTAGGCTTCACTTTTCCATCCATATCAGACGGGAGCGAGTCAGGGTTTGGCTTCTAGGCTTCACTTTTCCATCCATATCAGAATGGAGCGAGTCAGGGTTTGGCTTCTAGGCTTCACTTTTCCATCCACATCAGAATGGAGCGAGTCAGGGTTTGGCTTCTAGGCTTCAGTTTTCCATCCATATCAGACGGGAGCGAGTCAGGGTTTGGCTTCTAGGCTTCATGTTTGTATCCATGTCAGACTGGAGCGAGTCAGGGTTTGGATTCTAGGCTTCACTTTTCCATCCATATCAGACGGGAGCGAGTCAGGGTTTGGCTTCTAGGCTTCATGTTTCCATCCATGTCAGACTGGAGCGAGTCAGAGTTTGGCTTCTAGGCTTCACTTTTCCATCCATATCAGACTGGAGCGAGTCAGGGTTTGGATTCTAGGCTTCACTTTTCCATCCATATCAGACGGGAGCGAGTCAGGGTTTGGCTTCTAGGCTTCATGTTTCCATCCATGTAAGACTGGAGCGAGTCAGGGTTTGGCTTCTAGGCTTCATTTTTCCAACCATTTCAGACTGGAGCGAGTCAGGGTTTGGCTTCTAGGCTTCACTTTTCCATCCATATCAGACTGGAGCGAGTCAGGGTTTGGCTTCTAGGCTTGATGTTTCCATCCATATCAGACTGGAGCGAGTCAGGGTTTGGCTTCTAGGCTTCAGTTTTCCATCCATATCAGAATGGAGCGAGTCAGGGTTTGGCTTCTAGGCTTCACTTTCCCATCCATATCAGAATGGAGCGAGTCAGGTTTTGGCTTCTAGGCTTCAATTTTCCATCCATGTCAGACTGGAGCGAGTCAGGGTTTGGCTTCTAGGCTTCACGTTTCCATCCACGTCAGTCTGGAGCGAGTAAGGGTTTGGCTTCTAGGCTTCAGTTTTCCATCCATATCAGACTGGAGCGAGTCAGGGTTTGGCTTCTAGGCTTCACTTTTCCATCCATATCAGACTGGAGCGAGTCAGGGTTTGGCTTCTAGGCTTCACTTTTCCATCCATATCAGACTGGAGCGAGTCAGGGTTTGGCTTCTAGGCTTCACTTTTCCATCCATATCAGAATGGAGCGAGTCAGGGTTTGGCTTCTAGGCTTCACTTTTCCATCCATGTCAGACTGTAGCAGTCATGTGTTAGCTTCTAGGCTTCATTATTCCATCCATGTCAGACTGGAGCAGTCATGTTTTGGCTTCTAGGCTTCATGTTTCCATCCATGTCAGACTGTAGCAGTCATGTTTTGGCTTCTAGGCTTCATGATTCCATCTATGTCAGACTGGAGCAGTCAGGGTTTGACTTCTAGGCTTCATGTTTCTATCCATGTCAGACTGGAGCGAGTCAGGGTTTGGCTTCTAGGCTTCATTTTTCCATCCATTTCAGACTGGAGCGAGTCAGGGTTTGGCTTCTAGGCTTCACTTTTCCATCCATATCAGACTGGAGCGAGTCAGGGTTTGGCTTCTAGGCTTCATGTTTCCATCCATATCAGACTGGAGCGAGTCAGGGTTTGGCTTCTAGGCTTCAGTTTTCCATCCATATCAGAATGGAGCGAGTCAGGGTTTGGCTTCTAGGCTTCACTTTTCCATCCATATCAGAATGGAGCGAGTCAGGGTTTGGCTTCTAGGCTTCAGTTTTCCATCCATATCAGACGGAAGCGAGTCAGGGTTTGGCTTCTAGGCTTCATGTTTCTATCCATGTCAGACTGGAGCGAGTCAGGGTTTGGCATTTAGGCTTCATTTTTCCATCCATATCAGACTGGAGCGAGTCAGGGTTTGGCTTCTAGGCTTCATGTTTCCATCCATATCAGACTGGAGCGAGTCAGGGTTTGGCTTCTAGGCTTCAGTTTTCCATCCATATCAGAATGGAGCGAGTCAGGGTTTGGCTTCTAGGCTTCACTTTTCCATCCATATCAGAATGGAGCGAGTCAGGGTTTGGCTTCTAGGCTTCAGTTTTCCATCCATATCAGACGGAAGCGAGTCAGGGTTTGGCTTCTAGGCTTCATGTTTCTATCCATGTCAGACTGGAGCGAGTCAGGGTTTGGCATTTAGGCTTCATTTTTCTATCCATATCAGACTGGAGTGAGTCAGGGTTTGGCTTCTAGGCTTCACTTTTCCATCCATATCAGATTGGAGCGAGTCAGGGTTTGGCTTCTAGACTTCATGTTTCCATCCATATCAGACTGGAACGAGTCAGGGTTTGGCTTCTAGGCTTCAGTTTTCCATCCATATCAGACTGGAGAGAGTCAGGGTTTGGCTTCTAGGCTTCACTTTTCCATCCATATCAGACTGGAGCGAGTCAGGGTTTGGATTCTAGGCTTTACTTTTCCATCCATGTCAGTCTGGAGCGAGTCAGGGTTTGGCTTCTAGGCTTCAGTTTTCCATCCATATCAGACTGGAGCGAGTCAGGGTTTGGCTTCTAGGCTTCAGTTTTCCATCCATGTCAGTCTGGAGCGAGTCAGGGTTTGGCTTCTAGGCTTCATGTTTCCATCCATGTCAGACTGGAGCAGTCATGTTTTGGCTTCTAGGCTTCATGTTTCCATCCATGTCAGACTGGAGCGAGTCAGAGTTTGGCTTCTAGGCTTCACTTTTCCATCCATATCAGACTGGAGCGAGTCAGGGTTTGGATTCTAGACTTCACTTTTCCATCCATATCAGACTGGAGCGAGTCAGGGTTTGGCTTCTAGGCTTCATTTTTCCAACCATTTCAGACTGGAGCGAGTCAGGGTTTGGCTTCTAGGCTTCACTTTTCCATCCATATCAGACTGGAGAGAGTCAGGGTTTGGCTTCTAGGCTTCACTTTTCCATCCATATCAGACTGGAGCGAGTCAGGGTTTGGATTCTAGGCTTTACTTTTCCATCCATGTCAGTCTGGAGCGAGTCAGGGTTTGGCTTCTAGGCTTCAGTTTTCCATCCATATCAGACTGGAGCGAGTCAGGGTTTGGCTTCTAGGCTTCAGTTTTCCATCCATGTCAGTCTGGAGCGAGTCAGGGTTTGGCTTCTAGGCTTCATGTTTCCATCCATGTCAGACTGGAGCAGTCATGTTTTGGCTTCTAGGCTTCATGTTTCCATCCATGTCAGACTGGAGCGAGTCAGAGTTTGGCTTCTAGGCTTCACTTTTCCATCCATATCAGACTGGAGCGAGTCAGGGTTTGGATTCTAGACTTCACTTTTCCATCCATATCAGACTGGAGCGAGTCAGGGTTTGGCTTCTAGGCTTCATTTTTCCAACCATTTCAGACTGGAGCGAGTCAGGGTTTGGCTTCTAGGCTTCACTTTTCCATCCATATCAGACTGGAGCGAGTCAGGGTTTGGCTTCTAGGCTTGATGTTTCCATCCATATCAGACTGGAGCGAGTCAGGGTTTGATTCTAGGCTTCAGTTTTCCATCCATATCAGAATGGAGCGAGTCAAGGTTTGGCTTCTAGGCTTCAATTTTGCATCCATGTCAGACTGTTGCGAGTCAGGGTTTGGCTTCTAGGCTTCACGTTTCCATCCATGTCAGTCTGGAGCGAGTAAGGGTTTGGCTTCTAGGCTTCAGTTTTCCATCCATATCAGACTGGAGCGAGTCAGGGTTTGGCTTCTAGGCTTCACTTTTCCATCCATATCAGACTGGAGCGAGTCAGGGTTTGGCTTCTAGGCTTCACTTTTCCATCCATATCAGAATGGAGCGAGTCAGGGTTTGGCTTCTAGGCTTCACTTTTCCATCCATATCAGACTGGAGCGAGTCAGGGTTTGGCTTCTAGGCTTCACTTTTCCATCCATATCAGACTGGAGCGATTCAGGATTTGGCTTCTAGGCTTCACGTTTCCATCCATATCAGACTGGAGCGATTCAGGGTTTTGCTTCTAGGCTTCACTTTTCCATCCATATCAGACTGGAGCAAATCAGGGTTTGGATTCTAGGCTTCACTTTTCCATCCATGTAAGACTGTAGCAGTCAGGGTTTGGCTTCTAGGCTTCACTTTTCCATCCATGTCAGACTGGAGCGAGTCAGGGATGGCTTCTAGGCTTCACTTTTCCATCCATGTCAGACTGGAGCAGTCATGTTTTGGCTTCTAGGCTTCACTTTTCCATCCATGTCAGACTGAAGCAGTCATGTTTTGGCTTCTAGGCTTCATGTCTCCATCCATGTCAGACTGTAGCAGTCATGTTTTGGCTTCTAGGCTTCATTGTTCCATCCATATCAGACTGGAGCAGTCATGTTTTGGGTTCTAGGCTTCATGTTTCCATCCATGTCAGACTGTAGCAGTCATGTGTTGGCTTCTAGGCTTCATTATTCCATCCATGTCAGACTGGAGCAGTCATGTTTTGGCTTCTAGGCTTCATGTTTCCATCCATGTCAGACTGTAGCAGTCATGTTTTGGCTTCTAGGCTTCACTTTTCCATCCATATCAGACTGGAGCGAGTCAGGGTTTGGCTTCTAGGCTTCATGTTTCCATCCATGTCAGACTGGAGCGAGTCAGGGTTTGGCTTCTAGGCTTCACTTTTCCATCCACATCAGACTGGAGCGAGTCAGGGTTTGGCTTCTAGGCTTCACTTTTCCATCCATATCAGACTGGAGCGAGTCAGGGTTTGGCTTCTAGGCTTCATGTTTCCATCCATGTCAGACTGGAGCGAGTCAGGGTTTGGCTTCTAGGCTTCACTTTTCCATCCATATCAGACTGGAGTGAGTCAGGGTTTGGCTTCTAGGCTTCACGTTTCCATCCATATCAGACTGTAGCGAGTCATGTTTTGGCTTCTAGGCTTCATTATTCCATCTATGTCAGACTGGAGCAGTCAGGGTTTGGCTTCTAGGCTTCATGTTTCTATCCATGTCAGACTGGAGCGAGTCAGGGTTTGGCTTCTAGGCTTCATTTTTCTATCCATATCAGACTGGAGTGAGTCAGGGTTTGGCTTCTAGGCTTCACTTTTCCATCCATATCAGATTGGAGCGAGTCAGGGTTTGGCTTCTAGACTTCATGTTTCCATCCATATCAGACTGGAACGAGTCAGGGTTTGGCTTCTAGGCTTCAGTTTTCCATCCATATCAGACTGGAGCGAGTCAGGGTTTGGCTTCTAGTCTTCACTTTTCCATCCATGTCAGTCTGGAGCGAGTCAGGGTTTGGCTTCTAGGCTTCAGTTTTCCATCCATATCAGACTGGAGCGAGTCAGGGTTTGGCTTCTAGGCTTCAGTTTTCCATCCATGTCAGTCTGGAGCGAGTCAGGGTTTGGCTTCTAGGCTTCATGTTTCCATCCATGTCAGACTGGAGCAGTCATGTTTTGGCTTCTAGGCTTCATGTTTCCATCCATGTCAGACTGGAGCGAGTCAGAGTTTGGCTTCTAGGCTTCACTTTTCAATCCATATCAGACTGGAGCGAGTCAGGGTTTGGATTCTAGGCTTCACTTTCCATCCATGTAAGACTGGAGCGAGTCAGGGTTTGGCTTCTAGGCTTCATTTTTCCAACCATTTCAGACTGGAGCGAGTCAGGGTTTGGCTTCTAGGCTTCACTTTTCCATCCATATCAGACTGGAGTGAGTCAGGGTTTGGCTTCTAGGCTTCACTTTTCAATCCATATCAGATTGGAGCGAGTCAGGGTTTGGCTTCTAGACTTCAGTTTTCCATCCATATCAGACTGGAGAGAGTCAGGGTTTGGCTTCTAGGCTTCACTTTTCCATCCATGTCAGTCTGGAGCGAGTCAGGGTTTGGCTTCTAGGCTTCAGTTTTCCATCCATATCAGACTGGAGCGAGTCAGGGTTTGGCTTCTAGGCTTCAGTTTTCCATCCATGTCAGACTGGAGCAGTCATGTTTTGGCTTCTAGGCTTCATGTTTCCATCCATGTCAGACTGGAGCGAGTCACAGTTTGGCTTCTAGGCTTCACTTTTCCATCCATATCAGACTGGAGCGAGTCAGGGTTTGGATTCTAGGCTTCACTTTTCCATCCATATCAGACGGGAGCGAGTCAGGGTTTGGCTTCTAGGCTTCATGTTTCCATCCATGTCAGACTGGAGCGAGTCAGAGTTTGGCTTCTAGGCTTCACTTTTCCATCCATATCAGACTGGAGCGAGTCAGGGTTTGGATTCTAGGCTTCACTTTTCCATCCATATCAGACGGGAGCGAGTCAGGGTTTGGCTTCTAGGCTTCATGTTTCCATCCATGTAAGACTGGAGCGAGTCAGGGTTTGGCTTCTAGGCTTCATTTTTCCAACCATTTCAGACTGGAGCGAGTCAGGGTTTGGCTTCTAGGCTTCACTTTTCCATCCATATCAGACTGGAGCGAGTCAGGGTTTGGCTTCTAGGCTTGATGTTTCCATCCATATCAGACTGGAGCGAGTCAGGGTTTGGCTTCTAGGCTTCAGTTTTCCATCCATATCAGAATGGAGCGAGTCAGGGTTTGGCTTCTAGGCTTCACTTTCCCATCCATATCAGAATGGAGCGAGTCAGGGTTTGGCTTCTAGGCTTCAATTTTCCATCCATGTCAGACTGGAGCGAGTCAGGGTTTGGCTTCTAGGCTTCACGTTTCCATCCATGTCAGTCTGGAGCGAGTAAGGGTTTGGCTTCTAGGCTTCAGTTTTCCATCCATATCAGACTGGAGCGAGTCAGGGTTTGGCTTCTAGGCTTCACTTTTCCATCCATATCAGACTGGAGCGAGTCAGGGTTTGGCTTCTAGGCTTCACTTTTCCATCCATATCAGACTGGAGCGAGTCAGGGTTTGGCTTCTAGGCTTCGCTTTTCCATCCATATCAGAATGGAGCGAGTCAGGGTTTGGCTTCTAGGCTTCACTTTTCCATCCATGTCAGACTGTAGCAGTCATGTGTTGGCTTCTAGGCTTCATTATTCCATCCATGTCAGACTGGAGCAGTCATGTTTTGGCTTCTAGGCTTCATGTTTCCATCCATGTCAGACTGTAGCAGTCATGTTTTGGCTTCTAGGCTTCATTATTCCATCTATGTCAGACTGGAGCAGTCAGGGTTTGACTTCTAGGCTTCATGTTTCTATCCATGTCAGACTGGAGCGAGTCAGGGTTTGGCTTCTAGGCTTCATGTTTCCATCCATGTCAGACTAGAGTGAGTCAGGGTTTGGCTTCTAGGCTTAACTTTTCCATCCATATCAGATTGGAGCGAGTCAGGGTTTGGCTTCTAGACTTCAGTTTTCCATCCATATCAGACTGGAGAGAGTCAGGGTTTGGCTTCTAGGCTTCAGTTTTCCATCCATATCAGACTGAAGCGAGTCAGGGTTTGGCTTCTAGGCTTCACTTTTCCATCCATGTCAGTCTGGAGCAGTCATGTTTTGGCTTCTAGGCTTCATTTTTCCATCCATATCAGACTGGAGCGAGTCAGGGTTTGGCTTCTAGGCTTCACTTTTCCATCCATATCAGACTGGAGCGAGTCAGGGTTTGGCTTCTAGGCTTCATGTTTCCATCCATGTCAGACTAGAGTGAGTCATGGTTTGGCTTCTAGGCTTCACTTTTCCATCCATATCAGAATGGAGCGAGTCAGGGTTTGGCTTCTAGGCTTCAGTTTTCCATCCATATCAGACTGGAGCGAGTCAGGGTTTGGCTTCTAGGCTTCACTTTTCCATCCATGTCACTCTGGTGCGAGTAAGGGTTTGGCTTCTAGGCTTCAGTTTTCCATCCATATCAGACTGGAGCGAGTCAGGGTTTGGCTTCTAGGCTTCACTTTTCCATCCATATCAGACTGGAGCGAGTCAGGGTTTGGCTTCTAGGTTTCACTTTTCCATCCATATCAGAATGGAGCGAGTCAGGGTTTGGCTTCTAGGCTTCACTTTTCCATCCATATCAGACTGGAGCGAGTCAGGGTTTGGCTTCTAGGCTTCACGTTTCCATCCATGTCAGACTAGAGCGAGTCAGGGTTTGGCTTCTAGGCTTCATTTTTCCATCCATATCAGACTGGAGCGAGTCAGGGTTTGGCTTCTAGGCTTCACTTTTCCATCCATATCAGACTGGAGCGATTCAGGATTTGGCTTCTAGGCTTCACGTTTCCATCCATATCAGACTGGAGCGATTTAGGGTTTTGCTTCTAGGCTTCACCTTTCCATCCATATCAGACTGGAGCAAATCAGGGTTTGGATTCTAGGCTTCACTTTTCCATCCATGTAAGACTGTAGCAGTCAGGGTTTGGCTTCTAGGCTTCACTTTTCCATCTATGTCAGACTGGAGCGAGTCAGGGATGGCTTCTAGGCTTCACTTTTCCATCCATGTCAGACTGGAGCAGTCATGTTTTGGCTTCTAGGCTTCACTTTTCCATCCATGTCAGACTGGAGCAGTCATGTTTTGGCTTCTAGGCTTCATGTCTCCATCCATGTCAGACTGTAGCAGTCATGTTTTGGCTTCTAGGCTTCATTTTTCCATCCATATCAGACTGGAGCAGTCATGTTTTGGCTTCTAGGCTTCATGTTTCCATCCATGTCAGACTGTAGCAGTCATGTGTTGGCTTCTAGGCTTCATTATTCCATCCATGTCAGACTGGAGCAGTCATGTTTTGGCTTCTAGGCTTCATGTTTCCATCCATGTCAGACTGTGGCAGTCATGTTTTGGCTTCTAGGCTTCATTATTCCATCTATGTCAGACTGGAGCAGTCAGGGTTTGGCTTCTAGGCTTCATTTTTCCATCTATGTCAGACTGGAGCAGTCAGGGTTTGGCTTCTCAACTTCATATTTCCATCCATGTCAGACTGGAGGAGTCAGGGTTGGCTTCTAGGCTTCACTTTCCCATTCATGTCAGACTGGAGCAGTCATGTTTTGGCTTCTAGGCTTCATGTTTCCAGCCATGTCAGACTGCAGCGGGTCAGGGTTTGGCTTCTAGGCTTCACTTTTCCATCCATATCAGTCTGGAGCAGTCATGTTTTGGCTTCTAGTCTTCATTTTTCCATCCATATCAGACTGGAGCAAGTCAGGTTTTGGCTTCTAGGCTTCACTTTTCCATCCATATCAGACTGGAGCGAGTCAGGGTTTGGCTTCTAGGCTTCACTTTTCCATCCATATCAGACTGGAGCGAGTCAGGGTTTGGCTTCTAGGCTTCACTTTTCCATCCATGTCAGTCTGGAGCGAGTCAGGGTTTGGCTTCTAGGCTTCAGTTTTTCATCCATATCAGACTGGAGCGAGTCAGGGTTTGGCTTCTAGGCTTCAGTTTTCCATCCATGTCAGTCTGGAGCGAGTCAGGGTTTGGCTTCTAGGCTTCACGTTTCCATCCATGTCAGACTGGAGCAGTCATGTTTTGGCTTCTAGGCTTCATGTTTCCATCCATGTCAGACTGGAGCGAGTCAGAGTTTGGCCTCTAGGCTTCACTTTTCCATCCATATCAGACTGGAGCGAGTCAGGGTTTGGATTCTAGGCTTCACTTTTCCATCCATATCAGACGGGAGCGTGTCAGGGTTTGGCTTCTAGGATTCATGTTTCCATCCATGTAAGACTGGAGCGAGTCAGGGTTTGGCTTCTAGGCTTCATTTTTCCATCCATTTCAGACTGTAGCGAGTCAGGGTTTGGCTTCTAGGCTTCACTTTTCCATCCATATCAGAATGGAGCGAGTCAGGGTTTGGCTTCTAGGCTTCACTTTTCCATCCATATCAGAATGGAGCGAGTCAGGGTTTGGCTTCTAGGCTTCAGTTTTCCATCCATATCAGACGGGAGCGAGTCAGGGTTTGGCTTCTAGGCTTCATGTTTCTATCCATGTCAGACTGGAGCGAGTCAGGGTTTGGCATTTAGGCTTCATTTTTCTATCCATATCAGACTGGAGTGAGTCAGGGTTTAGCTTCTAGGCTTCACTTTTCCATCCATATCAGATTGGAGCGAGTCAGGGTTTGGCTTCTAGACTTCATGTTTCCATCCATATCAGACTGGAACGAGTCAGGGTTTGGCTTCTCGGCTTCAGTTTTCCATCCATATCAGACTGGAGAGAGTCAGGGTTTGGCTTCTAGGCTTCACTTTTCCATCCATATCAGACTGGAGCGAGTCAGGGTTTGGATTCTAGGCTTTACTTTTCCATCCATGTCAGTCTGGAGCGAGTCAGGGTTTGGCTTCTAGGCTTCAGTTTTCCATCCATATCAGACTGGAGCGAGTCAGGGTTTGGCTTCTAGGCTTCAGTTTTCCATCCATGTCAGTCTGGAGCGAGTCAGGGTTTGGCTTCTAGGCTTCATGTTTCCATCCATGTCAGACTGGAGCAGTCATGTTTTCGCTTCTAGGCTTCATGTTTCCATCCATGTCAGACTGGAGCGAGTCAGAGTTTGGCTTCTAGGCTTCACTTTTCCATCCATATCAGACTGGAGCGAGTCAGGGTTTGGATTCTAGACTTCACTTTTCCATCCATATCAGACTGGAGCGAGTCAGGGTTTGGCTTCTAGGCTTCATTTTTCAAACAATTTCAAACTGGAGCGAGTCAGGGTTTGGCTTCTAGGCTTCACTTTTCCATCCATATCAGACTGGAGCGAGTCAGGGTTTGGCTTCTAGGCTTGATGTTTCCATCCATATCAGACTGGAGCGAGTCAGGGTTTGGCTTCTAGGCTTCATTTTTCAAACAATTTCAAACTGGAGCGAGTCAGGGTTTGGCTTCTAGGCTTCACTTTTCCATCCATATCAGACTGGAGCGAGTCAGGGTTTGGCTTCTAGGCTTGATGTTTCCATCCATATCAGACTGGAGCGAGTCAGGGTTTGATTCTAGGCTTCAGTTTTCCATCCATATCAGAATGGAGCGAGTCAGGGTTTGGCTTCTAGGCTTCACTTTCCCATCCATATTAGAATGGAGCGAGTCAGGGTTTGGCTTCTAGGCTTCAATTTTCCATCCATGTCAGACTGGAGCGAGTCAGGGTTTGGCTTCTAGGTTTCACGTTTCCATCCATGTCAGTCTGGAGCGAGTAAGGGTTTGGCTTCTAGGCTTCAGTTTTCCATCCATATCAGACTGGAGCGAGTCAGGGTTTGGCTTCTAGGCTTCACTTTTCCATCCATATCAGACTGGAGCGAGTCAGGGTTTGGCTTCTAGGCTTCACTTTTCCATCCATATCAGAATGGAGCGAGTCAGGGTTTGGCTTCTAGGCTTCACTTTTCCATCCATATCAGACTGGAGCGAGTCAGGGTTTGGCTTCTAGGCTTCACTTTTCCATCCATATCAGACTGGAGCGATTCAGGATTTGGCTTCTAGGCTTCACGTTTCCATCCATATCAGACTGGAGCGATTCAGGGTTTTGCTTCTAGGCTTCACTTTTCCATCCATATCAGACTGGAGCAAATCAGGGTTTGGATTCTAGGCTTCACTTTTCCATCCATGTAAGACTGTAGCAGTCAGGGTTTGGCTTCTAGGCTTCACTTTTCCATCCATGTCAAACTGGAGCGAGTCAGGGATGGCTTCTAGGCTTCACTTTTCCATCCATGTCAGACTGGAGCAGTCATGTTTTGGCTTCTAGGCTTCACTTTTCCATCCATGTCAGACTGGAGCAGTCATGTTTTGGCTTCTAGGCTTCATGTCTCCATCCATGTCAGACTGTAGCAGTCATGTTTTGGCTTCTAGGCTTCATTTTTCCATCCATATCAGACTGGAGCAGTCATGTTTTGGCTTCTAGGCTTCATGTTTCCATCCATGTCAGACTGTAGCAGTCATGTGTTGGCTTCTAGGCTTCATTATTCCATCCATGTCAGACTGGAGCAGTCATGTTTTGGCTTCTAGGCTTCATGTTTCCATCCATGTCAGACTGTAGCAGTCATGTTTTGGCTTCTAGGCTTCACTTTTCCATCCATATCAGACTGGAGCGAGTCAGGGTTTGGCTTCTAGGCTTCATGTTTCCATCCATGTCAGACTGGTGCGAGTCAGGGTTTGGCTTCTAGGCTTCACTTTTCCATCCATATCAGACTGGAGCGAGTCAGGGTTTGGCTTCTAGGCTTCACTTTTCCATCCATATCAGACTGGAGCGAGTCAGGGTTTGGCTTCTAGGCTTCATGTTTCCATCCATGTCAGACTGGAGCGAGTCAGGGTTTGGCTTCTAGGCTTCACTTTTCCATCCATATCAGACTGGAGTGAGTCAGGGTTTGGCTTCTAGGCTTCACGTTTCCATCCATATCAGAATGTAGCGAGTCATGTTTTGGCTTCTAGGCTTCATTATTCCATCTATGTCAGATTGGAGCAGTCAGGGTTTGGCTTCTAGGCTTCATGTTTCTATCCATGTCAGACTGGAGCGAGTCAGGGTTTGGCTTCTAGGCTTCACTTTTCCATCCATATCAGACTGGAGCGAGTCAGGGTTTGGCTTCTAGGCTTCAATTTTCCATCCATGTCAGTCTGGAGCGAGTCAGGGTTTGGCTTCTAGGCTTCAGTTTTCCATCCATATCAGACTGGAGCGAGTCAGGGTTTGGCTTCTTGGCTTCAGTTTTCCATCCATGTCAGTCTGGAGCGAGTCAGGGTTTGGCTTCTAGGCTTCATGTTTCCATCCATGTCAGACTGGAGCAGTCATGTTTTGGCTTCTAGGCTTCATGTTTCCATCAATGTCAGACTGGAGCGAGTCAGAGTTTGGCTTCTAGGCTTCACTTTTCAATCCATATCAGACTGGAGCGAGTCAGGGTTTGGATTCTAGGCTTCACTTTTCCATCCATGTAAGACTGGAGCGAGTCAGGGTTTGGCTTCTAGGCTTCATTTTTCCAACCATTTCAGACTGGAGCGAGTCAGGGTTTGGCTTCTAGGCTTCACTTTTCCATCCATATCAGACTGGAGTGAGTCAGGGTTTGGCTTCTAGGCTTCACTTTTCCATCCATATCAGATTGGTGCGAGTCAGGGTTTGGCTTCTAGACTTCAGTTTTCGATCCATATCAGACTGGAGAAAGTCAGGGTTTGGCTTCTAGGCTTCACTTTTCCATCCATATCAGACTGGAGCGAGTCAGGGTTTGGCTTCTAGGCTTCACTTTTCCATCCATGTCAGTCTGGAGCGAGTCAGGGTTTGGCTTCTAGGCTTCAGTTTTCCATCCATATCAGACTGGAGCGAGTCAGGGTTTGGCTTCTAGGCTTCAGTTTTCCATCCATGTCAGACTGGAGCAGTCATCTTTTGGCTTCTAGGCTTCATGTTTCCATCCATGTCAGACTGGAGCGAGTCAGAGTTTGGCTTCTAGGCTTCACTTTTCCATCCATATCAGACTGGAGCGAGTCAGGGTTTGGATTCTAGGCTTCACTTTTCCATCCATATCAGACGGGAGCGAGTCATGTTTTGGCTTCTAGGCTTCATTATTCCATCTATGTCAGACTGGAGCAGTCAGGGTTTGGCTTCTAGGCTTCATGTTTCTATCCATGTCAGACTGGAGCTAGTCAGGGTTTGGCTTCTAGGCTTCATTTTTCTATCCATATCAGACTGGAGTGAGTCAGGGTTTGGCTTCTAGGCTTCACTTTTCCATCCATATCAGATTGGAGCGAGTCAGGGTTTGGCTTCTAGACTTCATGTTTCCATCCATATCAGACTGGAACGAGTCAGGGTTTGGCTTCTAGGCTTCAGTTTTCCATCCATATCAGACTGGAGCGAGTCAGGGTTTGGCTTCTAGGCTTCACTTTTCCATCCATGTCAGTCTGGATCGAGTCAGGGTTTGGCTTCTAGGCTTCAGTTTTCCATCCATATCAGACTGGAGCGAGTCAGGGTTTGGCTTCTAGGCTTCAGTTTTCCATCCATGTCAGTCTGGAGCGAGTCAGGGTTTGGCTTCTAGGCTTCATGTTTCCATCCATGTCAGACTGGAGCAGTCATGTTTTGGCTTCTAGGCTTCATGTTTCCATCCATGTCAGACTGGAGCGAGTCAGAGTTTGGCTTCTAGGCTTCACTTTTCAATCCATATCAGACTGGAGCGAGTCAGGGTTTGGATTCTAGGCTTCACTTTCCATCCATGTAAGACTGGAGCGAGTCAGGATTTGGCTTCTAGGCTTCATTTTTCCAACCATTTCAGACTGGAGCGAGTCAGGGTTTGGCTTCTAGGCTTCACTTTTCCATCCATATCAGACTGGAGTGAGTCAGGGTTTGGCTTCTAGGCTTCACTTTTCCATCCATATCAGATTGGAGCGAGTCAGGGTTTGGCTTCTAGACTTCAGTTTTCCATCCATATCAGACTGGAGAGAGTCAGGGTTTGGCTTCTAGGCTTCACTTTTCCATCCATGTCAGTCTGGAGTGAGTCAGGGTTTGGCTTCTAGGCTTCAGTTTTCCATCCATATCAGACTGTAGCGAGTCAGGGTTTGGCTTCTAGGCTTCAGTTTTCCATCCATGTCAGACTGGAGCAGTCATGTTTTGGCTTCTAGGCTTCATGTTTCCATCCATGTCAGACTGGAGCGAGTCAGAGTTTGGCTTCTAGGCTTCACTTTTCCATCCATATCAGACTGGAGCGAGTCAGGGTTTGGTTTCTAGGCTTCACTTTTCCATCCATATCAGACGGGAGCGAGTCAGGGTTTGGCTTCTAGGCTTCATGTTTCCATCCATGTCAGACTGGAGCGAGTCAGAGTTTGGCTTCTAGGCTTCACTTTTCCATCCATATCAGACTGGAGCGAGTCAGGGTTTGGATTCTAGGCTTCACTTTTCCATCCATATCAGACGGGAGCGAGTCAGGGTTTGGCTTCTAGGCTTCATGTTTCCATCCATGTAAGACTGGAGCGAGTCAGGGTTTGGCTTCTAGGCTTCATTTTTCCAACCATTTCAGACTGGAGCGAGTCAGGGTTTGGCTTCTAGGCTTCACTTTTCCATCCATATCAGACTGGAGCGAGTCAGGGTTTGGCTTCTAGGCTTGATGTTTCCATCCATATCAGACTGGAGCGAGTCAGGGTTTGGCTTCTAGGCTTCAGTTTTCCATCCATATCAGAATGGAGCGAGTCAGGGTTTGGCTTCTAGGCTTCACTTTCCCATCCATATCAGAATGGAGCGAGTCAGGGTTTGGCTTCTAGGCTTCAATTTTCCATCCATGTCAGACTGGAGCGAGTCAGGGTTTGGCTTCTAGGCTTCACGTTTCCATCCATGTCAGTCTGGAGCGAGTAAGGGTTTGGCTCCTAGGCTTCAGTTTTCCATCCATATCAGACTGGAGCGAGTCAGGGTTTGGCTTCTAGGCTTCACTTTTCCATCCATATCAGACTGGAGCGAGTCAGGGTTTGGCTTCTAGGCTTCACTTTTCCATCCATATCAGACTGGAGCGAGTCAGGGTTTGGCTTCTAGGCTTCACTTTTCCATCCATATCAGAATGGAGCGAGTCAGGGTTTGGCTTCTAGGCTTCACTTTTCCATCCATGTCAGACTGTAGCAGTCATGTGTTGGCTTCTAGGCTTCATTATTCCATCCATGTCAGACTGGAGCAGTCATGTTTTGGCTTCTAGGCTTCATGTTTCCATCCATGTCAGACTGTAGCAGTCATGTTTTGGCTTCTAGGCTTCATTATTCCATCTATGTCAGACTGGAGCAGTCAGGGTTTGACTTCTAGGCTTCATGTTTCTATCCATGTCAGACTGGAGCGAGTCAGGGTTTGGCTTCTAGGCTTCATTTTTCTATCCATATCAGACTGGAGTGAGTCAGGGTTTGGCTTCTAGGCTTAACTTTTCCATCCATATCAGATTGGAGCGAGTCAGGGTTTGGCTTCTAGACTTCAGTTTTCCATCCATATCAAACTGGAGAGAGTCAGGGTTTGGCTTCTAGGCTTCACTTTTCCATCCATGTCAGACTGAAGCGAGTCAGGGTTTGGTTTCTAGGCTTCACTTTTCCATCCATGTCAGTCTGGAGCAGTCATGTTTTGGCTTCTAGGCTTCATTTTTCCATCCATATCAGACTGGAGCGAGTCAGGGTTTGGCTTCTAGGCTTCACTTTTCCATACATATCAGACTGGAGCGAGTCAGAGTTTGGCTTCTAGGCTTCATGTTTCCATCCATGTCAGACTAGAGTGAGTCAGGGTTTGGCTTCTAGGCTTCACTTTTCCATCCATATCAGAATGGAGCGAGTCAGGGTTTGGCTTCTAGGCTTCACTTTTCCATCCATATCAGACTGGAGCGAGTCAGGGTTTGGCTTCTAGGCTTCATGTTTCCATCCATGTCAGACTAGAGTGAGTCAGGGTTTGGCTTCTAGGCTTCATTTTTCCATCCATATCAGACTGGAGCGAGTCAGGGTTTGGCTTCTAGGCTTCACTTTTCCATCCATATCAGACTGGAGCGATTCAGGATTTGGCTTCTAGGCTTCACGTTTCCATCCATATCAGACTGGAGTGATTCAGGGTTTTGCTTCTAGGCTTCACTTTTCCATCCATATCAGACTGGAGCAAATCAGGGTTTGGATTCTAGGCTTCACTTTTCCAACCATGTAAGACTGTAGCAGTCAGGGTTTGGCTTCTAGGCTTCACTTTTCCATCCATGTCAGACTGGAGCGAGTCAGGGATGGCTTCTAGGCTTCACTTTTCCATCCATGTCAGACTGGAGCAGTCATGATTTGGCTTCTAGGCTTCACTTTTCCATCCATGTCAGACTGGAGCAGTCATGTTTTGGCTTCTAGGCTTCATGTCTCCATCCATGTCAGACTGTAGCAGTCATGTTTTGGCTTCTAGGCTTCATTTTTCCATCCATATCAGACTGGAGCAGTCATGTTTTGGCTTCTAGGCTTCATGTTTCCATCCATGTCAGACTGTAGCAGTCATGTGTTGGCTTCTAGGCTTCATTATTCCATCCATGTCAGACTGGAACAGTCATGTTTTGGCTTCTAGGCTTCATGTTTCCATCCATGTCAGACTGTATCAGTCATGTTTTGGCTTCTAGGCTTCATTATTCCATCTATGTCAGACTGGAGCAGTCAGGGTTTGGCTTCTAGGCTTCATGTTTCTATCCATGTCAGACTGGAGCGAGTCAGGGTTTGGCTTCTAGGCTTCATTTTTCTATCCATATCAGACTGGAGTGAGTCAGGGTTTGGCTTCTAGGCTTCACTTTTCCATCCATATCAGATTGGAGCGAGTCAGGGTTTGGCTTCTAGACTTCATGTTTCCATCCATATCAGACTGGAACGAGTCAGGGTTTGGCTTCTAGGCTTCAGTTTTCCATCCATATCAGACTGGAGAGAGTCAGGGTTTGGCTTCTAGGCTTCACTTTTCCATCCATATCAGAATGGAGTGAGTCAGGGTTTGGCTTCTAGGCTTCACTTTTCCATCCATGTCAGACTGTAGCAGTCATGTGTTGGCTTCTAGGCTTCATTATTCCATCCATGTCAGACTGGAGCAGTCATGTTTTGGCTTCTAGGCTTCATGTTTCCATCCATGTCAGACTGTAGCAGTCATGTTTTGGCTTCTAGGCTTCATTATTCCATCTATGTCAGACTGGAGCAGTCAGGGTTTGACTTCTAGGCTTCATGTTTCTATCCATGTCAGACTGGAGCGAGTCAGGGTTTGGCTTCTAGGCTTCATTTTTCTATCCATATCAGACTGGAGTGAGTCAGGGTTTGGCTTCTAGGCTTAACTTTTCCATCCATATCAGATTGGAGCGAGTCAGGGTTTGGCTTCTAGACTTCAGTTTTCCATCCATATCAGACTGGAGAGAGTCAGGGTTTGGCTTCTAGGCTTCACTTTTCCATCCATATCAGACTGAAGCGAGTCAGGGTTTGGCTTCTAGGCTTCACTTTTCCATCCATGTCAGTCTGGAGCAGTCATGTTTTGGCTTCTAGGCTTCATTTTTCCATCCATATCAGACTGGAGCGAGTCAGGGTTTGGCTTCTAGGCTTCACTTTTCCATCCATATCAGACTGGAGCGAGTCAGAGTTTGGCTTCTAGGCTTCATGTTTCCATCCATGTCAGACTAGAGTGAGTCAGGGTTTGGCTTCTAGGCTTCACTTTTCCATCCATATCAGAATGGAGCGAGTCAGGGTTTGGCTTCTAGGCTTCACTTTTCCATCCATATCAGACTGGAGCGAGTCAGGGTTTGGCTTCTAGGCTTCATGTTTCCATCCATGTCAGACTAGAGTGAGTCAGGGTTTGGCTTCTAGGCTTCATTTTTCCATCCATATCAGACTGGAGCGAGTCAGGATTTGGCTTCTAGGCTTCACGTTTCCATCCATATCAGACTGGAGTGATTCAGGGTTTTGCTTCTAGGCTTCACTTTTCCATCCATATCAGACTGGAGCAAATCAGGGTTTGGATTCTAGGCTTCACTTTTCCAACCATGTAAGACTGTAGCAGTCAGGGTTTGGCTTCTAGGCTTCACTTTTCCATCCATGTCAGACTGGAGCGAGTCAGAGATGGCTTCTAGGCTTCACTTTTCCATCCATGTCAGACTGGAGCAGTCATGATTTGGCTTCTAGGCTTCACTTTTCCATCCATGTCAGACTGGAGCAGTCATGTTTTGGCTTCTAGGCTTCATGTCTCCATCCATGTCAGACTGTAGCAGTCATGTTCTGGCTTCTAGGCTTCATTTTTCCATCCATATCAGACTGGAGCAGTCATGTTTTGGCTTCTAGGCTTCATGTTTCCATCCATGTCAGACTGTAGCAGTCATGTGTTGGCTTCTAGGCTTCATTATTCCATCCATGTCAGACTGGAACAGTCATGTTTTGGCTTCTAGGCTTCATGTTTCCATCCATGTCAGACTGTATCAGTCATGTTTTGGCTTCTAGGCTTCATTATTCCATCTATGTCAGACTGGAGCAGTCAGGGTTTGGCTTCTAGGCTTCATGTTTCTATCCATGTCAGACTGGAGCGAGTCAGGGTTTGGCTTCTAGGCTTCATTTTTCTATCCATATCAGACTGGAGTGAGTCAGGGTTTGGCTTCTAGGCTTCACTTTTCCATCCATATCAGATTGGAGCGAGTCAGGGTTTGGCTTCTAGACTTCATGTTTCCATCCATATCAGACTGGAACGAGTCAGGGTTTGGCTTCTAGGCTTCAGTTTTCCATCCATATCAGACTGGAGAGAGTCAGGGTTTGGCTTCTAGGCTTCACTTTTCCATCCATATCAGAATGGAGCGAGTCAGGGTTTGGCTTCTAGGCTTCACTTTTCCATCCATGTCAGACTGTAGCAGTCATGTGTTGGCTTCTAGGCTTCATTATTCCATCCATGTCAGACTGGAGCAGTCATGTTTTGGCTTCTAGGCTTCATGTTTCCATCCATGTCAGACTGTAGCAGTCATGTTTTGGCTTCTAGGCTTCATTATTCCATCTATGTCAGACTGGAGCAGTCAGGGTTTGACTTCTAGGCTTCATGTTTCTATCCATGTCAGACTGGAGCGAGTCAGGGTTTGGCTTCTAGGCTTCATTTTTCTATCCATATCAGACTGGAGTGAGTCAGGGTTTGGCTTCTAGGCTTAACTTTTCCATCCATATCAGATTGGAGCGAGTCAGGGTTTGGCTTCTAGACTTCAGTTTTCCATCCATATCAGACTGGAGAGAGTCAGGGTTTGGCTTCTAGGCTTCACTTTTCCATCCATATCAGACTGAAGCGAGTCAGGGTTTGGCTTCTAGGCTTCACTTTTCCATCCATGTCAGTCTGGAGCAGTCATGTTTTGGCTTCTAGGCTTCATTTTTCCATCCATATCAGACTGGAGCGAGTCAGGGTTTGGCTTCTAGGCTTCACTTTTCCATCCATATCAGACTGGAGCGAGTCAGAGTTTGGCTTCTAGGCTTCATGTTTCCATCCATGTCAGACTAGAGTGAGTCAGGGTTTGGCTTCTAGGCTTCACTTTTCCATCCATATCAGAATGGAGCGAGTCAGGGTTTGGCTTCTAGGCTTCACTTTTCCATCCATATCAGACTGGAGCGAGTCAGGGTTTGGCTTCTAGGCTTCATGTTTCCATCCATGTCAGACTAGAGTGAGTCAGGGTTTGGCTTCTAGGCTTCATTTTTCCATCCATATCAGACTGGAGCGAGTCAGGGTTTGGCTTCTAGGCTTCACTTTTCCATCCATATCAGACTGGAGCGATTCAGGATTTGGCTTCTAGGCTTCACGTTTCCATCCATATCAGACTGGAGTGATTCAGGGTTTTGCTTCTAGGCTTCACTTTTCCATCCATATCAGACTGGAGCAAATCAGGGTTTGGATTCTAGGCTTCACTTTTCCAACCATGTAAGACTGTAGCAGTCAGGGTTTGGCTTCTAGGCTTCACTTTTCCATCCATGTCAGACTGAAGCGAGTCAGGGATGGCTTCTAGGCTTCACTTTTCCATCCATGTCAGACTGGAGCAGTCATGATTTGGCTTCTAGGCTTCACTTTTCCATCCATGTCAGACTGGAGCAGTCATGTTTTGGCTTCTAGGTTTCATGTCTCCATCCATGTCAGACTGTAGCAGTCATGTTCTGGCTTCTAGGCTTCATTTTTCCATCCATATCAGACTGGAGCAGTCATGTTTTGGCTTCTAGGCTTCATGTTTCCATCCATGTCAGACTGTAGCAGTCATGTGTTGGCTTCTAGGCTTCATTATTCCATCCATGTCAGACTGGAACAGTCATGTTTTGGCTTCTAGGCTTCATGTTTCCATCCATGTCAGACTGTATCAGTCATGTTTTGGCTTCTAGGCTTCATTATTCCATCTATGTCAGACTGGAGCAGTCAGGGTTTGGCTTCTAGGCTTCATGTTTCTATCCATGTCAGACTGGAGCGAGTCAGGGTTTGGCTTCTAGGCTTCATTTTTCTATCCATATCAGACTGGAGTGAGTCAGGGTTTGGCTTCTAGGCTTCACTTTTCCATCCATATCAGATTGGAGCGAGTCAGGGTTTGGCTTCTAGACTTCATGTTTCCATCCATATCAGACTGGAACGAGTCAGGGTTTGGCTTCTAGGCTTCAGTTTTCCATCCATATCAGACTGGAGAGAGTCAGGGTTTGGCTTCTAGGCTTCACTTTTCCATCCATATCAGACTGGAGCGAGTCAGGGTTTGGCTTCTAGGCTTCACTTTTCCATCCATGTCAGTCTGGAGCGAGTCAGGGTTTGGCTTCTAGGCTTCAGTTTTCCATCCATATCAGACTGGAGCGAGTCAGGGTTTGGCTTCTAGGCTTCAGTATTCCATCCATGTCAGTCTGGAGCGAGTCAGGGTTTGGCTTCTAGGCTTCATGTTTCCATCCATGTCAGACTGGAGCAGTCATGTTTTGGCTTCTAGGCGTCATGTTTCCATCCATGTCAGACTGGAGCGAGTCAGAGTTTGGCTTCTAGGCTTCACTTTTCCATCCATATCAGACTGGAGCGAGTCAGGGTTTGGATTCTAGGCTTCACTTTTCCATCCATATCAGACGGGAGCGAGTCAGGGTTTGGCTTCTAGGCTTCATGTTTCCATCCATGTAAGACTGGAGCGAGTCAGGGTTTGGCTTCTAGGCTTGATGTTTCCATCCATATCAGACTGGAGCGAGTCAGGGTTTGGCTTCTAGGCTTCAGTTTTCCATCCATATCAGAATGGAGCGAATCAGGGTTTGGCTTCTAGGCTTCACTTTCCCATCCATATCAGAATGGAGCGAGTCAGGGTTTGGCTTCTGGGCTTCAATTTTCCATCCATGTCAGACTGGAGCGAGTCAGGGTTTGGCTTCTAGGCTTCACGTTTCCATCCATGTCACTCTGGAGCGAGTAAGGGTTTGGCTTCTAGGCTTCACTTTTCCATCCATATCAGACTGGAGCGAGTCAGGGTTTGGCTTCTAGGCTTCACTTTTCCATCCATATCAGACTGGAGCGAGTCAGGGTTTGGCTTCTAGGTTTCACTTTTCCATCCATATCAGAATGGAGCGAGTCAGGGTTTGGCTTCTAGGCTTCACTTTTCCAACCATATCAGACTGGAGCGAGTCAGGGTTTGGCTTCTAGGCTTCATGTTTCCATCCATGTCAGACTAGAGTGAGTCAGAGTTTGGCTTCTAGGCTTCATTTTTCCATCCATATCAGACTGGAGCGAGTCAGGGTTTGGCTTCTAGGCTTCACTTTTCCATCCATATCAGACTGGAGCGATTCAGGATTTGGCTTCTAGGCTTCATGTTTCCATCCATATCAGACTGGAGCGATTTAGGGTTTTGCTTCTAGGCTTCACTTTTCCATCCATATCAGACTGGAGCAAATCAGGGTTTGGATTCTAGGCTTCACTTTTCCATCCATGTAAGACTGTAGCAGTCAGGGTTTGGCTTCTAGGCTTCACTTTTCCATCTATGTCAGACTGGAGCGAGTCAGGGATGGCTTCTAGGCTTCACTTTTCCATCCATGTCAGACTGGAGCAGTCATGTTTTGGCTTCTAGGCTTCACTTTTCCATCCATGTCAGACTGGAGCAGTCATGTTTTGGCTTCTAGGCTTCATGTCTCCATCCATGTCAGACTGTAGCAGTCATGTTTTGGCTTCTAGGCTTCATTTTTCCATCCATATCAGACTGGAGCAGTCATGTTTTGGCTTCTAGGCTTCATGTTTCCATCCATGTCAGACTGTAGCAGTCATGTGTTGGCTTCTAGGCTTCATTATTCCATCCATGTCAGACTGGAGCAGTCATGTTTTGGCTTCTAGGCTTCATGTTTCCATCCATGTCAGACTGTGGCAGTCATGTTTTGGCTTCTAGGCTTCATTATTCCATCTATGTCAGACTGGAGCAGTCAGGGTTTGGCTTCTAGGCTTCATTTTTCCATCTATGTCAGACTGGAGCAGTCAGGGTTTGGCTTCTCAACTTCATATTTCCATCCATGTCAGACTGGAGGAGTCAGGGTTGGCTTCTAGGCTTCACTTTCCCATTCATGTCAGACTGGAGCAGTCATGTTTTGGCTTCTAGGCTTCATGTTTCCAGCCATGTCAGACTGCAGCGAGTCAGGGTTTGGCTTCTAGGCTTCACTTTTCCATCCATATCAGTCTGGAGCAGTCATGTTTTGGCTTCTAGGCTTCATTTTTCCATCCATATCAGACTGGAGCAAGTCAGGTTTTGGCTTCTAGGCTTCACTTTTCCATCCATATCAGACTGGAGCGAGTCAGGGTTTGGCTTCTAGGCTTCACTTTGACATCCATATCAGACTGGAGCGAGTCAGGGTTTGGCTTCTAGGCTTCACTTTTCCATCCATGTCAGTCTGGAGCGAGTCAGGGTTTGGCTTCTAGGCTTCAGTTTTTCATCCATATCAGACTGGAGCGAGTCAGGGTTTGGCATCTAGGCTTCAGTTTTCCATCCATGTCAGTCTGGAGCGAGTCAGGGTTTGGCTTCTAGGCTTCACGTTTCCATCCATGTCAGACTGGAGCAGTCATGTTTTGGCTTCTAGGCTTCACTTTTCCATCCATGTCAGACTGGAGCAGTCATGTTTTGGCTTCTAGGCTTCATGTCTCCATCCATGTCAGACTGTAGCAGTCATGTTTTGGCTTCTAGGCTTCATTTTTCCATCCATATCAGACTGGAGCAGTCATGTTTTGGCTTCTAGGCTTCATGTTTCCATCCATGTCAGACTGTAGCAGTCATGTGTTGGCTTCTAGGCTTCATTATTCCATCCATGTCAGACTGGAGCAGTCATGTTTTGGCTTCTAGGCTTCATGTTTCCATCCATGTCAGACTGTGGCAGTCATGTTTTGGCTTCTAGGCTTCATTATTCCATCTATGTCAGACTGGAGCAGTCAGGGTTTGGCTTCTAGGCTTCATTTTTCCATCTATGTCAGACTGGAGCAGTCAGGGTTTGGCTTCTCAACTTCATATTTCCATCCATGTCAGACTGGAGGAGTCAGGGTTGGCTTCTAGGCTTCACTTTCCCATTCATGTCAGACTGGAGCAGTCATGTTTTGGCTTCTAGGCTTCATGTTTCCAGCCATGTCAGACTGCAGCGAGTCAGGGTTTGGCTTCTAGGCTTCACTTTTCCATCCATATCAGTCTGGAGCAGTCATGTTTTGGCTTCTAGGCTTCATTTTTCCATCCATATCAGACTGGAGCAAGTCAGGTTTTGGCTTCTAGGCTTCACTTTTCCATCCATATCAGACTGGAGCGAGTCAGGGTTTGGCTTCTAGGCTTCACTTTGACATCCATATCAGACTGGAGCGAGTCAGGGTTTGGCTTCTAGGCTTCACTTTTCCATCCATGTCAGTCTGGAGCGAGTCAGGGTTTGGCTTCTAGGCTTCAGTTTTTCATCCATATCAGACTGGAGCGAGTCAGGGTTTGGCATCTAGGCTTCAGTTTTCCATCCATGTCAGTTTGGAGCGAGTCAGGGTTTGGCTTCTAGGCTTCACGTTTCCATCCATGTCAGACTGGAGCAGTCATGTTTTGGCTTCTAGGCTTCATGTTTCCATCCATGTCAGACTGGAGCGAGTCAGAGTTTGGCCTCTAGGCTTCACTTTTCCATCCATATCAGACTGGAGCGAGTCAGGGTTTGGATTCTAGGCTTCACTTTTCCATCCATATCAGACGGGAGCGTGTCAGGGTTTGGCTTCTAGGATTCATGTTTCCATCCATGTAAGACTGGAGCGAGTCAGGGTTTGGCTTCTAGGTTTCATTTTTCCATCCATTTCAGACTGGAGCGAGTCAGGGTTTGGCTTCTAGGCTTCAGTTTTCCATCCATATCAGAATGGAGCGAGTCAGGGTTTGGCTTCTAGGCTTCACTTTTCCATCCATATCAGAATGGAGCGAGTCAGGGTTTGGCTTCTAGGCTTCAGTTTTCCATCCATATCAGACGGGAGCGAGTCAGGGTTTGGCTTCTAGGCTTCATGTTTCTATCCATGTCAGACTGGAGCGAGTCAGGGTTTGGCATTTAGGCTTCATTTTTCTATCCATATCAGACTGGAGTGAGTCAGGGTTTGGCTTCTAGGCTTCACTTTTCCATCCATATCAGATTGGAGCGAGTCAGGGTTTGGCTTCTAGACTTCATGTTTCCATCCATATCAGACTGGAACGAGTCAGGGTTTGGCTTCTCGGCTTCAGTTTTCCATCCATATCAGACTGGAGAGAGTCAGGGTTTGGCTTCTAGGCTTCACTTTTCCATCCATATCAGACTGGAGCGAGTCAGGGTTTGGATTCTAGGCTTTACTTTTCCATCCATGTCAGTCTGGAGCGAGTCAGGGTTTGGCTTCTAGGCTTCAGTTTTCCATCCATATCAGACTGGAGCGAGTCAGGGTTTGGCTTCTAGGCTTCAGTTTTCCATCCATGTCAGTCTGGAGCGAGTCAGGGTTTGGCTTCTAGGCTTCATGTTTCCATCCATGTCAGACTGGAGCAGTCATGTTTTGGCTTCTAGGCTTCATGTTTCCATCCATGTCAGACTGGAGCGAGTCAGAGTTTGGCTTCTAGGCTTCACTTTTCCATCCATATCAGACTGGAGCGAGTCAGGGTTTGGATTCTAGACTTCACTTTTCCATCCATATCAGACTGGAGCGAGTCAGGGTTTGGCTTCTAGGCTTCATTTTTCCAACCATTTCAGACTGGAGCGAGTCAGGGTTTGGCTTCTAGGCTTCACTTTTCCATCCATATCAGACTGGAGCGAGTCAGGGTTTGGCTTCTAGGCTTGATGTTTCCATCCATATCAGACTGGAGCGAATCAGGGTTTGATTCTAGGCTTCAGTTTTCCATCCATATCAGAATGGAGCGAGTCAGGGTTTGGCTTCTAGGCTTCACTTTCCCATCCATATTAGAATGGAGCGAGTCAGGGTTTGGCTTCTAGGCTTCAATTTTCCATCCATGTCAGACTGGAGCGAGTCAGGGTTTGGCTTCTAGGCTTCACGTTTCCATCCATGTCAGTCTGGAGCGAGTAAGGGTTTGGCTTCTAGGCTTCAGTTTTCCATCCATATCAGACTGGAGCGAGTCAGGGTTTGGCTTCTAGGCTTCACTTTTCCATCCATATCAGACTGGAGCGAGTCAGGGTTTGGCTTCTAGGCTTCACTTTTCCATCCATATCAGAATGGAGCGAGTCAGGGTTTGGCTTCTAGGCTTCACTTTTCCATCCATATCAGACTGGAGCGAGTCAGGGTTTGGCTTCTAGGCTTCACTTTTCCATCCATATCAGACTGGAGCGATTCAGGATTTGGCTTCTAGGCTTCATGTTTCCATCCATATCAGACTGGAACGAGTCAGGGTTTGGCTTCTAGGCTTCAGTTTTCCATCCATATCAGACTGGAGAGAGTCAGGGTTTGGCTTCTAGGCTTCACTTTTCCATCCATATCAGACAGGAGCGAGTCAGGGTTTGGCTTCTAGGCTTCAATTTTCCATCCATGTCAGTCTGGAGCGAGTCAGGGTTTGGCTTCTAGGCTTCAGTTTTCCATCCATATCAGACTGGAGCGAGTCAGGGTTTGGCTTCTAGGCTTCAGTTTTCCATCCATGTCAGTCTGGAGCGAGTCAGGGTTTGGCTTCTAGGCTTCATGTTTCCATCCATGTCAGACTGGAGCAGTCATGTTTTGGCTTCTAGGCTTCATGTTTCCATCCATGTCAGACTGGAGCGAGTCAGAGTTTGGCTTCTAGGCTTCACTTTTCAATCCATATCAGACTGGAGCGAGTCAGGGTTTGGATTCTAGGCTTCACTTTTCCATCCATGTAAGACTGGAGCGAGTCAGGGTTTGGCTTCTAGGCTTCATTTTTCCAACCATTTCAGACTGGAGCGAGTCAGGGTTTGGCTTCTAGGCTTCACTTTTCCATCCATATCAGACTGGAGTGAGTCAGGGTTTGGCTTCTAGGCTTCACTTTTCCATCCATATCAGATTGGAGCGAGTCAGGGTTTGGCTTCTAGACTTCAGTTTTCCATCCATATCAGACTGGAGAGAGTCAGGGTTTGGCTTCTATGCTTCACTTTTCCATCCATATCAGACTGGAGCGAGTCAGGGTTTGGCTTCTAGGCTTCACTTTTCCATCCATGTCAGTCTGGAGCGAGTCAGGGTTTGGCTTCTAGGCTTCAGTTTTCCATCCATATCAGACTGGAGCGAGTCAGGGTTTGGCTTCTAGGCTTCAGTTTTCCATCCATGTCAGACTGGAGCAGTCATGTTTTGGCTTCTAGGCTTCATGTTTCCATCCATGTCAGACTGGAGCGAGTCAGAGTTTGGCTTCTAGGCTTCACTTTTCCATCCATATCAGACTGGAGCGAGTCAGGGTTTGGATTCTAGGCTTCACTTTTCCATCCATATCAGACGGGAGCGAGTCATGTTTTGGCTTCTAGGCTTCATTATTCCATCTATGTCAGACTGGAGCAGTCAGGGTTTGGCTTCTAGGCTTCATGTTTCTATCCATGTCAGACTGGAGCGAGTCAGGGTTTGGCTTCTAGGCTTCATTTTTCTATCCATATCAGACTGGAGTGAGTCAGGGTTTGGCTTCTAGGCTTCACTTTTCCATCCATATCAGATTGGAGCGAGTCAGGGTTTGGCTTCTAGACTTCATGTTTCCATCCATATCAGACTGGAACGAGTCAGGGTTTGGCTTCTAGGCTTCAGTTTTCCATCCATATCAGACTGGAGCGAGTCAGGGTTTGGCTTCTAGGCTTCATTTTTCCAACCATTTCAGACTGGAGCGAGTCAGGGTTTGGCTTCTAGGCTTCACTTTTCCATCCATATCAGACTGGAGTGAGTCAGGGTTTGGCTTCTAGGCTTCACTTTTCCATCCATATCAGATTGGAGCGAGTCAGGGTTTGGCTTCTAGACTTCAGATTTCCATCCATATCAGACTGGAGAGAGTCAGGGTTTGGCTTCTATGCTTCACTTTTCCATCCATATCAGACTGGAGCGAGTCAGGGTTTGGCTTCTAGGCTTCACTTTTCCATCCATGTCAGTCTGGAGCGAGTCAGGGTTTGGCTTCTAGGCTTCAGTTTTCCATCCATATCAGACTGGAGCGAGTCAGGGTTTGGCTTCTAGGCTTCAGTTTTCCATCCATGTCAGACTGGAGCAGTCATGTTTTGGCTTCTAGGCTTCATGTTTCTATCCATGTCAGACTGGAGCGAGTCAGGGTTTGGCTTCTAGGCTTCATTTTTCTATCCATATCAGACTGGAGTGAGTCAGGTTTTGGCTTCTAGGCTTCACTTTTCCATCCATATCAGATTGGAGCGAGTCAGGGTTTGGCTTCTAGACTTCATGTTTCCATCCATATCAGACTGGAACGAGTCAGGGTTTGGCTTCTAGGCTTCAGTTTTCCATCCATATCAGACTGGAGCGAGTCAGGGTTTGGCTTCTAGGCTTCACTTTTCCATCCATGTCAGTCTGGAGCGAGTCAGGGTTTGGCTTCTAGGCTTCAGTTTTCCATCCATATCAGACTGGAGCGAGTCAGGGTTTGGCTTCTAGGCTTCAGTTTTCCATCCATGTCAGTCTGGAGCGAGTCAGGGTTTCGCTTCTAGGCTTCATGTTTCCATCCATGTCAGACTGGAGCAGTCATGTTTTGGCTTCTAGGCTTCATGTTTCCATCCATGTCAGACTGGAGCGAGTCAGAGTTTGGCTTCTAGGCTTCACTTTTCAATCCATATCAGACTGGAGCGAGTCAGGGTTTGGATTCTAGGCTTCACTTTCCATCCATGTAAGACTGGAGCGAGTCAGGATTTGGCTTCTAGGCTTCATTTTTCCAACCATTTCAGACTGGAGCGAGTCAGGGTTTGGCTTCTAGGCTTCACTTTTCCATCCATATCAGACTGGAGTGAGTCAGGGTTTGGCTTCTAGGCTTCACTTTTCCATCCATATCAGATTGGAGCGAGTCAGGGTTTGGCTTCTAGACTTCAGTTTTCCATCCATATCAGACTGGAGAGAGTCAGGGTTTGGCTTCTAGGCTTCACTTTTCCATCCATGTCAGTCTGGAGCGAGTCAGGGTTTGGCTTCTAGGCTTCAGTTTTCCATCCATATCAGACTGGAGCGAGTCAGGGTTTGGCTTCTAGGCTTCAGTTTTCCATCCATGTCAGACTGGAGCAGTCATGTTTTGGCTTCTAGGCTTCATGTTTCCATCCATGTCAGACTGGAGCGAGTCAGAGTTTGGCTTCTAGGCTTTACTTTTCCATCCATATCAGACTGGAGCGAGTCAGGGTTTGGATTCTAGGCTTCACTTTTCCATCCATATCAGACGGGAGCGAGTCAGGGTTTGGCTTCTAGGCTTCATGTTTCCATCCATGTCAGACTGGAGCGAGTCAGAGTTTGGCTTCTAGGCTTCACTTTTCCATCCATATCAGACTGGAGCGAGTCAGGGTTTGGATTCTAGGCTTCACTTTTCCATCCATATCAGACGGGAGCGAGTCAGGGTTTGGCTTCTAGGCTTCATGTTTCCATCCATGTAAGACTGGAGCGAGTCAGGGTTTGGCTTCTAGGCTTCATTTTTCCAACCATTTCAGACTGGAGCGAGTCAGGGTTTGGCTTCTAGGCTTCACTTTTCCATCCATATCAGACTGGAGCGAGTCAGGGTTTGGCTTCTAGGCTTGATGTTTCCATCCATATCAGACTGGAGCGAGTCAGGGTTTGGCTTCTAGGCTTCAGTTTTCCATCCATATCAGAATGGAGCGAGTCAGGGTTTGGCTTCTAGGCTTCACTTTCCCATCCATATCAGAATGGAGCGAGTCAGGGTTTGGCTTCTAGGCTTCAATTTTCCATCCATGTCAGACTGGAGCAAGTCAGGGTTTGGCTTCTAGGCTTCACGTTTCCATCCATGTCAGTCTGGAGCGAGTAAGGGTTTGGCTTCTAGGCTTCAGTTTTCCATCCATATCAGACTGGAGCGAGTCAGGGTTTGGCTTCTAGGCTTCACTTTTCCATCCATATCAGACTGGAGCGAGTCAGGGTTTGGCTTCTAGGCTTCACTTTTCCATCCATATCAGACTGGAGCGAGTCAGGGTTTGGCTTCTAGGCTTCACTTTTCCATCCATATCAGAATGGAGCGAGTCAGGGTTTGGCTTCTAGGCTTCACTTTTCCATCCATGTCAGACTGTAGCAGTCATGTGTTGGCTTCTAGGCTTCATTATTCCATCCATGTCAGACTGGAGCAGTCATGTTTTGGCTTCTAGGCTTCATGTTTCCATCCATGTCAGACTGTAGCAGTCATGTTTTGGCTTCTAGGCTTCATTATTCCATCTATGTCAGACTGGAGCAGTCAGGGTTTGACTTCTAGGCTTCATGTTTCTATCCATGTCAGACTGGAGCGAGTCAGGGTTTGGCTTCTAGGCTTCATTTTTCTATCCATATCAGACTGAAGTGAGTCAGGGTTTGGCTTCTAGGCTTAACTTTTCCATCCATATCAGATTGGAGCGAGTCAGGGTTTGGCTTCTAGACTTCAGTTTTCCATCCATATCAGACTGGAGAGAGTCAGGGTTTGGCTTCTAGGCTTCACTTTTCCATCCATATCAGACTGAAGCGAGTCAGGGTTTGGCTTCTAGGCTTCACTTTTCCATCCATGTCAGTCTGGAGCAGTCTTGTTTTGGCTTCTAGGCTTCATTTTTCCATCCATATCAGACTGGAGCGAGTCAGGGTTTGGCTTCTAGGCTTCACTTTTCCATCCATATCAGACTGGAGCGAGTCAGAGTTTGGCTTCTAGGCTTCATGTTTCCATCCATGTCAGACTAGAGTGAGTCAGGGTTTGGCTTCTAGGCTTCACTTTTCCATCCATATCAGAATGGAGCGAGTCAGAGTTTGGCTTCTAGACTTCAGTTTTCCATCCATATCAGACTGGAGAGAGTCAGGGTTTGGCTTCTAGGCTTCACTTTTCCATCCATATCAGACTGAAGCGAGTCAGGGTTTGGCTTCTAGGCTTCACTTTTCCATCCATGTCAGTCTGGAGCAGTCATGTTTTGGCTTCTAGGCTTCATTTTTCCATCCATATCAGACTGGAGCGAGTCAGGGTTTGGCTTCTAGGCTTCACTTTTCCATCCATATCAGACTGGAGCGAGTCAGAGTTTGGCTTCTAGGCTTCATGTTTCCATCCATGTCAGACTAGAGTGAGTCAGGGTTTGGCTTCTAGGCTTCACTTTTCCATCCATATCAGAATGGAGCGAGTCAGGGTTTGGCTTCTAGGCTTCACTTTTCCATCCATATCAGACTGGAGCGAGTCAGGGTTTGGCTTCTAGGCTTCATGTTTCCATCCATGTCAGACTAGAGTGAGTCAGGGTTTGGCTTCTAGGCTTCATTTTTCCATCCATATCAGACTGGAGCGAGTCAGGGTTTGGCTTCTAGGCTTCACTTTTCCATCCATATCAGACTGGAGCGATTCAGGACTTGGCTTCTAGGCTTCACGTTTCCATCCATATCAGACTGGAGCGATTCAGGGTTTTGCTTCTAGGCTTCACTTTTCCATCCATATCAGACTGGAGCAAATCAGGGTTTGGATTCTAGGCTTCACTTTTCCATCCATGTCAGACTGGAGCGAGTCAGGGATGGCTTCTAGGCTTCACTTTTCCATCCATGTCAGACTGGAGCAGTCATGATTTGGCTTCTAGGCTTCACTTTTCCATCCATGTCAGACTGGAGCAGTCATGTTTTGGCTTCTAGGCTTCATGTCTCCATCCATGTCAGACTGTAGCAGTCATGTTTTGGCTTCTAGGCTTCATATTTCCATCCATATCAGACTGGAGCAGTCATGTTTTGGCTTCTAGGCTTCATGTTTCCATCCATGTCAGACTGTAGCAGTCATGTGTTGGCTTCTAGGCTTCATTATTCCATCCATGTCAGACTGGAACAGTCATGTTTTGGCTTCTAGGCTTCATGTTTCCATCCATGTCAGACTGTATCAGTCATGTTTTGGCTTCTAGGCTTCATTATTCCATCTATGTCAGACTGGAGCAGTCAGGGTTTGGCTTCTAGGCTTCATGTTTCTATCCATGTCAGACTGGAGCGAGTCAGGGTTTGGCTTCTAGGCTTCATTTTTCTATCCATATCAGACTGGAGTGAGTCAGGGTTTGGCTTCTAGGCTTCACTTTTCCATCCATATCAGATTGGAGCGAGTCAGGGTTTGGCTTCTCGACTTCATGTTTCCATCCATATCAGACTGGAACGAGTCAGGGTTTGGCTTCTAGGCTTCAGTTTTCCATCCATATCAGACTGGAGAGAGTCAGGGTTTGGCTTCTAGGCTTCACTTTTCCATCCATATCAGACTGGAGCGAGTCAGGGTTTGGCTTCTAGGCTTCACTTTTCCATCCATGTCAGTCTGGAGCGAGTCAGGGTTTGGCTTCTAGGCTTCAGTTTTCCATCCATATCAGACTGGAGCGAGTCAGGGTTTGGCTTCTAGGCTTCAGTATTCCATCCATGTCAGTCTGGAGCGAGTCAGGGTTTGGCTTCTAGGCTTCATGTTTCCATCCATGTCAGACTGGAGCAGTCATGTTTTGGCTTCTAGGCTTCATGTTTTCATCCATGACAGACTGGAGCGAGTCAGAGTTTGGCTTCTAGGCTTCACTTTTCCATCCATATCAGACTGGAGCGAGTCAGGGTTTGGATTCTAGGCTTCACTTTTCCATCCATATCAGACGGGAGCGAGTCAGGGTTTGGCTTCTAGGCTTCATGTTTCCATCCATGTAAGACTGGAGCGAGTCAGGGTTTGGCTTCTAGGCTTCATTTTTCCAACCATTTCAGACTGGAGCGAGTCAGGGTTTGGCTTCTAGGCTTCACTTTTCCATCCATATCAGACTGGAGCGAGTCAGGGTTTGGCTTCTAGGCTTGATGTTTCCATCCATATCAGACTGGAGCGAGTCAGGGTTTGGCTTCTAGGCTTCAGTTTTCCATCCATATCAGAATGGAGCGAATCAAGGTTTGGCTTCTAGGCTTCACTTTCCCATCCATATCAGAATGGAGCGAGTCAGGGTTTGGCTTCTGGGCTTCAATTTTCCATCCATGTCAGACTGGAGCGAGTCAGGGTTTGGCTTCTAGGCTTCACGTTTCCATCCATGTCACTCTGGAGCGAGTAAGGGTTTGGCTTCTAGGCTTCAGTTTTCCATCCATATCAGACTGGAGCGAGTCAGGGTTTGGCTTCTAGGCTTCACTTTTCCATCCATATCAGACTGGAGCGAGTCAGGGTTTGGCTTCTAGGTTTCACTTTTCCATCCATATCAGAATGGAGCGAGTCAGGGTTTGGCTTCTAGGCTTCACTTTTCCAACCATATCAGACTGGAGCGAGTCAGGGTTTGGCTTATAGGCTTCATGTTTCCATCCATGTCAGACTAGAGTGAGTCAGGGTTTGGCTTCTAGGCTTCATTTTTCCATCCATATCAGACTGGAGCGAGTCAGGGTTTGGCTTCTAGGCTTCACTTTTCCATCCATATCAGACTGGAGCGATTCAGGATTTGGCTTCTAGGCTTCACGTTTCCATCCATATCAGACTGGAGTGATTTAGGGTTTTGCTTCTAGGCTTCACTTTTCCATCCATATCAGACTGGAGCAAATCAGGGTTTGGATTCTAGGCTTCACTTTTCCATCCATGTAAGACTGTAGCAGTCAGGGTTTGGCTTCTAGGCTTCACTTTTCCATCTATGTCAGACTGGAGCGAGTCAGGGATGGCTTCTAGGCTTCACTTTTCCATCCATGTCAGACTGGAGCAGTCATGTTTTGGCTTCTAGGCTTCACTTTTCCATCCATGTCAGACTGGAGCAGTCATGTTTTGGCTTCTAGGCTTCATGTCTCCATCCATGTCAGACTGTAGCAGTCATGTTTTGGCTTCTAGGCTTCATTTTTCCATCCATATCAGACTGGAGCAGTCATGTTTTGGCTTCTAGGCTTCATGTTTCCATCCATGTCAGACTGTAGCAGTCATGTGTTGGCTTCTAGGCTTCATTATTCCATCCATGTCAGACTGGAGCAGTCATGTTTTGGCTTCTAGGCTTCATGTTTCCATCCATGTCAGACTGTGGCAGTCATGTTCTGGCTTCTAGGCTTCATTATTCCATCTATGTCAGACTGGAGCAGTCAGGGTTTGGCTTCTAGGCTTCATTTTTCCATCTATGTCAGACTGGAGCAGTCAGGGTTTGGCTTCTCAACTTCATATTTCCATCCATGTCAGACTGGAGGAGTCAGGGTTGGCTTCTAGGCTTCACTTTCCCATTCATGTCAGACTGGAGCAGTCATGTTTTGGCTTCTAGGCTTCATGTTTCCAGCCATGTCAGACTGCAGCGAGTCAGGGTTTGGCTTCTAGGCTTCACTTTTCCATCCATATCAGTCTGGAGCAGTCATGTTTTGGCTTCTAGGCTTCATTTTTCCATCCATATCAGACTGGAGCAAGTCAGGTTTTGGCTTCTAGGCTTCACTTTTCCATCCATATCAGACTGGAGCGAGTCAGGGTTTGGCTTCTAGGCTTCACTTTTCCATCCATATCAGACTGGAGCGAGTCAGGGTTTGGCTTCTAGGCTTCACTTTTCCATCCATGTCAGTCTGGAGCGAGTCAGGGTTTGGCTTCTAGGCTTCAGTTTTTCATCCATATCAGACTGGAGCGAGTCAGGGTTTGGCTTCTAGGCTTCAGTTTTCCATCCATGTCAGTCTGGAGCGAGTCAGGGTTTGGCTTCTAGGCTTCACGTTTCCATCCATGTCAGACTGGAGCAGTCATGTTTTGGCTTCTAGGCTTCATGTTTCCATCCATGTCAGACTGGAGCGAGTCAGAGTTTGGCCTCTAGGCTTCACTTTTCCATCCATATCAGACTGGAGCGAGTCAGGGTTTGGATTCTAGGCTTCACTTTTCCATCCATATCAGACGGGAGCGTGTCAGGGTTTGGCTTCTAGGATTCATGTTTCCATCCATGTAAGACTGGAGCGAGTCAGGGTTTGGCTTCTAGGCTTCATTTTTCCATCCATTTCAGACTGGAGCGAGTCAGGGGTTGGCTTCTAGGCTTCAGTTTTCCATCCATATCAGAATGGAGCAAGTCAGGGTTTGGCTTCTAGGCTTCACTTTTCCATCCATATCAGAATGGAGCGAGTCAGGGTTTGGCTTCTAGGCTTCAGTTTTCCATCCATATCAGACGGGAGCGAGTCAGGGTTTGGCTTCTAGGCTTCATGTTTCTATCCATGTCAGACTGGAGCGAGTCAGGGTTTGGCATTTAGGCTTCATTTTTCTATCCATATCAGACTGGAGTGAGTCAGGGTTTGGCTTCTAGGCTTCACTTTTCCATCCATATCAGATTGGAGCGAGTCAGGGTTTGGCTTCTAGACTTCATGTTTCCATCCATATCAGACTGGAACGAGTCAGGGTTTGGCTTCTCGGCTTCAGTTTTCCATCCATATCAGACTGGAGAGAGTCAGGGTTTGGCTTCTAGGCTTCACTTTTCCATCCATATCAGACTGGAGCGAGTCAGGGTTTGGATTCTAGGCTTTACTTTTCCATCCATGTCAGTCTGGAGCGAGTCAGGGTTTGGCTTCTAGGCTTCAGTTTTCCATCCATATCAGACTGGAGCGAGTCAGGGTTTGGCTTCTAGGCTTCAGTTTTCCATCCATGTCAGTCTGGAGCGAGTCAGGGTTTGGCTTCTAGGCTTCATGTTTCCATCCATGTCAGACTGGAGCAGTCATGTTTTGGCTTCTAGGCTTCATGTTTCCATCCATGTCAGACTGGAGCGAGTCAGAGTTTGGCTTCTAGGCTTCACTTTTCCATCCATATCAGACTGGAGCGAGTCAGGGTTTGGATTCTAGACTTCACTTTTCCATCCATATCAGACTGGAGCGAGTCAGAGTTTGGCTTCTAGGCTTCATTTTTCCAACCATTTCAGACTGGAGCGAGTCAGGGTTTGGCTTCTAGGCTTCACTTTTCCATCCATATCAGACTGGAGCGAGTCAGGGTTTGGCTTCTAGGCTTGATGTTTCCATCCATATCAGACTGGAGCGAATCAGGGTTTGATTCTAGGCTTCAGTTTTCCATCCATATCAGAATGGAGCGAGTCAGGGTTTGGCTTCTAGGCTTCACTTTCCCATCCATATTAGAATGGAGCGAGTCAGGGTTTGGCTTCTAGGCTTCAATTTTCCATCCATGTCAGACTGGAGCGAGTCAGGGTTTGGCTTCTAGGCTTCACGTTTCCATCCATGTCAGTCTGGAGCGAGTAAGGGTTTGGCTTCTAGGCTTCAGTTTTCCATCCATATCAGACTGGAGCGAGTCAGGGTTTGGCTTCTAGGCTTCACTTTTCCATCCATATCAGACTGGAGCGAGTCAGGGTTTGGCTTCTAGGCTTCACTTTTCCATCCATATCAGAATGGAGCGAGTCAGGGTTTGGCTTCTAGGCTTCACTTTTCCATCCATATCAGACTGGAGCGAGTCAGGGTTTGGCTTCTAGGCTTCACTTTTCCATCCATATCAGACTGGAGCGATTCAGGATTTGGCTTCTAGGCTTCACGTTTCCATCCATATCAGACTGGAGCGATTCAGGGTTTTGCTTCTAGGCTTCACTTTTCCATCCATATCAGACTGGAGCAAATCAGGGTTTGGATTCTAGGCTTCACTTTTCCATCCATGTAAGACTGTAGCAGTCAGGGTTTGGCTTCTAGGCTTCACTTTTCCATCCATGTCAGACTGGAGCGAGTCAGGGATGGCTTCTAGGCTTCACTTTTCCATCCATGTCAGACTGGAGCAGTCATGTTTTGGCTTCTAGGCTTCACTTTTCCATCCATGTCAGACTGGAGCAGTCATGTCTTGGCTTCTAGGCTTCATGTCTCCATCCATGTCAGACTGTAGCAGTCATGTTTTGGCTTCTCGGCTTCATTTTTCCATCCATATCAGACTGGAGCAGTCATGTTTTGGCTTCTAGGCTTCATGTTTCCATCCATGTCAGACTGTAGCAGTCATGTTTTGGCTTCTAGGCTTCACTTTTCCATCCATATCAGACTGGAGCGAGTCAGGGTTTGGCTTCTAGGCTTCATGTTTCCATCCATGTCAGACTGGAGAGAGTCAGGGTTTGGCTTCTAGGCTTCACTTTTCCATCCATATCAGACTGAAGCGAGTCAGGGTTTGGCTTCTAGGCTTCACTTTTCCATCCATGTCAGTCTGGAGCAGTCATGTTTTGGCTTCTAGGCTTCATTTTTCCATCCATATCAGACTGGAGCGAGTCAGGGTTTGGCTTCTAGGCTTCACTTTTCCATCCATATCAGACTGGAGCGAGTCAGAGTTTGGCTTCTAGGCTTCATGTTTCCATCCATGTCAGACTAGAGTGAGTCAGGGTTTGGCTTCTAGGCTTCACTTTTCCATCCATATCAGAATGGAGCGAGTCAGGGTTTGGCTTCTAGGCTTCATTTTTCTATCCATATCAGACTGGAGTGAGTCAGGGTTTGGCTTCTAGGCTTAACTTTTCCATCCATATCAGATTGGAGCGAGTCAGGGTTTGGCTTCTAGACTTCAGTTTTCCATCCATATCAGACTGGAGAGAGTCAGGGTTTGGCTTCTAGGCTTCACTTTTCCATCCATATCAGACTGAAGCGAGTCAGGGTTTGGCTTCTAGGCTTCACTTTTCCATCCATGTCAGTCTGGAGCAGTCATGTTTTGGCTTCTAGGCTTCATTTTTCCATCCATATCAGACTGGAGCGAGTCAGGGTTTGGCTTCTAGGCTTCACTTTTCCATCCATATCAGACTGGAGCGAGTCAGAGTTTGGCTTCTAGGCTTCATGTTTCCATCCATGTCAGACTAGAGTGAGTCAGGGTTTGGCTTCTAGGCTTCACTTTTCCATCCATATCAGAATGGAGCGAGTCAGGGTTTGGCTTCAAGGCTTCACTTTTCCATCCATATCAGACTGGAGCGAGTCAGGGTTTGGCTTCTAGGCTTCATGTTTCCATCCATGTCAGACTAGAGTGAGTCAGGGTTTGGCTTCTAGGCTTCATTTTTCCATCCATATCAGACTGGAGCGAGTCAGGGTTTGGCTTCTAGGCTTCACTTTTCCATCCATATCAGACTGGAGCGATTCAGGATTTGGCTTCTAGGCTTCACGTTTCCATCCATATCAGACTGGAGCGATTCAGGGTTTTGCTTCTAGGCTTCACTTTTCCATCCATATCAGACTGGAGCAAATCAGGGTTTGGATTCTAGGCTTCACTTTTCCATCCATGTAAGACTGTAGCAGTCAGGGTTTGGCTTCTAGGCTTCACTTTTCCATCCATGTCAGACTGGAGCGAGTCAGGGATGGCTTCTAGGCTTCACTTTTCCATCCATGTCAGACTGGAGCAGTCATGATTTGGCTTCTAGGCTTCACTTTTCCATCCATGTCAGACTGGAGCAGTCATGTTTTGGCTTCTAGGCTTCATGTCTCCATCCATGTCAGACTGTAGCAGTCATGTTTTGGCTTCTAGGCTTCATTTTTCCATCCATATCAGACTGGAGCAGTCATGTTTTGGCTTCTAGGCTTCATGTTTCCATCCATGTCAGACTGTAGCAGTCATGTGTTGGCTTCTAGGCTTCATTATACCATCCATGTCAGACTGGAACAGTCATGTTTTGGCTTCTAGGCTTCATGTTTCCATCCATGTCAGACTGTATCAGTCATGTTTTGGCTTCTAGGCTTCATTATTCCATCTATGTCAGACTGGAGCAGACAGGGTTTGGCTTCTAGGCTTCATGTTTCTATCCATGTCAGACTGGAGCGAGTCAGGGTTTGGCTTCTAGGCTTCATTTTTCTATCCATATCAGACTGGAGTGAGTCAGGGTTTGGCTTCTAGGCTTCACTTTTCCATCCATATCAGATTGGAGCGAGTCAGGGTTTGGCTTCTAGACTTCATGTTTCCATCCATATCAGACTGGAACGAGTCAGGGTTTGGCTTCTAGGCTTCAGTTTTCCATCCATATCAGACTGGAGAGAGTCAGGGTTTGGCTTCTAGGCTTCACTTTTCCATCCATATCAGACTGGAGCGAGTCAGGGTTTGGCTTCTAGGCTTCACTTTTCCATCCATGTCAGTCTGGAGCGAGTCAGGGTTTGGCTTCTAGGCTTCAGTTTTCCATCCATATCAGACTGGAGCGAGTCAGGGTTTGTCTTCTAGGCTTCAGTATTCCATCCATGTCAGTCTGGAGCGAGTCAGGGTTTGGCTTCTAGGCTTCATGTTTCCATCCATGTCAGACTGGAGCAGTCATGTTTTGGCTTCTAGGCTTCATGTTTCCATCCATGTCAGACTGGAGCGAGTCAGAGTTTGGCTTCTAGGCTTCACTTTTCCATCCATATCAGACTGGAGCGAGTCAGGGTTTGGATTCTAGGCTTCACTTTTCCATCCATATCAGACGGGAGCGAGTCAGGGTTTGGCTTCTAGGCTTCATGTTTCCATCCATGTAAGACTGGAGCGAGTCAGGGTTTGGCTTCTAGGCTTCATTTTTCCAACCATTTCAGACTGGAGCGAGTCAGGGTTTGGCTTCTAGGCTTCACTTTTCCATCCATATCAGACTGGAGCGAGTCAGGGTTTGGCTTCTAGGCTTGATGTTTCCATCCATATCAGACTGGAGCGAGTCAGGGTTTGGCTTCTAGGCTTCAGTTTTCCATCCATATCAGAATGGAGCGAATCAGGGTTTGGCTTCTAGGCTTCACTTTCCCATCCATATCAGAATGGAGCGAGTCAGGGTTTGGCTTCTGGGCTTCAATTTTCCATCCATGTCAGACTGGAGCGAGTCAGGGTTTGGCTTCTAGGCTTCATTATTCCATCTATGTCAGACTGGAGCAGTCAGGGTTTGGCTTCTAGGCTTCATTTTTCCATCTATGTCAGACTGGAGCAGTCAGGGTTTGGCTTCTCAACTTCATATTTCCATCCATGTCAGACTGGAGGAGTCAGGGTTGGCTTCTAGGCTTCAGTTTTCCATCCATATCAGACTGGAGCGAGTCAGGGTTTGGCTTCTAGGCTTCAGTATTCCATCCATGTCAGTCTGGAGCGAGTCAGGGTTTGGCTTCTAGGCTTCATGTTTCCATCCATGTCAGACTGGAGCAGTCATGTTTTGGCTTCTAGGCTTCATGTTTCCATCCATGTCAGACTGGAGCGAGTCAGAGTTTGGCTTCTAGGCTTCACTTTTCCATCCATATCAGACTGGAGCGAGTCAGGGTTTGGATTCTAGGCTTCACTTTTCCATCCATATCAGACGGGAGCGAGTCAGGGTTTGGCTTCTAGGCTTCATGTTTCCATCCATGTAAGACTGGAGCGAGTCAGGGTTTGGCTTCTAGGCTTGATGTTTCCATCCATATCAGACTGGAGCGAGTCAGGGTTTGGCTTCTAGGCTTCAGTTTTCCATCCATATCAGAATGGAGCGAATCAGGGTTTGGCTTCTAGGCTTCATTTTTCCAACCATTTCAGACTGGAGCGAGTCAGGGTTTGGCTTCTAGGCTTCACTTTTCCATCCATATCAGACTGGAGCGAGTCAGGGTTTGGCTTCTAGGCTTGATGTTTCCATCCATATCAGACTGGAGCGAGTCAGGGTTTGGCTTCTAGGCTTCAGTTTTCCATCCATATCAGAATGGAGCGAATCAGGGTTTGGCTTCTAGGCTTCACTTTCCCATCCATATCAGAATGGAGCGAGTCAGGGTTTGGCTTCTGGGCTTCAATTTTCCATCCATGTCAGACTGGAGCGAGTCAGGGTTTGGCTTCTAGGCTTCACGTTTCCATTCATGTCACTCTGGAGCGAGTAAGGGTTTGGCTTCTAGGCTTCAGTTTTCCATCCATATCAGACTGGAGCGAGTCAGGGTTTGGCTTCTAGGCTTCACTTTTCCATCCATATCAGACTGGAGCGAGTCAGGGTTTGGCTTCTAGGTTTCACTTTTCCATCCATATCAGAATGGAGCGAGTCAGGGTTTGGCTTCTAGGCTTCACTTTTCCAACCATATCAGACTGGAGCGAGTCAGGGTTTGGCTTCTAGGCTTCATGTTTCCATCCATGTCAGACTAGAGTGAGTCAGGGTTTGGCTTCTAGGCTTCATTTTTCCATCCATATCAGACTGGAGCGAGTCAGGGTTTGGCTTCTAGGCTTCACTTTTCCATCCATATCAGACTGGAGCGATTCAGGATTTGGCTTCTAGGCTTCACGTTTCCATCCATATCAGACTGGAGCGATTTAGGGTTTTGCTTCTAGGCTTCACTTTTCCATCCATATCAGACTGGAGCAAATCAGGGTTTGGATTCTAGGCTTCAGTTTTTCATCCATATTAGACTGGAGCGAGTCAGGGTTTGGCTTCTAGGCTTCAGTTTTCCATCCATGTCAGTCTGGAGCGAGTCAGGGTTTGGCTTCTAGGCTTCACGTTTCCATCTATGTCAGACTGGAGCGAGTCAGGGATGGCTTCTAGGCTTCACTTTTCCATCCATGTCAGACTGGAGCAGTCATGTTTTGGCTTCTAGGCTTCACTTTTCCATCCATGTCAGACTGGAGCAGTCATGTTTTGGCTTCTAGGCTTCATGTCTCCATCCATGTCAGACTGTAGCAGTCATGTTTTGGCTTCTAGGCTTCATTTTTCCATCCATATCAGACTGGAGCAGTCATGTTTTGGCTTCTAGGCTTCATGTTTCCATCCATGTCAGACTGTAGCAGTCATGTGTTGGCTTCTAGGCTTCATTATTCCATCCATGTCAGACTGGAGCAGTCATGTTTTGGCTTCTAGGCTTCATGTTTCCATCCATGTCAGACTGTGGCACTCATGTTTTGGCTTCTAGGCTTCATTATTCCATCTATGTCAGACTGGAGCAGTCAGGGTTTGGCTTCTAGGCTTCATTTTTCCATCTATATCAGACTGGAGCAGTCAGGGTTTGGCTTCTCAACTTCATATTTCCATCCATGTCAGACTGGAGGAGTCAGGGTTGGCTTCTAGGCTTCACTTTCCCATTCATGTCAGACTGGAGCAGTCATGTTTTGGCTTCTAGGCTTCATGTTTCCAGCCATGTCAGACTGCAGCGAGTCAGGGTTTGGCTTCTAGGCTTCACTTTTCCATCCATATCAGTCTGGAGCAGTCATGTTTTGGCTTCTAGGCTTCATTTTTCCATCCATATCAGACTGGAGCAAGTCAGGTTTTGGCTTCTAGGCTTCACTTTTCCATCCATATCAGACTGGAGCGAGTCAGGGTTTGGCTTCTAGGCTTCACTTTTCCATCCATATCAGACTGGAGCGAGTCAGGGTTTGGCTTCTAGGCTTCACTTTTCCATCCATGTCAGTCTGGAGCGAGTCAGGGTTTGGCTTCTAGGCTTCAGTTTTTCATCCATATTAGACTGGAGCGAGTCAGGGTTTGGCTTCTAGGCTTCAGTTTTCCATCCATGTCAGTCTGGAGCGAGTCAGGGTTTGGCTTCTAGGCTTCACGTTTCCATCTATGTCAGACTGGAGCGAGTCAGGGATGGCTTCTAGGCTTCACTTTTCCATCCATGTCAGACTGGAGCGAGTCAGAGTTTGGCCTCTAGGCTTCACTTTTCCATCCATATCAGACTGGAGCGAGTCAGGGTTTGGATTCTAGGCTTCACTTTTCCATCCATATCAGACGGGAGCGTGTCAGGGTTTGGCTTCTAGGATTCATGTTTCCATCCATGTAAGACTGGAGCGAGTCAGGGTTTGGCTTCTAGGCTTCATTTTTCCATCCATTTCAGACTGGAGCGAGTCAGGGTTTGGCTTCTAGGCTTCAGTTTTCCATCCATATCAGAATGGAGCGAGTCAGGGTTTGGCTTCTAGGCTTCACTTTTCCATCCATATCAGAATGGAGCGAGTCAGGGTTTGGCTTCTAGGCTTCAGTTTTCCATCCATATCAGACGGGAGCGAGTCAGGGTTTGGCTTCTAGGCTTCATGTTTCTATCCATGTCAGACTGGAGCGAGTCAGGGTTTGGCATTTAGGCTTCATTTTTCTATCCATATCAGACTGGAGTGAGTTAGGGTTTGGCTTCTAGGCTTCACTTTTCCATCCATATCAGATTGGAGCGAGTCAGGGTTTGGCTTCTAGACTTCATGTTTCCATCCATATCAGACTGGAACGAGTCAGGGTTTGGCTTCTCGGCTTCAGTTTTCCATCCATATCAGACTGGAGAGAGTCAGGGTTTGGCTTCTAGGCTTCACTTTTCCATCCATATCAGACTGGAGCGAGTCAGGGTTTGGATTCTAGGCTTTACTTTTCCATCCATGTCAGTCTGGAGCGAGTCAGGGTTTGGCTTCTAGGCTTCAGTTTTCCATCCATATCAGACTGGAGCGAGTCAGGGTTTGGCTTCTAGGCTTCAGTTTTCCATCCATGTCAGTCTGGAGCGAGTCAGGGTTTGGCTTCTAGGCTTCATGTTTCCATCCATGTCAGACTGGAGCAGTCATGTTTTGGCTTCTAGGCTTCATGTTTCCATCCATGTCAGACTGGAGCGAGTCAGAGTTTGGCTTCTAGGCTTCACTTTTCCATCCATATCAGACTGGAGCGAGTCAGGGTTTGGATTCTAGACTTCACTTTTCCATCCATATCAGACTGGAGCGAGTCAGAGTTTGGCTTCTAGGCTTCATTTTTCCAACCATTTCAGACTGGAGCGAGTCAGGGTTTGGCTTCTAGGCTTCACTTTTCCATCCATATCAGACTGGAGCGAGTCAGGGTTTGGCTTCTAGGCTTGATGTTTCCATCCATATCAGACTGGAGCGAATCAGGGTTTGATTCTAGGCTTCAGTTTTCCATCCATATCAGAATGGAGCGAGTCAGGGTTTGGCTTCTAGGCTTCACTTTCCCATCCATATTAGAATGGAGCGAGTCAGGGTTTGGCTTCTAGGCTTCAATTTTCCATCCATGTCAGACTGGAGCGAGTCAGGGTTTGGCTTCTAGGCTTCACGTTTCCATCCATGTCAGTCTGGAGCGAGTAAGGGTTTGGCTTCTAGGCTTCAGTTTTCCATCCATATCAGACTGGAGCGAGTCAGGGTTTGGCTTCTAGGCTTCAGTTTTCCATCCATATCAGACTGGAGCGAGTCAGGGTTTGGCTTCTAGGCTTCACTTTTCCATCCATATCAGAATGGAGCGAGTCAGGGTTTGGCTTCTAGGCTTCACTTTTCCATCCATATCAGACTGACGCGAGTCAGGGTTTGGCTTCTAGGCTTCACTTTTCAATCCATATCAGACTGGAGCGATTCAGGATTTGGCTTCTAGGCTTCACGTTTCCATCCATATCAGACTGGAGCGATTCAGGGTTTTGCTTCTAGGCTTCACTTTTCCATCCATATCAGACTGGAGCAAATCAGGGTTTGGATTCTAGGCTTCACTTTTCCATCCATGTAAGACTGTAGCAGTCAGGGTTTGGCTTCTAGGCTTCACTTTTCCATCCATGTCAGACTGGAGCGAGTCAGGGATGGCTTCTAGGCTTCACTTTTCCATCCATGTCAGACTGGAGCAGTCATGTTTTGGCTTCTAGGCTTCATTATTCCATCTATGTCAGACTGGAGCAGTCAGGGTTTGGCTTCTAGGCTTCATGTTTCTATCCATGTCAGAATGGAGCGAGTCAGGGTTTGGCTTCTAGGCTTCATTTTTCCATCTATGTCAGACTGTAGCGAGTCATGTTTTGGCTTCTAGGCTTCATTATTCCATCTATGTCAGACTGGAGCAGTCAGGGTTTGGCTTCTAGGCTTCATGTTTCTATCCATGTCAGACTGGAGCGAGTCAGGGTTTGGCTTCTAGGCTTCATTTTTCTATCCATATCAGACTGGAGTGAGTCAGGGTTTGGCTTCTAGGCTTCACTTTTCCATCCATATCAGATTGGAGCGAGTCAGGGTTTGGCTTCTAGACTTCATGTTTCCATCCATATCAGACTGGAACGAGTCAGGGTTTGGCTTCTAGGCTTCAGTTTTCCATCCATATCAGACTGGAGAGAGTCAGGGTTTGGCTTCTAGGCTTCACTTTTCCATCCATATCAGACTGGAGCGAGTCAGGGTTTGGCTTCTAGGCTTCAATTTTCCATCCATGTCAGTCTGGAGCGAGTCAGGGTTTGGCTTCTAGGCTTCAGTTTTCCATCCATATCAGACTGGAGCGAGTCAGGGTTTGGCTTCTAGGCTTCAGTTTTCCATCCATGTCAGTCTGGAGCGAGTCAGGGTTTGGCTTCTAGGCTTCATGTTTCCATCCATGTCAGACTGGAGCAGTCATGTTTTGGCTTCTAGGCTTCATGTTTCCATCCATGTCAGACTGGAGCGAGTCAGAGTTTGGCTTCTAGGCTTCACTTTTCAATCCATATCAGACTGGAGCGAGTCAGGGTTTGGATTCTAGGCTTCACTTTTCCATCCATGTAAGACTGGAGCGAGTCAGGGTTTGGCTTCTAGGCTTCATTTTTCCAACCATTTCAGACTGGAGCGAGTCAGGGTTTGGCTTCTAGGCTTCACTTTTCCATCCATATCAGACTGGAGTGAGTCAGGGTTTGGCTTCTAGGCTTCACTTTTCCATCCATATCAGATTGGAGCGAGTCAGGGTTTGGCTTCTAGGCTTCACTTTTCCATCCATATCAGACTGGAGAGAGTCAGGGTTTGGCTTCTAGGCTTCACTTTTCCATCCATATCAGACTGGAGCGAGTCAGGGTTTGGCTTCTAGGCTTCACTTTTCCATCCATGTCAGTCTGGAGCGAGTCAGGGTTTGGCTTCTAGGCTTCAGTTTTCCATCCATATCAGACTGGAGCGAGTCAGGGTTTGGCTTCTAGGCTTCAGTTTTCCATCCATGTCAGACTGGAGCAGTCATGTTTTGGCTTCTAGGCTTCATGTTTCCATCCATGTCAGACTGGAGCGAGTCAGAGTTTGGCTTCTAGGCTTCACTTTTCCATCCATATCAGACTGGAGCGAGTCAGGGTTTGGATTCTAGGCTTCACTTTTCCATCCATATCAGACGGGAGCGAGTCAGGGTTTGGCTTCTAGGCTTCATGTTTCCATCCATGTCAGACTGGAGCGAGTCAGAGTTTGGCTTCTAGGCTTCACTTTTCCATCCATATCAGACTGGAGCGAGTCAGGGTTTGGATTCTAGGCTTCACTTTTCCATCCATATCAGACGGGAGCGAGTCAGGGTTTGGCTTCTAGGCTTCATGTTTCCATCCATGTAAGACTGGAGCGAGTCAGGGTTTGGCTTCTAGGCTTCATTTTTCCAACCATTTCAGACTGGAGCGAGTCAGGGTTTGGCTTCTAGGCTTCACTTTTCCATCCATATCAGACTGGAGCGAGTCAGGGTTTGGCTTCTAGGCTTGCTGTTTCCATCCATATCAGACTGGAGCGAGTCAGGGTTTGGCTTCTAGGCTTCAGTTTTCCATCCATATCAGAATGGAGTGAGTCAGGGTTTGGCTTCTAGGCTTCACTTTCCCATCCATATCAGAATGGAGCGAGTCAGGGTTTGGCTTCTAGGCTTCAATTTTCCATCCATGTCAGACTGGAGCGAGTCAGGGTTTGGCTTCTAGGCTTCACGTTTCCATCCATGTCAGTCTGGAGCGAGTAAGGGTTTGGCTTCTAGGCTTCAGTTTTCCATCCATATCAGACTGGAGCGAGTCAGGGTTTGCTTCTAGGCTTCACTTTTCCATCCATATCAGACTGGAGCGAGTCAGGGTTTGGCTTCTAGGCTTCACTTTTCCATCCATATCAGACTGGAGCGAGTCAGGGTTTGGCTTCTAGGCTTCACTTTTCCATCCATATCAGAATGGAGCGAGTCAGGGTTTGGCTTCTAGGCTTCACTTTTCCATCCATGTCAGACTGTAGCAGTCATGTGTTGGCTTCTAGGCTTCATTATTCCATCCATGTCAGACTGGAGCAGTCATGTTTTGGCTTCTAGGCTTCATGTTTCCATCCATGTCAGACTGTAGCAGTCATGTTTTGGCTTCTAGGCTTCATTATTCCATCTATGTCAGACTGGAGCAGTCATGTTTTGGCTTCTAGGCTTCATTTTTCCATCCATATCAGACTGGAGCGAGTCAGGGTTTGGCTTCTAGGCTTCACTTTTCCATCCATATCAGACTGGAGCGAGTCAGGGTTTGGCTTCTAGGCTTCACTTTTCCATCCATATCAGACTGGAGCGAGTCAGGGTTTGGCTTCTAGGCTTCACTTTTCCATCCATATCAGACTGGAGCGAGTCAGGGTTTGGATTCTAGGCTTTACTTTTCCATCCATGTCAGTCTGGAGCGAGTCAGGGTTTGGCTTCTAGGCTTCAGTTTTCCACCCATATCAGACTGGAGCGAGTCATGGTTTGGCTTCTAGGCTTCAGTTTTCCATCCATGTCAGTCTGGAGCGAGTCAGGGTTTGGCTTCTAGGCTTCATGTTTCCATCCATGTCAGACTGGAGCAGTCATGTTTTGGCTTCTAGGCTTCATGTTTCCATCCATGTCAGACTGGAGCGAGTCAGAGTTTGGCTTCTAGGCTTCACTTTTCCATCCATATCAGACTGGAGCGAGTCAGGGTTTGGATTCTAGACTTCACTTTTCCATCCATATCAGACTGGAGCGAGTCAGAGTTTGGCTTCTAGGCTTCATTTTACCAACCATTTCAGACTGGAGCGAGTCAGGGTTTGGCTTCTAGGCTTCACTTTTCCATCCATATCAGACTGGAGCGAGTCAGGGTTTGGCTTCTACGCTTGATGTTTCCATCCATATCAGACTGGAGCGAATCAGGGTTTGATTCTAGGCTTCAGTTTTCCATCCATATCAGAATGGAGCGAGTCAGGGTTTGGCTTCTAGGCTTCACTTTCCCATCCATATTAGAATGGAGCGAGTCAGGGTTTGGCTTCTAGGCTTCAATTTTCCATCCATGTCAGACTGGAGCGAGTCAGGGTTTGGCTTCTAGGCTTCACGTTTCCATCCATGTCAGTCTGGAGCGAGTAAGGGTTTGGCTTCTAGGCTTCAGTTTTCCATCCATATCAGACTGGAGCGAGTCAGGGTTTGGCTTCTAGGCTTCACTTTTCCATCCATATCAGACTGGAGCGAGTCAGGGTTTGGCTTCTAGGCTTCACTTTTCCATCCATATCAGAATGGAGCGAGTCAGGGTTTGGCTTCTAGGCTTCACTTTTCCATCCATATCAGACTGGAGCGAGTCAGGGTTTGGCTTCTAGGCTTCACTTTTCCATTCATATCAGACTGGAGCGATTCAGGATTTGGCTTCTAGGCTTCACGTTTCCATCCATATCAGACTGGAGCGATTCAGGGTTTTGCTTCTAGGCTTCACTTTTCCATCCATATCAGACTGGAGCAAATCAGGGTTTGGATTCTAGGCTTCACTTTTCCATCCATGTAAGACTGTAGCAGTCAGGGTTTGGCTTCTAGGCTTCACTTTTCCATCCATGTCAGACTGGAGCGAGTCAGGGATGGTTTCTAGGCTTCACTTTTCCATCCATGTCAGACTGGAGCAGTCATGTTTTGGCTTCTAGGCTTCACTTTTCCATCCATGTCAGACTGGAGCAGTCATGTCTTGGCTTCTAGGCTTCATGTCTCCATCCATGTCAGACTGTAGCAGTCATGTTTTGGCTTCTAGGCTTCATTTTTCCATCCATATCAGACTGGAGCAGTCATGTTTTGGCTTCTAGGCTTCATGTTTCCATCCATGTCAGACTGTAGCAGTCATGTGTTGGCTTCTAGGCTTCATTATTCCATCCATGTCAGACTGGAGCAGTCATGTTTTGGCTTCTAGGCTTCATGTTTCCATCCATGTCAGACTGTAGCAGTCATGTTTTGGCTTCTAGGCTTCACTTTTCCATCCATATCAGACTGGAGCGAGTCAGGGTTTGGCTTCTAGGCTTCATGTTTCCATCCATGTCAGACTGGAGCGAGTCAGGGTTTGGCTTCTAGGCTTCACTTTTCCATCCATATCAGACTGGAGCGAGTCAGGGTTTGGCTTCTAGGCTTCATGTTTCCATCCATGTCAGACTGGAGCGAGTCAGGGTTTGGCTTCTAGGCTTCACTTTTCCATCCATATCAGACTGGAGTGAGTCAGGGTTTGGCTTCTAGGCTTCACGTTTCCATCCATATCAGACTGTAGCGAGTCATGTTTTGGCTTCTAGGCTTCATTATTCCATCTATGTCAGACTGGAGCAGTCAGGGTTTGGCTTCTAGGCTTCATGTTTCTATCCATGTCAGACTGGAGCGAGTCAGGGTTTGGCTTCTAGGCTTCATTTTTCTATCCATATCAGACTGGAGTGAGTCAGGGTTTGGCTTCTAGGCTTCACTTTTCCATCCATATCAGATTGGAGCGAGTCAGGGTTTGGCTTCTAGACTTCATGTTTCCATCCATATCAGACTGGAACGAGTCAGGGTTTGGCTTCTAGGCTTCAGTTTTCCATCCATATCAGACTGGAGAGAGTCAGGGTTTGGCTTCTAGGCTTCACTTTTCCATCCATATCAGACTGGAGCGAGTCAGGGTTTGGCTTCTAGGCTTCAATTTTCCATCCATGTCAGTCTGGAGCGAGTCAGGGTTTGGCTTCTAGGCTTCAGTTTTCCATCCATATCAGACTGGAGCGAGTCAGGGTTTGGCTTCTAGGCTTCAGTTTTCCATCCATGTCAGTCTGGAGCGAGTCAGGGTTTGGCTTCTAGGCTTCATGTTTCCATCCATGTCAGACTGGAGCAGTCATGTTTTGGCTTCTAGGCTTCATGTTTCCATCCATGTCAGACTGGAGCGAGTCAGAGTTTGGCTTCTAGGCTTCACTTTTCAATCCATATCAGACTGGAGCGAGTCAGGGTTTGGATTCTAGGCTTCACTTTTCCATCCATGTAAGACTGGAGCGAGTCAGGGTTTGGCTTCTAGGCTTCATTTTTCCAACCATTTCAGACTGGAGCGAGTCAGGGTTTGGCTTCTAGGCTTCACTTTTCCATCCATATCAGACTGGAGTGAGTCAGGGTTTGGCTTCTAGGCTTCACTTTTCCATCCATATCAGATTGGAGCGAGTCAGGGTTTGGCTTCTAGGCTTCACTTTTCCATCCATATCAGACTGGAGAGAGTCAGGGTTTGGCTTCTAGGCTTCACTTTTCCATCCATATCAGACTGGAGCGAGTCAGGGTTTGGCTTCTAGGCTTCACTTTTCCATCCATGTCAGTCTGGAGCGAGTCAGGGTTTGGCTTCTAGGCTTCAGTTTTCCATCCATATCAGACTGGAGCAGTCATGTTTTGGCTTCTAGGCTTCATGTTTCCATCCATGTCAGACTGTAGCAGTCATGTTTTGGCTTCTAGGCTTCATTATTCCATCTATGTCAGACTGGAGCAGTCAGGGTTTGACTTCTAGGCTTCATGTTTCTATCCATGTCAGACTGGAGCGAGTCAGGGTTTGGCTTCTAGGCTTCATTTTTCTATCCATATCAGACTGGAGTGAGTCAGGGTTTGGCTTCTAGGCTTAACTTTTCCATCCATATCAGATTGGAGAGAGTCAGGGTTTGGCTTCTAGACTTCAGTTTTCCATCCATATCAGACTGGAGAGAGTCAGGGTTTGGCTTCTAGGCTTCACTTTTCCATCCATATCAGACTGAAGCGAGTCAGGGTTTGGCTTCTAGGCTTCACTTTTCCATCTATGTCAGTCTGGAGCAGTCATGTTTTGGCTTCTAGGCTTCATTTTTCCATCCATATCAGACTGGAGCGAGTCAGGGTTTGGCTTCTAGGCTTCACTTTTCCATCCATATCAGACTGGAGCGAGTCAGGGTTTGGCTTCTAGGCTTCACTTTTCCATCCATATCAGACTGGAGCGAGTCAGGGTTTGGCTTCTAGGCTTCATGTTTCCATCCATGTCAGACTGGAGCGAGTCAGGGTTTGGCTTCTAGGCTTCACGTTTCCATCCATATCAGACTGTAGCGAGTCAGGGTTTGGCTTCTAGGCTTCATTTTTCCATCCATATCAGACTGGAGCGAGTCAGGGTTTGGCTTCTAGGCTTCACTTTTCCATCCATATCAGACTGGAGCGAGTCAGGGTTTGGCTTCTAGGCTTCACTTTTCCATCCATATCAGACTGGAGCGAGTCAGGGTTTGGCTTCTAGGCTTCATGTTTCCATCCATGTCAGACTGGAGCGAGTCAGGTTTTGGCTTCTAGGCTTCACTTTTCCATCCATATCAGACTGGAGCGAGTCAGGGTTTGGCTTCTAGGCTTCACTTTTCCATCCATATCAGACTGGAGCGAGTCAGGGTTTGGCTTCTATGCTTCATGTTTCCATCCATGTCAGACTGGAGCGAGTCAGGGTTTGGCTTCTAGGCTTCACGTTTCCATCCATATCAGACTGTAGCGAGTCAGGGTTTGGCTTCTAGGCTTCATGTTTCCATCCATATCAGACTGGAGCGAGTCAGGTGTTGGCTTCTAGGCTTCACTTTTCCATCCATGTCAGACTGGAGCAGTCATGTTTTGGCTTCTAGTCTTCATGTTTCCATCCATGTCAGACTGGAGCGAGTCAGCGTTTAGCTTCTAGGCTTCACTTTTCCATCCATATCGGACTGGAGCGAGTCAGGGTTTGGCTTCTAGGCTTCACTTTTCCATCCATATCAGACAGGAGCGAGTCAGGGTTTGGCTTCTAGTCTTCATGTTTCTATCCATGTCAGACTGGAGCGAGTCAGGGTTTGGCTTCTAGGCTTAATTTTTCCATCCATATCAGACTGGAGCGAGTCAGGGATTGGATTCTAGGCTTCACTTTTCCATCCATATCAGACTGGAGCGAGTCAGGGTTTGGCTTCTAGACTTCATGTTTCCATCCATATCAGTCTGGAACGAGTCAGGGTTTGGCTTCTAGGCTTCAGTTTTCCATCCATATCAGACTGGAGAGAGTCAGGGTTTGGCTTCTAGGCTTCACTTTTCCATCCATATCAGACTGGAGAGAGTCAGGGTTTGGCTTCTAGGCTTCTGTTTTCCATCCATATCAGACTGGAGCGAGTCAGGGTTTGGCTTCTAGGCTTCACTTTTCCATCCATGTCAGTCTGGAGCGAGTCAGGGTTTGGCTTCTAGGCTTCATGTTTCCATCCATATCAGACTGGAGCGAGTCAGGGTTTGGCTTCTAGGCTTCAGTTTTCCATCCATATCAGACGGGAGCGAGTCAGGGTTTGGCTTCTAGGCTTCATGTTTCTATCCATGTCAGACTAGAGCGAGTCAGGGTTTGGCTTCTAGGCTTCATTTTTCTATCCATATCAGACTGGAGTGAGTCAGGGTTTGGCTTCTAGGCTTCACTTTTCCATCCATATCAGATTGGAACGAGTCAGGGTTTGGCTTCTAGACTTCATGTTTCCATCCATATCAGACTGGAACGAGTCAGGGTTTGGCTTCTAGGCTTCAGTTTTCCATCCATATCAGACTGGAGAGAGTCAGGGTTTGGCTTCTAGGCTTCACTTTTCCATCCATATCAGACTGGAGCGAGTCAGGGTTTGGCTTCTAGGCTTCACTTTTCCATCCATGTCAGTCTGGAGCGAGTCAGGGTTTGGCTTCTAGGCTTCAGTTTTCCATCCATATCAGACTGGAGCGAGCCAGGGTTTGGCTTCTAGGCTTCAGTTTTCCATCCATGTCAGTCTGGAGCGAGTCAGGGTTTGGCTTCTAGGCTTCATGTTTCCATCCATGTCAGACTGGAGCAGTCATGTTTTGGCTTCTAGGCTTCATGTTTCCATCCATGTCAGACTGGAGCGAGTCAGAGTTTGGCCTCTAGGCTTCACTTTTCCATCCATATCAGACTGGAGCGAGTCAGGGTTTGGATTCTAGGCTTCACTTTTCCATCCATATCAGACGGGAGCGAGTCAGGGTTTGGCTTCTAGGATTCATGTTTCCATCTATGTAAGACTGGAGCGAGTCAGGGTTTGGCTTCTAGGCTTAATTTTTCCATCCATTTCAGACTGGAGAGAGTCAGGGTTTGGCTTCTAGGCTTCACTTTTCCATCCATATCAGACTGGAGCGAGTCAGGGTTTGGCTTCTAGGCTTCATGTTTCCATCCATATCAGACTGGAGCGAGTCAGGGTTTGGCTTCTAGGCTTCAGTTTTCCATCCATATCAGACGGGAGCGAGTCAGGGTTTGGCTTCTAGGCTTCATGTTTCTATCCATGTCAGACTAGAGCGAGTCAGGGTTTGGCTTCTAGGCTTCATTTCTCTATCCATATCAGACTGGAGTGAGTCAGGGTTTGGCTTCTAGGCTTCACTTTTCCATCCATATCAGATTGGAACGAGTCAGGGTTTGGCTTCTAGACTTCATGTTTCCATCCATATCAGACTGGAACGAGTCAGGGTTTGGCTTCTAGGCTTCAGTTTTCCATCCATATCAGACTGGAGAGAGTCAGGGTTTGGCTTCTAGGCTTCACTTTTCCATCCATATCAGACTGGAGCGAGTCAGGGTTTGGCTTCTAGGCTTCACTTTTCCATCCATGTCAGTCTGGAGCGAGTCAGGGTTTGGCTTCTAGGCTTCAGTTTTCCATCCATATCAGACTGGAGCGAGCCAGGGTTTGGCTTCTAGGCTTCAGTTTTCCATCCATGTCAGTCTGGAGCGAGTCAGGGTTTGGCTTCTAGGCTTCATGTTTCCATCCATGTCAGACTGGAGCAGTCATGTTTTGGCTTCTAGGCTTCATGTTTCCATCCATGTCAGACTGAAGCGAGTCAGAGTTTGGCTTCTAGGCTTCACTTTTCCATCCATATCAGACTGGAGCGAGTCAGGGTTTGGATTCTAGGCTTCACTTTTCCATCCATATCAGACGGGAGCGAGTCAGGGTTTGGCTTCTAGGCTTCATGTTTCCATCCATGTAAGACTGGAGCGAGTCAGGGTTTGGCTTCTAGGCTTCATTTTTCCAACCATTTCAGACTGGAGCGAGTCAGGGTTTGGCTTCTAGGCTTCACTTTTCCATCCATATCAGACTGGAGCGAGTCAAGGTTTGGCTTCTAGGCTTGATGTTTCCATCCATATCAGACTGGAGCGAGTCAGGGTTTGGCTTCTAGGCTTCAGTTTTCCATCCATATCAGAATGGAGCGAGTCAGGGTTTGGCTTCTAGGCTTCACTTTCCCATCCATATCAGAATGGAGCGAGTCAGGGTTTGGCTTCTAGGCTTCAATTTTCCATCCATGTCAGACTGGAGCGAGTTAGGGTTTGGCTTCTAGGCTTCACGTTTCCATCCATGTCAGTCTGGAGCGAGTAAGGGTTTTGCTTCTAGGCTTCAGTTTTCCATCCATATCAGACTGGAGCGAGTCAGGGTTTGGCTTCTAGGCTTCACTTTTCCATCCATATCAGACTGGAGCGAGTCAGGGTTTGGCTTCTAGGCTTGATGTTTCCATCCATATCAGACTGGAGCGAGTCAGGGTTTGGCTTCTAGGCTTCAGTTTTCCAACCATTTCAGACTGGAGCGAGTCAGGGTTTGGCTTCTAGGCTTCACTTTTCCATCCATATCAGACTGGAGCGAGTCAAGGTTTGGCTTCTAGGCTTGATGTTTCCATCCATATCAGACTGGAGCGAGTCAGGGTTTGGCTTCTAGGCTTCAGTTTTCCATCCATATCAGAATGGAGCGAGTCAGGGTTTGGCTTCTAGGCTTCACTTTTCCATCCATATCAGACTGGAGCGAGTCAGGGTTTGGCTTCTAGGCTTCATGTTTCCATCCATGTCAGACTGGAGCGAGTCAGGGTTTGGCTTCTAGGCTTCACGTTTCCATCCATATCAGACTGTAGCGAGTCAGGGTTTGGCTTCTAGGCTTCATTTTTCCATCCATATCAGACTGGAGCGAGTCAGGGTTTGGCTTCTAGGCTTCACTTTTCCATCCATATCAGACTGGAGCGAGTCAGGGTTTGGCTTCTAGGCTTCACTTTTCCATCCATATCAGACTGGAGCGAGTCAGGGTTTGGCTTCTAGGCTTCATGTTTCCATCCATGTCAGACTGGAGCGAGTCAGGTTTTGGCTTCTAGGCTTCACTTTTCCATCCATATCAGACTGGAGCGAGTCAGGGTTTGGCTTCTAGGCTTCACTTTTCCATCCATATCAGACTGGAGCGAGTCAGGGTTTGGCTTCTATGCTTCACTTTCCCATCCATATCAGAATGGAGCGAGTCAGGGTTTGGCTTCTAGGCTTCAATTTTCCATCCATGTCAGACTGGAGCGAGTCAGGGTTTGGCTTCTAGGCTTCACGTTTCCATCCATGTCAGTCTGGAGCGAGTAAGGGTTTGGCTTCTAGGCTTCAGTTTTCCATCCATATCAGACTGGAGCGAGTCAGGGTTTGCTTCTAGGCTTCACTTTTCCATCCATATCAGACTGGAGCGAGTCAGGGTTTGGCTTCTAGGCTTCACTTTTCCATCCATATCAGACTGGAGCGAGTCAGGGTTTGGCTTCTAGGCTTCACTTTTCCATCCATATCAGAATGGAGCGAGTCAGGGTTTGGCTTCTAGGCTTCACTTTTCCATCCATGTCAGACTGTAGCAGTCATGTGTTGGCTTCTAGGCTTCATTATTCCATCCATGTCAGACTGGAGCAGTCATGTTTTGGCTTCTAGGCTTCATGTTTCCATCCATGTCAGACTGTAGCAGTCATGTTTTGGCTTCTAGGCTTCATTATTCCATCTATGTCAGACTGGAGCAGTCAGGGTTTGACTTCTAGGCTTCATGTTTCTATCCATGTCAGACTGGAGCGAGTCAGGGTTTGGCTTCTAGGCTTCATTTTTCTATCCATATCAGACTGGAGTGAGTCAGGGTTTGGCTTCTAGGCTTAACTTTTCCATCCATATCAGATTGGAGAGAGTCAGGGTTTGGCTTCTAGACTTCAGTTTTCCATCCATATCAGACTGGAGAGAGTCAGGGTTTGGCTTCTAGGCTTCACTTTTCCATCCATATCAGACTGAAGCGAGTCAGGGTTTGGCTTCTAGGCTTCACTTTTCCATCTATGTCAGTCTGGAGCAGTCATGTTTTGGCTTCTAGGCTTCATTTTTCCATCCATATCAGACTGGAGCGAGTCAGGGTTTGGCTTCTAGGCTTCACTTTTCCATCCATATCAGACTGGAGCGAGTCAGGGTTTGGCTTCTAGGCTTCACTTTTCCATCCATATCAGACTGGAGCGAGTCAGGGTTTGGCTTCTAGGCTTCATGTTTCCATCCATGTCAGACTGGAGCGAGTCAGGGTTTGGCTTCTAGGCTTCACGTTTCCATCCATATCAGACTGTAGCGAGTCAGGGTTTGGCTTCTAGGCTTCATTTTTCCATCCATATCAGACTGGAGCGAGTCAGGGTTTGGCTTCTAGGCTTCACTTTTCCATCCATATCAGACTGGAGCGAGTCAGGGTTTGGCTTCTAGGCTTCACTTTTCCATCCATATCAGACTGGAGCGAGTCAGGGTTTGGCTTCTAGGCTTCATGTTTCCATCCATGTCAGACTGGAGCGAGTCAGGTTTTGGCTTCTAGGCTTCACTTTTCCATCCATATCAGACTGGAGCGAGTCAGGGTTTGGCTTCTAGGCTTCACTTTTCCATCCATATCAGACTGGAGCGAGTCAGGGTTTGGCTTCTATGCTTCATGTTTCCATCCATGTCAGACTGGAGCGAGTCAGGGTTTGGCTTCTAGGCTTCACGTTTCCATCCATATCAGACTGTAGCGAGTCAGGGTTTGGCTTCTAGGCTTCATGTTTCCATCCATATCAGACTGGAGCGAGTCAGGTGTTGGCTTCTAGGCTTCACTTTTCCATCCATGTCAGACTGGAGCAGTCATGTTTTGGCTTCTAGGCTTCATGTTTCCATCCATGTCAGACTGGAGCGAGTCAGCGTTTAGCTTCTAGGCTTCACTTTTCCATCCATATCGGACTGGAGCGAGTCAGGGTTTGGCTTCTAGGCTTCACTTTTCCATCCATATCAGACAGGAGCGAGTCAGGGTTTGGCTTCTAGTCTTCATGTTTCTATCCATGTCAGACTGGAGCGAGTCAGGGTTTGGCTTCTAGGCTTAATTTTTCCATCCATATCAGACTGGAGCGAGTCAGGGATTGGATTCTAGGCTTCACTTTTCCATCCATATCAGACTGGAGCGAGTCAGGGTTTGGCTTCTAGACTTCATGTTTCCATCCATATCAGTCTGGAACGAGTCAGGGTTTGGCTTCTAGGCTTCAGTTTTCCATCCATATCAGACTGGAGAGAGTCAGGGTTTGGCTTCTAGGCTTCACTTTTCCATCCATATCAGACTGGAGAGAGTCAGGGTTTGGCTTCTAGGCTTCTGTTTTCCATCCATATCAGACTGGAGCGAGTCAGGGTTTGGCTTCTAGGCTTCACTTTTCCATCCATGTCAGTCTGGAGCGAGTCAGGGTTTGGCTTCTAGGCTTCAGTTTTTCATCCATATCAGACTGGAGCGAGTCGGGGTTTGGCTTCTAGGCTTCAGTTTTCCATCCATGTCAGTCTGGAGCGAGTCAGGGTTTGGCTTCTAGGCTTCACATTTCCATCCATGTCAGACTGGAGCAGTCATGTTTTGGCTTCTAGGCTTCATGTTTCCATCCATGTCAGACTGGAGCGAGTCAGAGTTTGGCCTCTAGGCTTCACTTTTCCATCCATATCAGACTGGAGCGAGTCAGGGTTTAGATTCTAGGCTTCACTTTTCCATCCATATCAGACGGGAGCGAGTCAGGGTTTGGCTTCTAGGATTCATGTTTCCATCCATGTAAGACTGGAGCGAGTCAGGGTTTGGCTTCTAGGCTTAATTTTTCCATCCATTTCAGACTGGAGAGAGTCAGGGTTTGGCTTCTAGGCTTCACTTTTCCATCCATATCAGACTGGAGCGAGTCAGGGTTTGGCTTCTAGGCTTCATGTTTCCATCCATATCAGACTGGAGCGAGTCAGGGTTTGGCTTCTAGGCTTCAGTTTTCCATCCATATCAGACGGGAGCGAGTCAGGGTTTGGCTTCTAGGCTTCATGTTTCTATCCATGTCAGACTAGAGCGAGTCAGGGTTTGGCTTCTAGGCTTCATTTTTCTATCCATATCAGACTGGAGTGAGTCAGGGTTTGGCTTCTAGGCTTCACTTTTCCATCCATATCAGATTGGAACGAGTCAGGGTTTGGCTTCTAGACTTCATGTTTCCATCCATATCAGACTGGAACGAGTCAGGGTTTGGCTTCTAGGCTTCAGTTTTCCATCCATATCAGACTGGAGAGAGTCAGGGTTTGGCTTCTAGGCTTCACTTTTCCATCCATATCAGACTGGAGCGAGTCAGGGTTTGGCTTCTAGGCTTCACTTTTCCATCCATGTCAGTCTGGAGCGAGTCAGGGTTTGGCTTCTAGGCTTCAGTTTTCCATCCATATCAGACTGGAGCGAGCCAGGGTTTGGCTTCTAGGCTTCAGTTTTCCATCCATGTCAGTCTGGAGCGAGTCAGGGTTTGGCTTCTAGGCTTCATGTTTCCATCCATGTCAGACTGGAGCAGTCATGTTTTGGCTTCTAGGCTTCATGTTTCCATCCATGTCAGACTGAAGCGAGTCAGAGTTTGGCTTCTAGGCTTCACTTTTCCATCCATATCAGACTGGAGCGAGTCAGGGTTTGGATTCTAGGCTTCACTTTTCCATCCATATCAGACGGGAGCGAGTCAGGGTTTGGCTTCTAGGCTTCATGTTTCCATCCATGTAAGACTGGAGCGAGTCAGGGTTTGGCTTCTAGGCTTCATTTTTCCAACCATTTCAGACTGGAGCGAGTCAGGGTTTGGCTTCTAGGCTTCACTTTTCCATCCATATCAGACTGGAGCGAGTCAAGGTTTGGCTTCTAGGCTTCACGTTTCCATCCATGTCAGTCTGGAGCGAGTAAGGGTTTTGCTTCTAGGCTTCAGTTTTCCATCCATATCAGACTGGAGCGAGTCAGGGTTTGGCTTCTAGGCTTCACTTTTCCATCCATATCAGACTGGAGCGAGTCAGGGTTTGGCTTCTAGGCTTCACTTTTACATCCATATCAGAATGGAGCGAGTCAGGGTTTGGCTTCTAGGCTTCACTTTTCCATCCATATCAGACTGGAGCGAGTCAGGGTTTGGCTTCTAGGCTTCATGTTTCCATCCATGTCAGACTAGAGTGAGTCGGGGTTTGGCTTCTAGGCTTCATTTTTCCATCCATATCAGACTGGAGCGAGTCAGGGTTTGGCTTCTAGGCTTCACTTTTCCATCCATATCAGACTGGAGCGATTCAGGATTTGGCTTCTAGGCTTCACGTTTCCATCCATATCAGACTGGAGCGATTCAGGGTTTGGCTTCTAGGCTTCACTTTTCCATCCATATCAGACTGGAGCAAATCAGGGTTTGGATTCTAGGCTTCACTTTTCCATCCATGTAAGACTGTAGCAGTCAGGGTTTGGCTTCTAGGCTTCACTTTTCCATCCATGTCAGACTGGAGCGAGTCAGGGATGGCTTCTAGGCTTTACTTTTCCATCCATGTCAGACTGGATCAGTCATGTTTTGGCTTCTAGGCTTCACTTTTCCATCCATGTCAGACTTGAGCAGTCATGTTTTGGCTTCTAGGCTTCATGTCTCCATCCATGTCAGACTGTAGCAGTCATGTTTTGGCTTCTAGGCTTCATTTTTCCATCCATATCAGACTGGAGCAGTCATGTTTTGGCTTCTAGGCTTCATGTTTCCATCCATGTCAGACTGTAGCAGTCATGTGTTGGCTTCTAAGCTTCATTATTCCATCCATGTCAGACTGGAGCAGTCATGTTTTGGCTTCTAGGCTTCATGTTTCCATCCATGTCAGACTGTAGCAGTCATGTGTTGGCTTCTAGGCTTCATTATTCCATCTATGTCAGACTGGAGCAGTCAGGGTTTGGCTTCTAGGCTTCATGTTTCTATCCATGTCAGACTGGAGCGAGTCAGGGTTTGGCTTCTAGGCTTCATTTTTCTATCCATATCAGACTGGAGTGAGTCAGGGTTTGGCTTCTAGGCTTCACTTTTCCATCCATATCAGATTGGAGCGAGTCAGGGTTTGGCTTCTAGACTTCAGTTTTCCATCCATATCAGACTGGAGAGAGTCAGGGTTTGGCTTCTAGGCTTCACTTTTCCATCCATATCAGACTGGAGCGAGTCAGGGTTTGGCTTCTAGGCTTCACTTTTCCATCCATGTCAGTCTGGAGCGAGTCAGGGTTTCGCTTCTAGGCTTCAGTTTTCCATCCATGTCAGACTGGAGCAGTCATGTTTTGGCTTCTAGGCTTCATGTTTCCATCCATGTCAGACTGGAGCGAGTCAGAGTTTGGCTTCTAGGCTTCACTTTTCCATCCATATCAGACTGGAGCGAGTCAGGGTTTGGATTCTAGGCTTCACTTTTCCATCCATATCAGACGGGAGCGAGTCAGGGTTTGGCTTCTAGGCTTCATGTTTCCATCCAGGTAAGACTGGAGCGAGTCAGGGTTTGGCTTCTAGTCTTCATTTTTCCAACCATTTCAGACTGGAGCGAGTCAGGGTTTGGCTTCTAGGCTTCACTTTTCCATCCATATCAGACTGGAGCGAGTCAGGGTTTGGCTTCTAGGCTTGATGTTTCCATCCATATCAGACTGGAGCGAGTCAGGGTTTGGCTTCTAGGCTTCAGTTTTCCATCCATATCAGAATGGAGCGAGTCAGGGTTTGGCTTCTAGGCTTCACTTTCCCATCCATATCAGAATGGAGCGAGTCAGGGTTTGGCTTCTAGGCTTCAATTTTCCATCCATGTCAGACTGGAGCGAGTCAGGGTTTGGCTTCTAGGCTTCACGTTTCCATCCATGTCAGTCTGGAGCGAGTAGGGTATGGCTTCTAGGCTTCAGTTTTCCATCCATATCAGACTGGAGCGAGTCAGGGTTTGGCTTCTAGGCTTCACTTTTCCATCCATATCAGACTGGAGCGAGTCAGGGTTTGGCTTCTAGGCTTCACTTTTCCATCCATATCAGACTGGAGCGATTCAGGGTTTGGCTTCTAGGCTTCACTTTTCCATCCATATCAGAATGGAGCGAGTCAGGGTTTGGCTTCTAGGCTTCACTTTTCCATCCATGTCAGACTGTAGCAGTCATGTGTTGGCTTCTAGGCTTCATTATTCCATCCATATCAGATTGGAGCGAGTCAGGGTTTGGCTTCTAGACTTCAGTTTTCCATCCATATCAGACTGGAGAGAGTCAGGGTTTGGCTTCTAGGCTTCACTTTTCCATCCATATCAGACTGGAGCGAGTCAGGGTTTGGCTTCTAGGCTTCACTTTTCCATCCATGTCAGTCTGGAGCGAGTCAGGGTTTCGCTTCTAGGCTTCAGTTTTCCATCCATGTCAGACTGGAGCAGTCATGTTTTGGCTTCTAGGCTTCATGTTTCCATCCATGTCAGACTGGAGCGAGTCAGAGTTTGGCTTCTAGGCTTCACTTTTCCATCCATATCAGACTGGAGCGAGTCAGGGTTTGGATTCTAGGCTTCACTTTTCCATCCATATCAGACGGGAGCGAGTCAGGGTTTGGCTTCTAGGCTTCATGTTTCCATCCAGGTAAGACTGGAGCGAGTCAGGGTTTGGCTTCTAGTCTTCATTTTTCCAACCATTTCAGACTGGAGCGAGTCAGGGTTTGGCTTCTAGGCTTCACTTTTCCATCCATATCAGACTGGAGCGAGTCAGGGTTTGGCTTCTAGGCTTGATGTTTCCATCCATATCAGACTGGAGCGAGTCAGGGTTTGGCTTCTAGGCTTCAGTTTTCCATCCATATCAGAATGGAGCGAGTCAGGGTTTGGCTTCTAGGCTTCACTTTCCCATCCATATCAGAATGGAGCGAGTCAGGGTTTGGCTTCTAGGCTTCAATTTTCCATCCATGTCAGACTGGAGCGAGTCAGGGTTTGGCTTCTAGGCTTCACGTTTCCATCCATGTCAGTCTGGAGCGAGTAGGGTATGGCTTCTAGGCTTCAGTTTTCCATCCATATCAGACTGGAGCGAGTCAGGGTTTGGCTTCTAGGCTTCACTTTTCCATCCATATCAGACTGGAGCGAGTCAGGGTTTGGCTTCTAGGCTTCACTTTTCCATCCATATCAGACTGGAGCGATTCAGGGTTTGGCTTCTAGGCTTCACTTTTCCATCCATATCAGAATGGAGCGAGTCAGGGTTTGGCTTCTAGGCTTCACTTTTCCATCCATGTCAGACTGTAGCAGTCATGTGTTGGCTTCTAGGCTTCATTATTCCATCCATGTCAGACTGGAGCAGTCATGTTTTAGCTTCTAGGCTTCATGTTTCCATCCATGTCAGACTGTAGCAGTCATGTTTTGGCTTCTAGGCTTCATTATTCCATCTATGTCAGACTGGAGCAGTCAGGGTTTGGCTTCTAGGCTTCATGTTTCTATCCATATCAGACTGGAGTGAGTCAGGGTTTGGCTTCTAGGCTTCACTTTTCCATCCATATCAGATTGGAGCGAGTCAGGGTTTGGCTTCTAGACTTCAGTTTTCCATCCATATCAGACTGGAGAGATTCAGGGTTTGTCTTCTAGGCTTCACTTTTCCATCCATATCAGACTGGAGCGAGTCAGGGTTTGGCTTCTAGGCTTCACTTTTCCATCCATGTCAGTCTGGAGCGAGTCAGGGTTTGGCTTCTAGGCTTCAGTTTTCCATCCATATCAGACTGGAGCGAGTCAGGGTTTGGCTTCTAGGCTTCAGTTTTCCATCCATGTCAGACTGGAGCAGTCATGTTTTGGCTTCTAGGCTTCATGTTTCCATCCATGTCAGACTGGAGCGAGTCAGAGTTTGGCTTCTAGGCTTCACTTTTCCATCCATATCAGACTGGAGCGAGTCAGGGTTTGGATTCTAGGCTTCACTTTTCCATCCATATCAGACGGGAGCGAGTCAGGGTTTGGCTTCTAGGCTTCATGTTTCCATCCATGTCAGACTGGAGCGAGTCAGAGTTTGGCTTCTAGGCTTCACTTTTCCATCCATATCAGACTGGAGCGAGTCAGGGTTTGGATTCTAGGCTTCACATTTCCATCCATATCAGACGGGAGCGAGTCAGGGTTTGGCTTCTAGGCTTCATGTTTCAATCCATGTAAGATTGGAGCGAGTCAGGGTTTGGCTTCTAGGCTTCATTTTTCCAACCATTTCAGACTGGAGCGAGTCAGGGTTTGGCTTCTAGGCTTCACTTTTCCATCCATATCAGACTGGAGCGAGTCAGGGTTTGGCTTCTAGGCTTCACGTTTCCATCCATGTCAGTCTGGAGCGAGTAAGGGTTTGACTTCTAGGCTTCAGTTTTCCATCCATATCAGACTGGAGCGAGTCAGGGTTTGGCTTCTAGGCTTCACTTTTCCATCCATATCAGACTGGAGCGAGTCAGGGTTTGGCTTCTAGGCTTCCCTTTTCCATCCATATCAGAATGGAGCGAGTCAGGGTTCTGCTTCTAGGCTTCACTTTTCCATCCATATCAGACTGGAGCGAGTCAGGGTTTGGCTTCTAGGCTTCATGTTTCCATCCATGTCAGACTAGAGTGAGTCAGGGTTTGGCTTCTAGGCTTCATTTTTCCATCCATATCAGACTGGAGCGAGTCAGGGTTTGGCTTCTAGGCTTCACTTTTCCATCCATATCAGACTGGAGCGATTCAGGATTTGGCTTCTAGGCTTCACGTTTCCATCCATATCAGACTGGAGCGATTCAGGGTTTTGCTTCTAGGCTTCACTTTTCCATCCATATCAGACTGGAGCAAATCAGGGTTTGGATTCTAGGCTTCACTTTTCCATCCATGTAAGACTGTAGCAGTCAGGGTTTGGCTTCTAGGCTTCACTTTTCCATCCATGTCAGATTGGAGCGAGTCAGGGATGGCTTCCAGGCTTCACTTTTCCATCCATGTCAGACTGGAGCAGTCATGTTTTGGCTTCTAGGCTTCACTTTTCCATCCATGTCAGACTGGAGCAGTCATGTTTTGGCTTCTAGGCTTCATGTCTCCATCCATGTCAGACTGTAGCAGTCATGTTTTGGCTTCTAGGCTTCATTTTTCCATCCATATCAGACTGGAGCAGTCATGTTTTGGCTTCTAGGCTTCATGTTTCCATCCATGTCAGACTGTAGCAGTCATGTGTTGGCTTCTAGGCTTCATTATTCCATCCATGTCAGACTGGAGCAGTCATGTTTTGGCTTCTAGGCTTCATGTTTCCATCCATGTCAGACTGTAGCAGTCATGTTTTGGCTTCTAGGCTTCATTATTCCATCTATGTCAGACTGGAGCAGTCAGGGTTTGGCTTCTAGGCTTCATTTTTCCATCTATGTCAGACTGGAGCAGTCAGTGTTTGGCTTCTCAACTTCATATTTCCATCCATTTCCGACTGGAGGAGTCAGGGTTGGCTTCTATGCTTCACTTTCCCATTCATGTCAGACTGGAGCAGTCATGTTTTGGCTTCTAGGCTTCATGTTTCCATCCATGTCAGACTGGAGCGAGTCAGGGTTTGGCTTCTAGGCTTCACTTTATCATCCATATCAGACTGGAGCGAGTCAGTGTTTGGCTTCTAGGCTTCACTTTTCCATCCATGTCAGTCTGGAGCAGTCATGTTTTGGCTTCTAGGCTTCATTTTTCCATCCATATCAGACTGGAGCAAGTCAGGTTTTGGCTTCTAGGCTTCACTTTTCCATCCATATCAGACTGGAGCGAGTCAGGGTTTGGCTTCTAGGCTTCACTTTTCCATCCATATCAGACTGGAGCGAGTCAAGGTTTGGCTTCTAGGCTTCACTTTTCCATCCATGTCAGTCTGGAGCGAGTCAGGGTTTGGCTTCTAGGCTTCACTTTTCCATCCATATCAGACTGGAGCGAGTCAGGGTTTGGCTTCTAGGCTTCAGTTTTCCATCCATGTCAGTCTGGAGCGAGTCAGGGTTTGGCTTCTAGGCTTCACGTTTCCATCCATGTCAGACTAGAGCAGTCATGTTTTGGCTTCTAGGCTTCATGTTTCCATCCATGTCAGACTGGAGCGAGTCAGAGTTTGGCCTCTAGGCTTCACTTTTCCATCCATATCAGACTGGAGTGAGTCAGGGTTTGGATTCTAGGCTTCACTTTTCCATCCATATCAGACGGGAGCGAGTCAGGGTTTGGCTTCTAGGATTCATGTTTCCATACATGTAAGACTGGAGCGAGTCAGGGTTTGGCTTCTAGGCTTCATTTTTCCATCCATTTCAGACTGGAGCGAGTAAGGGTTTGGCTTCTAGGCTTCACTTTTCCATCCATATCAGACTGGAGCGAGTCAGGGTTTGGCTTCTAGGCTTCATGTTTCCATCCATATCAGACTGGAGCGAGTCAGGGTTTGGCTTCTAGGCTTCAGTTTTCCATCCATATCAGAATGGAGCGAGTCAGGGTTTGGCTTCTAGGCTTCACTTTTCCATCCATATCAGAATGGAGCGAGTCAGGGTTTGGCTTCTAGGCTTCAGTTTTCCATCCATATCAGACAGGAGCGAGTCAGGGTTTGGCTTCTAGGCTTCATGTTTCTATCCATGTCAGACTGGAGCGAGTCAGGGTTTGGCTTCTAGGCTTCATTTTTCTATCCATATCAGACTGGAGTGAGTCAGGGTTTGGCTTCTAGGCTTCACTTTTCCATCCATATCAGATTGGAGCGAGCCAGGGTTTGGCTTCTAGACTTCATGTTTCCATCCATATCAGACTGGAACGAGTCAGGGTTTGGCTTCTAGGCTTCAGTTTTCCATCCATATCAGACTGGAGAGAGTCAGGGTTTGGCTTCTAGGCTTCACTTTTCCATCCATATCAGACTGGAGCGAGTCAGGGTTTGGCTTCTACGCTTCACTTTTCCATCCATGTCAGTTTGGAGCGAGTCAGGGTTTGGCTTCTAGGCTTCACTTTTCCATCCATGTCAGTCTGGAGCGAGTCAGGGTTTGGCTTCTAGGCTTCACTTTTCCATCCATGTCAGTCTGGAGCGAGTCAGGGTTTGGCTTCTAGGCTTCATGTTTCCATCCATGTCAGACTGGAGCAGTCATGTTTTGGCTTCTAGGCTTCATGTTTCCATCCATGTCAGACTGGAGTGAGTCACAGTTTGGCTTCTAGGCTTCACTTTTCCATCCATATCAGACTGGAGCGAGTCAGGGTTTGGATTCTAGGCTTCACTTTTCCATCCATATCATACGGGAGCGAGTCAGGGTTTGGCTTCTAGGCTTCATGTTTCCATCCATGTAAGACTGGAGCGAGTCAGGGTTTGGCTTCTAGGCTTCATTTTTCCAACCATTTCAGACTGGAGCGAGTCAGGTTTTGGCTTCTAGGCTTCACTTTTCCATCCATATCAGACTGGAGCGAGTCAGGGTTTGGCTTCTAGGCTTGATGTTTCCATCCATATCAGACTGGAGCGAGTCAGGGTTTGGCTTCTAGGCTTCAGTTTTCCATCCATATCAGAATGGAGCGAGTCAGGGTTTGGCTTCTAGGCTATACTTTCCCATCCATATCAGAATGGAGCGAGTCAGGGTTTGGCTTCTAGGCTTCAATTTTCCATCCATGTCAGACTGGAGCGAGTCAGGGTTTGGCTTCTAGGCTTCACGTTTCCATCCATGTCAGTCTGGAGCGAGTAAGGGTTTGGGTTCTAGGCTTCAGTTTTCCATCCATATCAGACTGAAGCGAGTCAGGGTTTGGCTTCTAGGCTTCACTTTTCCATCCATATCAGACTGGAGCGAGTCAGGGTTTGGCTTCTAGGCTTCACTTTTCCATCCATATCAGACAGGAGCGAGTCAGGGTTTGGCTTCTAGGCTTCATGTTTCCATTCATGTCAGACTAGAGCGCGTCAGGGTTTGGCTTCTAGGCTTCATTTTTCCATCCATATCAGACTGGAGCGAGTCAGGGTTTGGCTTCTAGGCTTCACTTTTCCATCCATATCAGACTGGAGCGATTCAGGATTTGGCTTCTAGGCTTCACGTTTCCATCCATATCAGACTGGAGCGATTCAGGGTTTTGCTTCTAGGCTTCACTTTTCCCTCCATATCAGACTGGAGCAAATCAGGGTTTGGATTCTAGGCTTCACTTTTCCATCCATGTAAGACTGTAGCAGTCAGGGTTTGGCTTCTAGGCTTCACTTTTCCATCCATGTCAGACTGGAGCGAGTCAGGGATGGCTTCTAGGCTTCAGTTTTCCATCCATGTCAGACTGGAGCAGTCATGTTTTGGCTTCTAGGCTTCACTTTTCCATCCATGTCAGACTGGAGCAGTCATGTTTTGGCTTCTAGGCTTCATGTCTCCATCCATGTCAGACTGTAGCAGTCATGTTTTGGCTTCTAGGCTTCATTTTTCCATCCATATCAGACTGGAGCAGTCATGTTTTGGCTTCTAGGCTTCATGTTTCCATCCATGTCAGACTGTAGCAGTCATGTGTTGGCTTCTAGGCTTCATTATTCCATCCATGTCAGACTGGAGCAGTCATGTTTTGGCTTCTAGGCTTCATGTTTCCATCCATGTCAGACTGTAGCAGTCATGTTTTGGCTTCTAGGCTTCATTATTCCATCTATGTCAGACTGGATCAGTCAGGGTTTGGCTTCTAGGCTTCATGTTTCTATCCATGTCAGACTGGAGCAGTCAGGGTTTGGCTTCTAGGCTTCATATTTCTATCCATATCAGACTGGAGTGAGTCAGGGTTTGGCTTCTAGGCTTCACTTTTCCATCCATATCAGATTGGAGCGAGTCAGGGTTTGGCTTCTAGACTTCATGTTTCCATCCATATCAGACTGGAACGAGTCAGGGTTTGGCTTTTAGGCTTCAGTTTTCCATCCATATCAGACTGGAGCGAGTCAGGGTTTGGCTTCTAGGCTTCACTTTTCCATCCATATCAGACTGGAGCGAGTCAGGGTTTGGCTTCTAGGCTTCACTTTTCCATCCATGTCAGTCTGGAGCGAGTCAGGGTTTGGCTTCTAGGCTTCAGTTTTCCATCCATATCAGACTGGAGCAAGTCAGGGTTTGGCTTCTACGCTTCAGTTTTCCATCCATGTCAGTCTGGAGCGAGTCAGGGTTTGGCTTCTAGGCTTCATGTTTCCATCCATGTCAGACTGGAGCAGTCATGTTTTGGCTTCTAGGCTTCATGTTTCCATCCATGTCAGACTGGAGCGAGTCAGAGTTTGGCTTCTAGGCTTCACTTTTCCATCCATATCAGACTGGAGCGAGTCAGGGTTTGAATTCTAGGCTTCACTTTTCCATCCATATCAGACGGGAGCGAGTCAGGGTTTGGCTTCTAGGCTTCATGTTTCCATCCATGTAAGACTGGAGCGAGTCAGGGTTTGGCTTCTAGGCTTCATTTTTCCAACCATTTCAGACTGGAGCGAGTCAGGGTTTGGCTTCTAGGCTTCACTTTTCCATCCATATCAGACTGGAGCGAGTCAGGGTTTGGCTTCTAGGCTTGATGTTTCCATCCATATCAGACTGGAGCGAGTCAGGGTTTGGCTTCTACGCTTCAGTTTTCCATCCATGTCAGTCTGGAGCGAGTCAGGGTTTGGCTTCTAGGCTTCATGTTTCCATCCATGTCAGACTGGAGCAGTCATGTTTTGGCTTCTAGGCTTCATGTTTCCATCCATGTCAGACTGGAGCGAGTCAGAGTTTGGCTTCTAGGCTTCACTTTTCCATCCATATCAGACTGGAGCGAGTCAGGGTTTGAATTCTAGGCTTCACTTTTCCATCCATATCAGACGGGAGCGAGTCAGGGTTTGGCTTCTAGGCTTCATGTTTCCATCCATGTAAGACTGGAGCGAGTCAGGGTTTGGCTTCTAGGCTTCATTTTTCCAACCATTTCAGACTGGAGCGAGTCAGGGTTTGGCTTCTAGGCTTCACTTTTCCATCCATATCAGACTGGAGCGAGTCAGGGTTTGGCTTCTAGGCTTGATGTTTCCATCCATATCAGACTGGAGCGAGTCAGGGTTTGGCTTCTAGGCTTCAGTTTTCCATCCATATCAGAATAGAGCGAGTCAGGGTTTGGCTTCTAGGCTTCACTTTCCCATCCATATCAGAATGGAGCGAGTCAGGGTTTGGCTTCTAGGCTTCAATTTTCCATCCATGTCAGACTGGAGCGAGTCAGGGTTTGGCTTCTAGGCTTCACGTTTCCATCCATGTCAGTCTGGAGCGAGTAAGGGTTTGGCTTCTAGGCTTCAGTTTTCCATCCATATCAGACTGGAGCGAGTCAGGGTTTGGCTTCTAGGCTTCACTTTTCCATCCATATCAGACTGGAGCGAGTCAGGGTTTGGCTTCTAGGCTTCACTTTTCCATCCATATCAGAATGGAGCGAGTCAGGGTTTGGCTTCTAGGCTTCACTTTTCCATCCATATTAGACTGGAGCGAGTCAGGGTTTGGCTTCTAGGCTTCATGTTTCCATCCATGTCAGACTAGAGTGAGTCAGGGTTTGGCTTCTAGGCTTCATTTTTCCATCCATATCAGACTGGAGCGAGTCAGGGTTTGGCTTCTAGGCTTCACTTTTCCATCCATATCAGACTGGAGCGATTCAGGATTTGGCTTCTAGGCTTCACGTTTCCATCCATATCAGACTGGAGCGATTCAGGGTTTTGCTTCTAGGCTTCACTTTTCCATCCATATCAGACTGGAGCAAATCAGGGTTTGGATTCTAGGCTTCACTTTTCCATCCATGTAAGACTGTAGCAGTCAGGGTTTGGCTTCTAGGCTTCACTTTTCCATCCATGTCAGACTGGAGCGAGTCAGGGATGGCTTCTAGGCTTCACTTTTCCATCCATGTCAGACTGGAGCAGTCATGTTTTGGCTTCTAGGCTTCACTTTTCCATCCATGTCAGACTGGAGCAGTCATGTTTTGGCTTCTAGGCTTCATGTCTCCATCCATGTCAGACTGTAGCAGTCATGCTTTGGCTTCTAGGCTTCATTTTTCCATCCATATCAGACTGGAGCAGTCATGTTTTGGCTTCTAGGCTTCATGTTTCCATCCATGTCAGACTGTAGCAGTCATGTGTTGGCTTCTAGGCTTCATTATTCCATCCATGTCAGACTGGAGCAGTCATGTTTTGGCTTCTAGGCTTCATGTTTCCATCCATGTCAGACTGTAGCAGTCATGTTTTGGCTTCTAGGCTTCATTATTCCATCTATGTCAGACTGGAGCAGTCAGGGTTTGGCTTCTAGGCTTCATTTTTCCATCTATGTCAGACTGGAGCAGTCAGGGTTTGGCTTCTCAACTTCATATTTCCATCCATGTCAGACTGGAGGAGTCAGGGTTGGCTTCTAGGCTTCACTTTCCCATTCATGTCAGACTGGAGCAGTCAGGTTTTGGCTTCTAGGCTTCATGTTTCCATCCATGTCAGACTGGAGAGAGTCAGGGTTTGGCTTCTAGGCTTCACTTTATCATCCATATCAGACTGGAGCGAGTCAGGGTTTGGCTTCTAGGCTTCACTTTTCCATCCATGTCAGTCTGGAGCAGTCATGTTTTGGCTTCTAGGCTTCATTTTTCCATCCATATCAGACTGGAGCAAGTCAGATTTTGGCTTCTAGGCTTCACTTTTCCATCCATATCAGACTGGAGCGAGTCAGGGTTTGGCTTCTAGGCTTCACTTTTCCATCCATATCAGATTGGAGCGAGTCAGGGTTTGGCTTCTAGGCTTCACTTTTCCATCCATGTCAGTCTGGAGCGAGTCAGGGTTTGGCTTCTAGGCTTCAGTTTTTCATCCATATCAGACTGGAGCGAGTCAGGGTTTGGCTTCTAGGCTTCAGTTTTCCATCCATGTCAGTCTGGAGCGAGTCAGGGTTTGGCTTCTAGGCTTCACGTTTCCATCCATGTCAGACTGGAGCAGTCATGTTTTGGCTTCTAGGCTTCATGTTTCCATCCATGTCAGACTGGAGCGAGTCAGAGTTTGGCCTCTAGGCTTCACTTTTCCATCCATATCAGACTGGAGCGAGCCAGGGTTTGGATTCTAGGCTTCACTTTTCCATCCATATCAGACGGGAGCGAGTCAGGGTTTGGCTTCTAGGATTCATGTTTCCATCCATGTAAGACTGGAGCCAGTCAGGGTTTGGGTTCTAGGCTTCATTTTTCCATCCATTTCAGACTGGAGCGAGTCAGGGTTTGGCTTCTAGGCTTCACTTTTCCATCCATATCAGACTGGAGCGAGTCAGGGTTTGGCTTCTAGGCTTCATGTTTCCATCCATATCAGACTGGAGCGAGTCAGGGTTTGGCTTCTAGGCTTCAGTTTTCCATCCATATCAGAATGGAGCGAGTCAGGGTTTGGCTTCTAGGCTTCACTTTTCCATCCATATCAGAATGGAGCGAGTCAGGGTTTGGCTTCTAGGCTTCAGTTTTCCATCCATATCAGACTGGAGCGAGTCAGGGTTTGGCTTCTAGGCTTCAGTTTTCCATCCATATCAGACTGGAGCGAGTCAGGGTTTGGCTTCTAGGCTTCAGTTTTCCATCCATATCAGACTGGAGCGAGTCAGGGTTTGGCTTCTAGGCTTCAGTTTTCCATCCATATCAGACTGGAGTGAGTCAGGGTTTGGCTTCTAGGCTTCACTTTTCCATCCATATCAGACTGGAGCGAGTCAGGGTTTGGATTCTAGGCTTCACTTTTCCATCCATATGAGACGGGAGCGAGTCAGGGTTTGGCTTCTAGGCTTCATGTTTCCATCCATGTAAGACTGGAGCGAGTCAGGGTTTGGCTTCTAGGCTTCATTTTTCCAACCATTTCAGACTGGAGCGAGTCAGGGTTTGGCTTCTAGGCTTCACTTTTCCATCCATATCAGACTGGAGCGAGTCAGGGTTTGGCTTCTAGGCTTGATGTTTCCATCCATATCAGACTGGAGCGAGTCAGGGTTTGGCTTCTAGGCTTCAGTTTTCCATCCATATCAGAATGGAGCGAGTCAGGGGGTTACCAGTCAATTGGTCGAAAACATTTTGTCGACGGGACAACTGGTCGACACCATTTGGTCGAATGCGAAATGGTCGACATCCCATTAAGACAATGTGGACGGGTCATTACGTCGATTCAAACTGGTCGAAAGTCAAATGGTCGACACTCCCTTAAATAATGTACACGGGGCGAGAGTACGATTGACATAAAAGAAGGTCGCAGGAGATAACATAAAGTGAAGAGTAAAGCACCTTGTACGATACCTATGATTACAGATGACAGTTATAAACAAACTGTCATTCTGTCAGAAAAGCGACAGACAGAGCAGCTGAACAAAACACGCAAGTGAAAGAGATATACGTGACTAGAAATAAACGGTGAGTGAAACCAGTAAATACGCAAATTACAGCGTGGTTCTCACAATTTTGTACTTTCAATATGAGGAGATAATCCGTGAACCGCCCATTTTTTTTTTTTAGAATATTTTTCGATATAGAAATGCGCACCGTCCCGCAAATAGAATTAGAAACCGATTATTTTTTAACGAGTTATATATTCCATTGGGCATTTTTGAGAAACAGACATTGAATTACACGCTGATTTAAGCGAACATAATAACGAAACGGGTAGATTAATTTCATAAATTTGCTTTTTCAGATACGGCTTCTTACAAAAAAATGGAATTCATAACATCACAAAGAGGCGCAGCACAATTGACGTATGAGGGATATATATACAATAAGGAGTGCACAAGACAGGAAAATATACGTTTGACTAGCGAACATAACCATATGCCGGACACTACGGCAGTCATCATAAGGAAAACGCTTAACGAATTGAAGGAAAATGTAGAGAAGAATATAAGTGAAGCATCAACTTCACAAGTAGCAAAAACATATGGGGGTTTACCGCTTCATATAACGGCACAGATGCCAAATACGAAAACAGTAACACGGAATGTAAATAGACAGAAACAACAAAAGGAAAACTTTCCCAGAGCACCACAAAATTATGACAATATGTATATACCCCATGTATTACAACTAACAGAAAAAGGAGATCAGTTTCTATGGAAAACTATAGACATAAAAAAGGAGAAAATGTTAATTTTCAGCACTTTTCAGAACATACAGCACTTGGGAAATTCAACCACTTGGCATGGGGACGCAACGTTTAAAATCTGTCCAACACCTTTTCATCAATTTTATAGCATTCATGGAACAATAAATGACACTGTTATACCTCTGATTTTCGTGTTAATGCCTGGAAAAACAGAAGAACAATACAGCTGTATATACAAATTAATTCATGAATCACTGCCAGATAAAAACCCAGAAAGAATAATCATGGACTATGAACAGGGACAAATGAACGCTTTTTCAAAAATGTATCCGGACACTCGTATTCAAGGTTGTTTTTTTCATTTTACCCAATCATTGTGGCGACGAATTCAAAAATTAGGATTACGGACATTGTACATAGAAGATACGGAATTTCAGCACCAAATAAAGAGATTATACGCTTTGGCATTTGTAAAAGAGGACATGGTTACTAAATATTATGATACTTTAATTGGATCTAATTACTATACTAATCATGAAGAACAATTGTGTAACTTACTTGACTACATGGAAAACACATGGATTGGCCAACTTACGAGACAAGGAACGAGACAAAAGGGAAAATATAGCATTAACATATGGAATTGCTATACATCTGTAATACAAAAAAAACCCAAAACAAACAACGTACAAGAAGGTTGGCACAGCAAGATAAATAAGGAATTTAATTCTAATAACCCGACACTATGGCACTTCCTCAAAAGTCTTAAAACTGAACAAAATAGACAAGAAATAAAACTATCCCAGACACTATCATTAGAAAACCAACCAGTAATCAAAAAAAGATACAGAGACCATGAGGATAGAATTGCAAGCATAGTACACAATTTTACAAATACAGAACCTTTACAGTTCCTGGAAGCAGTGGCATACAATTTGAAATGTTAAGAAATAAAAAAATCAAACTCACCAGACTGCATAGAACCAGCTCCAGGCACGAAAACGATTCACAGACTACAGGAAACCGACTCCAAAAATGGGCTCGCAACTAAATCCATCACTGGCAAAAAAAAACGAAGTGCACAAAAAAAACACGAACCCCTGAAAAACCATAAAAATCAGAACTCCTCAAGTTGCAAAGTGTAAACATAAGCCGAATCCATGAAAAAAAAAACACATCTTGAACAGAATCCAGTGAAAAAAGGGTCCAGACAATTAAAATCCATAAGAAAAACCATCGATAAATCCAAGAAAGAATAATCCATAAGAAATTCCATTAAAATCCATGAAAAAGAGGAAGCTGGTCTTTGCGAAAAAAATACATCCGTTGCGGTGAACATCTCCGAAACCTTCAAAAACTCGTTCCAAAACACGATCCATGTGAAGAGAAACATCCGATGGCGATAAATCCAGTAAGAAACGCATCCAAAAAAATCCCAAAAAATAAAATCAATCCACATCCGTTGCGGTGAACATCTCCGAAACCTTGAAAAACTCGTTCCAAAACACGATCCATGTGAAGAGAAACATCCGATGGCGATAAATCCAGTAAGAAACGCATCCAAAAAAATCCCAAAAATAAAATCGATCCATCAGAAAATCCAGGAGCGCGCGCAACAGGTCTGGAACCACGAACACGGAACTTCCAAAATGGCGTCTACGTCATAAACGTAACACGTCACAAGTGTTATTATTTACAAAATATATTGTAAATATTCTATGCAAATCTAATACAATAGCGCCACCAAGTGTTAGAAAAGAAATACACATTTACATGTAATTTTTAAAAAAGCTGTTGGCATATTTAATTATTTATAACATATATATATATTATAAAAGGTACATTACACAGTTTAATACGTTTAAAATGCATTAATTAAAAAGATGGTTATACAATACAGTAGATATTTCATTATAAAGAGTGTATTACAAATAAAATACAGTAGATATTTCATTATAAAGCGTGTATGTTTCATTTCATTTCGACCATTTCATTTCATTTCGACCAAAATTAAATAATTTCGACCAAATTGGATGTAGACCAAAATGCAATTCGACCAAATTCAGTCGACCAATTGTCTGTCGACCAAATCACTGTCGACCATTTGACTGGACACTGAGTCAGGGTTTGGCTTCTAGGCTTCACTTTCCCATCCATATCAGAATGGAGCGAGTCAGGGTTTGGCTTCTAGGCTTCAATTTTCCATCCATGTCAGACTGGAGCGAGTCAGGGTTTGGCTTCTAGGCTTCACGTTTCCATCCATGTCACTCTGGAGCGAGTAAGGGTTTGGCTTCTAGGCTTCAGTTTTCCATCCATATCAGACTGGAGCGAGTCAGGGTTTGGCTTCTAGGCTTCACTTTTCCATCCATATCAGACTGGAGCGAGTCAGGGTTTGGCTTCTAGGTTTCACTTTTCCATCCATATCAGAATGGAGCGAGTCAGGGTTTGGCTTCTAGGCTTCACTTTTCCATCCATATCAGACTGGAGCGAGTCAGGGTTTGGCTTCTAGGCTTCATGTTTCCATCCATGTCAGACTAGAGTGAGTCAGGGTTTGGCTTCTAGGCTTCATTTTTCCATCCATATCAGACTGGAGCGAGTCAGGGTTTGGCTTCTAAGCTTCACTTTTCCATCCATATCAGACTGGAGCGATTCAGGATTTGGCTTCTAGGCTTCACGTTTCCATCCGTATCAGACTGGAGCGATTTAGGGTTTTGCTTCTAGGCTTCACTTTTCCATCCATATCAGGCTGGAGCAAATCAGGGTTTGGATTCTAGGCTTCACTTTTCCATCCATGTAAGACTGTAGCAGTCAGGGTTTGGCTTCTAGGCTTCACTTTTCAATCTATGTCAGACTGGAGCGAGTCAGGGATGGCTTCTAGGCTTCACTTTTCCATCCATGTCAGACTGGAGCAATCATGTTTTGGCTTCTAGGCTTCACTTTTCCATCCATGTCAGACTGGAACAGTCATGTTTTGGCTTCTAGGCTTCATGTCTCCATCCATGTCAGACTGTAGCAGTCATGTTTTGGCTTCTAGGCTTCATTTTTCCATCCATATCAGACTGGAGCAGTCATGTTTTGGCTTCTAGGCTTCATGTTTCCATCCATGTCAGACTGTAGCAGTCATGTGTTGGCTTCTAGGCTTCATTATTCCATCCATGTCAGACTGGAGCAGTCATGTTTTGGCTTCTAGGCTTCATGTTTCCATCCATGTCAGACTGTGGCAGTCATGTTTTGGCTTCTAGGCTTCATTATTCCATCTATGTCAGACTGGAGCAGTCAGGGTTTGGCTTCTAGGCTTCATTTTTCCATCTATGTCAGACTGGAGCAGTCAGGGTTTGGCTTCTCAACTTCATATTTCCATCCATGTCAGACTGGAGGAGTCAGGGTTGGCTTCTAGGCTTCACTTTCCCATTCATGTCAGACTGGAGCAGTCATGTTTTGGCTTCTAGGCTTCATGTTTCCAGCCATGTCAGACTGCAGCGAGTCAGGGTTTGGCTTCTAGGCTTCACTTTTCCATCCATGTCAGTCTGGAGCAGTCATGTTTTGGCTTCTAGGCTTCATTTTTCCATCCATATCAGACTGGAGCAAGTCAGGTTTTGGCTTCTAGGCTTCACTTTTCCATCCATATCAGACTGGAGCGAGTCAGGGTTTGGCTTCTAGGCTTCACTTTTCCATCCATATCAGACTGGAGCGAGTCAGGGTTTGGCTTCTAGACTTCACTTTTCCATCCATGTCAGTCTGGAGCGAGTCAGGGTTTGGCTTCTAGGCTTCAGTTTTTCATCCATATCAGACTGGAGCGAGTCAGGGTTTGGCTTCTAGGCTTCAGTTTTCCATCCATGTCAGTCTGGAGCGAGTCAGGGTTTGGCTTCTAGGCTTCACGTTTCCATCCATGTCAGACTGGAGCAGTCATGTTTTGGCTTCTAGGCTTCATGTTTCCATCCATGTCAGACTGGAGCGAGTCAGAGTTTGGCCTCTAGGCTTCACTTTTCCATCCATATCAGACTGGAGCGAGTCAGGGTTTGGATTCTAGGCTTCACTTTTCCATCCATATCAGACGGGAGCGTGTCAGGGTTTGGCTTCTAGGATTCATGTTTCCATCCATGTAAGACTGGAGCGAGTCAGGGTTTGGCTTCTAGGCTTCATTTTTCCATCCATTTCAGACTGGAGCGAGTCAGGGTTTGGCTTCTAGGCTTCACTTTTCCATCCATATCAGACTGGAGCGAGTCAGAGTTTGGCTTCTAGGCTTCATGTTTCCATCCATATCAGACTGGAGCGAGTCAGGGTTTGGCTTCTAGGCTTCAGTTTTCCATCCATATCAGAATGGAGCGAGTCAGGGTTTGGCTTCTAAACTTCACTTTTCCATCCATATCAGAATGGAGCGAGTCAGGGTTTGGCTTCTAGGCTTCAGTTTTCCATCCATATCAGACGGGAGCGAGTCAGGGTTTGGCTTCTAGGCTTCATGTTTCTATCCATGTCAGACTGGAGCGAGTCAGGGTTTGGCATCTAGGCTTCATTTTTCTATCCATATCAGACTGGAGTGAGTCAGGGTTTGGCTTCTAGGCTTCACTTTTCCATCCATATCAGATTGGAGCGAGTCAGGGTTTGGCTTCTAGACTTCATGTTTCCATCCATATCAGACTGGAACGAGTCAGGGTTTGGCTTCTAGGCTTCAGTTTTCCATCCATATCAGACTGGAGAGAGTCAGGGTTTGGCTTCTAGGCTTCACTTTTCCATCCATATCAGACTGGAGCGAGTCAGGGTTTGGATTCTAGGCTTTACTTTTCCATCCATGTCAGTCTGGAGCGAGTCAGGGTTTGGCTTCTAGGCTTCAGTTTTCCATCCATATCAGACTGGAGCGAGTCAGGGTTTGGCTTCTAGGCTTCAGTTTTCCATCCATGTCAGTCTGGAGCGAGTCAGGGTTTGGCTTCTAGGCTTCATGTTTCCATCCATGTCAGACTGGAGCAGTCATGTTTTGGCTTCTAGGCTTCATGTTTCCATCCATGTCAGACTGGAGCGAGTCAGAGTTTGGCTTCTAGGCTTCACTTTTCCATCCATATCAGACTGGAGCGAGTCAGGGTTTGGATTCTAGGCTTCACTTTTCCATCCATGTCAGACTGGAGCGAGTCAGGGTTTGGCTTCTAGGCTTCATTTTTCCAACCATTTCAGACTGGAGCGAGTCAGGGTTTGGCTTCTAGGCTTCACTTTTCCATCCATATCAGACTGGAGCGAGTGAGGGTTTGGCTTCTAGGCTTGATGTTTCCATCCATATCAGACTGGAGCGAGTCAGGGTTTGGCTTCTAGGCTTCAGTTTTCCATCCATATCAGAATGGAGCGAGTCAGGGTTTGGCTTCTAGGCTTCACTTTCCCATCCATATCAGAATGGAGCGAGTCAGGGTTGGGCTTCTAGGCTTCAATTTTCCATCCATGTCAGACTGGAGCGAGTCAGGGTTTGGCTTCTAGGCTTCACGTTTCCATCCATGTCAGTCTGGAGCGAGTAAGGGTTTGGCTTCTAGGCTTCAGTTTTCCATCCATATCAGACTGGAGCGAGTCAGGGTTTGGCTTCTAGGCTTCACTTTTCCATCCATATCAGACTGGAGTGAGTCAGGGTTTGGCTTCTAGGCTTCACTTTTCCATCCATATCAGAATGGAGCGAGTCAGGGTTTGGCTTCTAGGCTTCACTTTTCCATCCATATCAGACTGGAGCGAGTCAGGGTTTGGCTTCTAGGCTTCACTTTTCCATCCATATCAGACTGGAGCGATTCAGGATTTGGCTTCTAGGCTTCACGTTTCCATCCATATCAGACTGGAGCGATTCAGGGTTTTGCTTCTAGGCTTCACTTTTCCATCCATATCAGACTGGAGCAAATCAGGGTTTGGATTCTAGGCTTCACTTTTCCATCCATGTAAGACTGTAGCAGTCAGGGTTTGGCTTCTAGGCTTCACTTTTCCATCCATGTCAGACTGGAGCGAGTCAGGGATGGCTTCTAGGCTTCACTTTTCCATCCATGTCAGACTGGAGCAGTCATGTTTTGGCTTCTAGGCTTCACTTTTCCATCCATGTCAGACTGGAGCAGTCATGTTGTGGCTTCTAGGCTTCATGTCTCCATCCATGTCAGACTGTAGCAGTCATGTTTTGGCTTCTAGGCTTCATTTTTCCATCCATATCAGACTGGAGCAGTCATGTTTTGGCTTCTAGGCTTCATGTTTCCATCCATGTCAGACTGTAGCAGTCATGTTTTGGCTTCTAGGCTTCACTTTTCCATCCATATCAGACTGGAGCGAGTCAGGGTTTGGCTTCTAGGCTTCATGTTTCCATCCATGTCAGACTGGAGCGAGTCAGGGTTTGGCTTCTAGGCTTCACTTTTCCATCCATATCAGACTGGAGCGAGTCAGGGTTTGGCTTCTAGGCTTCACTTTTCCATCCATATCAGACTGGAGCGAGTCAGGGTTTGGCTTCTAGGCTTCATGTTTCCATCCATGTCAGACTGGAGCGAGTCAGGGTTTGGCTTCTAGGCTTCACTTTTCCATCCATATCAGACTGGAGTGAGTCAGGGTTTGGCTTCTAGGCTTCACGTTTCCATCCATATCAGACTGTAGCGAGTCATGTTTTGGCTTCTAGGCTTCATTATTCCATCTATGTCAGACTGGAGCAGTCAGGGTTTGGCTTCTAGGCTTCATGTTTCTATCCATGTCAGACTGGAGCGAGTCAGAGTTTGGCTTCTAGGCTTCATTTTTCTATCCATATCAGACTGGAGTGAGTCAGGGTTTGGCTTCTAGGCTTCACTTTTCCATCCATATCAGATTGGAGCGAGTCAGGGTTTGGCTTCTAGACTTCATGTTTCCATCCATATCAGACTGGAACGAGTCAGGGTTTGGCTTCTAGGCTTCAGTTTTCCATCCATATCAGACTGGAGAGAGTTAGGGTTTGGCTTCTAGGCTTCACTTTTCCATCCATATCAGACTGGAGCGAGTCAGGGTTTGGCTTCTAGGCTTCACTTTTCCATCTATGTCAGTCTGGAGCGAGTCAGGGTTTGGCTTCTAGGCTTCAGTTTTCCATCCATATCAGACTGGAGCGAGTCAGGGTTTGGCTTCTAGGCTTCAGTTTTCCATCCATGTCAGTCTGGAGCGAGTCAGGGTTTGGCTTCTAGGCTTCATGTTTCCATCCATGTCAGACTGGAGCAGTCATGTTTTGGCTTCTAGGCTTCATGTTTCCATCCATGTCAGACTGGAGCGAGTCAGAGTTTGGCTTCTAGGCTTCACTTTTCCATCCATATCAGACTGGAGCGAGTCAGGGTTTGGATTCTAGGCTTCACTTTTCCATCCATGTAAGACTGGAGCGAGTCGGGGTTTGGCTTCTAGGCTTCATTTTTCCAACCATTTCAGACTGGAGCGAGTCAGGGTTTGGCTTCTAGGCTTCACTTTTCCATCCATATCAGACTGGAGCGAGTCAGGGTTTGGCTTCTAGGCTTGATGTTTCCATCCATATCAGACTGGAACGAGTCAGGGTTTGGCTTCTAGGCTTCAGTTTTCCATCCATATCAGAATGGAGCGAGTCAGGGTTTGGCTTCTAGGCTTCACTTTCCCATCCATATCAGAATGGAGCGAGTCAGGGTTTGGCTTCTAGGCTTCAATTTTCTATCCATGTCAGACTGGAGCGAGTCAGGGTTTGGCTTCTAGGCTTCACGTTTCCATCCATGTCAGTCTGGAGCGAGTAAGGGTTTGGCTTCTAGGCTTCAGTTTTCCATCCATATCAGACTGGAGCGAGTCAGGGTTTGGCTTCTAGGCTTCACTTTTCCATCCATATCAGACTGGAGCGAGTCAGGGTTTGGCTTCTAGGCTTCACTTTTCCATCCATATCAGAATGGAGCGAGTCAGGGTTTGGCTTCTAGGCTTCACTTTTCCATCCATATCAGACTGGAGCGAGTCAGGGTTTGGCTTCTAGGCTTCATGTTTCCATCCATGTCAGACTAGAGTGAGTCAGGGTTTGGCTTCTAGGCTTCATTTTTCCATCCATATCAGACTGGAGCGAGTCAGGGTTTGGCTTCTAGGCTTCACTTTTCCATCCATATCAGACTGGAGCGATTCAGGATTTGGCTTCTAGGCTTCACGTTTCCATCCATATCAGACTGGAGCGATTCAGGGTTTTGCTTCTAGGCTTCACTTTTCCATCCATGTAAGACTGTAGCAGTCAGGGTTTGGCTTCTAGGCTTCACTTTTCCATCCATGTCAGACTGGAGCAGTCATGTTTTGTCTTCTAGGCTTCATGTCTCCATCCATGTCAGACTGTAGCAGTCATGTTTTGGCTTCTAGGCTTCATTTTTCCATCAATATCAGACTGGAGCAGTCATGTTTTGGCTTCTAGGCTTCATGTTTCCATCCATGTCATACTGTAGCAGTCATGTGTTGGCTTCTAGGCTTCATTATTCCATCCATGTCAGACTGGAGCAGTCATGTTTTGGCTTCTAGGCTTCATGTTTCCATCCATGTCAGACTGTAGCAGTCATGTTTTGGCTTCTAGGCTTCAATATTCCATCTATGTCAGACTGGAGCAGTCAGGGTTTGGCTTCTAGGCTTCATTTTTCCATCTATGTCAGACTGGAGCAGTCAGGGTTTGGCTTCTCAACTTCATATTTCCATCCATGTCAGACTGGAGGAGTCAGGGTTGGCTTCTAGGCTTCACTTTCCCATTCATGTCAGACTGGAGCAGTCATGTTTTGGCTTCTAGGCTTCATGTTTCCATCCATGTCAGACTGGAGCGAGTCAGCGTTTAGCTTCTAGGCTTCACTTTTCCATCCATATCGGACTGGAGCGAGTCAGGGTTTGGCTTCTAGGCTTCACTTTTCCATCCATATCAGACTGGAGCGAGTCAGGGATTGGATTCTAGGCTTCACTTTTCCATCCATATCAGACTGGAGCGAGTCAGGGTTTGGCTTCTAGACTTCATGTTTCCATCCATATCAGACTGGAACGAGTCAGGGTTTGGCTTCTAGGCTTCAGTTTTCCATCCATATCAGACTGGAGAGAGTCAGGGTTTGGCTTCTAGGCTTCACTTTTCCATCCATGTCAGACTGGAGGAGTCAGGGTTGGCTTCTAGGCTTCACTTTCCCATTCATGTCAGACTGGAGCAGTCATGTTTTGGCTTCTAGGCTTCATGTTTCCATCCATATCAGACTGGAGTGAGTCAGGTTTTGGCTTCTAGGCTTCACTTTTCCATCCATGTCAGACTGGAGCGAGTCAGGGTTTGGCTTCTAGGCTTCACGTTTCCATCCATGTCAGTCTGGAGCGAGTAAGGGTTTGGCTTCTAGGCTTCAGTTTTCCATCCATATCAGACTGGAGCGAGTCAGGGTTTGGCTTCTAGGCATCACTTTTCCATCCATATCAGACTGGAGCGAGTCAGGGTTTGGCTTCTAGGCTTCACTTTTCCATCCATATCAGAATGGAGCGAGTCAGGGTTTGGCTTCTAGGCTTCACTTTTCCATCCATATCAGACTGGAGCGAGTCAGGGTTTGGCTTCTAGGCTTCATGTTTCCATCCATGTCAGACTAGAGCGAGTCAGGGTTTGGCTTCTAGGCTTCGTTTTTCCATCCATATCAGACTGGAGCGAGTCAGGGTTTGGCTTCTAGGCTTCACTTTTCCATCCATATCAGACTGGAGCGATTCAGGATTTGGCTTCTAGGCTTCACATTTCCATCCATATCAGACTGGAGCGATTCAGGGTTTGGCTTCTAGGCTTCAGTTTTCCATCCATGTCAGTCTGGAGCGAGTCAGGGTTTGGCTTCTAGGCTTCTGTTTTCCATCCATATCAGACTGGAGCGAGTCAGGGTTTGGCTTCTAGGCTTCACTTTTCCATCCATGTCAGTCTGGAGCGAGTCAGAGTTTGGCCTCTAGGCTTCACTTTTCCATCCATATCAGACTGGAGCGAGTCAGGGTTTGGATTCTAGGCTTCACTTTTCCATCCATATCAGACGGGAGCGAGTCAGCGTTTGGCTTCTAGGCTTCATGTTTCCATCCATGTAAGGCTGGAGCGAGTCAGGGTTTGGCTTCTAGGCTTCATTTTTCCATCCATTTCAGACTGGATCGAGTCAGGGTTTGGCTTCTAGGCTTCACTTTTCCATCCATATCAGACTGGAGCGAGTCAGGGTTTGGCTTCTAGGCTTCATGTTTCCATCCATATCAGACTGGAGCGAGTCAGGGTTTGGCTTCTAGGCTTCAGTTTTCCATCCATATCAGAATGGAGCGAGTCAGGGTTTGGCTTCTAGGCTTCACTTTTCCATCCATATCAGAATGGAGCGAGTCAGGGTTTGGCTTCTAGGCTTCAGTTTTCCATCCATATCAGACGGGGGCGAGTCAGGGTTTGGCTTCTAGGCTTCATGTTTCTATCCATGTCAGACTGGAGCGAGTCAGAGTTTGGCTTCTAGGCTTCATTTTTCTATCCATATCAGACTGGAGTGAGTCAGGGTTTGGCTTCTAGGCTTCACTTTTCCATCCATATCAGAATGGAGCGAGTCAGGGTTTGGCTTCTAGACTTCATGTTTCCATCCATATCAGACTGGAACGAGTCAGGGTTTGGCTTCTAGGCTTCAGTTTTCCATCCATATCAGACTGGAGAGAGTCAGGGTTTGGCTTCTAGGCTTCACTTTTCCATCGATATCAGACTGGAGCGAGTCAGGGTTTGGCTTCTAGGCTTCACTTTTCCATCCATATCAGACTGGAGCGAGTCAGGGTTTGGCTTCTAGGCTTCACTTTTCCATCCATATCAGACTGGAGTGAGTCAGGGTTTGGCTTCTAGGCTTCAGGTTTCCATCCATATCAGACTGTAGCGAGTCATGTTTTGGCTTCTAGGCTTCATTATTCCATCTATGTCAGACTGGAGCAGTCAGGGTTTGGCTTCTAGGCTTCATGTTTCTATCCATGTCAGACTGGAGCGAGTCAGGGTTTGGCTTCTAGGCTTCATTTTTCTATCCATATCAGACTGGAGTGAGTCAGGGTTTGGCTTCTAGGCTTCACTTTTCCATCCATATCAGATTGGAGCGAGTCAGGGTTTGGCTTCTAGACTTCATGTTTCCATCCATATCAGACTGGAACGAGTCAGGGTTTGGCTTCTAGGCTTCAGTTTTCCATCCATATCAGAGTGGAGAGAGTCAGGGTTTGGCTTCTAGGCTTCACTTTTCCATCCATATCAGACTGGAGCGAGTCAGGGTTTGGCTTCTAGGCTTCACCTTTCCATCCATGTCAGTCTGTAGCGAGTCAGGGTTTGGCTTCTAGGCTTCAGTTTTCCATCCATATCAGACTGGAGCGAGTCAGGGTTTGGCTTCTAGGCTTCAGTTTTCCATCCATGTCAGTCTGGAGCGAGTCAGGGTTTGGCTTCTAGGCTTCATGTTTCCATCCATGTCAGACTGGAGCAGTCATGTTTTGGCTTCTAGGCTTCATGTTTCCATCCATGTCAGACTGGAGCGAGTCAGAGTTTGGCTTCTAGACTTCACTTTTCCATCCATATCAGACTGGAGCGAGTCAGGGTTTGGATTCTAGGCTTCACTTTTCCATCCATATCAGACGGGAGCGAGTCAGGGTTTGGCTTCTAGGCTTCATGTTTCCATCCATGTAAGACTGGAGCGAGTCAGGGTTCGGCTTCTAGGCTTCATTTTTCCAACCATTTCAGACTGGAGCGAGTCAGGGTTTGGCTTCTAGGCTTCACTTTTCCATCCATATCAGACTGGAGCGAGTCAGGGTTTGGCTTCTAGGCTTGATGTTTCCATCCATATCAGACTGGAGCGAGTCAGGGTTTGGCTTCTAGGCTTCAGTTTTCCATCCATATCAGAATGGAGCGAGTCAGGGTTTGGCTTCTAGGCTTCACTTTCCCATCCATGTCAGAATGGAGCGAGTCAGGGTTTTGCTTCTAGGCTTCAATTTTCCATCCATGTCAGACTGGAGCGAGTCAGGGTTTGGCTTCTAGGCTTCACGTTTCCATCCATGTCAGTCTGGAGCGAGTAAGGGTTTGGCTTCTAGGCTTCAGTTTTCCATCCATATCAGACTGGAGCGAGTCAGGGTTTGGCTTCTAGGCTTCACTTTTCCATCCATATCAGACAGGAGCGAGTCAGGGTTTGGCTTCTAGGCTTCACTTTTCCATCCATATCAGAATGGAGCGAGTCAGGGTTTGGCTTCTAGGCTTCACTTTTCCATCCATATCAGACTGGAGCGAGTCAGGGTTTGGCTTCTAGGCTTCATGTTTCCATCCATGTCAGACTAGAGTGAGTCAGGGTTTGGCTTCTAGGCTTCATTTTTCCATCCATATCAGACTGGAGCGAGTCAGGGTTTGGCTTCTAGGCTTCACTTTTCCATCCATATCAGACTGGAGAGATTCAGGATTTGGCTTCTAGGCTTCACGTTTCCATCCATATCAGACTGGAGCGATTCAGGGTTTTGCTTCTAGGCTTCACTTTTCCATCCATATCAGACTGGAGCAAATCAGGGTTTGGATTCTAGGCTTCACTTTTCCATCCATGTCAGACTTGAGCGAGTCAGGGATGGCTTCTAGGCTTCACTTTTCCATCCATGTCAGACTGGAGCAGTCATGTTTTGGCTTCTAGGCTTCACTTTTCCATCCATGTCAGACTGGAGCAGTCATGTTTTGGCTTCTAGGCTTCATGTCTCCATCCATGTCAGACTGTAGCAGTCATGTTTTGGCTTCTAGGCTTCATTTTTCCATCCATATCAGACTGGAGCAGTCATGTTTTGGCTTCTAGGCTTCATTTTTCCATCCATATCAGACTGGAGCAGTCATGTTTTGGCTTCTAGGCTTCATGTTTCCATCCATGTCAGACTGTAGCAGTCATGTGTTGGCTTCTAGGCTTCATTATTCCATCCATGTCAGACTGGAGCAGTCATGTTTTGGCTTCTAGGCTTCATGTTTCCATCCATGTCAGACTGTAGCAGTCATGTTTTGGCTTCTAGGCTTCATTATTCCATCTATGTTAGACTGGAGCAGTCAGGGTTTGGCTTCTAGGCTTCATTTTTCCATCTATGTCAGACTGGAGCAGTCAGGGTTTGGCTTCTCAACTTCATATTTCCATCCATGTCAGACTGGAGGAGTCAGGGTTGGCTTCTAGGCTTCACTTTCCCATTCATGTCAGACTGGAGCAGTCATGTTTTGGCTTCTAGGCTTCATGTTTCCATCCATATCAGACTGGAGCGAGTCAGGGTTTGGCTTCTAGGCTTCACTTTATCATCCATATCAGACTGGAGTGAGTCATGTTTTGGCTTCTAGGCTTCACTTTTCCATCCATATCAGACTGGAGCGAGTCAGGGTTTGGCTTCTAGGCTTCACTTTTCCATCCATATCAGACTGGAGCGAGTCAGGGTTTGGCTTCTAGGCTTCATGTTTCCATCCATGTCAGACTGGAGCGAGTCAGGGTTTGGCTTCTAGGCTTCACTTTTCCATCCATATCAGACTGGAGTGAGTCAGGGTTTGGCTTCTAGGCTTCACGTTTCCATCCATATCAGACTTTAGCGAGTCAGGGTTTGGCTTCTAGGCTTCATGTTTCCATCCATATCAGACTGGAGCGAGTCAGGTGTTGGCTTCTAGGCTTCACTTTTCCATCCATGTCAGACTGGAGCAGTCATGTTTTGGCTTCTAGGCTTCATGTTTCCATCCATGTCAGACTGGAGCGAGTCAGCGTTTAGCTTCTAGGCTTCACTTTTCCATCCATATCAGACTGGAGCGAGTCAGGGTTTGGCTTCTAGGCTTCACTTTTCCATCCATATCAGACTGGAGCGAGTCAGGGATTGGATTCTAGGCTTCACTTTTCCATCCATATCAGACTGGAGCGAGTCAGGGTTTGGCTTCTAGACTTCACGATTCCATCCATATCAGACTGGAACGAGTCAGGGTTTGGCTTCTAGGCTTCACTTTTCCATCCATGTCAGACTGGAGGAGTCAGGGTTGTCTTCTAGGCTTCACTTTCCCATTTATGTCAGACTGGAGCAGTCATGTTTTGGCTTCTAGGCTTCATGTTTCCATCCATGTCAGACTGGAGCGAGCCAGGGTTTGGCTTCTAGGCTTCACTTTTCCATCCATATCAGACTGGAGCGAGTCAGGGTTTGGCTTCTAGACTTCACGATTCCATCCATATCAGACTGGAACGAGTCAGGGTTTGGCTTCTAGGCTTCACTTTTCCATCCATGTCAGACTGGAGGAGTCAGGGTTGTCTTCTAGGCTTCACTTTCCCATTTATGTCAGACTGGAGCAGTCATGTTTTGGCTTCTAGGCTTCATGTTTCTATCCATGTCAGACTGGAGCGAGTCAGGGTTTGGCTTCTAGGCTTCATTTTTCTATCCATATCAGACTGGAGTGAGTCAGGGTTTGGCTTCTAGGCTTCACTTTTCCATCCATATCAGATTGGAGCGAGTCAGGGTTTGGCTTCTAGACTTCATGTTTCCATCCATATCAGACTGGAACGAGTCAGGGTTTGGCTTCTAGGCTTCAGTTTTCCATCCATATCAGAGTGGAGAGAGTCAGGGTTTGGCTTCTAGGCTTCACTTTTCCATCCATATCAGACTGGAGCGAGTCAGGGTTTGGCTTCTAGGCTTCACTTTTCCATCCATGTCAGTCTGTAGCGAGTCAGGGTTTGGCTTCTAGGCTTCAGTTTTCCATCCATATCAGACTGGAGCGAGTCAGGGTTTGGCTTCTAGGCTTCAGTTTTCCATCCATGTCAGTCTGGAGCGAGTCAGGGTTTGGCTTCTAGGCTTCATGTTTCCATCCATGTCAGACTGGAGCAGTCATGTTTTGGCTTCTAGGCTTCATGTTTCCATCCATGTCAGACTGGAGCGAGTCAGAGTTTGGCTTCTAGACTTCACTTTTCCATCCATATCAGACTGGAGCGAGTCAGGGTTTGGATTCTAGGCTTCACTTTTCCATCCATATCAGACGGGAGCGAGTCAGGGTTTGGCTTCTAGGCTTCATGTTTCCATCCATGTAAGACTGGAGCGAGTCAGGGTTCGGCTTCTAGGCTTCATTTTTCCAACCATTTCAGACTGGAGCGAGTCAGGGTTTGGCTTCTAGGCTTCACTTTTCCATCCATATCAGACTGGAGCGAGTCAGGGTTTGGCTTCTAGGCTTGATGTTTCCATCCATATCAGACTGGAGCGAGTCAGGGTTTGGCTTCTAGGCTTCAGTTTTCCATCCATATCAGAATGGAGCGAGTCAGGGTTTGGCTTCTAGGCTTCACTTTCCCATCCATATCAGAATGGAGCGAGTCAGGGTTTGGCTTCTAGGCTTCAATTTTCCATCCATGTCAGACTGGAGCGAGTCAGGGTTTGGCTTCTAGGCTTCACGTTTCCATCCATGTCAGTCTGGAGCGAGTAAGGGTTTGGCTTCTAGGCTTCAGTTTTCCATCCATATCAGACTGGAGCGAGTCAGGGTTTGGCTTCTAGGCTTCACTTTTCCATCCATATCAGACAGGAGCGAGTCAGGGTTTGGCTTCTAGGCTTCACTTTTCCATCCATATCAGAATGGAGCGAGTCAGGGTTTGGCTTCTAGGCTTCACTTTTCCATCCATATCAGACTGGAGCGAGTCAGGGTTTGGCTTCTAGGCTTCATGTTTCCATCCATGTCAGACTAGAGTGAGTCAGGGTTTGGCTTCTAGGCTTCATTTTTCCATCCATATCAGACTGGAGCGAGTCAGGGTTTGGCTTCTAGGCTTCACTTTTCCATCCATATCAGACTGGAGAGATTCAGGATTTGGCTTCTAGGCTTCACGTTTCCATCCATATCAGACTGGAGCGATTCAGGGTTTTGCTTCTAGGCTTCACTTTTCCATCCATATCAGACTGGAGCAAATCAGGGTTTGGATTCTAGGCTTCACTTTTCCATCCATGTCAGACTTGAGCGAGTCAGGGATGGCTTCTAGGCTTCACTTTTCCATCCATGTCAGACTGGAGCAGTCATGTTTTGGCTTCTAGGCTTCACTTTTCCATCCATGTCAGACTGGAGCAGTCATGTTTTGGCTTCTAGGCTTCATGTCTCCATCCATGTCAGACTGTAGCAGTCATGTTTTGGCTTCTAGGCTTCATTTTTCCATCCATATCAGACTGGAGCAGTCATGTTTTGGCTTCTAGGCTTCATTTTTCCATCCATATCAGACTGGAGCAGTCATGTTTTGGCTTCTAGGCTTCATGTTTCCATCCATGTCAGACTGTAGCAGTCATGTGTTGGCTTCTAGGCTTCATTATTCCATCCATGTCAGGCTGGAGCAGTCATGTTTTGGCTTCTAGGCTTCATGTTTCCATCCATGTCAGACTGTAGCAGTCATGTTTTGGCTTCTAGGCTTCATTATTCCATCTATGTTAGACTGGAGCAGTCAGGGTTTGGCTTCTAGGCTTCATTTTTCCATCTATGTCAGACTGGAGCAGTCAGGGTTTGGCTTCTCAACTTCATATTTCCATCCATGTCAGACTGGAGGAGTCAGGGTTGGCTTCTAGGCTTCACTTTCCCATTCATGTCAGACTGGAGCAGTCATGTTTTGGATTCTAGGCTTCATGTTTCCATCCATGTCAGACTGGAGCGAGTCAGGGTTTGGCTTCTAGGCTTCACTTTTCCATCCATATCAGACTGGAGCGAGTCAGGGTTTGGCTTCTAGGCTTCAGTTTTCCATCCATATCAGACTGGAGCGAGTCAGGGTTTGGCTTCTAGGCTTCCGTTTTCCATCTATGTCAGTCTGGAGCGAGTCAGGGTTTGGCTTCTAGGCGTCACTTTTCCATCCATATCAGACTGGAGCGAGTCAGGGTTTGGCTTCTAGGCTTCACTTTATCATCCATATCAGACTGGAGTGAGTCATGTTTTGGCTTCTAGGCTTCACTTTTCCATCCATATCAGACTGGAGCGAGTCAGGGTTTGGCTTCTAGGCTTCACTTTTCCATCCATATCAGACTGGAGCGAGTCAGGGTTTGGCTTCTAGGCTTCATGTTTCCATCCATGTCAGACTGGAGCGAGTCAGGGTTTGGCTTCTAGGCTTCACTTTTCCATCCATATCAGACTGGAGTGAGTCAGGGTTTGGCTTCTAGGCTTCACGTTTCCATCCATATCAGACTTTAGCGAGTCAGGGTTTGGCTTCTAGGCTTCATGTTTCCATCCATATCAGACTGGAGCGAGTCAGGTGTTGGCTTCTAGGCTTCACTTTTCCATCCATGTCAGACTGGAGCAGTCATGTTTTGGCTTCTAGGCTTCATGTTTCCATCCATGTCAGACTGGAGCGAGTCAGCGTTTAGCTTCTAGGCTTCACTTTTCCATCCATATCAGACTGGAGCGAGTCAGGGTTTGGCTTCTAGGCTTCACTTTTCCATCCATATCAGACTGGAGCGAGTCAGGGATTGGATTCTAGGCTTCACTTTTCCATCCATATCAGACTGGAGCGAGTCAGGGTTTGGCTTCTAGACTTCACGATTCCATCCATATCAGACTGGAACGAGTCAGGGTTTGGCTTCTAGGCTTCACTTTTCCATCCATGTCAGACTGGAGGAGTCAGGGTTGTCTTCTAGGCTTCACTTTCCCATTTATGTCAGACTGGAGCAGTCATGTTTTGGCTTCTAGGCTTCATGTTTCCATCCATGTCAGACTGGAGCGAGCCAGGGTTTGGCTTCTAGGCTTCACTTTTCCATCCATATCAGACTGGAGCGAGTCAGGGTTTGGCTTCTAGGCTTCATTTTTCTATCCATATCAGACTGGAGTGAGTCAGGGTTTGGCTTCTAGGCTACACTTTTCCATCCATATCAGATTGGAGCGAGTCAGGGTTTGGCTTCTAGACTTCATGTTTCCATCCATGTAAGACTGGAGCGAGTCAGGGTTTGGCTTCTAGGCTTCATTTTTCCAACCATTTCAGACTGGAGCGAGTCAGGGTTTGGCTTCTAGGCTTCATGTTTCCATCCATATCAGACTGGAACGAGTCAGGGTTTGGCTTCTAGGCTTCATTTTTCTATCCATATCAGACTGGAGTGAGTCAGGGTTTGGCTTCTAGGCTTCACTTTTCCATCCATATCAGATTGGAGCGAGTCAGGGTTTGGCTTCTAGACTTCATGTTTCCATCCATGTAAGACTGGAGCGAGTCAGGGTTTGGCTTCTAGGCTTCATTTTTCCAACCATTTCAGACTGGAGCGAGTCAGGGTTTGGCTTCTAGGCTTCATGTTTCCATCCATATCAGACTGGAACGAGTCAGGGTTTGGCATCTAGGCTTCATTTTTCTATCCATATCAGACTGGAGTGAGTCAGGGTTTGGCTTCTAGGCTTCACTTTTCCATCCATATCAGATTGGAGCGAGTCAGGGTTTGGCTTCTAGACTTCATGTTTCCATCCATATCAGACTGGAACGAGTCAGGGTTTGGCTTCTAGGCTTCAGTTTTCCATCCATATCAGACTGGAGAGAGTCAGGGTTTGGCTTCTAGGCTTCACTTTTCCATCCATATCAGACTGGAGCGAGTCAGGGTTTGGATTCTAGGCTTTACTTTTCCATCCATGTCAGTCTGGAGCGAGTCAGGGTTTGGCTTCTAGGCTTCAGTTTTCCATCCATATCAGACTGGAGCGAGTCAGGGTTTGGCTTCTAGGCTTCAGTTTTTCATCCATGACAGTCTGGAGCGAGTCAGGGTTTGGCTTCTAGGCTTCATGTTTCCATCCATGTCAGACTGGAGCAGTCATGTTTTGGCTTCTAGGCTTCATGTTTCCATCCATGTCAGACTGGAGCGAGTCAGAGTTTGGCTTCTAGGCTTCACTTTTCCATCCATATCAGACTGGAGCGAGTCAGGGTTTGGATTCTAGGCTTCACTTTTCCATCCATATCAGACTGGAGCGAGTCAGGGTTTGGCTTCTAGGCTTGATGTTTCCATCCATATCAGACTGGAGCGAGTCAGGGTTTGGCTTCTAGGCTTCAGTTTTCCATCCATATCAGAATGGAGCGAGTCAGGGTTTGGCTTCTAGGCTTCACTTTCCCATCCATATTAGAATGGAGCGAGTCAGGGTTTGGCTTCTAGGCTTCATTTTTCCAACCATTTCAGACTGGAGCGAGTCAGGGTTTGGCTTCTAGGCTTCACTTTTCCATCCATATCAGACTGGAGCGAGTCAGGGTTTGGCTTCTAGGCTTGATGTTTCCATCCATATCAGACTGGAGCGAGTCAGGGTTTGGCTTCTAGGCTTCAGTTTTCCATCCATATCAGAATGGAGCGAGTCAGGGTTTGGCTTCTAGGCTTCACTTTCCCATCCATATTAGAATGGAGCGAGTCAGGGTTTGGCTTCTAGGCTTCAATTTTCCATCCATGTCAGACTGGAGCGAGTCAGGGTTTGGCTTCTAGGCTTCACGTTTCCATCCATGTCAGTCTGGAGCGAGTAAGGGTTTGGCTTCTAGGCTTCAGTTTTCCATCCATATCAGACTGGAGCGAGTCAGGGTTTGGCTTCTAGGCTTCACTTTTCCATCCATATCAGACTGGAGTGAGTCAGGGTTTGGCTTCTAGGCTTCACTTTTCCATCCATATCAGAATGGAGCGAGTCAGGGTTTGGCTTCTAGGCTTCACTTTTCCATCCATATCAGACTGGAGCAAGTCAGGGTTTGGCTTCTAGGCTTCACTTTTCCATCCATATCAGACTGGAGCGATTCAGGATTTGGCTTCTAGGCTTCACGTTTCCATCCATATCAGACTGGAGCGATTCAGGGTTGTGCTTCTAGGCTTCACTTTTCCATCCATATCAGACTGGAGCAAATCAGGGTTTGGATTCTAGGCTTCACTTTTCCATCCATGTAAGACTGTAGCAGTCAGGGTTTGGCTTCTAGGCTTCACTTTTCCATCCATGTCAGACTGGAGCGAGTCAGGGATGGCTTCTAGGCTTCACTTTTCCATCCATGTCAGACAAGAGCAGTCATGTTTTGGCTTCTAGGCTTCACATTTCCATCCATGTCAGACTGGAGCAGTCATGTTGTGGCTTCTAGGCTTCATGTCTCCATCCATGTCAGACTGTAGCAGTCATGTTTTGGCTTCTAGGCTTCATTTTTCCATCCATATCAGACTGGAGCAGTCATGATTTGGCTTCTAGGCTTCATGTTTCCATCCATGTCAGACTGTAGCAGTCATGTTTTGGCTTCTAGGCTTCACTTTTCCATCCATATCAGACTGGAGCGAGTCAGGGTTTGGCTTCTAGGCTTCATGTTTCCATCCATGTCAGACTGGAGCGAGTCAGGGTTTGGCTTCTAGGCTTCACTTTTCCATCCATATCAGACTGGAGCGAGTCAGGGTTTGGCTTCTAGGCTTCACTTTCCCATCCATATTAGAATGGAGCGAGTCAGGGTTTGGCTTCTAGGCTTCAATTTTCCATCCATGTCAGACTGGAGCGAGTCAGGGTTTGGCTTCTAGGCTTCACGTTTCCATCCATGTCAGTCTGGAGCGAGTAAGGGTTTGGCTTCTAGGCTTCAGTTTTCCATCCATATCAGACTGGAGCGAGTCAGGGTTTGGCTTCTAGGCTTCACTTTTCCATCCATATCAGACTGGAGTGAGTCAGGGTTTGGCTTCTAGGCTTCACTTTTCCATCCATATCAGAATGGAGCGAGTCAGGGTTTGGCTTCTAGGCTTCACTTTTCCATCCATATCAGACTGGAGCAAGTCAGGGTTTGGCTTCTAGGCTTCACTTTTCCATCCATATCAGACTGGAGCGATTCAGGATTTGGCTTCTAGGCTTCACGTTTCCATCCATATCAGACTGGAGCGATTCAGGGTTGTGCTTCTAGGCTTCACTTTTCCATCCATATCAGACTGGAGCAAATCAGGGTTTGGATTCTAGGCTTCACTTTTCCATCCATGTAAGACTGTAGCAGTCAGGGTTTGGCTTCTAGGCTTCACTTTTCCATCCATGTCAGACTGGAGCGAGTCAGGGATGGCTTCTAGGCTTCACTTTTCCATCCATGTCAGACAAGAGCAGTCATGTTTTGGCTTCTAGGCTTCACTTTTCCATCCATGTCAGACTGGAGCAGTCATGTTGTGGCTTCTAGGCTTCATGTCTCCATCCATGTCAGACTGTAGCAGTCATGTTTTGGCTTCTAGGCTTCATTTTTCCATCCATATCAGACTGGAGCAGTCATGATTTGGCTTCTAGGCTTCATGTTTCCATCCATGTCAGACTGTAGCAGTCATGTTTTGGCTTCTAGGCTTCACTTTTCCATCCATATCAGACTGGAGCGAGTCAGGGTTTGGCTTCTAGGCTTCATGTTTCCATCCATGTCAGACTGGAGCGAGTCAGGGTTTGGCTTCTAGGCTTCACTTTTCCATCCATATCAGACTGGAGCGAGTCAGGGTTTGGCTTCTAGGCTTCACTTTTCCATCCATATCAGACTGGAGCGAGTCAGGGTTTGGCTTCTAGGCTTCATGTTTCCATCCATGTCAGACTGGAGCGAGTCAGGGTTTGGCTTCTAGGCTTCACTTTTCCATCCATATCAGACTGGAGTGAGTCAGGGTTTGGCTTCTAGGCTTCACGTTTCCACCCATATCAGACTGTAGCGAGTCATGTTTTGGCTTCTAGGCTTCATTATTCCATCTATGTCAGACTGGAGCAGTCAGGGTTTGGCTTCTAGGCTTAATGTTTCTATCCATGTCAGACTGGAGCGAGTCAGGGTTTGGCTTCTAGGCTTCATTTTTCTATCCATATCAGACTGGAGTGAGTCAGGGTTTGGCTTCTAGGCTTCACTTTTCCATCCATATCAGATTGGAGCGAGTCAGGGTTTGGCTTCTAGACTTCATGTTTCCATCCATATCAGACTGGAACGAGTCAGGGTTTGGCTTCTAGGCTTCAGTTTTCCATCCATATCAGACTGGAGAGAAATAGGGTTTGGCTTCTAGGCTTCGCTTTTCCATCCATATCAGACTGGAGCGAGTCAGGGTTTGGCTTCTAGGCTTCACTTTTCCATCTATGTCAGTCTGGAGCGAGTCAGGGTTTGGCTTCTAGGCTTCAGTTTTCCATCCATATCAGACTGGAGCGAGTCAGGGTTTGGCTTCTAGGCTTCAGTTTTCCATCCATGTCAGTCTGGAGCGAGTCAGGGTTTGGCTTCTAGGCTTCATGTTTCCATCCATGTCAGACTGGGGCAGTCATGTTTTGGCTTCTAGGCTTCATGTTTCCATCCATGTCAGACTGGAGCGAGTCAGAGTTTGGCTTCTAGGCTTCACTTTTCCATCCATATCAGACTGGAGCGAGTCAGGGTTTGGATTCTAGGCTTCACTTTTCCATCCATGTAAGACTGGAGCGAGTCGGGGTTTGGCTTCTAGGCTTCATTTTTCCAACCATTTCAGACTGGAGCGAGTCAGGGTTTGGCTTCTAGGCTTCACTTTTCCATCCATATCAGACTGGAGCGAGTCAGGGTTTGGCTTCTAGGCTTGATGTTTCCATCCATATCAGACTGGAGCGAGTCAGGGTTTGGCTTCTAGGCTTCAGTTTTCCATCCATATCAGAATGGAGCGAGTCAGGGTTTGGCTTCTAGGCTTCACTTTCCCATCCATATCAGAATGGAGCGAGTCAGGGTTTGGCTTCTAGGCTTCAATTTTCTATCCATGTCAGACTGGAGCGAGTCAGGGTTTGGCTTCTAGGCTTCACGTTTCCATCCATGTCAGTCTGGAGCGAGTAAGGGTTTGGCTTCTAGGCTTCAGTTTTCCATCCATATCAGACTGGAGCGAGTCAGGGTTTGGCTTCTAGGCTTCACTTTTCCATCCATATCAGACTGGAGCGAGTCAGGGTTTGGCTTCTAGGCTTCACTTTTCCATCCATATCAGAATGGAGCGAGTCAGGGTTTTGCTTCTAGGCTTCACTTTTCCATCCATATCAGACTGGAGCGAGTCAGGGTTTGGCTTCTAGGCTTCATGTTTCCATCCATGTCAGACTAGAGTGAGTCAGGGTTTGGCTTCTAGGCTTCATTTTTCCATCCATATCAGACTGGAGCGAGTCAGGGTTTGGCTTCTAGGCTTCACTTTTCCATCCATATCAGACTGGAGCGATTCAGGATTTGGCTTCTAGGCTTCACGTTTCCATCCATATCAGACTGGAGCGATTCAGGGTTTTGCTTCTAGGCTTCACTTTTCCATCCATGTAAGACTGTAGCAGTCAGGGTTTGGCTTCTAGGCTTCACTTTTCCATCCATGTCAGACTGGAGCAGTCATGTTTTGTCTTCTAGGCTTCATGTCTCCATCCATGTCAGACTGTAGCAGTCATGTTTTGGCTTCTAGGCTTCATTTTTCCATCCATATCAGACTGGAGCAGTCATGTTTTGGCTTCTAGGCTTCATGTTTCCATCCATGTCAGACTGTAGCAGTCATGTGTTGGCTTCTAGGCTTCATTATTCCATCCATGTCAGACTGGAGCAGTCATGTTTTGGCTTCTAGGCGTTATGTTTCCATCCATGTCAGACTGTAGCAGTCATGTTTTGGCTTCTAGGCTTCAATATTCCATCTATGTAAGACTGGAGCAGTCAGGGTTTGGCTTCTAGGCTTCATTTTTCCATCTATGTCAGACTGGAGCAGTCAGGGTTTGGCTTCTCAACTTCATATTTCCATCCATGTCAGACTGGAGGAGTCAGGGTTGGCTTCTAGGCTTCACTTTCCCATTCATGTCAGACTGGAGCAGTCATGTTTTGGCTTCTAGGCTTCATGTTTCCATCCATGTCAGACTGGAGCGAGTCAGCGTTTAGCTTCTAGGCTTCACTTTTCCATCCATATCGGACTGGAGCGAGTCAGGGTTTGGCTTCTAGGCTTCACTTTTCCATCCATATCAGACTGGAGCGAGTCAGGGATTGGATTCTAGGCTTCACTTTTCCATCCATATCAGACTGGAGCGAGTAAGGGTTTGGCTTCTAGACTTCATGTTTCCATCCATATCAGACTGGAACGAGTCAGGGTTTGGCTTCTAGGCTTCAGTTTTCCATCCATATCAGACTGGAGAGAGTCAGGGTTTGGCTTCTAGGCTTCACTTTTCCATCCATGTCAGACTGGAGGAGTCAGGGTTGGCTTCTAGGCTTCACTTTCCCATTCATGTCAGACTGGAGCAGTCATGTTTTGGCTTCTAGGCTTCATGTTTCCATCCATATCAGACTGGAGTGAGTCAGGTTTTGGCTTCTAGGCTTCACTTTTCCATCCATGTCAGACTGGAGCGAGTCAGGGTTTGGCTTCTAGGCTTCACATTTCCATCCATGTCAGTCTGGAGCGAGTAAGGGTTTGGCTTCTAGGCTTCAGTTTTCCATCCATATCAGACTGGAGCGAGTCAGGGTTTGGCTTCTGGGCATCACTTTTCCATCCATATCAGACTGGAGCGAGTCAGGGTTTGGCTTCTAGGCTTCACTTTTCCATCCATATCAGAATGGAGCGAGTCAGGGTTTGGCTTCTAGGCTTCACTTTTCCATCCATATCAGACTGGAGCGAGTCAGGGTTTGGCTTCTAGGCTTCATGTTTCCATCCATGTCAGACTAGAGTGAGTCAGGGTTTGGCTTCTAGGCTTCGTTTTTCCATCCATATCAGACTGGAGCGAGTCAGGGTTTGGCTTCTAGGCTTCACTTTTCCATCCATATCAGACTGGAGCGATTCAGGATTTGGCTTCTAGGCTTCACATTTCCATCCATATCAGACTGGAGCGATTCAGGGTTTGGCTTCTAGGCTTCAGTTTTCCATCCATGTCAGTCTGGAGCGAGCCAGGGTTTGGCTTCTAGGCTTCTTTTTTCCATCCATATCAGACTGGAGCGAGTCAGGGTTTGGCTTCTAGGCTTCACTTTTCCATCCATGTCAGACTGGAGGAGTCAGGGTTGGCTTCTAGGCTTCACTTTCCCATTCATGTCAGACTGGAGCAGTCATGTTTTGGCTTCTAGGCTTCATGTTTCCATCCATATCAGACTGGAGTGAGTCAGGTTTTGGCTTCTAGGCTTCACTTTTCCATCCATGTCAGACTGGAGCGAGTCAGGGTTTGGCTTCTAGGCTTCACATTTCCATCCATGTCAGTCTGGAGCGAGTAAGGGTTTGGCTTCTAGGCTTCAGTTTTCCATCCATATCAGACTGGAGCGAGTCAGGGTTTGGCTTCTGGGCATCACTTTTCCATCCATATCAGACTGGAGCGAGTCAGGGTTTGGCTTCTAGGCTTCACTTTTCCATCCATATCAGAATGGAGCGAGTCAGGGTTTGGCTTCTAGGCTTCACTTTTCCATCCATATCAGACTGGAGCGAGTCAGGGTTTGGCTTCTAGGCTTCATGTTTCCATCCATGTCAGACTAGAGTGAGTCAGGGTTTGGCTTCTAGGCTTCGTTTTTCCATCCATATCAGACTGGAGCGAGTCAGGGTTTGGCTTCTAGGCTTCACTTTTCCATCCATATCAGACTGGAGCGATTCAGGATTTGGCTTCTAGGCTTCACATTTCCATCCATATCAGACTGGAGCGATTCAGGGTTTGGCTTCTAGGCTTCAGTTTTCCATCCATGTCAGTCTGGAGCGAGCCAGGGTTTGGCTTCTAGGCTTCTTTTTTCCATCCATATCAGACTGGAGCGAGTCAGGGTTTGGCTTCTAGGCTTCACTTTTCCATCCATGTCAGTCTGGAGCGAGTCAGAGTTTGGCCTCTAGGCTTCACTTTTCCATCGATATCAGACTGGAGCGAGTCAGGGTTTGGATTCTAGGCTTCACTTTTCCATCCATATCAGACGGGAGCGAGTCAGGGTTTGGCTTCTAGGCTTCATGTTTCCATCCATGTAAGACTGGAGCGAGTCAGGGTTTGGCTTCTAGGCTTCATTTTTCCATCCATTTCAGACTGGATCGAGTCAGGGTTTGGCTTCTAGGCTTCACTTTTCCATCCATATCAGACTGGAGCGAGTCAGGGTTTGGCTTCTAGGCTTCATGTTTCCATCCATATCAGACTGGAGCGAGTCAGGGTTTGGCTTCTAGGCTTCAGTTTTCCATCCATATCAGAATGGAGCGAGTCAGGGTTTGGCTTCTAGGCTTCACTTTTCCATCCATATCAGAATGGAGCGAGTCAGGGTTTGGCTTCTAGGCTTCACTTTTCCATCCATATCAGACGGGGGCGAGTCAGGGTTTGGCTTCTAGGCTTCATGTTTCTATCCATGTCAGACTGGAGCGAGTCAGGGTTTGGCTTCTAGGCTTCATTTTTCTATCCATATCAGACTGGAGCGAGTCAGGGTTTGGCTTCTAGGCTTCACTTTTCCATCCATATCAGATTGGAGCGAGTCAGGGTTTGGCTTCTAGACTTCATGTTTCCATCCATATCAGACTGGAACGAGTCAGGGTTTGGCTTCTAGGCTTCAGTTTTCCATCCATATCAGACTGGAGAGAGTCAGGGTTTGGCTTCTAGGCTTCACTTTTCCATCGATATCAGACTGGAGCGAGTCAGGGTTTGGCTTCTAGGCTTCACTTTTCCATCCATATCAGACTGGAGCGAGTCAGGGTTTGGCTTCTAGGCTTCACTTTTCCATCCATATCAGACTGGAGTGAGTCAGGGTTTGGCTTCTAGGCTTCCCGTTTCAATCCATATCAGACTGTAGCGAGTCATGTTTTGGCTTCTAGGCTTCATTATTCCATCTATGTCAGACTGGAGCAGTCAGGGTTTGGCTTCTAGGCTTCATGTTTCTATCCATGTCAGACTGGAGCGAGTCAGGGTTTGGCTTCTAGGCTTCATTTTTCTATCCATATCAGACTGGAGTGAGTCAGGGTTTGGCTTCTAGGCTTCACTTTTCCATCCATATCAGATTGGAGCGAGTCAGGGTTTGGCTTCTAGACTTCATGTTTCCATCCATATCAGACTGGAACGAGTCAGGGTTTGGCTTCTAGGCTTCAGTTTTCCATCCATATCAGAGTGGAGAGAGTCAGGGTTTGGCTTCTAGGCTTCACTTTTCCATCCATATCAGACTGGAGCGAGTCAGGGTTTGGCTTCTAGGCTTCACTTTTCCATCCATGTCAGTCTGGAGCGAGTCAGGGTTTGGCTTCTAGGCTTCAGTTTTCCATCCATATCAGACTGGAGCGAGTCAGGGTTTGGCTTCTAGGCTTCAGTTTTCCATCCATGTCAGTCTGGAGCGAGTCAGGGTTTGGCTTCTAGGCTTCATGTTTCCATCCATGTCAGACTGGAGCAGTCATGTTTTGGCTTCTAGGCTTCATGTTTCCATCCATGTCAGACTGGAGCGAGTCAGAGTTTGGCTTCTAGACTTCACTTTTCCATCCATATCAGACTGGAGCGAGTCAGGGTTTGGATTCTAGGCTTCACTTTTCCATCCATATCAGACGGGAGCGAGTCAGGGTTTGGCTTCTAGGCTTCATGTTTCCATCCATGTAAGACTGGAGCGAGTCAGGGTTCGGCTTCTAGGCTTCATTTTTCCAACCATTTCAGACTGGAGCGAGTCAGGGTTTGGCTTCTAGGCTTCACTTTTCCATCCATATCAGACTGGAGCGAGTCAGGGTTTGGCTTCTAGGCTTGATGTTTCCATCCATATCAGACTGGAGCGAGTCAGGGTTTGGCTTCTAGGCTTCAGTTTTCCATCCATATCAGAATGGAGCGAGTCAGGGTTTGGCTTCTAGGCTTCACTTTCCCATCCATATCAGAATGGAGCGAGTCAGGGTTTGGCTTCTAGGCTTCAATTTTCCATCCATGTCAGACTGGAGCGAGTCAGGGTTTGGCTTCTAGGCTTCACGTTTCCATCCATGTCAGTCTGGAGCGAGTAAGGGTTTGGCTTCTAGGCTTCAGTTTTCCATCCATATCATACTGGAGCGAGTCAGGGTTTGGCTTCTAGGCTTCACTTTTCCATCCATATCAGACAGGAGCGAGTCAGGGTTTGGCTTCTAGGCTTCACTTTTCCATCCATATCAGAATGGAGCGAGTCAGGGTTTGGCTTCTAGGCTTCACTTTTCCATCCATATCAGACTGGAGCGAGTCAGGGTTTGGCTTCTAGGCTTCATGTTTCCATCCATGTCAGACTAGAGTGAGTCAGGGTTTGGCTTCTAGGCTTCATTTTTCCATCCATATCAGACTGGAGCGAGTCAGGGTTTGGCTTCTAGGCTTCACTTTTCCATCCATATCAGACTGGAGAGATTCAGGATTTGGCTTCGAGGCTTCACGTTTCCATCCATATCAGACTGGAGCGATTCAGGGTTTTGCTTCTAGGCTTCACTTTTCCATCCATATCAGACTGGAGCAAATCAGGGTTTGGATTCTAGGCTTCACTTTTCCATCCATGTCAGACTTGAGCGAGTCAGGGATGGCTTCTAGGCTTCACTTTTCCATCCATGTCAGACTGGAGCAGTCATGTTTTGGCTTCTAGGCTTCACTTTTCCATCCATGTCAGACTGGAGCAGTCATGTTTTGGCTTCTAGGCTTCATGTCTCCATCCATGTCAGACTGTAGCAGTCATGTTTTGGCTTCTAGGCTTCATTTTTCCATCCATATCAGACTGGAGCAGTCATGTTTTGGCTTCTAGGCTTCATTTTTCCATCCATATCAGACTGGAGCAGTCATGTTTTGGCTTCTAGGCTTCATGTTTCCATCCATGTCAGACTGTAGCAGTCATGTGTTGGCTTCTAGGCTTCATTATTCCATCCATGTCAGACTGGAGCAGTCATGTTTTGGCTTCTAGGCTTCATGTTTCCATCCATGTCAGACTGTAGCAGTCATGTTTTGGCTTCTAGGCTTCATTATTCCATCTATGTTAGACTGGAGCAGTCAGGGTTTGGCTTCTAGGCTTCATTTTTCCATCTATGTCAGACTGGAGCAGTCAGGGTTTGGCTTCTCAACTTCATATTTCCATCCATGTCAGACTGGAGGAGTCAGGGTTGGCTTCTAGGCTTCACTTTCCCATTCATGTCAGACTGGAGCAGTCATGTTTTGGCTTCTAGGCTTCACTTTTCCATCCATATCAGACTGGAGCGAGTCAGGGTTTGGCTTCTAGGCTTCACTTTTCCATCCATATCAGACTGGAGCGAGTCAGGGTTTGGCTTCTAGGCTTCATGTTTCCATCCATGTCAGACTGGAGCGAGTCAGGGTTTGGCTTCTAGGCTTCACTTTTCCATCCATATCAGACTGGAGTGAGTCAGGGTTTGGCTTCTAGGCTTCACGTTTCCATCCATATCAGACTTTAGCGAGTCAGGGTTTGGCTTCTAGGCTTCATGTTTCCATCCATGTCAGACTGGAGCAAGTCAGGTGTTGGCTTCTAGGCTTCACTTTTCCATCCATGTCAGACTGGAGCAGTCATGTTTTGGCTTCTAGGCTTCATGTTTCCATCCATGTCAGACTGGAGCGAGTCAGCGTTTAGCTTCTAGGCTTCACTTTTCCATCCATATCGGACTGGAGCGAGTCAGGGTTTGGCTTCTAGGCTTCACTTTTCCATCCATATCAGACTGGAGCGAGTCAGGGATTGGATTCTAGGCTTCACTTTTCCATCCATATCAGACTGGAGCGAGTCAGGGTTTGGCTTCTAGACTTCACGATTCCATCCATATCAGACTGGAACGAGTCAGGGTTTGGCTTCTAGGCTTCAGTTTTCCATCCATATCAGACTGGAGAGAGTCAGGGTTTGGCTTCTAGGCTTCACTTTTCCATCCATGTCAGACTGGAGGAGTCAGGGTTGTCTTCTAGGCTTCACTTTCCCATTTATGTCAGACTGGAGCAGTCATATTTTGGCTTCTAGGCTTCATGTTTCCATCCATGTCAGACTGGAGCGAGCCAGGGTTTGGCTTCTAGGCTTCACTTTTCCATCCATATCAGACGGGAGCGAGTCAGGGTTTGGCTTCTAGGCTTCATTTTTCTATCCATATCAGACTGGAGTGAGTCAGGGTTTGGCTTCTAGGCTTCACTTTTCCATCCATATCAGATTGGAGCGAGTCAGGGTTTGGCTTCTAGACTTCATGTTTCCATCCATGTAAGACTGGAGCGAGTCAGGGTTTGGCTTCTAGGCTTCATTTTTCCAACCATTTCAGTCTGGAGCGAGTCAGGGTTTGGCTTCTAGGCTTCATGTTTCCATCCATATCAGACTGGAACGAGTCAGGGTTTGGCTTCTAGGCTTCAGTTTTCCATCCATATCAGAGTGGAGGGAGTCAGGGTTTGGCTTCTAGGCTTCACTTTTCCATCCATATCAGACTGGAGCGAGTCAGGGTTTGGCTTCTAGGCTTCACTTTTCCATCCATGTCAGTCTGGAGCGAGTCAGGGTTTGGCTTCTAGGCTTCAGTTTTCCATCCATATCAGACTGGAGCGAGTCAGGGTTTGGCTTCTAGGCTTCAGTTTTCCATCCATGTCAGTCTGGAGCGAGTCAGGGTTTGGCTTCTAGGCTTCATGTTTCCATCCATGTCAGACTGGAGCAGTCATGTTTTGGCTTCTAGGCTTCATGTTTCCATCCATGTCAGACTGGAGCGAGTCAGAGTTTGGCTTCTAGGCTTCACTTTTCCATCCATATCAGACTGGAGCGAGTCAGGGTTTGGATTCTAGGCTTCACTTTTCCATCCATATCAGACGGGAGCGAGTCAGGGTTTGGCTTCTAGGCTTCATGTTTCCATCCATGTAAGACTGGAGCGAGTCAGGGTTCGGCTTCTAGGCTTCATTTTTCCAACCATTTCAGACTGGAGCGAGTCAGGGTTTGGCTTCTAGGCTTCACTTTTCCATCCATATCAGACTGGAGCGAGTCAGGGTTTGGCTTCTAGGCTTCATGTTTCCATCCATGTCAGACTGGAGCGAGTCAGGGTTTGGCTTCTAGGCTTCACTTTTCCATCCATATCAGACTGGAGTGAGTCAGGGTTTGGCTTCTAGGCTTCACGTTTCCATCCATATCAGACTTTAGCGAGTCAGGGTTTGGCTTCTAGGCTTCATGTTTCCATCCATATCAGACTGGAGCGAGTCAGGTGTTGGCTTCTAGGCTTCACTTTTCCATCCATGTCAGACTGGAGCAGTCATGTTTTGGCTTCTAGGCTTCATGTTTCCATCCATGTCAGACTGGAGCGAGTCAGCGTTTAGCTTCTAGGCTTCACTTTTCCATCCATATCGGACTGGAGCGAGTCAGGGTTTGGCTTCTAGGCTTCACTTTTCCATCCATATCAGACTGGAGCGAGTCAGGGATTGGATTCTAGGCTTCACTTTTCCATCCATATCAGACTGGAGCGAGTCAGGGTTTGGCTTCTAGACTTCACGATTCCATCCATATCAGACTGGAACGAGTCAGGGTTTGGCTTCTAGGCTTCAGTTTTCCATCCATATCAGACTGGAGAGAGTCAGGGTTTGGCTTCTAGGCTTCACTTTTCCATCCATGTCAGACTGGAGGAGTCAGGGTTGTCTTCTAGGCTTCACTTTCCCATTTATGTCAGACTGGAGCAGTCATGTTTTGGCTTCTAGGCTTCATGTTTCCATCCATGTCAGACTGGAGCGAGCCAGGGTTTGGCTTCTAGGCTTCACTTTTCCATCCATATCAGACGGGAGCGAGTCAGGGTTTGGCTTCTAGGCTTCATTTTTCTATCCATATCAGACTGGAGTGAGTCAGGGTTTGGCTTCTAGGCTTCACTTTTCCATCCATATCAGATTGGAGCGAGTCAGGGTTTGGCTTCTAGACTTCATGTTTCCATCCATGTAAGACTGGAGCGAGTCAGGGTTTGGCTTCTAGGCTTCATTTTTCCAACCATTTCAGACTGGAGCGAGTCAGGGTTTGGCTTCTAGGCTTCATGTTTCCATCCATATCAGACTGGAACGAGTCAGGGTTTGGCTTCTAGGCTTCAGTTTTCCATCCATATCAGAGTGGAGGGAGTCAGGGTTTGGCTTCTAGGCTTCACTTTTCCATCCATATCAGACTGGAGCGAGTCAGGGTTTGGCTTCTAGGCTTCACTTTTCCATCCATGTCAGTCTGGAGCGAGTCAGGGTTTGGCTTCTAGGCTTCAGTTTTCCATCCATATCAGACTGGAGCGAGTCAGGGTTTGGCTTCTAGGCTTCAGTTTTCCATCCATGTCAGTCTGGAGCGAGTCAGGGTTTGGCTTCTAGGCTTCATGTTTCCATCCATGTCAGACTGGAGCAGTCATGTTTTGGCTTCTAGGCTTCATGTTTCCATCCATGTCAGACTGGAGCGAGTCAGAGTTTGGCTTCTAGGCTTCACTTTTCCATCCATATCAGACTGGAGCGAGTCAGGGTTTGGATTCTAGGCTTCACTTTTCCATCCATATCAGACGGGAGCGAGTCAGGGTTTGGCTTCTAGGCTTCATGTTTCCATCCATGTAAGACTGGAGCGAGTCAGGGTTCGGCTTCTAGGCTTCATTTTTCCAACCATTTCAGACTGGAGCGAGTCAGGGTTTGGCTTCTAGGCTTCACTTTTCCATCCATATCAGACTGGAGCGAGTCAGGGTTTGGCTTCTAGGCTTGATGTTTCCATCCATATCAGACTGGAGCGAGTCAGGGTTTGGCTTCTAGGCTTCAGTTTTCCATCCATATCAGAATGGAGCGAGTCAGGGTTTGGCTTCTAGGCTTCACTTTCCCATCCATATCAGAATGGAGCGAGTCAGGGTTTGGCTTCTAGGCTTCAATTTTCCATCCATGTCAGACATGAGCGAGTCAGGGTTTGGCTTCTAGGCTTCACGTTTCCATCCATGTCAGTCTGGAGCGAGTAAGGGTTTGGCTTCTAGGCTTCAGTTTTCCATCCATATCAGACTGGAGCGAGTCAGGGTTTGGCTTCTAGGCTTCACTTTTCCATCCATATCAGACAGGAGCGAGTCAGGGTTTGGCTTCTAGGCTTCACTTTTCCATCCATATCAGAATGGAGCGAGTCAGGGTTTGGCTTCTAGGCTTCACTTTTCCATCCATATCAGACTGGAGCGAGTCAGGGTTTGGCTTCTAGGCTTCATGTTTCCATCCATGTCAGACTAGAGTGAGTCAGGGTTTGGCTTCTAGGCTTCATTTTTCCATCCATATCAGACTGGAGCGAGTCAGGGTTTGGCTTCTAGGCTTCACTTTTCCATCCATATCAGACTGGAGAGATTCAGGATTTGGCTTCTAGGCTTCACGTTTCCATCCATATCAGACTGGAGCGATTCAGGCTTTTGCTTCTAGGCTTCACTTTTCCATCCATATCAGACTGGAGCAAATCAGGGTTTGGATTCTAGGCTTCACTTTTCCATCCATGTCAGACTTGAGCGAGTCAGGGATGGCTTCTAGGCTTCACTTTTCCATCCATGTCAGACTGGAGCAGTCATGTTTTGGCTTCTAGGCTTCACTTTTCCATCCATGTCAGACTGGAGCAGTCATGTTTTGGCTTCTAGGCTTCATGTCTCCATCCATGTCAGACTGTAGCAGTCATGTTTTGGCTTCTAGGCTTCATTTTTCCATCCATATCAGACTGGAGCAGTCATGTTTTGGCTTCTAGGCTTCATTTTTCCATCCATATCAGACTGGAGCAGTCATGTTTTGGCTTCTAGGCTTCATGTTTCCATCCATGTCAGACTGTAGCAGTCATGTGTTGGCTTCTAGGCTTCATTATTCCATCCATGTCAGACTGGAGCAGTCATGTTTTGGCTTCTAGGCTTCATGTTTCCATCCATGTCAGACTGTAGCAGTCATGTTTTGGCTTCTAGGCTTCATTATTCCATCTATGTCAGACTGGAGCAGTCAGGGTTTGGCTTCTAGGCTTCATTTTTCCATCTATGTCAGACTGGAGCAGTCAGGGTTTGGCTTCTCAACTTCATATTTCCATCCATGTCAGACTGGAGGAGTCAGGGTTGGCTTCTAGGCTTCACTTTCCCATTCATGTCAGACTGGAGCAGTCATGTTTTGGCTTCTAGGCTTCATGTTTCCATCCATATCAGACTGGAGCGAGTCAGGGTTTGGCTTCTAGGCTTCACTTTATCATCCATATCAGACTGGAGTGAGTCATGTTTTGGCTTCTAGGCTTCACTTTTCCATCCATATCAGACTGGAGCGAGTCAGGTTTTGGCTTCTAGGCTTCACTTTTCCATCCATATCAGACTGGAGCGAGTCAGGGTTTGGCTTCTAGGCTTCATGTTTCCATCCATGTCAGACTGGAGCGAGTCAGGGTTTGGCTTCTAGGCTTCACTTTTCCATCCATATCAGACTGGAGTGAGTCAGGGTTTGGCTTCTAGGCTTCACGTTTCCATCCATATCAGACTGTAGCGAGTCAGGGTTTGGCTTCTAGGCTTCATGTTTCCATCCATATCAGACTGGAGCGAGTCAGGTGTTGGCTTCTAGGCTTCACTTTTCCATCCATGTCAGACTGGAGCAGTCATGTTTTGGCTTCTAGGCTTCATGTTTCCATCCATGTCAGACTGGAGCGAGTCAGCGTTTAGCTTCTAGGCTTCACTTTTCCATCCATATCGGACTGGAGCGAGTCAGGGTTTGGCTTCTAGGCTTCACTTTTCCATCCATATCAGACTGGAGCGAGTCAGGGATTGGATTCTAGGCTTCACTTTTCCATCCATATCAGACTGGAGCGAGTCAGGGTTTGGCTTCTAGACTTCACGTTTCCATCCATATCAGACTGGAACGAGTCAGGGTTTGGCTTCTAGGCTTCAGTTTTCCATCCATATCAGACTGGAGAGAGTCAGGGTTTGGCTTCTAGGCTTCACTTTTCCATCCATGTCAGACTGGAGGAGTCAGGGTTGGCTTCTAGGCTTCACTTTCCCATTTATGTCAGACTGGAGCAGTCATGTTTTGGCTTCTAGGCTTCATGTTTCCATCCATGTCAGACTGGAGCGAGCCAGAGTTTGGCTTCTAGGCTTCACTTTTCCATCCATATCAGACTGGAGCGAGTCAGGGTTTGGCTTCTAGGCTTCATTTTTCTATCCATATCAGACTGGAGTGAGTCAGGGTTTGGCTTCTAGGCTTCACTTTTCCATCCATATCAGATTGGAGCGAGTCAGGGTTTGGCTTCTAGACTTCATGTTTCCATCCATGTAAGACTGGAGCGAGTCAGGGTTTGGCTTCTAGGCTTCATTTTTCCAACCATTTCAGACTGGAGCGAGTCAGGGTTTGGCTTCTAGGCTTCACTTTTCCATCTATATCAGACTGGAGCGAGTCAGGGTTTGGATTCTAGGCTTCACTTTTCCATCCATGTAAGACTGGAGCGAGTGAGGGTTTGGCTTCTAGGCTTCATTTTTCCAACCATTTCAGACTGGAGCGAGTTAGGGTTTGGCTTCTAGGCTTCACTTTTCCATCCATATCAGACTGGAGCGAGTCAGGGTTTGGCTTCTAGGCTTGATGTTTCCATCCATTTCAGACTGGAGCGAGTCAGGGTTTGGCTTCTAGGCTTCACTTTCCCATCCATATCAGAATGGAGCGAGTCAGGGTTTGGCTTCTAGGCTTCAATTTTCCATCCATGTCAGACTGGAGCGAGTCAGGGTTTGGCTTCTAGGCTTCACGTTTCCATCCATGTCAGTCTGGAGCGAGTAAGGGTTTGGCTTCTAGGCTTCAGTTTTCCATCCATATCAGACTGGAGCGAGTCAGGGTTTGGCTTCTAGGCTTCACTTTTCCATCCATATCAGACTGGAGCGAGTCAGGGTTTGGCTTCTAGGCTTCACTTTTCCATCCATATCAGACTGGAGCGATTCAGGATTTGGCTTCTAGGCTTCACGTTTCCATCCATATCAGACTGGAGCGATTCAGGGTTTTGCTTCTAGGCTTCACTTTTCCATCCATATCAGACTGGAGCAAATCAGGGTTTGGATTCTAGGCTTCACTTTTCCATCCATGTCAGACTTGAGCGAGTCAGGGATGGCTTCTAGGCTTCACTTTTCCATCCATGTCAGACTGGAGCAGTCATGTTTTGGCTTCTAGGCTTCACTTTTCCATCCATGTCAGACTGGAGCAGTCATGTTTTGGCTTCTAGGCTTCATGTCTCCATCCATGTCAGACTGTAGCAGTCATGTTTTGGCTTCTAGGCTTCATTTTTCCATCCATATCAGACTGGAGCAGTCATGTTTTGGCTTCTAGGCTTCATTTTTCCATCCATATCAGACTGGAGCAGTCATGTTTTGGTTTCTAGGCTTCATGTTTCCATCCATGTCAGACTGGAGCAGTCATGTTTTGGCTTCTAGGCTTCATGTTTCCATCCATGTCAGACTGTAGCAGTCATGTTTTGGCTTCTAGGCTTCATTATTCCATCTATGTCAGACTGGAGCAGTCAGGGTTTGGCTTCTAGGCTTCATTTTTCCATCTATGTCAGACTGGAGCAGTCAGGGTTTGCCTTCTCAACTTCATATTTCCATCCATGTCAGACTGGAGGAGTCAGGGTTGGCTTCTAGGCTTCACTTTCCCATTCATGTCAGACTGGAGCAGTCATGTTTTGGCTTCTAGGCTTCATGTTTCCATCCATATCAGACTGGAGCGAGTCAGGGTTTGGCTTCTAGGCTTCACTTTATCATCCATATCAGACTGGAGTGAGTCATGTTTTGGCTTCTAGGCTTCACTTTTCCATCCATATCAGACTGGAGCGAGTCAGGGTTTGGCTTCTAGGCTTCACTTTTCCATCCATATCAGACTGGAGCGAGTCAGGGTTTGGCTTCTAGGCTTCATGTTTCCATCCATGTCAGACTGGAGCGAGTCAGGGTTTGGCTTCTAGGCTTCACTTTTCCATCCATATCAGACTGGAGTGAGTCAGGGTTTGGCTTCTAGGCTTCACGTTTCCATCCATATCAGACTGTAGCGAGTCAGGGTTTGGCTTCTAGGCTTCATGTTTCCATCCATATCAGACTGGAGCGAGACAGGTGTTGGCTTCTAGGCTTCACTTTTCCATCCATGTCAGACTGGAGCAGTCATGTTTTGGCTTCTAGGCTTCATGTTTCCATCCATGTCAGACTGGAGCGAGTCAGCGTTTAGCTTCTAGGCTTCACTTTTCCATCCATATCGGACTGGAGCGAGTCAGGGTTTGGCTTCTAGGCTTCACCTTTCCATCCATATCAGACTGGAGCGAGTCAGGGATTGGATTCTAGGCTTCACTTTTCCATCCATATCAGACTGGAGCGAGTCAGGGTTTGGCTTCTAGACTTCACGTTTCCATCCATATCAGACTGGAACGAGTCAGGGTTTGGCTTCTAGGCGTCAGTTTTCCATCCATATCAGACTGGAGAGAGTCAGGGTTTGGCTTCTAGGCTTCACTTTTCCATCCATGTCAGACTGGAGGAGTCAGGGTTGGCTTCTAGGCTTCACTTTCCCATTTATGTCAGACTGGAGCAGTCATGTTTTGGCTTCTAGGCTTCATGTTTCCATCCATGTCAGACTGGAGCGAGCCAGGGTTTGGCTTCTAGGCTTCACTTTTCCATCCATATCAGACTGGAGCGAGTCAGGGTTTGGCTTCTAGGCTTCATTTTTCTATCCATATCAGACTGGAGTGAGTCAGGGTTTGGCTTCTAGGCTTCACTTTTCCATCCATATCAGATTGGAGCGAGTCAGGGTTTGGCTTCTAGACTTCATGTTTCCATCCATGTAAGACTGGAGCGAGTCAGGGTTTGGCTTCTAGGCTTCATTTTTCCAACCATTTCAGACTGGAGCGAGTCAGGGTTTGGCTTCTAGGCTTCACTTTTCCATCCATATCAGACTGGAGCGAGTCAGGGTTTGGATTCTAGGCTTCACTTTTCCATCCATGTAAGACTGGAGCGAGTCAGGGTTTGGCTTCTAGGCTTCATTTTTCCAACCATTTCAGACTGGAGCGAGTCAGGGTTTGGCTTCTAGGCTTCACTTTTCCATCCATATCAGACTGGAGCGAGTCAGGGTTTGGCTTCTAGGCTTGATGTTTCCATCCATTTCAGACTGGAGCGAGTCAGGGTTTGGCTTCTAGGCTTCACTTTCCCATCCATATCAGAATGGAGCGAGTCAGGGTTTGGCTTCTAGGCTTCAATTTTCCATCCATGTCAGACTGGAGCGAGTCAGGGTTTGGCTTCTAGGCTTCACGTTTCCATCCATGTCAGTCTGGAGCGAGTAAGGGTTTGGCTTCTAGGCTTCAGTTTTCCATCCATATCAGACTGGAGCGAGTCAGGGTTTGGCTTCTAGGCTTCACTTTTCCATCCATATCAGACTGGAGCGAGTCAGGGTTTGGATTCTAGGCTTCACTTTTCCATCCATATCAGAATGGAGCGAGTCAGGGTTTGGCTTCTAGGCTTCACTTTTCCATCCATATCAGACTGGAGCGAGTCAGGGTTTGGCTTCTAGGCTTCAGTTTTCCATCCATATCAGACTGGAGCGAGTCAGGGTTTGGCTTCTAGGCTTCACTTTTCCATCCATATCAGACTGGAGTGAGTCAGGGTTTGGCTTCTAGGCTTCATTTTTCCATCCATATCAGACTGGAGCGAGTCAGGATTTGGCTTCTAGGCTTCACTTTTCCATCCATATCAGACTGGAGCGATTCAGGATTTGGCTTCTAGGCTTCACGTTTCCATCCATATCAGACTGGAGCGATTCAGGGTTTTGCTTCTAGGCTTCACTTTTCCATCCATATCAGACTGGAGCAAATCAGGGTTTGGATTCCAGGCTTCACTTTTCCATCCATGTAAGACTGTAGCAGTCAGGGTTTGGCTTCTAGGCTTCACTTTTCCATCCATGTCAGACTGGAGCGAGTCAGGGATGGCTTCTAGGCTTCACTTTTCCATCCATGTCAGACTGGAGCAGTCATGTTTTGGCTTCTAGGCTTCACTTTTCCATCCATGTCAGACTGGAGCAGTCATGTTTTGGCTTCTAGGTTTCATGTCTCCATCCATGTCAGACTGTAGCAGTCATGTTTTGGCTTCTAGGCTTCATTTTTCCATCCATATCAGACTGGAGCAGTCATGTTTTGGCTTCTAGGCTTCATGTTTCCATTCATGTCAGACTGTAGCAGTCATGTGTTGGCTTCTAGGCTTCATTATTCCATCCATGTCAGACTGGAGCAGTCATGTTTTGGCTTCTAGGCTTCATGTTTCCATCCATGTCAGACTGTAGCAGTCATGTTTTGGCTTCTAGGCTTCATTATTCCATCTATGTCAGACTGGAGCAGTCAGGGTTTGGCTTCTAGGCTTCATTTTTCCATCTATGTCGGACTGGAGCAGTCAGGGTTTGGCTTCTCAACTTCATATTTCCATCCATGTCAGACTGGAGGAGACAGGGTTGGCTTCTAGGCTTCACTTTCCCATTCATGTCAGACTGGAGCAGTCATGTTTTGGCTTCTAGGCTTCATGTTGACATCCATGTCAGACTGGAGCGAGTCAGGGTTTGCCTTCTAGGCTTCACTTTATCATCCATATCAGACTGGAGCGAGTCAGGGTTTGGCTTCTAGGCTTCACTTTTCCATCCATGTCAGTCTGGAGCAGTCATGTTTTGGCTTCTAGGCTTCATTTTTCCATCCATATCAGACTGGAGCAAGTCAGGTTTTGGCTTCTAGGCTTCACTTTTCCATCCATATCAGACTGGAGCGAGTCAGGGTTTGGCTTCTAGGCTTCACTTTTCCATCCATATCAGACTGGAGCGAGTCAGGGTTTGGCTTCTAGGCTTCATGTTTCCATCCATGTCAGACTGGAGCGAGTCAGGGTTTGGCTTCTAGGCTTCACTTTTCCATCCATATCAGACTGGAGTGAGTCAGGGTTTGGCTTCTAGGCTTCACGTTTCCATCCATATCAGACTGTAGCGAGTCAGGGTTTGGCTTCTAGGCTTCATGTTTCCATCCATATCAGACTGGAGCGAGTCAGGGTTTGGCTTCTAGGCTTCAGTTTCACATTCATGTCAGACTGGAGTAGTCATGTTTTGGCTTCTAGGCTTCATGTTTCCATCCATGTCAGACTGGAGCGAGTCAGCGTTTAGCTTCTAGGCTTCACTTTTCCATCCATATCGGACTGGAGCGAGTCAGGGTTTGGCTTCTAGGCTTCACTTTTCCATCCATATCAGACTGGAGCGAGTCAGGGATTGGATTCTAGGCTTCACTTTTCCATCCATATCAGACTGGAGCGAGTCAAGGTTTGGCTTCTAGACTTCATGTTTCCATCCGTATCAGACTGGAACGAGTCAGGGTTTGGCTTCAAGGCTTCAGTTTTCCATCCATATCAGACTGGAGAGAGTCAGGGTTTGGCTTCTAGGCTTCACTTTTCCATCCATGTCAGACTGGAGGAGTCAGGGTTGGCTTCTAGGCTTCACTTTCCCATTCATGTCAGACTGGAGCAGTCATGTTTTGGCTTCTAGGCTTCATGTTTCCATCCATGTCAGACTGGAGCGAGTCAGGTTCTGGCTTCTAGGCTTCACTTTTCCATCCATATCAGACTGGAGTGAGTCAAGGTTTGGCTTCTAGGCTTCAATTTTCCATCCATGTCAGACTGGAGCGAGTCAGGGTTTGGCTTCTAGGCTTCACGTTTCCATCCATGTCAGTCTGGAGCGAGTAAGGGTTTGGCTTCTAGGCTTCAGTTTTCCATCCATATCAGACTGGAGCGAGTCAGGGTTTGGCTTCTAGGCTTCACTTTTCCATCCATATCAGACTGGAGCGAGTCAGGGTTTGGCTTCTAGGCTTCACTTTTCCATCCATATCAGAATGGAGCGAGTCAGGGTTTGGCTTGTAGGCTTCACTTTTCCATCCATATCAGACTGGAGCGAGTCAGGGTTTGGCTTCTAGGCTTCATGTTTCCATCCATGTCAGACTAGAGTGAGTCAGGGTTTGGCTTCTAGGCTTCGTTTTTCCATCCATATCAGACTGGAGCGAGTCAGGGTTTGGCTTCTAGGCTTCACTTTTCCATCCATATCAGACTGGAGCGGTTCAGGATTTGGCTTCTAGGCTTCATGTTTCCATCCATATCAGACTGGAGCGATTCAGGGTTTGGCTTCTAGGCTTCAGTTTTCCATCCATGTCAGTCTGGAGCGAGTCAGGGTTTGGCTTCTAGGCTTCTGTTTTCCATCCATATCAGACTGGAGCGAGTCAGGGTTTGGCTTCTAGGCTTCAGTTTTCCATCCATGTCAGTCTGGAGCGAGTCAGGGTTTGGCTTCTAGGCTTCAGTTTTTCATCCATATCAGACTGGAGCGAGTCAGGGTTTGGCTTCTAGGCTTCAGTTTTCCATCCATGTCAGTCTGGAGCGAGTCAGGGTTTGGCTTCTAGGCTTCAGTTTTTCATCCATATCAGACTGGAGCGAGTCAGGGTTTGGCTTCTAGGCTTCAGTTTTCCATCCATGTCAGTCTGGAGCGAGTCAGGGTTTGGCTTCTAGGCTTCACGTTTCCATCCATGTCAGACTGGAGCAGTCATGTTTTGGCTTCTAGGCTTCATGTTTCCATCCATGTCAGACTGGAGCGAGTCAGAGTTTGGCCTCTAGGCTTCACTTTTCCATCCATATCAGACTGGAGCGAGTCAGGGTTTGGATTCTAGGCTTCAGTTTTCCATCCATATCAGACTGGAGCGAGTCAGGGTTTGGATTCTAGGCTTCACTTTTCCATCCATGTAAGACTGGAGCGAGTCAGGGTTTGGCTTCTAGGCTTCATTTTTCCAACCATTTCAGAATGGAGCGAGTCAGGGTTTGGCTTCTAGGCTTCACTTTTCCATCCATATCAGACTGGAGCGAGTCAGGGTTTGGCTTCTAGGCTTGATGTTTCCATCCATTTCAGACTGGAGCGAGTCAGGGTTTGGCTTCTAGGCTTCACTTTCCCATCCATATCAGAATGGAGCGAGTCAGGGTTTGGCTTCTAGGCTTCAATTTTCCATCCATGTCAGACTGGAGCGAGTCAGGGTTTGGCTTCTAGGCTTCACTTTTCCATCCATATCAGAATGGAGCGAGTCAGGGTTTGGCTTCTAGGCTTCACTTTTCCATCCATATCAGACTGGAGCGAGTCAGGGTTTGGCTTCTAGGCTTCAGTTTTCCATCCATATCAGACTGGAGCGAGTCAGGGTTTGGCTTCTAGGCTTCACTTTTCCATCCATATCAGACTGGAGTGAGTCAGGGTTTGGCTTCTAGGCTTCATTTGTCCATCCATATCAGACTGGAGCGAGTCAGGGTTTGGCTTCTAGGCTTCACTTTTCCATCCATATCAGACTGGAGCGATTCAGGATTTGGCTTCTAGGCTTCACGTTTCCATCCATATCAGACTGGAGCGATTCAGGGTTTTGCTTCTAGGCTTCACTTTTCCATCCATATCAGACTGGAGCAAATCAGGGTTTGGATTCTAGGCTTCACTTTTCCATCCATGTAAGACTGTAGCAGTCAGGGTTTGGCTTCTAGGCTTCACTTTTCCATCCATGTCAGACTGGAGCGAGTCAGGGATGGCTTCTAGGCTTCATTTTTCCATCCATGTCAGACTGGAGCAGTCATGTTTTGGCTTCTAGGCTTCACTTTTCCATCCATGTCAGACTGGAGCAGTCATGTTTTGGCTTCTAGGCTTCATGTCTCCATCCATGTCAGACTGTAGCAGTCATGTTTTGGCTTCTAGGCTTCATTTTTCAATCCATATCAGACTGGAGCAGTCATGTTTTGGCTTCTAGGCTTCATGTTTCCATCCATGTCAGACTGTAGCAGTCATGTGTTGGCTTCTAGGCTTCATTATTCCATCCATGTCCGACTGGAGCAGTCATGTTTTGGCTTCTAGGCTTCATGTTTCCATCCATGTCAGACTGTAGCAGTCATGTTTTGGCTTCTAGGCTTCATTATTCCATCTATGTCAGACTGGAGCAGTCAGGGTTTGGCTTCTAGGCTTCATTTTTCCATCTATGTCGGACTGGAGCAGTCAGGGTTTGGCTTCTCAACTTCATATTTCCATCCATGTCAGACTGGAGGAGACAGGGTTGGCTTCTAGGCTTCACTTTCCCATTCATGTCAGACTGGAGCAGTCATGTTTTGGCTTCTAGGCTTCATGTTGACCTCCATGTCAGACTGGAGCGAGTCAGGGTTTGGCTTCAAGGCTTCACTTTATCATCCATATCAGACTGGAGCGAGTCAGGGTTTGGCTTCTAGGCTTCACTTTTCCATCCATGTCAGTCTGGAGCAGTCATGTTTTGGCTTCTAGGCTTCATTTTTCCATCCATATCAGACTGGAGCAAGTCAGGTTTTGGCTTCTAGGCTTCACTTTTCCATCCATATCAGACTGGAGCGAGTCAGGGTTTGGCTTCTAGGCTTCACTTTTCCATCCATATCAGACTGGAGCGAGTCAGGGTTTGGCTTCTAGGCTTCATGTTTCCATCCATGTCAGACTGGAGCGAGTCAGGGTTTGGCTTCTAGGCTTCACTTTTCCATCCATATCAGACTGGAGTGAGTCAGGGTTTGGCTTCTAGGCTTCACGTTTCCATCCATATCAGACTGTAGCGAGTCAGGGTTTGGCTTCTAGGCTTCATGTTTCCATCCATATCAGACTGGAGCGAGTCAGGGTTTGGCTTCTAGGCTTCACTTTTCCATCCATATCGGACTGGAGCGAGTCAGGGTTTGGCTTCTAGGCTTCACTTTTCCATCCATATCAGACTGGAGCGAGTCAGGGATTGGATTCTAGGCTTCACTTTTCCATCCATATCAGACTGGAGCGAGTCAGGGTTTGGCTTCTAGACTTCATGTTTCCATCCGTATCAGACTGGAACGAGTCAGGGTTTGGCTTCTAGGCTTCAGTTTTCCATCCATATCAGACTGGAGAGAGTCAGGGTTTGGCTTCTAGGCTTCACTTTTCCATCCATGTCAGACTGGAGGAGTCAGGGTTGGCTTCTAGGCTTCACTTTCCCATTCATGTCAGACTGGAGCAGTCATGTTTTGGCTTCTAGGCTTCATGTTTCCATCCATGTCAGACTGGAGCGAGTCAGGTTCTGGCTTCTAGGCTTCACTTTTCCATCCATATCAGACTGGAGTGAGTCAGGGTTTGGCTTCTAGGCTTCAATTTTCCATCCATGTCAGACTGGAGCGAGTCAGGGTTTGGCTTCTAGGCTTCACGTTTCCATCCATGTCAGTCTGGAGCGAGTAAGGGTTTGGCTTCTAGGCTTCAGTTTTCCATCCATATCAGACTGGAGCGAGTCAGGGTTTGGCTTCTAGGCTTCACTTTTCCATCCATATCAGACTGGAGCGAGTCAGGGTTTGGCTTCTAGGCTTCACTTTTCCATCCATATCAGAATGGAGCGAGTCAGGGTTTGGCTTCTAGGCTTCACTTTTCCATCCATATCAGACTGGAGCGAGTCAGGGTTTGGCTTCTAGGCTTCATGTTTCCATCCATGTCAGACTAGAGTGAGTCAGGGTTTGGCTTCTAGGCTTCGTTTTTCCATCCATATCAGACTCGAGCGAGTCAGGGTTTGGCTTCTAGGCTTCACTTTTCCATCCATATCAGACTGGAGCGGTTCAGGATTTGGCTTCTAGGCTTCATGTTTCCATCCATATCAGACTGGAGCGATTCAGGGTTTGGCTTCTAGGCTTCAGTTTTCCATCCATGTCAGTCTGGAGCGAGTCAGGGTTTGGCTTCTAGGCTTCTGTTTTCCATCCATATCAGACTGGAGCGAGTCAGGGTTTGGCTTCTAGGCTTCAGTTTTCCATCCATGTCAGTCTGGAGCGAGTCAGGGTTTGGCTTCTAGGCTTCAGTTTTTCATCCATATCAGACTGGAGCGAGTCAGGGTTTGGCTTCTAGGCTTCAGTTTTCCATCCATGTCAGTCTGGAGCGAGTCAGGGTTTGGCTTCTAGGCTTCACGTTTCCATCCATGTCAGACTGGAGCAGTCATGTTTTGGCTTCTAGGCTTCATGTTTCCATCCATGTCAGACTGGAGCGAGTCAGAGTTTGGCCTCTAGGCTTCACTTTTCCATCCATATCAGACTGGAGCGAGTCAGGGTTTGGATTCTAGGCTTCACTTTTCCATCCATATCAGACGGGAGCGAGTCAGGGTTTGGCTTCTAGGCTTCATTTTTCCATCCATTTCAGACTGGAGCGAGTCAGGGTTTGGCTTCTAGGCTTCACTTTTCCATCCATATCAGACTGGAGCGAGTCAGGGTTTGGCTTCTAGGCTTCATGTTTCCATCCATATCAGACTGGAGCGAGTCAGGGTTTGGCTTCTAGGCTTCAGTTTTCCATCCATATCAGAATGGAGCGAGTCAGGGTTTGGCTTCTAGGCTTCACTTTTCCATCCATATCAGACTGGAGCAGTCATGTTTTGGCTTCTAGGCTTCATGTCTCCATCCATGTCAGACTGTAGCAGTCATGTTTTGGCTTCTAGGCTTCATTTTTCAATCCATATCAGACTGGAGCAGTCATGTTTTGGCTTCTAGGCTTCATGTTTCCATCCATGTCAGACTGTAGCAGTCATGTGTTGGCTTCTAGGCTTCATTATTCCATCCATGTCCGACTGGAGCAGTCATGTTTTGGCTTCTAGGCTTCATGTTTCCATCCATGTCAGACTGTAGCAGTCATGTTTTGGCTTCTAGGCTTCACTTTTCCATCCATGTCAGACTGGAGCAGTCATGTTTTGGCTTCTAGGCTTCATGTCTCCATCCATGTCAGACTGTAGCAGTCATGTTTTGGCTTCTAGGCTTCATTTTTCAATCCATATCAGACTGGAGCAGTCATGTTTTGGCTTCTAGGCTTCATGTTTCCATCCATGTCAGACTGTAGCAGTCATGTGTTGGCTTCTAGGCTTCATTATTCCATCCATGTCCGACTGGAGCAGTCATGTTTTGGCTTCTAGGCTTCATGTTTCCATCCATGTCAGACTGTAGCAGTCATGTTTTGGCTTCTAGGCTTCATTATTCCATCTATGTCAGACTGGAGCAGTCAGGGTTTGGCTTCTAGGCTTCATTTTTCCATCTATGTCGGACTGGAGCAGTCAGGGTTTGGCTTCTCAACTTCATATTTCCATCCATGTCAGACTGGAGGAGACAGGGTTGGCTTCTAGGCTTCACTTTCCCATTCATGTCAGACTGGAGCAGTCATGTTTTGGCTTCTAGGCTTCATGTTGACCTCCATGTCAGACTGGAGCGAGTCAGGGTTTGGCTTCAAGGCTTCACTTTATCATCCATATCAGACTGGAGCGAGTCAGGGTTTGGCTTCTAGGCTTCACTTTTCCATCCATGTCAGTCTGGAGCAGTCATGTTTTGGCTTCTAGGCTTCATTTTTCCATCCATATCAGACTGGAGCAAGTCAGGTTTTGGCTTCTAGGCTTCACTTTTCCATCCATATCAGACTGGAGCGAGTCAGGGTTTGGCTTCTAGGCTTCACTTTTCCATCCATATCAGACTGGAGCGAGTCAGGGTTTGGCTTCTAGGCTTCATGTTTCCATCCATGTCAGACTGGAGCGAGTCAGGGTTTGGCTTCTAGGCTTCACTTTTCCATCCATATCAGACTGGAGTGAGTCAGGGTTTGGCTTCTAGGCTTCACGTTTCCATCCATATCAGACTGTAGCGAGTCAGGGTTTGGCTTCTAGGCTTCATGTTTCCATCCATATCAGACTGGAGCGAGTCAGGGTTTGGCTTCTAGGCTTCACTTTTCCATCCATATCGGACTGGAGCGAGTCAGGGTTTGGCTTCTAGGCTTCACTTTTCCATCCATATCAGACTGGAGCGAGTCAGGGATTGGATTCTAGGCTTCACTTTTCCATCCATATCAGACTGGAGCGAGTCAGGGTTTGGCTTCTAGACTTCATGTTTCCATCCGTATCAGACTGGAACGAGTCAGGGTTTGGCTTCTAGGCTTCAGTTTTCCATCCATATCAGACTGGAGAGAGTCAGGGTTTGGCTTCTAGGCTTCACTTTTCCATCCATGTCAGACTGGAGGAGTCAGGGTTGGCTTCTAGGCTTCACTTTCCCATTCATGTCAGACTGGAGCAGTCATGTTTTGGCTTCTAGGCTTCATGTTTCCATCCATGTCAGACTGGAGCGAGTCAGGTTCTGGCTTCTAGGCTTCACTTTTCCATCCATATCAGACTGGAGTGAGTCAGGGTTTGGCTTCTAGGCTTCAATTTTCCATCCATGTCAGACTGGAGCGAGTCAGGGTTTGGCTTCTAGGCTTCACGTTTCCATCCATGTCAGTCTGGAGCGAGTAAGGGTTTGGCTTCTAGGCTTCAGTTTTCCATCCATATCAGACTGGAGCGAGTCAGGGTTTGGCTTCTAGGCTTCACTTTTCCATCCATATCAGACTGGAGCGAGTCAGGGTTTGGCTTCTAGGCTTCACTTTTCCATCCATATCAGAATGGAGCGAGTCAGGGTTTGGCTTCTAGGCTTCACTTTTCCATCCATATCAGACTGGAGCGAGTCAGGGTTTGGCTTCTAGGCTTCATGTTTCCATCCATGTCAGACTAGAGTGAGTCAGGGTTTGGCTTCTAGGCTTCGTTTTTCCATCCATATCAGACTGGAGCGAGTCAGGGTTTGGCTTCTAGGCTTCACTTTTCCATCCATATCAGACAGGAGCGGTTCAGGATTTGGCTTCTAGGCTTCATGTTTCCATCCATATCAGACTGGAGCGATTCAGGGTTTGGCTTCTAGGCTTCAGTTTTCCATCCATGTCAGTCTGGAGCGAGTCAGGGTTTGGCTTCTAGGCTTCTGTTTTCCATCCATATCAGACTGGAGCGAGTCAGGGTTTGGCTTCTAGGCTTCAGTTTTCCATCCATGTCAGTCTGGAGCGAGTCAGGGTTTGGCTTCTAGGCTTCAGTTTTTCATCCATATCAGACTGGAGCGAGTCAGGGTTTGGCTTCTAGGCTTCAGTTTTCCATCCATGTCAGTCTGGAGCGAGTCAGGGTTTGGCTTCTAGGCTTCACGTTTCCATCCATGTCAGACTGGAGCAGTCATGTTTTGGCTTCTAGGCTTCATGTTTCCATCCATGTCAGACTGGAGCGAGTCAGAGTTTGGCCTCTAGGCTTCACTTTTCCATCCATATCAGACTGGAGCGAGTCAGGGTTTGGATTCTAGGCTTCACTTTTCCATCCATATCAGACGGGAGCGAGTCAGGGTTTGGCTTCTAGGCTTCATTTTTCCATCCATTTCAGACTGGAGCGAGTCAGGGTTTGGCTTCTAGGCTTCACTTTTCCATCCATATCAGACTGGAGCGAGTCAGGGTTTGGCTTCTAGGCTTCATGTTTCCATCCATATCAGACTGGAGCGAGTCAGGGTTTGGCTTCTAGGCTTCAGTTTTCCATCCATATCAGAATGGAGCGAGTCAGGGTTTGGCTTCTAGGCTTCACTTTTCCATCCATATCAGAATGGAGCGAGTCAGGGTTTGGCTTCTAGGCTTCAGTTTTCCATCCATATCAGACGGGGGCGAGTCAGGGTTTGGCTTCTAGGCTTCATGTTTCTATCCATGTCAGACTGGAGCGAGTCAGGGTTTGGCTTCTAGGCTTCATTTTTCTATCCATATCAGACTGGTGTGAGTCTTGGTTTGGCTTCTAGGCTTCACTTTTCCATCCATATCAGATTGGAGCGAGTCAGGGTTTGGCTTCTAGACTTCATGTTTCCATCCATATCAGACTGGAACGAGTCAGGGTTTGGCTTCTAGGCTTCAGTTTTCCATACATATCAGACTGGAGAGAGTCAGGGTTTGGCTTCTAGGCTTCATTTTTCCATCCATGTCAGACTGGAGCGAGTCAGGGTTTGGCTTCTAGGCTTCACTTTTCCATCCATATCAGACTGGAGTGAGTCAGGGTTTGGCTTCTAGGCTTCATGTTTCCATCCATGTCAGACTGGAGCGAGTCAGCGTTTAGCTTCTAGGCTTCACTTTTATAATCCATATCGGACTGGAGCGAGTCAGGGTTTGGCTTCTAGGCTTCACTTTTCCATCCATATCAGACTGGAGCGAGTCAGGGATTGGATTCTAGGCTTCACTTTTCCATCCATATCAGACTGGAGCGAGTCAGGGTTTGGCTTCTAGACTTCATGTTTCCATCCGTATCAGACTGGAACGAGTCAGGGTTTGGCTTCAAGGCTTCAGTTTTCCATCCATATCAGACTGGAGAGAGTCAGGGTTTGGCTTCTAGGCTTCACTTTTCCATCCATGTCAGACTGGAGGAGTCAGGGTTGGCTTCTAGGCTTCACTTTCCCATTCATGTCAGACTGGAGCAGTCATGTTTTGGCTTCTAGGCTTCATGTTTCCATCCATGTCAGACTGGAGCGAGTCAGGTTCTGGCTTCTAGGCTTCACTTTTCCATCCATATCAGACTGGAGTGAGTCAAGGTTTGGCTTCTAGGCTTCAATTTTCCATCCATGTCAGACTGGAGCGAGTCAGGGTTTGGCTTCTAGGCTTCACGTTTCCATCCATGTCAGTCTGGAGCGAGTAAGGGTTTGGCTTCTAGGCTTCAGTTTTCCATCCATATCAGACTGGAGCGAGTCAGGGTTTGGCTTCTAGGCTTCACTTTTCCATCCATATCAGACTGGAGCGAGTCAGGGTTTGGCTTCTAGGCTTCACTTTTCCATCCATATCAGAATGGAGCGAGTCAGGGTTTGGCTTGTAGGCTTCACTTTTCCATCCATATCAGACTGGAGCGAGTCAGGGTTTGGCTTCTAGGCTTCATGTTTCCATCCATGTCAGACTAGAGTGAGTCAGGGTTTGGCTTCTAGGCTTCGTTTTTCCATCCATATCAGACTGGAGCGAGTCAGGGTTTGGCTTCTAGGCTTCACTTTTCCATCCATATCAGACTGGAGCGGTTCAGGATTTGGCTTCTAGGCTTCATGTTTCCATCCATATCAGACTGGAGCGATTCAGGGTTTGGCTTCTAGGCTTCAGTTTTCCATCCATGTCAGTCTGGAGCGAGTCAGGGTTTGGCTTCTAGGCTTCTGTTTTCCATCCATATCAGACTGGAGCGAGTCAGGGTTTGGCTTCTAGGCTTCAGTTTTCCATCCATGTCAGTCTGGAGCGAGTCAGGGTTTGGCTTCTAGGCTTCAGTTTTTCATCCATATCAGACTGGAGCGAGTCAGGGTTTGGCTTCTAGGCTTCAGTTTTCCATCCATGTCAGTCTGGAGCGAGTCAGGGTTTGGCTTCTAGGCTTCAGTTTTTCATCCATATCAGACTGGAGCGAGTCAGGGTTTGGCTTCTAGGCTTCAGTTTTCCATCCATGTCAGTCTGGAGCGAGTCAGGGTTTGGCTTCTAGGCTTCACGTTTCCATCCATGTCAGACTGGAGCAGTCATGTTTTGGCTTCTAGGCTTCATGTTTCCATCCATGTCAGACTGGAGCGAGTCAGAGTTTGGCCTCTAGGCTTCACTTTTCCATCCATATCAGACTGGAGCGAGTCAGGGTTTGGATTCTAGGCTTCACTTTTCCATCCATGTAAGACTGGAGCGAGTCAGGGTTTGGCTTCTAGGACTCATTTTTCCAACCATTTCAGAATGGAGCGAGTCAGGGTTTGGCTTCTAGGCTTCACTTTTCCATCCATATCAGACTGGAGCGAGTCAGGGTTTGGCTTCTAGGCTTGATGTTTCCATCCATTTCAGACTGGAGCGAGTCAGGGTTTGGCTTCTAGGCTTCACTTTCCCATCCATATCAGAATGGAGCGAGTCAGGGTTTGGCTTCTAGGCTTCAATTTTCCATCCATGTCAGACTGGAGCGAGTCAGGGTTTGGCTTCTAGGCTTCACTTTTCCATCCATATCAGAATGGAGCGAGTCAGGGTTTGGCTTCTAGGCTTCACTTTTCCATCCATATCAGACTGGAGCGAGTCAGGGTTTGGCTTCTAGGCTTCAGTTTTCCATCCATATCAGACTGGAGCGAGTCAGGGTTTGGCTTCTAGGCTTCACTTTTCCATCCATATCAGACTGGAGTGAGTCAGGGTTTGGCTTCTAGGCTTCATTTTTCCATCCATGTCAGACTGGAGCAGTCATGTTTTGGCTTCTAGGCTTCACTTTTCCATCCATGTCAGACTGGAGCAGTCATGTTTTGGCTTCTAGGCTTCATGTCTCCATCCATGTCAGACTGTAGCAGTCATGTTTTGGCTTCTAGGCTTCATTTTTCAATCCATATCAGACTGGAGCAGTCATGTTTTGGCTTCTAGGCTTCATGTTTCCATCCATGTCAGACTGTAGCAGTCATGTGTTGGCTTCTAGGCTTCATTATTCCATCCATGTCCGACTGGAGCAGTCATGTTTTGGCTTCTAGGCTTCATGTTTCCATCCATGTCAGACTGTAGCAGTCATGTTTTGGCTTCTAGGCTTCATTATTCCATCTATGTCAGACTGGAGCAGTCAGGGTTTGGCTTCTAGGCTTCATTTTTCCATCTATGTCGGACTGGAGCAGTCAGGGTTTGGCTTCTCAACTTCATATTTCCATCCATGTCAGACTGGAGGAGACAGGGTTGGCTTCTAGGCTTCACTTTCCCATTCATGTCAGACTGGAGCAGTCATGTTTTGGCTTCTAGGCTTCATGTTGACATCCATGTCAGACTGGAGCGAGTCAGGGTTTGGCTTCAAGGCTTCACTTTATCATCCATATCAGACTGGAGCGAGTCAGGGTTTGGCTTCTAGGCTTCACTTTTCCATCCATGTCAGTCTGGAGCAGTCATGTTTTGGCTTCTAGGCTTCACTTTTCCATCCATGTCAGACTGGAGCAGTCATGTTTTGGCTTCTAGGCTTCATGTCTCCATCCATGTCAGACTGTAGCAGTCATGTTTTGGCTTCTAGGCTTCATTTTTCAATCCATATCAGACTGGAGCAGTCATGTTTTGGCTTCTAGGCTTCATGTTTCCATCCATGTCAGACTGTAGCAGTCATGTGTTGGCTTCTAGGCTTCATTATTCCATCCATGTCCGACTGGAGCAGTCATGTTTTGGCTTCTAGGCTTCATGTTTCCATCCATGTCAGACTGTAGCAGTCATGTTTTGGCTTCTAGGCTTCATTATTCCATCTATGTCAGACTGGAGCAGTCAGGGTTTGGCTTCTAGGCTTCATTTTTCCATCTATGTCGGACTGGAGCAGTCAGGGTTTGGCTTCTCAACTTCATATTTCCATCCATGTCAGACTGGAGGAGACAGGGTTGGCTTCTAGGCTTCACTTTCCCATTCATGTCAGACTGGAGCAGTCATGTTTTGGCTTCTAGGCTTCATGTTGACATCCATGTCAGACTGGAGCGAGTCAGGGTTTGGCTTCAAGGCTTCACTTTATCATCCATATCAGACTGGAGCGAGTCAGGGTTTGGCTTCTAGGCTTCACTTTTCCATCCATGTCAGTCTGGAGCAGTCATGTTTTGGCTTCTAGGCTTCATTTTTCCATCCATATCAGACTGGAGCAAGTCAGGTTTTGGCTTCTAGGCTTCACTTTTCCATCCATATCAGACTGGAGCGAGTCAGGGTTTGGCTTCTAGGCTTCACTTTTCCATCCATATCAGACTGGAGCGAGTCAGGGTTTGGCTTCTAGGCTTCATGTTTCCATCCATGTCAGACTGGAGCGAGTCAGGGTTTGGCTTCTAGGCTTCACTTTTCCATCCATATCAGACTGGAGTGAGTCAGGGTTTGGCTTCTAGGCTTCACGTTTCCATCCATATCAGACTGTAGCGAGTCAGGGTTTGGCTTCTAGGCTTCATGTTTCCATCCATATCAGACTGGAGCGAGTCAGGGTTTGGCTTCTAGGCTTCACTTTTCCATCCATATCGGACTGGAGCGAGTCAGGGTTTGGCTTCTAGGCTTCACTTTTCCATCCATATCAGACTGGAGCGAGTCAGGGATTGGATTCTAGGCTTCACTTTTCCATCCATATCAGACTGGAGCGAGTCAGGGTTTGGCTTCTAGACTTCATGTTTCCATCCGTATCAGACTGGAACGAGTCAGGGTTTGGCTTCAAGGCTTCAGTTTTCCATCCATATCAGACTGGAGAGAGTCAGGGTTTGGCTTCTAGGCTTCACTTTTCCATCCATGTCAGACTGGAGGAGTCAGGGTTGGCTTCTAGGCTTCACTTTCCCATTCATGTCAGACTGGAGCAGTCATGTTTTGGCTTCTAGGCTTCATGTTTCCATCCATGTCAGACTGGAGCGAGTCAGGTTCTGGCTTCTAGGCTTCACTTTTCCATGCATATCAGACTGGAGTGAGTCAGGGTTTGGCTTCTAGGCTTCAATTTTCCATCCATGTCAGACTGGAGCGAGTCAGGGTTTGGCTTCTAGGCTTCACGTTTCCATCCATGTCAGTCTGGAGCGAGTAAGGGTTTGGCTTCTAGGCTTCAGTTTTCCATCCATATCAGACTGGAGCGAGTCAGGGTTTGGCTTCTAGGCTTCACTTTTCCATCCATATCAGACTGGAGCGAGTCAGGGTTTGGCTTCTAGGCTTCACTTTTCCATCCATATCAGAATGGAGCGAGTCAGGGTTTGGCTTCTAGGCTTCACTTTTCCATCCATATCAGACTGGAGCGAGTCAGGGTTTGGCTTCTAGGCTTCATGTTTCCATCCATGTCAGACTAGAGTGAGTCAGGGTTTGGCTTCTAGGCTTCGTTTTTCCATCCATATCAGACTGGAGCGAGTCAGGGTTTGGCTTCTAGGCTTCACTTTTCCATCCATATCAGACTGGAGCGGTTCAGGATTTGGCTTCTAGGCTTCATGTTTCCATCCATATCAGACTGGAGCGATTCAGGGTTTGGCTTCTAGGCTTCAGTTTTCCATCCATGTCAGTCTGGAGCGAGTCAGGGTTTGGCTTCTAGGCTTCTGTTTTCCATCCATATCAGACTGGAGCGAGTCAGGGTTTGGCTTCTAGGCTTCAGTTTTCCATCCATGTCAGTCTGGAGCGAGTCAGGGTTTGGCTTCTAGGCTTCAGTTTTTCATCCATATCAGACTGGAGCGAGTCAGGGTTTGGCTTCTAGGCTTCAGTTTTCCATCCATGTCAGTCTGGAGCGAGTCAGGGTTTGGCTTCTAGGCTTCACGTTTCCATCCATGTCAGACTGGAGCAGTCATGTTTTGGCTTCTAGGCTTCATGTTTCCATCCATGTCAGACTGGAGCGAGTCAGAGTTTGGCCTCTAGGCTTCACTTTTCCATCCATATCAGACTGGAGCGAGTCAGGGTTTGGATTCTAGGCTTCACTTTTCCATCCATATCAGACGGGAGCGAGTCAGGGTTTGGCTTCTAGGCTTCATTTTTCCATCCATTTCAGACTGGAGCGAGTCAGGGTTTGGCTTCTAGGCTTCACTTTTCCATCCATATCAGACTGGAGCGAGTCAGGGTTTGGCTTCTAGGCTTCATGTTTCCATCCATATCAGACTGGAGCGAGTCAGGGTTTGGCTTCTAGGCTTCAGTTTTCCATCCATATCAGAATGGAGCGAGTCAGGGTTTGGCTTCTAGGCTTCACTTTTCCATCCATATCAGAATGGAGCGAGTCAGGGTTTGGCTTCTAGGCTTCAGTTTTCCATCCATATCAGACGGGGGCGAGTCAGGGTTTGGCTTCTAGGCTTCATGTTTCTATCCATGTCAGACTGGAGCGAGTCAGGGTTTGGCTTCTAGGCTTCATTTTTCTATCCATATCAGACTGGAGTGAGTCATGGTTTGGCTTCTAGGCTTCACTTTTCCATCCATATCAGATTGGAGCGAGTCAGGGTTTGGCTTCTAGACTTCATGTTTCCATCCATATCAGACTGGAACGAGTCAGGGTTTGGCTTCTAGGCTTCAGTTTTCCATACATATCAGACTGGAGAGAGTCAGGGTTTGGCTTCTAGGCTTCACTTTTCCATCCATATCAGACTGGAGCGAGTCAGGGTTTGGCTTCTAGGCTTCACTTTTCCATCCATATCAGACTGGAGCGAGTCAGGGTTTGGCTTCTAGGCTTCACTTTTCCATCCATATCAGACTGGAGTGAGTCAGGGTTTGCTTCTAGGCTTCACGTTTCCATCCATATCAGACTGTAGCGAGTCATGTTTTGGCTTCTAGGCTTCATTATTCCATCTATGTCAGACTGGAGCAGTCAGGGTTTGGCTTCTAGGCTTCATGTTTCTATCCATGTCAGACTGGAGCGAGTCAGGGTTTGGCTTCTAGGCTTCATTTTTCTATCCATATCAGACTGGAGTGAGTCAGGGTTTGGCTTCTAGGCTTCACTTTTCCATCCATATCAGATTGGAGCGAGTCAGGGTTTGGCTTCTAGACTTCATGTTTCCATCCATATCAGACTGGAACGAGTCAGGGTTTGGCTTCTAGGCTTCAGTTTTCCATCCATATCAGAGTGGAGAGAGTCAGGGTTTGGCTTCTAGGCTTCACTTTTCCATCCATATCAGACTGAAGCGAGTCAGGGTTTGGCTTCTAGGCTTCACTTTTCCATCCATGTCAGTCTGGAGCGAGTCAGGGTTTGGCTTCTAGGCTTCAGTTTTCCATCCATATCAGACTGGAGCGAGTCAGGGTTTGGCTTCTAGGCTTCAGTTTTCCATCCATGTCAGTCTGGAGCGAGTCAGGGTTTGGCTTCTAGGCTTCATGTTTCCATCCATGTCAGACTGGAGCAGTCATGTTTTGGCTTCTAGGCTTCATGTTTCCATCCATGTCAGACTGGAGCGAGTCAGAGTTTGGCTTCTACGCTTCACTTTTCCATCCATATCAGACTGGAGCGAATCAGGGTTTGGATTCTAGGCTTCACTTTTTCATCCATATCAGACGGGAGCGAGTCAGGGTTTGGCTTCTAGGCTTCATGTTTCCATCCATGTAAGACTGGAGCGAGTCAGGGTTCGGCTTCTAGGCTTCATTTTTCCAACCATTTCAGACTGGAGCGAGTCAGGGTTTGGCTTCTAGGCTTCACTTTTCCATCCATATCAGACTGGAGCGAGTCAGGGTTTGGCTTCTAGGCTTCATGTTTCCATCCATATCAGACTGGAGCGAGTCAGGGTTTGGCTTCTAGGCTTCAGTTTTCCATCCATATCAGAATGGAGCGAGTCTAGTTTGGCTTCTAGGCTTCACTTTCCCATCCATATCAGAATGGAGCGAGTCAGGGTTTGGCTTCTAGGCTTCAATTTTCCATCCATGTCAGACTGGAGCGAGTCAGGGTTTGGCTTCTAGGCTTCACCTTTCCATCCATGTCAGTCTGGAGCGAGTAAGGGTTTGGCTTCTAGGCTTCAGTTTTCCATCCATATCAGACTGGAGCAAGTCAGGGTTTGGCTTCTAGGCTTCACTTTTCCATCCATATCAGACTGGAGCGAGTCAGGGTTTGGCTTCTAGGCTTCACTTTTCCATCCATATCAGAATGGAGTGAGTCAGGGTTTGGCTTCTAGGCTTCACTTTTCTATCCATATCAGACTGGAGCGAGTCAGGGTTTGGCTTCTAGGCTTCATGTTTCCATCCATGTCAGACTAGAGTGAGTCAGGGTTTGGCTTCTAGGCTTCATTTTTCCATCCATATCAGACTGGAGCGAGTCAGGGTTTGGCTTCTAGGCTTCACTTTTCCATCGATATCAGACTGGAGCGATTCAGGATTTGGCTTCTAGGCTTCACGTTTCCATCGATATCAGACTGGAGCGATTCAGGGTTTTGCTTCTAGGCTTCACTTTTCCATCCATATCAGACTGGAGCAAATCAGGGTTTGGATTCTAGGCTTCACTTTTCCATCCATGTAAGACTGTAGCAGTCAGGGTTTGGCTTCTAGGCTTCACTTTTCCATCCATGTCATCCTGGAGCGAGTCAGGGATGGCTTCTAGGCTTCTCTTTTCCATCAATGTCAGACTGGAGCAGTCATGTTTTGGCTTCTAGGCTTCACTTTTCCATCCATGTCAGACTGGAGCAGTCATGTTTTGGCTTCTAGGCTTCATGTCTCCATCCATGTCAGACTGTAGCAGTCATGTTTTGGCTTCTAGGCTTCATTTTTCCATCCATATCAGACTGGAGCAGTCATGTTTTGGCTTCTAGGCTTCATGTTTCCATCCATGTCAGACTGTAGCAGTCATGTGTTGGCTTCTAGGCTTCATTATTCCATCCATGTCAGACTGGAGCAGTCATGTTTTGGCTTCTAGGCTTCATGTTTCCATCCATGTCAGACTGTAGCAGTCATGTTTTGGCTTCTAGGCTTCATTATTCCATCTATGTCAGACTGGAGCAGTCAGGGTTTGGCTTCTAGGCTTCATTTTTCCATCTATGTCAGACTGGAGCAGTCAGGGTTTGGCTTCTCAACTTCATATTTCCATCCATGTCAGACTGGAGGAGTCAGGGTTGGCTTCTAGGCTTCACTTTTCCATCCATATCAGACTGGAGCGAGTCAGGGTTTGGCTTCTAGGCTTCACTTTTCCATCCATGTCAGTCTGGAGCAGTCATGTTTTGGCTTCTAGGCATCATTTTTCCATCCATATCAGACTGGAGCAAGTCAGGTTTTGGCTTCTAGGCTTCACTTTTCCATCCATATCAGACTGGAGCGAGTCAGGGTTTGGCTTCTAGGCTTCACTTTTCCATCCATATCAGACTGGAGCGAGTCAGGGTTTGGCTTCTAGGCTTCATGTTTCCATCCATGTCAGACTGGAGCGAGTCAGGGTTTGGCTTCTAGGCTTCACTTTTCCATCCATATCAGACTGGAGTGAGTCAGGGTTTGGCTTCTAGGCTTCACGTTTCCATCCATATCAGACTGTAGCGAGTCAGGGTTTGGCTTCTAGGCTTCATGTTTCCATCCATATCAGACTGGAGCGAGTCAGGTGTTGGCTTCTAGGCTTCACTTTTCCATCCATGTCAGACTGGAGCAGTCATGTTTTGGCTTCTAGGCTTCATGTTTTCATCCATGTCAGACTGGAGCGAGTCAGCGTTTAGCTTCTAGGCTTCACTTTTCCATCCATATCGGACTGGAGCGAGTCAGGGTTTGGCTTCTAGGCCTCACTTTTCCATCCATATAAGACTGGAGCGAGTCAGGGATTGGATGCTTGGCTTCACTTTTCCATCCATATCAGACTGGAGCGAGTCAGGGTTTGGCTTCTAGACTTCATGTTTCCATCCATATCAGACTGGAACGAGTCAGGGTTTGGCTTCTAGGCTTCAGTTTTAAATCCATATCAGACTGGAGAGAGTCAGGGTTTGGCTTCTAGGCTTCACTTTTCCATCCATGTCAGACTGGAGGAGGCAGGGTTGGCTTCTAGGCTTCACTTTCCCATTTATGTCAGACTGGAGCAGTCATGTTTTGGCTTCTAGGCTTCATGTTTCCATCCATGTCAGACTGGAGCGAGCCAGGGTTTGGCTTCTAGGCTTCACTTTTCCATCCATATCAGACTGGAGCGAGTCAGGTTTTGGCTTCTAGGCTTCACTTTTCCATCCATATCAGACTGGAGCGAGTCAGGGTTTGGCTTCTAGGCTTCAATTTTCCATCCATGTCAGACTGGAGCGAGTCAGGGTTTGGCTTCTAGGCTTCACGTTTCCATCCATGTCAGTCTGGAGCGAGTAAGGGTTTGGCTTCTAGGCTTCAGTTTTCCATCCATATCAGACTGGAGCGAGTCAGGGTTTGGCTTCTAGGCTTCACTTTTCCATCCATATCAGACTGGAGCGAGTCAGGGTTTGGCTTCTAGGCTTCACTTTTCCATCCATATCAGAATGGAGCGAGTCAGGGTTTGGCTTCTAGGCTTCATGTTTCCATCCATGTCAGACTAGAGTGAGTCAGGGTTTGGCTTCTAGGCTTCGTTTTTCCATCCATATCAGACTGGAGCGAGTCATGGTTTGGCTTCTAGGCTTCATTATTCCATCCATGTCAGACTGGAGCAGTCATGTTTTGGCTTCTAGGCTTCATGTTTCCATCCATGTCAGACTGTAGCAGTCATGTTTTGGCTTCTAGGTTTCATTATTCCATCTATGTCAGACTGGAGCAGTCAGGGTTTGGCTTCTAGGCTTCATTTTTCCATCTATGTCGGACTGGAGCAGTCAGGGTTTGGCTTCTCAACTTCATATTTCCATCCATGTCAGACTGGAGGAGACAGGGTTGGCTTCTAGGCTTCACTTTCCCATTCATGTCAGACTGGAGCAGTCATGTTTTGGCTTCTAGGCTTCATGTTGACATCCATGTCAGACTGGAGCGAGTCAGGGTTTGGCTTCTAGGCTTCACTTTATCATCCATATCAGACTGGAGCGAGTCAGGGTTTGGCTTCTAGGCTTCACTTTTCCATCCATGTCAGTCTGGAGCAGTCATGTTTTGGCTTCTAGGCTTCATTTTTCCATCCATATCAGACTGGAGCAAGTCAGGTTTTGGCTTCTAGGCTTCACTTTTCCATCCATATCAGACTGGAGCGAGTCAGGGTTTGGCTTCTAGGCTTCACTTTTCCATCCATATCAGACTGGAGCGAGTCAGGGTTTGGCTTCTAGGCTTCATGTTTCCATCCATGTCAGACTGGAGCGAGTCAGGGTTTGGCTTCTAGGCTTCACTTTTCCATCCATATCAGACTGGAGTGAGTCAGGGTTTGGCTTCTAGGCTTCACGTTTCCATCCATATCAGACTGTAGCGAGTCAGGGTTTGGCTTCTAGGCTTCATGTTTCCATCCATATCAGACTGGAGCGAGTCAGGGTTTGGCTTCTAGGCTTCACTTTTCCATCCATATCGGACTGGAGCGAGTCAGGGTTTGGCTTCTAGGCTTCACTTTTCCATCCATATCAGACTGGAGCGAGTCAGGGATTGGATTCTAGGCTTCACTTTTCCATCCATATCAGACTGGAGCGAGTCAGGGTTTGGCTTCTAGACTTCATGTTTCCATCCGTATCAGACTGGAACGAGTCAGGGTTTGGCTTCAAGGCTTCAGTTTTCCATCCATATCAGACTGGAGAGAGTCAGGGTTTGGCTTCTAGGCTTCACTTTTCCATCCATGTCAGACTGGAGGAGTCAGGGTTGGCTTCTAGGCTTCACTTTCCCATTCATGTCAGACTGGAGCAGTCATGTTTTGGCTTCTAGGCTTCATGTTTCCATCCATGTCAGACTGTAGCAGTCATGTTTTGGCTTCTAGGTTTCATTATTCCATCTATGTCAGACTGGAGCAGTCAGGGTTTGGCTTCTAGGCTTCATTTTTCCATCTATGTCGGACTGGAGCAGTCAGGGTTTGGCTTCTCAACTTCATATTTCCATCCATGTCAGACTGGAGGAGACAGGGTTGGCTTCTAGGCTTCACTTTCCCATTCATGTCAGACTGGAGCAGTCATGTTTTGGCTTCTAGGCTTCATGTTGACATCCATGTCAGACTGGAGCGAGTCAGGGTTTGGCTTCTAGGCTTCACTTTATCATCCATATCAGACTGGAGCGAGTCAGGGTTTGGCTTCTAGGCTTCACTTTTCCATCCATGTCAGTCTGGAGCAGTCATGTTTTGGCTTCTAGGCTTCATTTTTCCATCCATATCAGACTGGAGCAAGTCAGGTTTTGGCTTCTAGGCTTCACTTTTCCATCCATATCAGACTGGAGCGAGTCAGGGTTTGGCTTCTAGGCTTCACTTTTCCATCCATATCAGACTGGAGCGAGTCAGGGTTTGGCTTCTAGGCTTCATGTTTCCATCCATGTCAGACTGGAGCGAGTCAGGGTTTGGCTTCTAGGCTTCACTTTTCCATCCATATCAGACTGGAGTGAGTCAGGGTTTGGCTTCTAGGCTTCACGTTTCCATCCATATCAGACTGTAGCGAGTCAGGGTTTGGCTTCTAGGCTTCATGTTTCCATCCATATCAGACTGGAGCGAGTCAGGGTTTGGCTTCTAGGCTTCACTTTTCCATCCATATCGGACTGGAGCGAGTCAGGGTTTGGCTTCTAGGCTTCACTTTTCCATCCATATCAGACTGGAGCGAATCAGGGATTGGATTCTAGGCTTCACTTTTCCATCCATATCAGACTGGAGCGAGTCAGGGTTTGGCTTCTAGACTTCATGTTTCCATCCGTATCAGACTGGAACGAGTCAGGGTTTGGCTTCAAGGCTTCAGTTTTCCATCCATATCAGACTGGAGAGAGTCAGGGTTTGGCTTCTAGGCTTCACTTTTCCATCCATGTCAGACTGGAGGAGTCAGGGTTGGCTTCTAGGCTTCACTTTCCCATTCATGTCAGACTGGAGCAGTCATGTTTTGGCTTCTAGGCTTCATGTTTCCATCCATATCAGACTGGAGTGAGTCAGGGTTTGGCTTCTAGGCTTCAATTTTCCATCCATGTCAGACTGGAGCGAGTCAGGGTTTGGCTTCTAGGCTTCACGTTTCCATCCATGTCAGTCTGGAGCGAGTAAGGGTTTGGCTTCTAGGCTTCAGTTTTCCATCCATATCAGACTGGAGCGAGTCAGGGTTTGGCTTCTAGGCTTCACTTTTCCATCCATATCAGACTGGAGCGAGTCAGGGTTTGGCTTCTAGGCTTCACTTTTCCATCCATATCAGAATGGAGCGAGTCAGGGTTTGGCTTCTAGGCTTCACTTTTCCATCCATATCAGACTGGAGCGAGTCAGGGTTTGGCTTCTAGGCTTCATGTTTCCATCCATGTCAGACTAGAGTGAGTCAGGGTTTGGCTTCTAGGCTTCGTTTTTCCATCCATATCAGACTGGAGCGAGTCAGGGTTTGGCTTCTAGGCTTCACTTTTCCATCCATATCAGACTGGAGCGGTTCAGGATTTGGCTTCTAGGCTTCATGTTTCATCCATATCAGACTGGAGCGATTCAGGGTTTGGCTTCTAGGCTTCAGTTTTCCATCCATGTCAGTCTGGAGCGAGTCAGGGTTTGGCTTCTAGGCTTCATGTTTCCATCCATGTCAGACTGGAGCAGTCATGTTTTGGCTTCTAGGCTTCATGTTTCCATCCATGTCAGACTGGAGCGAGTCAGAGTTTGGCTTCTACGCTTCACTTTTCCATCCATATCAGACTGGAGCGAATCAGGGTTTGGATTCTAGGCTTCACTTTTTCATCCATATCAGACGGGAGCGAGTCAGGGTTTGGCTTCTAGGCTTCATGTTTCCATCCATGTAAGACTGGAGCGAGTCAGGGTTCGGCTTCTAGGCTTCATTTTTCCAACCATTTCAGACTGGAGCGAGTCAGGGTTTGGCTTCTAGGCTTCACTTTTCCATCCATATCAGACTGGAGCGAGTCAGGGTTTGGCTTCTAGGCTTCATGTTTCCATCCATCTCAGACTGGAGCGAGTCAGGGTTTGGCTTCTAGGCTTCAGTTTTCCATCCATATCAGAATGGAGCGAGTCAGGGTTTGGCTTCTAGGCTTCACTTTCCCATCCATATCAGAATGGAGCGAGTCAGGGTTTGGCTTCTAGGCTTCAATTTTCCATCCATGTCAGACTGGAGCGAGTCAGGGTTTGGCTTCTAGGCTTCACCTTTCCATCCATGTCAGTCTGGAGCGAGTAAGGGTTTGGCTTCTAGGCTTCAGTTTTCCATCCATATCAGACTGGAGCGAGTCAGGGTTTGGCTTCTAGGCTTCACTTTTCCATCCATATCAGACTGGAGCGAGTCAGGGTTTGGCTTCTAGGCTTCACTTTTCCATCCATATCAGAATGGAGTGAGTCAGGGTTTGGCTTCTAGGCTTCACTTTTCTATCCATATCAGACTGGAGCGAGTCAGGGTTTGGCTTCTAGGCTTCATGTTTCCATCCATGTCAGACTAGAGTGAGTCAGGGTTTGGCTTCTAAGCTTCATTTTTCCATCCATATCAGACTGGAGCGAGTCAGGGTTTGGCTTCTAGGCTTCACTTTTCCATCGATATCAGACTGGAGCGATTCAGGATTTGGCTTCTAGGCTTCACGTTTCCATCCATATCAGACTGGAGCGATTCAGGGTTTTGCTTCTAGGCTTCACTTTTCCATCCATATCAGACTGGAGCAAATCAGGGTTTGGATTCTAGGCTTCACTTTTCCATCCATGTAAGACTGTAGCAGTCAGGGTTTGGCTTCTAGGCTTCACTTTTCCATCCATGTCATCCTGGAGCGAGTCAGGGATGGCTTCTAGGCTTCACTTTTCCATCAATGTCAGACTGGAGCAGTCATGTTTTGGCTTCTAGGCTTCACTTTTCCATCCATGTCAGACTGGAGCAGTCATGTTTTGGCTTCTAGGCTTCATGTCTCCATCCATGTCAGACTGTAGCAGTCATGTTTTGGCTTCTAGGCTTCATTTTTCCATCCATATCAGACTGGAGCAGTCATGTTTTGGCTTCTAGGCTTCATGTTTCCATCCATGTCAGACTGTAGCAGTCATGTGTTGGCTTCTAGGCTTCATTATTCCATCCATGTCAGACTGGAGCAGTCATGTTTTGGCTTCTAGGCTTCATGTTTCCATCCATGTCAGACTGTATCAGTCATGTTTTGGCTTCTAGGCTTCATTATTCTATCTATGTCAGACTGGAGCAGTCAGGGTTTGGCTTCTAGGCTTCATTTTTCCATCTATGTCAGACTGGAGCAGTCAGGGTTTGGCTTCTCAACTTCATATTTCCATCCATGTCAGACTGGAGGAGTCAGGGTTGGCTTCTAGGCTTCACTTTTCCATCCATATCAGACTGGAGCGAGTGAGGGTTTGGCTTCTAGGCTTCACTTTTCCATCCATGTCAGTCTGGAGCAGTCATGTTTTGGCTTCTAGGCATCATTTTTCCATCCATATCAGACTGGAGCAAGTCAGGTTTTGGCTTCTAGGCTTCACTTTTCCATCCATATCAGACTGGAGCGAGTCAGGGTTTGGCTTCTAGGCTTCACTTTTCCATCCATATCAGAGTGGAGCGAGTCAGGGTTTGGCTTCTAGGCTTCATGTTTCCATCCATGTCAGACTGGAGCGAGTCAGGGTTTGGCTTCTAGGCTTCACTTTTCCATCCATATCAGACTGGAGTGAGTCAGGGTTTGGCTTCTAGGCTTCACGTTTCCATCCATATCAGACTGTAGCGAGTCAGGGTTTGGCTTCTAGGCTTCATGTTTCCATCCATATCAGACTGGAGCGAGTCAGGTGTTGGCTTCTAGGCTTCACTTTTCCATCCATGTCAGACTGGAGCAGTCATGTTTTGGCTTCTAGGCTTCATGTTTTCATCCATGTCAGACTGGGGCGAGTCAGCGTTTAGCTTCTAGGCTTCACTTTTCCATCCATATCGGACTGGAGCGAGTCAGGGTTTGGCTTCTAGGCTTCACTTTTCCATCCATATAAGACTGGAGCGAGTCAGGGATTGGATGCTAGGCTTCACTTTTCCATCCATATCAGACTGGAGCGAGTCAGGGTTTGGCTTCTAGACTTCATGTTTCCATCCATATCAGACTGGAACGAGTCAGGGTTTGGCTTCTAGGCTTCAGTTTTAAATCCATATCAGACTGGAGAGAGTCAGGGTTTGGCTTCTAGGCTTCACTTTTCCATCCATATCAGACTGGAGCGAGTCAGGGTTTGGCTTCTAGGCTTCAATTTTCCATCCATGTCAGACTGGAGCGAGTCAGGGTTTGGCTTCTAGGCTTCACGTTTCCATCCATGTCAGTCTGGAGCGAGTAAGGGTTTGGCTTCTAGGCTTCACTTTTCCATCCATATCAGACTGGAGCGAGTCAGGGTTTGGCTTCTAGGCTTCACTTTTCCATCCATATCAGACTGGAGCGAGTCAGGGTTTGGCTTCTAGGCTTCACTTTTCCATCCGTATCAGAATGGAGCGAGTCAGGGTTTGGCTTCTAGGCTTCACTTTTCCATCCATATCAGACTGGAGCGAGTCAGGGTTTGGCTTCTAGGCTTCATGTTTCCATCCATGTCAGACTAGAGTGAGTCAGGGTTTGGCTTCTAGGCTTCGTTTTTCCATCCATATCAGACTGGAGCGAGTCATGGTTTGGCTTCTAGGCTTCATTATTCCATCCATGTCAGACTGGAGCAGTCATGTTTTGGCTTCTAGGCTTCATGTTTCCATCCATGTCAGACTGTAGCCGTCATGTTTTGGCTTCTAGGCTTCATTATTCCATCTATGTCAGACTGGAGCAGTCAGGGTTTGGCTTCTAGGCTTCATTTTTCCATCTATGTCGGACTGGAGCAGTCAGGGTTTGGCTTCTCAACTTCATATTTCCATCCATGTCAGACTGGAGGAGACAGGGTTGGCTTCTAGGCTTCACTTTCCCATTCATGTCAGACTGGAGCAGTCATGTTTTGGCTTCTAGGCTTCATGTTGACATCCATGTCAGACTGGAGCGAGTCAGGGTTTGGCTTCTAGGCTTCACTTTATCATCCATATCAGACTGGAGCGAGTCAGGGTTTGGCTTCTAGGCTTCACTTTTCCATCCATGTCAGTCTGGAGCAGTCATGTTTTGGCTTCTAGGCTTCATTTTTCCATCCATATCAGACTGGAGCAAGTCAGGTTTTGGCTTCTAGGCTTCACTTTTCCATCCATATCAGACTGGAGCGAGTCAGGGTTTGGCTTCTAGGCTTCACTTTTCCATCCATATCAGACTGGAGCGAGTCAGGGTTTGGCTTCTAGGCTTCATGTTTCCATCCATGTCAGACTGGAGCGAGTCAGGGTTTGGCTTCTAGGCTTCACTTTTCCATCCATATCAGACTGGAGTGAGTCAGGGTTTGGCTTCTAGGCTTCACGTTTCCATCCATATCAGACTGTAGCGAGTCAGGGTTTGGCTTCTAGGCTTCATGTTTCCATCCATATCAGACTGGAGCGAGTCAGGGTTTGGCTTCTAGGCTTCACTTTTCCATCCATATCGGACTGGAGCGAGTCAGGGTTTGGCTTCTAGGCTTCACTTTTCCATCCATATCAGACTGGAGTGAGTCAGGGATTGGATTCTAGGCTTCACTTTTCCATCCATATCAGACTGGAGCGAGTCAGGGTTTGGCTTCTAGACTTCATGTTTCCATCCGTATCAGACTGGAACGAGTCAGGGTTTGGCTTCAAGGCTTCAGTTTCCCATCCATATCAGACTGGAGAGAGTCAGGGTTTGGCTTCTAGGCTTCACTTTTCCATCCATGTCAGACTGGAGGAGTCAGGGTTGGCTTCTAGGCTTCACTTTCCCATTCATGTCAGACTGGAGCAGTCATGTTTTGGCTTCTAGGCTTCATGTTTCCATCCATGTCAGACTGGAGCGAGTCAGGTTCTGGCTTCTAGGCTTCACTTTTCCATCCATATCAGACTGGAGTGAGTCAGGGTTTGGCTTCTAGGCTTCAATTTTCCATCCATGTCAGACTGGAGCGAGTCAGGGTTTGGCTTCTAGGCTTCACGTTTCCATCCATGTCAGTCTGGAGCGAGTAAGGGTTTGGCTTCTAGGCTTCAGTTTTCCATCCATATCAGACTGGAGCGAGTCAGGGTTTGGCTTCTAGGCTTCACTTTTCCATCCATATCAGAATGGAGCGAGTCAGGGTTTGGCTTCTAGGCTTCACTTTTCCATCCATATCAGACTGGAGCGAGTCAGGGTTTGGCTTCTAGGCTTCATGTTTCCATCCATGTCAGACTAGAGTGAGTCAGGGTTTGGCTTCTAGGCTTCGTTTTTCCATCCATATCAGACTGGAGCGAGTCAGGGTTTGGCTTCTAGGCTTCACTTTTCCATCCATATCAGACTGGAGCGGTTCAGGATTTGGCTTCTAGGCTTCATGTTTCCATCCATATCAGACTGGAGCGATTCAGGGTTTGGCTTCTAGGCTTCAGTTTTCCATCCATGTCAGTCTGGAGCGAGTCAGGGTTTGGCTTCTAGGCTTCATGTTTCCATCCATGTCAGACTGGAGCAGTCATGTTTTGGCTTCTAGGCTTCATGTTTCCATCCATGTCAGACTGGAGCGAGTCAGAGTTTGGCTTCTACGCTTCACTTTTCCATCCATATCAGACTGGAGCGAATCAGGGTTTGGATTCTAGGCTTCACTTTTTCATCCATATCAGACGGGAGCGAGTCAGGGTTTGGCTTCTAGGCTTCATGTTTCCATCCATGTAAGACTGGAGCGAGTCAGGGTTCGGCTTCTAGGCTTCATTTTTCCAACCATTTCAGACTGGAGCGAGTCAGGGTTTGGCTTCTAGGCTTCACTTTTCCATCCATATCAGACTGGAGCGAGTCAGGGTTTGGCTTCTAGGCTTCATGTTTCCATCCATATCAGACTGGAGCGAGTCAGGGTTTGGCTTCTAGGCTTCAGTTTTCCATCCATATCAGAATGGAGCGAGTCAGGGTTTGGCTTCTAGGCTTCACTTTCCCATCCATATCAGAATGGAGCGAGTCAGGGTTTGGCTTCTAGGCTTCAATTTTCCATCCATGTCAGACTGGAGCGAGTCAGGGTTTGGCTTCTAGGCTTCACCTTTCCATCCATGTCAGTCTGGAGCGAGTAAGGGTTTGGCTTCTAGGCTTCAGTTTTCCATCCATATCAGACTGGAGCGAGTCAGGGTTTGGCTTCTAGGCTTCACTTTTCCATCCATATCAGACTGGAGCGAGTCAGGGTTTGGCTTCTAGGCTTCACTTTTCCATCCATATCAGAATGGAGTGAGTCAGGGTTTGGCTTCTAGGCTTCACTTTTCTATCCATATCAGACTGGAGCGAGTCAGGGTTTGGCTTCTAGGCTTCATGTTTCCATCCATGTCAGACTAGAGTGAGTCAGGGTTTGGCTTCTAGGCTTCATTTTTCCATCCATATCAGACTGGAGCGAGTCAGGGTTTGGCTTCTAGGCTTCACTTTTCCATCGATATCAGACTGGAGCGATTCAGGATTTGGCTTCTAGGCTTCACGTTTCCATCCATATCAGACTGGAGCGATTCAGGGTTTTGCTTCTAGGCTTCACTTTTCCATCCATATCAGACTGGAGCAAATCAGGGTTTGGATTCTAGGCTTCACTTTTCCATCCATGTAAGACTGTAGCAGTCAGGGTTTGGCTTCTAGGCTTCACTTTTCCATCCATGTCATCCTGGAGCGAGTCAGGGATGGCTTCTAGGCTTCACTTTTCCATCAATGTCAGACTGGAGCAGTCATGTTTTGGCTTCTAGGCTTCACTTTTCCATCCATGTCAGACTGGAGCGAGTCAGGGTTTGGCTTCTAGGCTTCACTTTTCCATTCATGTCAGACTGGAGCAGTCATGTTTTGGCTTCTAGGCTTCATGTTTCTATCCATGTCAGACTGGAACGAGTCAGGGTTTGGCTTCTAGGCTTCACTTTTCCATCCATATCAGACTGGAGCGAGTCAGGGTTTGGCTTCTAGGCTTCACTTTTCCATCCATATCAGACTGGAGCGAGTCAGGGTTTGGCTTCTAGGCTTCAAGTTTCCATCCATGTCAGACTGGAGCGAGTCAGGGTTTGGCTTCTAGGCTTCACTTTTCCATCCATATCAGACTGGAGTGAGTCAGGGTTTGGCTTCTAGGCTTCACGTTTCCATCCATATCAGACTGTAGAAAATCAGGGTTTGGCTTCTAGGCTTCATGTTTCCATCCATATCAGACTGGAGCGAGTCAGGGTTTGGCTTCTAGGCTTCAGTTTTCCATCCATATCAGACTGGAGTGAGTCAGGGTTAGGCTTCTAGGCTTCACTTTTCCATCCATATCAGACTGGAGTGAGTCAGGGTTTGGCTTCTAGGCTCAGTTTTCCATCCACATCAGACGCGAGTCAGGGTTTGGCTTCTAGGCTTCAGTTTTCCATCTATGTCAGTCTGGAGCGAGTCAGGGTTTGGGTTCTAGGCTTCACTTTTCCATCCATATCAGACTGGAGCGAGTCAGGGTTTGGCTTCTAGGCTTCACTTTTCCATCCATATCAGACTGGAGCGAGTCAGGGTTTGGCTTCTAGGCTTCACTTTTCCAACCATATCAGACTGGAGCAAGTCAGGGTTTGGCTTCTAGGCTTGACTTTTCCATCCATATCAGACTGGAGCGAGTCAGGGTTTGGCTTCTAGGCTTCATGTTTCCATCCATGTCAGACTAGAGTGAGTCAGGGTTTGGCTTCTAGGCTTCATTTTTCCATCCATATCAGACTGGAGCGAGTCAGGGTTTGGCTTCTAGGCTTCACTTTTCAATCCATATCAGACTGGAGCGATTCAGGATTTGGCTTCTAGGCTTCACGTTTCCATCCATATCAGACTGGAGCGAGTCAGGGTTTGGCTTCTAGGCTTCACTTTTCCATCCATGTCAGACTGTAGCCGTCATGTTTTGGCTTCTAGGCTTCATTATTCCATCTATGTCAGACTGGAGCAGTCAGGGTTTGGCTTCTAGGCTTCATTTTTCCATCTATGTCGGACTGGAGCAGTCAGGGTTTGGCTTCTCAACTTCATATTTCCATCCATGTCAGACTGGAGGAGACAGGGTTGGCTTCTAGGCTTCACTTTCCCATTCATGTCAGACTGGAGCAGTCATGTTTTGGCTTCTAGGCTTCATGTTGACATCCATGTCAGACTGGAGCGAGTCAGGGTTTGGCTTCTAGGCTTCACTTTATCATCCATATCAGACTGGAGCGAGTCAGGGTTTGGCTTCTAGGCTTCACTTTTCCATCCATGTCAGTCTGGAGCAGTCATGTTTTGGCTTCTAGGCTTCATTTTTCCATCCATATCAGACTGGAGCAAGTCAGGTTTTGGCTTCTAGGCTTCACTTTTCCATCCATATCAGACTGGAGCGAGTCAGGGTTTGGCTTCTAGGCTTCACTTTTCCATCCATATCAGACTGGAGCGAGTCAGGGTTTGGCTTCTAGGCTTCATGTTTCCATCCATGTCAGACTGGAGCGAGTCAGGGTTTGGCTTCTAGGCTTCACTTTTCCATCCATATCAGACTGGAGTGAGTCAGGGTTTGGCTTCTAGGCTTCACGTTTCCATCCATATCAGACTGTAGCGAGTCAGGGTTTGGCTTCTAGGCTTCATGTTTCCATCCATATCAGACTGGAGCGAGTCAGGGTTTGGCTTCTAGGCTTCACTTTTCCATCCATATCGGACTGGAGCGAGTCAGGGTTTGGCTTCTAGGCTTCACTTTTCCATCCATATCAGACTGGAGCGAGTCAGGGATTGGATTCTAGGCTTCACTTTTCCATCCATATCAGACTGGAGCGAGTCAGGGTTTGGCTTCTAGACTTCATGTTTCCATCCGTATCAGACTGGAACGAGTCAGGGTTTGGCTTCAAGGCTTCAGTTTTCCATCCATATCAGACTGGAGAGAGTCAGGGTTTGGCTTCTAGGCTTCACTTTTCCATCCATGTCAGACTGGAGGAGTCAGGGTTGGCTTCTAGGCTTCACTTTCCCATTCATGTCAGACTGGAGCAGTCATGTTTTGGCTTCTAGGCTTCATGTTTCCATCCATGTCAGACTGGAGCGAGTCAGGTTCTGGCTTCTAGGCTTCACTTTTCCATCCATATCAGACTGGAGTGAGTCAGGGTTTGGCTTCTAGGCTTCAATTTTCCATCCATGTCAGACTGGAGCGAGTCAGGGTTTGGCTTCTAGGCTTCACGTTTCCATCCATGTCAGTCTGGAGCGAGTAAGGGTTTGGCTTCTAGGCTTCAGTTTTCCATCCATATCAGACTGGAGCGAGTCAGGGTTTGGCTTCTAGGCTTCACTTTTCCATCCATATCAGACTGGAGCGAGTCAGGGTTTGGCTTCTAGGCTTCACTTTTCCATCCATATCAGAATGGAGCTAGTCAGGGTTTGGCTTCTAGGCTTCACTTTTCCATCCATATCAGACTGGAGCGAGTCAGGGTTTGGCTTCTAGGCTTCATGTTTCCATCCATGTCAGACTAGAGTGAGTCAGGGTTTGGCTTCTAGGCTTCGTTTTTCCATCCATATCAGACTGGAGCGAGTCAGGGTTTGTCTTCTAGGCTTCACTTTTCCATCCATATCAGACTGGAGCGGTTCAGGATTTGGCTTCTAGGCTTCATGTTTCCATCCATATCAGACTGGAGCGATTCAGGGTTTGGCTTCTAGGCTTCAGTTTTCCATCCATGTCAGTCTGGAGCGAGTCAGGGTTTGGCTTCTAGGCTTCATGTTTCCATCCATGTCAGACTGGAGCAGTCATGTTTTGGCTTCTAGGCTTCATGTTTCCATCCATGTCAGACTGGAGCGAGTCAGAGTTTGGCTTCTACGCTTCACTTTTCCATCCATATCAGACTGGAGCGAATCAGGGTTTGGATTCTAGGCTTCACTTTTTCATCCATATCAGACGGGAGCGAGTCAGGGTTTGGCTTCTAGGCTTCATGTTTCCATCCATGTAAGACTGGAGCGAGTCAGGGTTCGGCTTCTAGGCTTCATTTTTCCAACCATTTCAGACTGGAGCGAGTCAGGGTTTGGCTTCTAGGCTTCATGTTTCCATCCATATCAGACTGGAGCGAGTCAGGGTTTGGCTTCTAGGCTTCAGTTTTCCATCCATATCAGAATGGAGCGAGTCAGGGTTTGGCTTCTAGGCTTCACTTTCCCATCCATATCAGAATGGAGCGAGTCAGGGTTTGGCTTCTAGGCTTCAATTTTCCATCCATGTCAGACTGGAGCGAGTCAGGGTTTGGCTTCTAGGCTTCACCTTTCCATCCATGTCAGTCTGGAGCGAGTAAGGGTTTGGCTTCTAGGCTTCAGTTTTCCATCCATATCAGACTGGAGCGAGTCAGGGTTTGGCTTCTAGGCTTCACTTTTCCATCCATATCAGACTGGAGCGAGTCAGGGTTTGGCTTCTAGGCTTCACTTTTCCATCCATATCAGAATGGAGTGAGTCAGGGTTTGGCTTCTAGGCTTCACTTTTCTATCCATATCAGACTGGAGCGAGTCAGGGTTTGGCTTCTAGGCTTCATGTTTCCATCCATGTCAGACTAGAGTGAGTCAGGGTTTGGCTTCTAGGCTTCATTTTTCCATCCATATCAGACTGGAGCGAGTCAGGGTTTGGCTTCTAGGCTTCACTTTTCCATCTATGTCGGACTGGAGCAGTCAGGGTTTGGCTTCTCAACTTCATATTTCCATCCATGTCAGACTGGAGGAGACAGGGTTGGCTTCTAGGCTTCACTTTCCCATTCATGTCAGACTGGAGCAGTCATGTTTTGGCTTCTAGGCTTCATGTTGACATCCATGTCAGACTGGAGCGAGTCAGGGTTTGGCTTCTAGGCTTCACTTTATCATCCATATCAGACTGGAGCGAGTCAGGGTTTGGCTTCTAGGCTTCACTTTTCCATCCATGTCAGTCTGGAGCAGTCATGTTTTGGCTTCTAGGCTTCATTTTTCCATCCATATCAGACTGGAGCAAGTCAGGTTTTGGCTTCTAGGCTTCACTTTTCCATCCATATCAGACTGGAGCGAGTCAGGGTTTGGCTTCTAGGCTTCACTTTTCCATCCATATCAGACTGGAGCGAGTCAGGGTTTGGCTTCTAGGCTTCATGTTTCCATCCATGTCAGACTGGAGCGAGTCAGGGTTTGGCTTCTAGGCTTCACTTTTCCATCCATATCAGACTGGAGTGAGTCAGGGTTTGGCTTCTAGGCTTCACGTTTCCATCCATATCAGACTGTAGCGAGTCAGGGTTTGGCTTCTAGGCTTCATGTTTCCATCCATATCAGACTGGAGCGAGTCAGGGTTTGGCTTCTAGGCTTCACTTTTCCATCCATATCGGACTGGAGCGAGTCAGGGTTTGGCTTCTAGGCTTCACTTTTCCATCCATATCAGACTGGAGCGAGTCAGGGATTGGATTCTAGGCTTCACTTTTCCATCCATATCAGACTGGAGCGAGTCAGGGTTTGGCTTCTAGACTTCATGTTTCCATCCGTATCAGACTGGAACGAGTCAGGGTTTGGCTTCAAGGCTTCAGTTTTCCATCCATATCAGACTGGAGAGAGTCAGGGTTTGGCTTCTAGGCTTCACTTTTCCATCCATGTCAGACTGGAGGAGTCAGGGTTGGCTTCTAGGCTTCACTTTCCCATTCATGTCAGACTGGAGCAGTCATGTTTTGGCTTCTAGGCTTCATGTTTCCATCCATGTCAGACTGGAGCGAGTCAGGTTCTGGCTTCTAGGCTTCACTTTTCCATCCATATCAGACTGGAGTGAGTCAGGGTTTGGCTTCTAGGCTTCAATTTTCCATCCATGTCAGACTGGAGCGAGTCAGGGTTTGGCTTCTAGGCTTCACGTTTCCATCCATGTCAGTCTGGAGCGAGTAAGGGTTTGGCTTCTAGGCTTCAGTTTTCCATCCATATCAGACTGGAGCGAGTCAGGGTTTGGCTTCTAGGCTTCACTTTTCCATCCATATCAGACTGGAGCGAGTCAGGGTTTGGCTTCTAGGCTTCACTTTTCCATCCATATCAGAATGGAGCGAGTCAGGGTTTGGCTTCTAGGCTTCACTTTTCCATCCATATCAGACTGGAGCGAGTCAGGGTTTGGCTTCTAGGCTTCATGTTTCCATCCATGTCAGACTAGAGTGAGTCAGGGTTTGGCTTCTAGGCTTCGTTTTTCCATCCATATCAGACTGGAGCGAGTCAGGGTTTGTCTTCTAGGCTTCACTTTTCCATCCATATCAGACTGGAGCGGTTCAGGATTTGGCTTCTAGGCTTCATGTTTCCATCCATATCAGACTGGAGCGATTCAGGGTTTGGCTTCTAGGCTTCAGTTTTCCATCCATGTCAGTCTGGAGCGAGTCAGGGTTTGGCTTCTAGGCTTCATGTTTCCATCCATGTCAGACTGGAGCAGTCATGTTTTGGCTTCTAGGCTTCATGTTTCCATCCATGTCAGACTGGAGCGAGTCAGAGTTTGGCTTCTACGCTTCACTTTTCCATCCATATCAGACTGGAGCGAATCAGGGTTTGGATTCTAGGCTTCACTTTTTCATCCATATCAGACGGGAGCGAGTCAGGGTTTGGCTTCTAGGCTTCATGTTTCCATCCATGTAAGACTGGAGCGAGTCAGGGTTCGGCTTCTAGGCTTCATTTTTCCAACCATTTCAGACTGGAGCGAGTCAGGGTTTGGCTTCTAGGCTTCACTTTTCCATCCATATCAGACTGGAGCGAGTCAGGGTTTGGCTTCTAGGCTTCATGTTTCCATCCATATCAGACTGGAGCGAGTCAGGGTTTGGCTTCTAGGCTTCAGTTTTCCATCCATATCAGAATGGAGCGAGTCAGGGTTTGGCTTCTAGGCTTCACTTTCCCATCCATATCAGAATGGAGCGAGTCAGGGTTTGGCTTCTAGGCTTCAATTTTCCATCCATGTCAGACTGGAGCGAGTCAGGGTTTGGCTTCTAGGCTTCACCTTTCCATCCATGTCAGTCTGGAGCGAGTAAGGGTTTGGCTTCTAGGCTTCAGTTTTCCATCCATATCAGACTGGAGCGAGTCAGGGTTTGGCTTCTAGGCTTCACTTTTCCATCCATATCAGACTGGAGCGAGTCAGGGTTTGGCTTCTAGGCTTCACTTTTCCATCCATATCAGAATGGAGTGAGTCAGGGTTTGGCTTCTAGGCTTCACTTTTCTATCCATATCAGACTGGAGCGAGTCAGGGTTTTGCTTCTAGGCTTCATGTTTCCATCCATGTCAGACTAGAGTGAGTCAGGGTTTGGCTTCTAGGCTTCATTTTTCCATCCATATCAGACTGGAGCGAGTCAGGGTTTGGCTTCTAGGCTTCACTTTTCCATCGATATCAGACTGGAGCGATTCAGGATTTGGCTTCTAGGCTTCACGTTTCCATCCATATCAGACTGGAGCGATTCAGGGTTTTGCTTCTAGGCTTCACTTTTCCATCCATATCAGACTGGAGCAAATCAGGGTTTGGATTCTAGGCTTCACTTTTCCATCCATGTAAGACTGTAGCAGTCAGGGTTTGGCTTCTAGGCTTCACTTTTCCATCCATGTCATCCTGGAGCGAGTCAGGGATGGCTTCTAGGCTTCACTTTTCCATCAATGTCAGACTGGAGCAGTCATGTTTTGGCTTCTAGGCTTCACTTTTCCATCCATGTCAGACTGGAGCAGTCATGTTTTGGCTTCTAGGCTTCATGTCTCCATCCATGTCAGACTGTAGCAGTCATGTTTTGGCTTCTAGGCTTCATTTTTCCATCCATATCAGACTGGAGCAGTCATGTTTTGGCTTCTAGGCTTCATGTTTCCATCCATGTCAGACTGTAGCAGTCATGTGTTGGCTTCTAGGCTTCATTATTCCATCCATGTCAGACTGGAGCAGTCATGTTTTGGCTTCTAGGCTTCATGTTTCCATCCATGTCAGACTGTAGCAGTCATGTTTTGGCTTCTAGGCTTCATTATTCCATCTATGTCAGACTGGAGCAGTCAGGGTTTGGCTTCTAGGCTTCATTTTTCCATCTATGTCAGACTGGAGCAGTCAGGGTTTGGCTTCTCAACTTCATATTTCCATCCATGTCAGACTGGAGGAGTCAGGGTTGGCTTCTAGGCTTCACTTTTCCATCCATATCAGACTGGAGCGAGTGAGGGTTTGGCTTCTAGGCTTCACTTTTCCATCCATGTCAGTCTGGAGCAGTCATGTTTTGGCTTCTAGGCATCATTTTTCCATCCATATCAGACTGGAGCAAGTCAGGTTTTGGCTTCTAGGCTTCACTTTTCCATCCATATCAGACTGGAGCGAGTCAGGGTTTGGCTTCTAGGCTTCACTTTTCCATCCATATCAGACTGGAGCGAGTCAGGGTTTGGCTTCTAGGCTTCATGTTTCCATCCATGTCAGACTGGAGCGAGTCAGGGTTTGGCTTCTAGGCTTCACTTTTCCATCCATATCAGACTGGAGTGAGTCAGGGTTTGGCTTCTAGGCTTCACGTTTCCATCCATATCAGACTGTAGCGATTCAGGGTTTGGCTTCTAGGCTTCATGTTTCCATCCATATCAGACTGGAGCGAGTCAGGTGTTGGCTTCTAGGCTTCACTTTTCCATCCATGTCAGACTGGAGCAGTCATGTTTTGGCTTCTAGGCTTCATGTTTTCATCCATGTCAGACTGGAGCGAGTCAGCGTTTAGCTTCTAGGCTTCACTTTTCCATCCATATCGGACTGGAGCGAGTCAGGGTTTGGCTTCTAGGCTTCACTTTTCCATCCATATAAGACTGGAGCGAGTCAGGGATTGGATGCTAGGCTTCACTTTTCCATCCATATCAGACTGGAGCGAGTCAGGGTTTTTCCTTCTAGACTTCATGTTTCCATCCATATCAGACTGGAACGAGTCAGGGTTTGGCTTCTAGGCTTCAGTTTTAAATCCATATCAGACTGGAGAGAGTCAGGGTTTGGCTTCTAGGCTTCACTTTTCCATCCATGTCAGACTGGAGGAGTCAGGGTTGGCTTCTAGGCTTCACTTTCCCATTTATGTCAGACTGGAGCAGTCATGTTTTGGCTTCTAGGCTTCATGTTTCCATCCATGTCAGACTGGAGCGAGCCAGGGTTTGGCTTCTAGGCTTCACTTTATCATCCATATCAGACTGGAGCGAGTCAGGGTTTGGCTTCTAGGCTTCACTTTTCCATCCATGTCAGTCTGGAGCAGTCATGTTTTGGCTTCTAGGCTTCATTTTTCCATCCATATCAGACTGGAGCGAGTCAGGTTTTGGCTTCTAGGCTTCACTTTTCCATCCATATCAGACTGGAGCGAGTCAGGGTTTGGCTTCTAGGCTTCAATTTTCCATCCATGTCAGACTGGAGCGAGTCAGGGTTTGGCTTCTAGGCTTCACGTTTCCATCCATGTCAGTCTGGAGCGAGTAAGGGTTTGGCTTCTAGGCTTCAGTTTTCCATCCATATCAGACTGGAGCGAGTCAGGGTTTGGCTTCTAGGCTTCACTTTTCCATCCATATCAGACTGGAGCGAGTCAGGGTTTGGCTTCTAGGCTTCACTTTTCCATCCATATCAGAATGGAGCGAGTCAGGGTTTGGCTTCTAGGCTTCACTTTTCCATCCATATCAGACTGGAGCGAGTCAGGGTTTGGCTTCTAGGCTTCATGTTTCCATCCATGTCAGACTAGAGTGAGTCAGGGTTTGGCTCCTAGGCTTCGTTTTTCCATCCATATCAGACTGGAGCGAGTCAGGGTTTGTCTTCTAGGCTTCACTTTTCCATCCATATCAGACTGGAGCGGTTCAGGATTTGGCTTCTAGGCTTCATGTTTCCATCCATATCAGACTGGAGCGATTCAGGGTTTGGCTTCTAGGCTTCAGTTTTCCATCCATGTCAGTCTGGAGCGAGTCAGGGTTTGGCTTCTAGGCTTCAAGTTTCCCTCCATGTCAGACTGGAGCAGTCATGTTTTGGCTTCTAGGCTTCATGTTTCCATCCATGTCAGACTGGAGCGAGTCAGAGTTTGGCTTCTACGCTTCACTTTTCCATCCATATCAGACTGGAGCGAATCAGGGTTTGGATTCTAGGCTTCACTTTTTCATCCATATCAGACGGGAGCGAGTCAGGGTTTGGCTTCTAGGCTTCATGTTTCCATCCATGTAAGACTGGAGCGAGTCAGGGTTCGGCTTCTAGGCTTCATTTTTCCAACCATTTCAGACTGGAGCGAGTCAGGGTTTGGCTTCTAGGCTTCACTTTTCCATCCATATCAGACTGGAGCGAGTCAGGGTTTGGCTTCTAGGCTTCATGTTTCCATCCATATCAGACTGGAGCGAGTCAGGGTTTGGCTTCTAGGCTTCAGTTTTCCATCCATATCAGAATGGAGCGAGTCAGGGTTTGGCTTCTAGGCTTCACTTTCCCATCCATATCAGAATGGAGCGAGTCAGGGTTTGGCTTCTAGGCTTCAATTTTCCATCCATGTCAGACTGGAGCGAGTCAGGGTTTGGCTTCTAGGCTTCACCTTTCCATCCATGTCAGTCTGGAGCGAGTAAGGGTTTGGCTTCTAGGCTTCAGTTTTCCATCCATATCAGACTGGAGCGAGTCAGGGTTTGGCTTCTAGGCTTCACTTTTCCATCCATATCAGACTGGAGCGAGTCAGGGTTTGGCTTCTAGGCTTCACTTTTCCATCCATATCAGAATGGAGTGAGTCAGGGTTTGGCTTCTAGGCTTCACTTTTCTATCCATATCAGACTGGAGCGAGTCAGGGTTTGGCTTCTAGGCTTCATGTTTCCATCCATGTCAGACTAGAGTGAGTCAGGGTTTGGCTTCTAGGCTTCATTTTTCCATCCATATCAGACTGGAGCGAGTCAGGGTTTGGCTTCTAGGCTTCACTTTTCCATCGATATCAGACTGGAGCGATTCAGGATTTGGCTTCTAGGCTTCACGTTTCCATCCATATCAGACTGGAGCGATTCAGGGTTTTGCTTCTAGGCTTCACTTTTCCATCCATATCAGACTGGAGCAAATCAGGGTTTGGATTCTAGGCTTCACTTTTCCATCCATGTAAGACTGTAGCAGTCAGGGTTTGGCTTCTAGGCTTCACTTTTCCATCCATGTCATCCTGGAGCGAGTCAGGGATGGCTTCTAGGCTTCACTTTTCCATCAATGTCAGACTGGAGCAGTCATGTTTTGGCTTCTAGGCTTCACTTTTCCATCCATGTCAGACTGGAGCAGTCATGTTTTGGCTTCTAGGCTTCATGTCTCCATCCATGTCAGACTGTAGCAGTCATGTTTTGGCTTCTAGGCTTCATTTTTCCATCCATATCAGACTGGAGCAGTCATGTTTTGGCTTCTAGGCTTCATGTTTCCATCCATGTCAGACTGTAGCAGTCATGTGTTGGCTTCTAGGCTTCATTATTCCATCCATGTCAGACTGGAGCAGTCATGTTTTGGCTTCTAGGCTTCATGTTTCCATCCATGTCAGACTGTAGCAGTCATGTTTTGGCTTCTAGGCTTCATTATTCCATCTATGTCAGACTGGAGCAGTCAGGGTTTGGCTTCTAGGCTTCATTTTTCCATCTATGTCAGACTGGAGCAGTCAGGGTTTGGCTTCTCAACTTCATATTTCCATCCATGTCAGACTGGAGGAGTCAGGGTTGGCTTCTAGGCTTCACTTTTCCATCCATATCAGACTGGAGCGAGTGAGGGTTTGGCTTCTAGGCTTCACTTTTCCATCCATGTCAGTCTGGAGCAGTCATGTTTTGGCTTCTAGGCATCATTTTTCCATCCATATCAGACTGGAGCAAGTCAGGTTTTGGCTTCTAGGCTTCACTTTTCCATCCATATCAGACTGGAGCGAGTCAGGGTTTGGCTTCTAGGCTTCACTTTTCCATCCATATCAGACTGGAGCGAGTCAGGGTTTGGCTTCTAGGCTTCATGTTTCCATCCATGTCAGACTGGAGCGAGTCAGGGTTTGGCTTCTAGGCTTCACTTTTCCATCCATATCAGACTGGAGTGAGTCAGGGTTTGGCTTCTAGGCTTCACGTTTCCATCCATATCAGACTGTAGCGAGTCAGGGTTTGGCTTCTAGGCTTCATGTTTCCATCCATATCAGACTGGAGCGAGTCAGGTGTTGGCTTCTAGGCTTCACTTTTCCATCCATGTCAGACTGGAGCAGTCATGTTTTGGCTTCTAGGCTTCATGTTTTCATCCATGTCAGACTGGAGCGAGTCAGCGTTTAGCTTCTAGGCTTCACTTTTCCATCCATATCGGACTGGAGCGAGTCAGGGTTTGGCTTCTAGGCTTCACTTTTCCATCCATATAAGACTGGAGCGAGTCAGGGATTGGATGCTAGGCTTCACTTTTCCATCCATATCAGACTGGAGCGAGTCAGGGTTTTTCCTTCTAGACTTCATGTTTCCATCCATATCAGACTGGAACGAGTCAGGGTTTGGCTTCTAGGCTTCAGTTTTAAATCCATATCAGACTGGAGAGAGTCAGGGTTTGGCTTCTAGGCTTCACTTTTCCATCCATGTCAGACTGGAGGAGTCAGGGTTGGCTTCTAGGCTTCACTTTCCCATTTATGTCAGACTGGAGCAGTCATGTTTTGGCTTCTAGGCTTCATGTTTCCATCCATGTCAGACTGGAGCGAGCCAGGGTTTGGCTTCTAGGCTTCACTTTATCATCCATATCAGACTGGAGCGAGTCAGGGTTTGGCTTCTAGGCTTCACTTTTCCATCCATGTCAGTCTGGAGCAGTCATGTTTTGGCTTCTAGGCTTCATTTTTCCATCCATATCAGACTGGAGCGAGTCAGGTTTTGGCTTCTAGGCTTCACTTTTCCATCCATATCAGACTGGAGCGAGTCAGGGTTTGGCTTCTAGGCTTCAATTTTCCATCCATGTCAGACTGGAGCGAGTCAGGGTTTGGCTTCTAGGCTTCACGTTTCCATCCATGTCAGTCTGGAGCGAGTAAGGGTTTGGCTTCTAGGCTTCACTTTTCCATCCATATCAGAATGGAGCGAGTCAGCGTTTGGCTTCTAGGCTTCAGTTTTCCATCCATATCAGACTGGAGCGAGTCAGGGTTTGGCTTCTAGGCTTCACTTTTCCATCCATATCAGACTGGAGCGAGTCAGGGTTTGGCTTCTAGGCTTCACTTTTCCATCCATATCAGAATGGAGCGAGTCAGCGTTTGGCTTCTAGGCTTCACTTTTCCATCCATATCAGACTGGAGCGAGTCAGGGTTTGGCTTCTAGGCTTCATGTTTCCATCCATGTCAGACTAGAGTGAGTCAGGGTTTGGCTTCTAGGCTTCGTTTTTCCATCCATATCAGACTGGAGCGAGTCATGGTTTGGCTTCTAGGCTTCATTATTCCATCCATGTCAGACTGGAGCAGTCATGTTTTGGCTTCTAGGCTTCATGTTTCCATCCATGTCAGACTGTAGCAGTCATGTTTTGGCTTCTAGGCTTCATTATTCCATCTATGTCAGACTGGAGCAGTCAGGGTTTGGCTTCTAGGCTTCATTTTTCCATCTATGTCGGACTGGAGCAGTCAGGGTTTGGCTTCTCAACTTCATATTTCCATCCATGTCAGACTGGAGGAGACAGGGTTGGCTTCTAGGCTCACTTTCCCATTCATGTCAGACTGGAGCAGTCATGTTTTGGCTTCTAGGCTTCATGTTGACATCCATGTCAGACTGGAGCGAGTCAGGGTTTGGCTTCTAGGCTTCACTTTATCATCCATATCAGACTGGAGCGAGTCAGGGTTTGGCTTCTAGGCTTCACTTTTCCATCCATGTCAGTCTGGAGCGAGTCAGGGTTTGGCTTGTAGGCTTCATGTTTCCATCCATGTCAGACTGGAGCAGTCATGTTTTGGCTTCTAGGCTTCATTTTTCCATCCATATCAGACTGGAGCAAGTCAGGTTTTGGCTTCTAGGCTTCACTTTTCCATCCATATCAGACTGGAGCGAGTCAGGGTTTGGCTTCTAGGCTTCACTTTTCCATCCATATCAGACTGGAGCGAGTCAGGGTTTGGCTTCTAGGCTTCATGTTTCCATCCATGTCAGACTGGAGCGAGTCAGGGTTTGGCTTCTAGGCTTCACTTTTCCATCCATATCAGACTGGAGTGAGTCAGGGTTTGGCTTCTAGGCTTCACGTTTCCATCCATATCAGACTGTAGCGAGTCAGGGTTTGGCTTCTAGGCTTCATGTTTCCATCCATATCAGACTGGAGCGAGTCAGGGTTTGGCTTCTAGGCTTCACTTTTCCATCCATATCGGACTGGAGCGAGTCAGGGTTTGGCTTCTAGGCTTCAATTTTCCATCCATATCAGACTGGAGCGAGTCAGGGATTGGATTCTAGGCTTCACTTTTCCATCCATATCAGACTGGAGCGAGTCAGGGTTTGGCTTCTAGACTTCATGTTTCCATCCGTATCAGACTGGAACGAGTCAGGGTTTGGCTTCAAGGCTTCAGTTTTCCATCCATATCAGACTGGAGAGAGTCAGGGTTTGGCTTCTAGGCTTCACTTTTCCATCCATGTCAGACTGGAGGAGTCAGGGTTGGCTTCTAGGCTTCACTTTCCCATTCATGTCAGACTGGAGCAGTCATGTTTTGGCTTCTAGGCTTCATGTTTCCATCCATGTCAGACTGGAGCGAGTCAGGTTCTGGCTTCTAGGCTTCACTTTTCCATCCATATCAGACTGGAGTGAGTCAGGGTTTGGCTTCTAGGCTTCAATTTTCCATCCATGTCAGACTGGAGCGAGTCAGGGTTTGGCTTCTAGGCTTCACGTTTCCATCCATGTCAGTCTGGAGCGAGTAAGGGTTTGGCTTCTAGGCTTCAGTTTTCCATCCATATCAGACTGGAGCGAGTCAGGGTTTGGCTTCTAGGCTTCACTTTTCCATCCATATCAGACTGGAGCGAGTCAGGGTTTGGCTTCTAGGCTTCACTTTTCCATCCATATCAGAATGGAGCGAGTCAGGGTTTGGCTTCTAGGCTTCACTTTTCCATCCATATCAGACTGGAGCGAGTCAGGGTTTGGCTTCTAGGCTTCATGTTTCCATCCATGTCAGACTAGAGTGAGTCAGGGTTTGGCTTCTAGGCTTCGTTTTTCCATCCATATCAGACT